>NC_066582.1:27981293-28623793 GCF_024323335.1 Lathyrus oleraceus | reverse complement strand
AGACTCCATGCATGCGGTACCGACTATTCGTGAACATATAGTTCACCTCACCGATCAAATCCAGATACGGCTACCAAGCCCACTAGTCCCACTCATTTGAGACCTAGTGACTCACTCACTAATTCCTCACCACGGGAATTAGCTACCACCCCAAGGGCCATGCTATGCACGCTAATTCACCTAGCATGCAAACATCAACAACAGTCCATAATGACTAACTCACTAATTCCTCACTATGGGAATTAGCTACCACCATAAAGGCCATAATATGCATGCTAAATCACCTAGCAATGCAAAATCATCAACAATAATCCACAATGGACATATGCTCACACTCTAAGCCATAAACAGTCCATTCACAATTGCATACATAACATATACATTCACAGCATTATGCATACCATCATACATTCATCAACACACGTATTAAAACATCATATCATGTCAAATAATTAATCACAGTATTAGCACACTCCACTAATACCTATACTGCTCAAAACAACGGAAATTAATCCCTATTACATCATACGCCAATATAGGCCAAACACCAATTATGCACACATTATTCAAATATTAATTTTTCACTTTTCCAACAGTGTTAACCGGTTAACGCCCTGGGTTAACCGGTTAACGCAACACAGAACACGCTTTCTGGCAAAACTCAACAGTGTTAACCGGTTAACGCCCTGGGTTAACCGGTTAACGCAGACAGAACAGCAATTTTCACAAATCACAACAGTGTTAACCGGTTAACGCCCTGGGTTAACCGGTTAACGCAAGCAAAACAGCAATACCTCACAATTCCTAACAGTGTTAACCGGTTAACACCCTGGGTTAACCGGTTAACGCAAGACAGAAAGTTGTTCCTGCGCTAACACGAAGCAGAATGCAGAATTCTCCGCATTTTCCGCCGTTGGAGGACTTCCGGACCTCCGATTCCGATTCCGTAAAAAGCTATACGTTCGGGAAATCGCAACTCACACAAATACAGATTCAATTACAGCTTTAACACAACTTATCCAACACAATTTTTCAGCATTCAACATCCCAATTAGGGTCAATTCAACGGTTTATCACTACCCATTACATGTTAACCCATAATACCCATTAAACGACGATAAACCCCCCTTACCTGAGTTAATCCGACGAATCTTTAAGCTTCAAGCTTTTCTCTTCTCCAACCTTCTTCCTCTTGCTCTGTCTCTTTGCCCTTTTCCTCTTTTCAGTCGCTTCTCTGCTTTTCACGTGAAACCCTTTCTTTACCAAATGGGACTCTTTTTCTTATTTCCAACTTATATATATTTTCCAATAATTATTATTCCAATAATAATAATAATAATCCAATAATTCCAATTATTTAATTAAATTAATAAATATAATATTAACTTAAATTAAATAATTATCTTATTTTTATCGGGGTGTTACAACTCTCCCCCACTAAAAGAGTTTTCGTCCTCAAAAACATACCTCAAGCGAATAACTCCGGATAAGACTCCTTCATCTGACTCTCAAGTTCCTAAGTCACATTGCCACCTGCTGGTCCTCCCCAAGCTACCTTCACCAAGGCAATCTCTTTACCACGCAACTACTTCAACTCTCGATCCTCGATCCTCATAGGTGATGTTTCAACAGTCAGGTTATCTCTCACCTGTACATCATCTACTTGGACTACATGCGACGGATCATGAATGTACCTCCTCAACTGAGACACATGAAAAACCTCATGCAAATTCGCAAGTGACGGCGGTAAAGCGATACGATAGGCTACCTCCCCTATCCTCTCCAAAATCTGATAAGGACCAATAAATCGAGGTGTCAACTTCTTCGACTTCAAAGCTCGACCAACCCCAGTTATCGGAGTAACACGAAGAAACACATGATCTCCCTCTTGAAACTCAAGTGACTTCCTCCTCTTGTCGTGATAACTCTTCTGACGACTCTGAGCAATTCTCATCTTCTCCTGAATCATCTTAATCTTTTCCGTAGTCTGTTGAACAATCTCTGGTCCAACCACAACACTCTCACCGGACTCATACCAACATAAAGGTGTCCGACATCTCCTACCATACAAAGCTTCAAACGGTGCCATACCAATGCTCGAATGAAAACTATTGTTGTAGGTAAACTCAATCAAAGGTAAATAACAATCCCAAATACCTCCCTTTTCCAAAACACAAGCCCTCAAAAGATCCTCTAGTGACTGAATCGTCCTCTCAGTCTGACCATCAGTCTGCGGATGATATGCAGAACTCAATCTCAGCTTAGTTCCCAAAGCCCTCTGCAAACCTTCCCAGAACTTCGATGTAAATCTAGGATCTCTGTCCGAAACAATACTCGACGGAATACCATGCAAACTTACAATCTTCTCAATATACAACTCGGCTAATCTCTCTAACGGATAATCCATTCTGATCGGAATGAAATGAGCCGATTTCGTCAATCTATCTACAATCACCCAAATAGCTTCAAAATTCTTACTTGTCCTCGGTAAACCAGAAACAAAATCCATACTGATACTATCCCACTTCCACTCTGGAATAGCCAACGGTTGCATTAGCCCAGACGGCTTCTGATGCTCAATCTTTGACTTCTGACAAGTCAAACAAGAATAAACAAAACTCGCAATCTCTCTTTTCATTCCCGGCCACCAAAATAACTTTTTCAAATCATGATACATCTTCGTAGCCCCAGGATGAATACTCAGGCCACTACGATGTCCTTCCTCAAGAATACTCTTCTTAAGTTCGGTAACATCCGGAATACACACCCGATTACCAAATTTCAAAACACCATTCTCATCAACTCTGAATTCACCACCTTGATCTTGATTCACTAAAGTCAACTTATCAACCAAAAGCACATCGGATTTCTGACCCTCTCTAATCTCATCCAGAATACCACTCGTTAACTTCAACATTCCCAGTTTAACACTATTGTGAGTACTCTCACACACCAAACTCAAGTCTCTAAACTGCTCAATTAAATCCAATTCCTTAACCATTAACATAGACATATGCAATGATTTCCGACTCAATGCATCAGCCACTACGTTTGCTTTACCCGGATGGTAATTCAAACCAAAGTCATAATCCTTCAGAAACTCTAACCATCTCCTCTGTCTCATATTCAGCTCTTTCTGATCAAACAAATACTTTAAACTTTTATGGTCACTGAAAACCTCAAATATTGACCCGTACAAGTAATGCCTCCATAACTTCAGAACAAATACCACGGCTGCCAACTCTAAATCGTGTGTCGGATAGTTCCTCTCATGAACCCTCAGTTGTCTCGAAGCATAAGCTATAACCTGCTTGTTCTGCATCAACACACCACCCAAACCCAACAATGAAGCATCACAGTAAACCTTAAATGATTCCGACGAACTCGGTAATATCAGAATAGGAGCAATAGTTAACCTTCTCTTTAACTCTTGGAAACCTTCTTCACATTTTGAGTCCCAAACAAACGCTTGCCCCTTTCTAGTCAACATCGTCAACGGTAACGCCAACTTAGAAAATCCCTCAATGAACTTCCTATAATATCCTGCAAGTTCAAGAAAACTCCTTATCTCAAAAACTGACTTCGGAGCTTCCCACTTAGATACCGCTTCTATCTTAGAAGGATCAACAGCAACACCACCTCTTGAAATCACATGACCAAGAAAACTAACCTCTTCTAACCAAAATTCACACTTAGACAGTTTAGCAAATAACTTCTTTTCTCGTAGAACTCCTAAAACCACTCTCAAATGCTCAGCATGCTCTTCTTCAGATTTCGAATACACCAAAATATCGTCAATAAACACCACAACAAACTGATCTAGGTACGGATGGAAAATCCTATTCATATACTCCATAAATACTCCAGGCGCATTAGTCACACCAAAAGGCATTACAGAATACTCATAATGTCCATACCTTGTTCTGAAAGCAGTCTTCTGAATATCCTCAGTCTTCACACTTATCTGATGATACCCTGATCTCAAATCTATTTTGCTGAACACACTTGCACCAACCAACTGATCCATCAAATCATCAATCCTCGGCAAAGGATACCGATTCTTGATCGTCACTTTATTCAGTTGCCTGTAGTCCACACACAACCTCATAGTACCTTCTTTCTTCTTAACCAATAACACTGGTGCACCCCACGGTGACACACTCGGACGAATAAATTTCTTATCCAACAGATCTTCCAACTGACTCTTCAATTCAGTTAACTCAACAGCAGACATACGGTACGGAGCCATTGACACCGGCCTAGTACCAGGTACCAAATCAATCGAGAACTCAACTTCACGCTCTGGCGGTAATTCATTCACTTCTTCCGGAAACACATCAGGAAAATCACACACCACAGCTAGATCGCAAATCGCCAGTTTATCTTTAGCCTCCAAAGTCGCTAATAGCATAAACAACTCTGCCCCATCTGCTACTGCCTCATTCACCTGCCTCGCTGATAGAAACAAACTCTTTCCTTCCTCAATCTCAGGAAAAATCACAGTCTTATCAAAACAATTGATATAGACTCGGTTAAACACCAACCAGTTCATACCCAGAATAACATCAATCTGCACAAGTGGAAGACACACTAGGTCCATCCTAAAGTCTCTACCAAAAATACTCAAAGGACAATTTAAACAAACTGAAGTAGTAGTCACTGAACCCTTCGCAGGAGTATCAATCACCATACTTCCATGCATCTCAGATATCTCTAACTTAAGTTTCACAGCACAATCCAAAGATATAAAGGAATGAGTCGCACCTGTGTCAATAATAGCTACAAGAGGAAAGCCATTAATATAACACGTACCTCGGATCAAACGATCATCTGCAGAAGTCTCAGAACCCGATAAAGCAAAAACCTTGCCTCCCGACTGGTTCTCTTTCTTCGGCTTAGGACATTGTGGGCTAATATGACCCAACTCTCCACAGTTGAAACAAGTCACAGTCTTCGACCGGCACTCTGCAGCCAAATGACCACCTTTTCCACACTTGAAACACTTCCTCTCAGCACTGGTACACTCATGGACACGATGTCCAGCCTGACCACATCTGTAACACTTAGCAGGGGCACTGGAGTCTCCCCCACTAGGCCTCTTCATCCCACTCTGTCTCTGGAAACCTTTGCCAGCTGCATACGGTTTCCCACGATCATTCTGATTCTTACTTTTCCTATCAACCCTTTGCTGATAGCTCTCTGCTCTGGCCTTGGTATCCTGTTCAAAAATCCTGCAACAGTCAACCAAATCAGAAAACACTCTAATCCGCTGATATCCAATAGCCTGCTTGATCTCGGGACGCAACCCGTTCTCAAACTTCACACATTTTGAAAATTCCCCAGTAGCCTCATCATAGGGAGTGCAATACTTCGACAGCTCTGTGAACTTAGCAGCATACTCAGTAACAGACCGATTGCCCTGCTTCAATTCTAAGAACTCTATCTCTTTCTTTCCTCTAACATCCTCTGGAAAATACTTCCTCAGGAATCTCTCTCTGAACACAGCCCAAGTGATCTTAGCATTCCCAGCAGATTCCAACTCAGTGTGGGTAGCAACCCACCAATCATCTGCTTCTTCTGACAGCATATGCGTACCGAACCTGACCTTCTGGTTATCGGCACACTCAGTCACTCGGAAGATCCTCTCGATCTCCTTTAACCACTTCTGAGCGCCATCTGGATCGTATGCTTCCTTGAACATTGGAGGATTGTTCTTCTGGAACTCACTCAGTTGACGAGCAGCTCCCATTCCCACAACATTCGGGTTTCCCCCAAGTACTCCAGCTAGCATACCTAGAGCCTCAGCAATCGCAGCATCGTCTCTACCTCTTCCAGCCATCTCTATTCTGAAAACCCAATCAAGCTAAAACAATAAGTACTGATAGGGTTACACAACACCTATCCCGTACAGGGGAAACAGAATAATTACGACTCGACTCGACCGACTATGCTCTGATACCACTAATGTAACACCCTTCTAAAATACCCCAAATATTTAATTAAAATAGCAATATATCAATCAGAGTAACTATGCAATTAAGGGTGTCACACAATTATTTCACACCATTCACCATAATAACTGTCATGCTCTTTTATTAATTCAAAACATAAGCATTTGCACAATACGCAGCGGATAGAAATCTCATCAATCATGTAAAACATGTAACACATTACATGTAAAATTATTCAACAAGGTAAAACATCCCGTCCCGATGTTACATCTATCAGAGCATGACCCACTAAGGAGACTACACTAGACTCCAAGCACTAGCTTCTACTCAATCACTGCTCGTTACCTGAAAAATAGTTGTAAGGGTGAGTTCCTCAATCGATATAATAAGCATTATAAAATATCATGCAATGTTAAGTAATTTAACACATTTCATCACCCAAATCAGATTACACATTCAACAACGGCAATATCAACTCAATCATACTCAACATCAACACAACACACAACACACAACACACGTATAATACTGGAATACATCCATTCATATTATACGCCATACATAAATTATGCAATGAGACTCCATGCATGCGGTACCGACTATTCGTGAACATATAGTTCACCTCACCGATCAAATCCAGATACGGCTACCAAGCCCACTAGTCCCACTCATTTGAGACCTAGTGACTCACTCACTAATTCCTCACCACGGGAATTAGCTACCACCCCAAGGGCCATGCTATGCACGCTAATTCACCTAGCATGCAAACATCAACAACAGTCCATAATGACTAACTCACTAATTCCTCACTATGGGAATTAGCTACCACCATAAAGGCCACAATATGCATGCTAAATCACCTAGCAATGCAAAATCATCAACAATAATCCACAATGGACATATGCTCACACTCTAAGCCATAAACAGTCCATTCACAATTGCATACATAACATATACATTCACAGCATTATGCATACCATCATACATTCATCAACACACGTATTAAAACATCATATCATGTCAAATAATTAATCACAGTATTAGCACACTCCACTAATACCTATACTGCTCAAAACAACAGAAATTAATCCCTATTACATCATACGCCAATATAGGCCAAACACCAATTATGCACACATTATTCAAATATTAATTTTTCACTTTTCCAACAGTGTTAACCGGTTAACGCCCTGGGTTAACCGGTTAACGCAAGCAAAACAGCAATACCTCACAATTCCTAACAGTGTTAACCGGTTAACACCCTGGGTTAACCGGTTAACGCAAGACAGAAAGCTGTTCCTGCGCTAACACGAAGCAGAATGCAGAATTCTCCGCATTTTCCGCCGTTGGAGGACTTCCGGACCTCCGATTCCGATTCCGTAAAAAGCTATACGTTCGGGAAATCGCAACTCACACAAATACAGATTCAATTACAGCTTTAACACAACTTATCCAACACAATTTTTCAGCATTCAACATCCCAATTAGGGTCAATTCAACGGTTTATCACTACCCATTACATGTTAACCCATAATACCCATTAAACGACGATAAACCCCCCTTACCTGAGTTAATCCGGCGAATCTTTAAGCTTCAAGCTTTTCTCTTCTCCAACCTTCTTCCTCTTGCTCTGTCTCTTTGCCCTTTTCCTCTTTTCAGCCGCTTCTCTGCTTTTCACGTGAAACCCTTTCTTTACCAAATGGGACTCTTTTTCTTATTTCCAACTTATATATATTTTCCAATAATTATTATTCCAATAATAATAATAATAATCCAATAATTCCAATTATTTAATTAAATTAATAAATATAATATTAACTTAAATTAAATAATTATCTTATTTTTATCGGGGTGTTACACATTAGGCCTAGGACATCAAAGCGTATGAGCTTTATCTCTTCTTTCACAATTGTGATGTCAGCTTGGAAAGGATTCAGACGGGTGATGAGCATGGCATGATTATCAGCACAAGATGGAGGAACCGGTTCAACAATGTTATAATAGTTAGGAGGTATTTCAGGGTCAGATTCTTCCTTAAGGATAGGGTCATTGATACACTCATATTTGGGCGGTGTAGCGGGAGGTGAAGGTGGATCGATAGTGTGTTCCTCTAAGTCATAGAACCAGTTATCTCGGTTGTGAACACTCGTTTTCTCATGGTTAGGCAAGGTGAATAGTTGGACCACTTCGTTACTGATTAGATAATCAAAGGTATCCGTCCCAATGTTACCTATGATTCTACGGTTAAAGCAAAATTCGATATCCATTGGGCGGATGTTTCCAAAAGGTACAAGCTCATAAAGTGGGCGTACAAGTCCTATGGCGTCTACTATCATGGTAACTAGGCCACCTATGATTATTGGGGTACGGTTATTCTTATCAAGGTGGACAAATCTTTCCATCATGAATTTCACTATATTGACGTGTCGACCTTGATCGACACACAGCAGGATGAAGAGTTCATCGCGGGACACTAAGGTGTTATTCTCTTCCTTACCAAATAAGGTGTGGGCTAGTATTTTATGAAAATATCAGATAGCAGGGTTATGGATCTTTTGTGAGTGCATCTCATTCGGGCTTGGGTTGGATTCTCCGGATATGCAACCCCAGAAGTCATCGAGATCAATGTCATCGATAAGGTCCTCCTGGCGGGTAGTAAAGACGAAAGGGCCGCTAGGGAATCCTAGGAGGTCAGCAAGGTCTCAACGGGTGTAGGTGAAATCCATGCTAAATAACCTAAAGGATATTAACCCTTTGTTTAGTCCATAACCATTCTCAGGGATGTATACAAAGGAACTCAGGAATTCTAAGGTTAGTTCACGGTACATGACAAATCGTCTCTTAATGGCTGCATTCTCCCACCCAAGCTGGTTAAACATATATAGGATGCTATCTCGGATGCCTAATTTATCCATGGTCGGTCCATCATAATATATGGTTAATGCCATATTCTTCTGGGCTAGATAATCATACCGCCTGCGTTGAACTCTGCCTCTGAAAACTATCTATGGTTGTTACATGATGAAAGTAATTAACTAACTAGTTAGTAATTTTCCTGTTTGTCAGTATCCAATATGTCTAAGTTAGTTACTAGAAACAACAAGAGTGTCTGCAAAGAATCAAGAAGGGGGGAGCAAACAAAAAAAAGAAGGAAATTAAAGAAGGAAAAAATTAGATTGTAAGAAAAATAACGAAAAGAAAAAAGGGTGGGTTGTCTCCCACTAAGCACTTTGTTTAATGTCACAAGCTCGACAGTAGTGTCGCGTTGTACTAGGTTTGGTGTTGAGCGGGCAACTCTATGAGTCTGAGACTGTTTGAATAGTCTCTGTTTTCTATATTATGATAGTGCTTTAGGCGCTTCCCGTTTACTACAAAAGGGTCACTATTTCTACCTTTTATTTCTATCGCACCACTATTGAGAACTTTGGTGATCTCGAAAGGACTAGACCACCGAGATTTGAGCTTTCCTGGAAAAAGTTTAAGTCTTGAATTAAATAGCAGCAATACGTCGCCGACTTTAAACTCCTTCCTAGAAATGCGTTTGTCATGCCATCTTTTGGTTCGTTCTTTGTAGATCCTGGCATTCTCGTAAGCGTCCAATCTTAGCTCTTCTAATTCGTGGATGTCCAGAATCCGTTTCTCTCTTGCGGAAGTGTAGTTGATGTTAAGGGTTTTAATCGCCCAATACGCTTTGTGTTCCAGTTCTACAGGGAGGTGGCATGATTTACCATAAACTAGTTTGAAGGGTGTGGTTCCTATCGGGGTCTTGTGAGCCGTCCGGTAATCCCACAAAACTTCGTTTAGTTTGGATGACCAGTCCTTTCTGGATATTCCTACGGTCTTCTTAAGAATTTGTTTTATTTCTCGATTCGAGACTTCGACTTGCCCGCTAGTTTGTGGATGATACGGTGTTGCTACGCGGTGTCGGACTCCGTACTTCAGAAGGAGTTTTCCAAATATATTCGATATGAAGTGGGAGCCACCGTCACTAACTACTAGTTTCGGCACACCGAATGTGGGAAAGATAATGTTTTTGAATAACTTGACCACTACTCGTGTGTCATTTGTTGGAGAGAGTACAACCTCGATCCATTTTGAGACATAGTCGACAGTAACGAGTATGTATTTATTACCAAAAGAAGCTGGAAATGGTCCCATGAAGTCAATCCATATCTTTTTGCCTGAATCCGTTGATTTGAGCTCTCAGCATAGCAGTTTTGCTCGGCGAAAAGTATCGGGATAAGAAGACGTTCTTCAGTTCCTCCCATGTTGTAATAGAGTTGGAGGGCAAAGATTGCAACCAAGCCCAAGCTCTATCTCTTAGTGAGAAGGGAAAAAGGCGCAGTCTTATCGCGTCTTGAGATACATCATTCGCTTTTACAGTATCTGCGTACTGCACAAACTTGGTCAGGTGTTCATTAGGATCGTCTGTTGGATTTCCAGCAAATTGATGTTGTTGGACGGCTGATAAGAGTGAGGGTTTCAACTCGAAATCGTTTCGATTTATAACGGGGGTAGCAATGCTGTTGTGAGGTTCTTGTTGAGATGGGGTAGCGTAGAATTTAAGAGGACGATTTTGTGGTCCTTCTTCAGCCATGTTTGGTTTTTCTTTTGATTTAGGAGGAAAGGAGATATCGGGAATACCGTATTTTTGTTGATATTCGTGTATTCGGCGTCTCACATATAGGAAACGCTCTAATTCAGGGATTGGTGGTGCTAAGTTATCGCCTTGTGAGCGAGTACTTGACATACAATCAGGGAAAGAAGGGAGAGAAGATTAGTTTTTGTTTTTACCTTAGTCTATACCGTGCAACGAAAGAATCACACTATTCGACTAAAATAGGTCCCTGGCAACACCGCCATAAACTTGATGCTTGTCGTGGCTACATATAAAATATAGTCTGACGGGTACTTGACTGCAAGTGCATAGTCTAGTCGCTTTAGTTTTAAAAGGTATCGATCCCACAGGGACCTATGGTCAAACTAGTGTTACTAACGTCACTATGTTTAGCTAAGGAAATTGATTAGTAGAAGTTCGGGGGTAATATAGTAAATCTAAGGGAAATTTTCGCTTTTAATAAAGAATTAATGGAAGGAATCAGTATGCAGTGCATTAATCGTCAGGGATTGGATAAGTCACCGATGAATAGTTTAAATGCCAAATATCTCTTAGTAGAAAAATGTTTATTTAAAAGACTTTATCTCACACTCTCGTGGTTGTTGATTCAGCCTATAACTTTAAGTCAGAATGTACGCTCTCGCTGTCCCATTTGAAGTCAAAATTACTTTTTGAAAATAAATAAGTTCTAATTGGTTTTTAAACTCAATGCCTAATTTTTACTATCCAGCTCGAGCCTCACGCTCTCGCGATTGTTGGTTCTCACCTTAGTTAATTTCCCACTCTCGTGGCAAAATCGTATTAAATAGCTTTTCACGCTTTTGTGATAAAGTTAATTAAATTTAGATTAAAAACTTTAGCCTAAAAGGTTATTTGAGAAAAAGGGTTTTCACCGGTTATTATTAAATCCCATCAAATTAAGTTGCTACATACCGATACCGGTAGTTTAGCCGGACATATTAATTAAAGCAAACGCAAGGCATAAACATATCAACATTGCGGCAAACATACTTATAATAATAAATGGGCAATAATAATAATAATTCAATAAAAACCTGGAGATCGAAGTACAGAGTATAGCGATTCTTGGAGCACTTGAACAGTCCTCTATAAGTCGGTAGGCTTTGCTTCTTCAATACAGATTACTACTAAAATAAAATAAAGTGTAGTAGTTTTCCAGTGTAGGAAACTACTACTATGGCTAACTGGAAAAAGGGAAACTATAAAAAGAATGGCGAATACAATAAGGTAACGGAAACAAGGTTGCTGGAAAGAAAGAAAAAAATCTTGAAAGCTAGAAAGCTGAAAATTAAATTGCAGAGCGTAAATATCAAAGTAGACGTCCCCAATTTTTCCCAATTGAGTCCTTTATATAGTGTCCATTAGGTCTTGGTAGTTGAGAAAATCAAGAAAGATTTGGTCTTGAGAGAGGAATCCGTGGGAAAAGTTTGTTGGAGGAGATTTAGGCACGTTTGGGTGCCTGTTGCTGACTGTTTCAAAGCGCACTTTGTGGCCGCGTGACGCTCGTCATGGGCCTGTGACGGTCGTCACAGTCTGGGTTGTGATGAGCGTCATGAATGTGTGGTGATCGTCACATCAGCAAAATCTGCATAATCCGTTTTTCTGGTTTTTCTGTGCTTTTTCACTTGTTTCTCCTTCTTTTTCTTCCTTTTCTTCATTTTTCTCTTTAGTGCATGAAGATTCAAATACCTGCAAAAACAACACGAATACTTGCGCAATAATCGGGATCTTAATCGAAATGGTGTGATCTTTGGGTGTAAATTAAGGCAATTATCTGATGTGTTTTTGCGTTATCAGATACCACGAAATACGAGGTTTTGATCCCTCATTTTTATGTTGGTACGTAGGCACAAGTCCAAAGGTCTTGTCAAACACAAAAATATAATTAATGAATTCTTTTCTCATCCCCATACTCTATTTTACTGCAAACATCTTTTATACCAAAAACACATACACACATAAAAAACGGCTCCCTAGGAGTTCATAGAAAACTTTGGGTGCTAACACCTTCCATATGTGTAACCAACCCCCTTACCTGTAATCTCTGACATTTTATTAGTTTTGATTTGAAAACTTCTTATCTTTGGGTTTTGTTCATACTTTTCCCTTTTCCTTTGGAAACAATAAAAGCGCGGTGGCGACTCTGGTTTTATTAATGTTAAGTTTATCCATAGCTTAATGGTCATGAATTTACCGCTACACAACCAATTCAGCATCTATCAATGTAGGTTTAACTCTAGAAGCCATCTCATGCCATCTCTGAGCGTATTCTTTGAATGTTTCACCGCGCTTTCAGGTTTGACTTTGCAGTTGTAACCTGATGGGAGCCATGTCCAGGTTATATTTGTATTACTTGAGAAAGGCTTCAGACAAGTCCTTCCAAGATGCGTTCCAGACCCATATACCAATCTAAGGATTCCCCAGATAAGCTATCTTGGAAGCAATGGATGAGAAGTTCATCATTATCAATGTAGGATTCTATCTTCCTACAGTACATGATAACATGACTTCTAGGACAGCTTAAACCCTTATATTTTGGTAGGTCTGGCACTTTGAACTTAGGAGGAAGCACCACATTAAGAACTAGGAACAAGTCCTTAGTATCCATACTATAGACATATAAACCTTCAATAGCTCTGATCCTCTCATCTAGCAATCGATAGTCTACTTGCCTATTCTGATCTGAACCAACAATAATTTGATTAGTAGTATGAGGATTAACTTGAGGATTGAGAAGTTGAACACCCTGAGAAGCTGCCTGAGCACTGACTGGAGGAGAAGCAAATTGGGGATACCCTTGAGGATACATCAATTCTGGATTTACCATCTGACCAACATCTGACCATGTTGATTATGATATGGAGCATATGGTGCCTCAGGATACACAAATGGAGGTGCAACAACAGAAGATTCCCCAGGATAAGGAGGAGGTATATGAACACCTTGATTCAAATTCGGAACAGTAGGTTGAGCATCTCGAGGAGGAAGACGAAAGTGAAGGGTAGGACCTCTGTACTCATCTTCGTTGTCGTTAGAAGTTTCAACAATCACTGGTGCAGAATTTTGAAGAGCCTGTTCTGGGTTGATCTCACGGTTGTCAATATTAGCCATTTGAGGAGAGTGAGTGGTCATGCCCCAAGGATGGGCAACAAAATTCCCATTGGCAAGATGTATAACAAACCGTTGATATGGCACAAATGCATTCCCATTAGCAGCTTGAGGAGTAAAGTTCAGAGGCAAACCCCAAGGATATGCAACAACATGCCTACTAGGACCCGACTGACAGATAGGCTTACTCACCACAGGTTGAACCACATTATCCACAACAGCATCAACAGAAGTAGTGACAACAATGGTATCAGTAACTACAACAAAAGTTGGATTGGCAGCAGAGGTGGAGGCAATAGCCTTCTGAGCTTGAAGGTACTCCAATATAGTGTTCATGTTACCTTGGAAGGAATTCAACTCGCCTCGGGACTGAGCCAAGGTTTCTTTGTACATATCATTCTCTTGTTCCAGATCTTCCATAATTCTTGACTTGTTAGCCCTTGTGAAGTACTAGTGTCGAAGAGTCGTTGTCTTTCTGACTGGAGAAAGGACAAGGTGAGCTTTTTCTGGTTGATAGTCATGAAATGCGGATGCATGAATGCATATGTTAGAGATGGAATGAAAATGATTATGCAACATCCATAGATTCAAAGCCTCAATGGTATAATAATTCAGGGTCAAAACTCCGACATATATATAACAATGCAATAATGATATACAATAGTGTATGTTAGCAGAATGAAATAATTTGGATAATCTGCATATACTGCCTGATGCAGGATCAAAGGTCGGACGTCCATGAGAATAAAGGTATGTAGAGTCTATGGTTTCCTGCAGAAAAAACCCATATCCCCTTCACAGGTATGGAATATGCTCCAAGGTGGTCCCTAGAAGGTCTCCCAGATTCATCGACACAAAATGAAAATATCCTACCGTAGTGAATGCTCAAAGGACAAAAGTACTTCCAAGTGAATCTAGTCTGGGTGTGGTTCTCGTGACAACCCAACATGAAAAACATAGGTGTACACGACTATCCACGAATATATCTTGTGTGTACACTAAGCTCGGGTATAGAGCTTCACTCATGTGGCATAACCCATAACCCAACAGAGAGTATACCAGATAATATCCATAATATAAAGCAATAAGAAATGTGATAAATAAAGCGAGTAAAATGTAAAGGTAAACACATATAACAATCGAAAGCCACCTAAACTAGGCTCGATTCCTTTTAGCAACTAGGAAATGCTCCAAGAAGCAAACCCCAACAGAGTCGCCAGCTGAAGCTAACGTAAATATACCCGAACGAATCACACGCTCGAACATACAACAGAGTAGCCATCGAACTTTATTTATTCCTGAACGAAAGGGAAAACATCGATAAAACCCGGGGGAAATAGATATGCTAGGTAAGGAAGTCAGTTATGCAAGGGGAAGGTATTAGCACCCCAAACATCCATGGTACTCCATGGGAACCGTTTTGATTGTTCTAGCTCGAATGAGTGTGATATCTGAAGATTACTCGCAAAAGAATAGAGGGAAAAGAAAAGAGAATAGGTAGAGTGCTCGATGAGTATTGGGGCCCTTATGTCTATGTATCCTCATAATGCAATGAGGAATTCAGAGCTCCGTAGTTCAAAACTAATGGTGGGAGATGAAAAAAAGTTATGATCAAAGTATGGTCTGAACCAAAGGATTGTGTTGTTTGAACTCCAACAAAGGGTGAAAGTATGAACCCAAGAGTAAAACTGGATATGAACCAACAAGTGTGGGGCCTAAGGCATGGTGTCACTGTATTGGAATAACCGAAAAAGAAAGGGTTACCTGTATACGGCTGCAAAGTAAGTAAGGAGATGTTCGTCTAAGAAACGAGAGGACTAACAAGACAAACAAATCGCTTCTTGGTTCACAAAGGGGTACCAGATGGAGCACAAAAAGATATTGTATTTGGCTTAAAGAATAGGGTATATCACATGAAGTGAATGAAGGTAGAATATGAATGTATCATTCATTCATTTTTGGAGATGAAATGTACATTTCATCAATCCCCTAAATCCAATGATTTTAATCCAACAGAAGTCAAATTAACCTTGACCAAGGCCCAAACAAATAGTCAAACATCACAAGACCATAAAAATGTCTCAACATAATTTGTACACAATTAATCAATTAAAAATGCATTAAAATTTAATTTAATTTGGTCAAAACCTAAAACCTCTTCAAAACACCAAATAAATGGTCAAGAGATTTATCCTAGGTCAAACAAGGTCAAAGGACCTTAGACAAAAAATTTCATCATTTTTGAAAAGTCTGAAGTATTTTTAAACAATTAAAAATATGCCCAAAAACATTTAATTCATGCAAAACATCAAAATTAATCCAAAAAATAGTTTTAATTCACAAAATGAAAGAGAAAAATATTTAAAGATTTTTGGTGAAATTCCCATATTTTTTGGATTAAAAATGAAATTATTATGAATTAAACAAAATAAAGCAATTAAACATAAATTCAGAAATTAAAAGGAAATTCAAAAAAACGAGGACCATCAGATCTCCCTTATTAATTGAGGTGGCAGATCTGATGGCCAGAAGCGCGCATTCCACCAACACTTGAGTCAAACGTGTGATATGGTTGGTAATCAAAACAGATGGCTAAAACTAAAACGTGGGATCATGATCCAATGACTTTGGACACGCCAACACATCATCGGAGCCCTATCTCCGATCTTTTTCTCCGGTGGACCTCACCGGACCGCTCCACCACCAACCACCACCAAAATGAAAAACAAGGACATGGGTTTAAAGAAAAAAATGCTCAGGAGCTCGAATTTGGCCTCAATTTTCTCCAATTCCAAGTATATAAAAAGATACATGGATTTGAATTTTGAGGATCATAAACTGAGTTGCTTCGATTTGACCTCAAAGCAACTCAATCTTGTTGCCTACATTAGTAGGACTTCAGACAACCAAAAATCACAAAGAATAGTGAAGAATTGAGAGAGAATCGAAGAGATGAAAATTATGAAAAATTACCTTTGAAAGAGCTTCAACCTTGCTTGATCTTGATCCCAATTGTGCTTGGCTTGGCTTCAGAAGCTTACAGGAGGTGATTAAGATCAAAAGGAAGCTTGGACTCTTGGAATTTCAATCTCAAAACAGAATGAGATTTGAAGCTCGATTTTCAAATGAAAACCTTCAAGATTATCCTTTCATGGTGAGGGTTTGGATTGCAGGTTCAAAGCTTGGGCATGAGGTCCTCAATTCTGAGCCATGAGGGTTGTATTTATAGCCAATGTGATTCATTTCAACACACTTCCAAATTTTGCCAAATTTAGAAATTTTCATTGCATGCTTGCATGGGCGTGTGAGAGGCCCATCAAGTAATGTATTCAGGTCCAAAAATGCTTGTGTATCATGCTGAAATTATGTCATATGGCCATGCATTTGAATTTGAAATGTGAAGGTGAAATTCATCCAATTGGTCCCTTGAAAAGAACCCACGCGCAAGTCCTTCATTATTTGGCCAAATGAGGTGATCATGGACTTTTTAAAAAGGCGAGATCAAGGGGAGAAACTTTCATGTTTAATACTTTTCCGTTTGAAGCTTGGATCATGATGAATTTTGAGGTGGAAGTTTGGAAAATTAAACATATTTAAAAAATTTCTAAGTACCAAGCCAAATGTTCACTTCTTCCACCTTAAATAACTTTTGCTACGGACTTCAAATGAAAAAAATTCCTTCATCAAAGTTGTATCTATTTCAAACCTCTTCAATGTGGTCACAAATTTGGACTGATTTGGATTTGGCATGAAGGAGTTATGTATTTTAGAAGTTGAGGAAAATCACTTGTTCAATGGTAATGACCCAAAATGACCTATAATGTTTCCTCTTGGCACATGCATTTTCAAGTTGAATTTGAACTTATTCCTAACATAAAAGTTGAAAAGGAAATCTTACATTTTATCATGGAACTTGAATGGATTTAATATCATAAAAATTGAGCAAGTTATGATCCTTGGAAGTTGACCTTCTAACTAGGGTTCAGACAAAATGACCTATAATCGTTCACCATAAAAATGAATTTCCAAGAAAAAATAGCTCTTGACTTAAACATTAAAGTTGTTTGCAATGTCATTAGTAGTAACCTTTCTCTTGTAATCATTTTAATATGACAAAAGTTGTAGGAGATAGGGTCTAGGGAACCCCAGTTTTGACCAATTGACTTTCTCTGGTCAACCACCTTGAACCAACTTGCAAAATTGACATTCTCTTGATATTTGGGACTCATGGAGGATCATATATGTGTAAGATGATGTAATATGAAGTATCCCTTGATATATTTGATCAAATGATGAAGAAACTTGTTGAGGAAGTCTCACAAGATACTCAGATGAATTAGGGCTTCCAAGGCAAACAAGCTTCAAACTCTTGATGAATTCTTGATCAAAATGACATGTGAAGACCATGGGGATCCATGTATGATGTCTAGAAAAAATTTAAACCAACTATTGATTGATCTCTTTGCATTAAGGGTCTCAAACCCTAGATATGAGCTTGATGGAGCATGGGTGAACACATACACTACCTACAAAAGTAACACACTACATATAGACATATTTTTGGCATTTTGGTTAGTAAATAATAAAAAACAAAGTATTATAAATCAAATGTGCTTGGTGGCCTCTCCCAATGTAAACCTAATGAATGAGCGGTAAGAAGGATGCTAAGGTGCGATCCCAAAGCCAATGCAAATGATGAGATAGCATGAGGGATCTTAGGGTCAAAATTGGGGTCTTACACTTGGTACATGGGTGCATGGGTGATAGTACAGGCCCAATTAATGATTAGAATCCACTCTAAATTGTGCCAGGAGGTTGCTGAAATCATCACACAAGACCATGCAAAGTTGTACATTGTTTGGAGCTCAAAACTTGCCAAAACAAGCCATGGAAGAACCTCATGTGTAAGTCCCTCATTTCTCATCAAAATGACGTGGTCTTGGACTTTTTGGAAATCTAGGAACAACTTTGATGTTGTGAATTTTTCAATTTGAAGCTTGGAAAATGGAGAAAGTTGGCCTTGAAGGTGTAGGTATCAAACATACTTAGAACGTTTTCTAAGTTATAAGCCAAATGACCTCTCTTTCCAACTTGAATAACTTTTTATGTGAGTTTAAAATTAACTTGGATCCTTCTACAAGGTTGTACATATTTCAATTCCATTTAATTTGACCATAAATTTGGCACCATTTGGAGTTTGTATAATGGAGTTATGGATTTTAGAATTTGAGGAAATTTGCTTGTTCAATGATGAGGACCAAAATGGACCTATAGTGTTTCCTCATGGTACATGAATTTTCAAGTATAATTGGATCTTTATCAAAGAAGAAAAGTTGAATAAGACATCTTTAAATTATTCATGAAACTTGGATTATCATCATATCATAAAAAATGAGGAAGGTATGACTCTTGGAAGTTGACCTTCTATCTAGGGCACATACAAAATGACCTATAATCTTTCACCATAAAACATAACTTTACAAGAAAAATTAGCTCTTAAGACCAACATTAAAGATGTTTGAAATGTCATAAAGAGTAACGTTTCTCTTGGAATATTTTTAATATGACAAACATTGTAGGAGATAGGGTCTAGGAAACCCTAGATTTGACCAATTGACTTTTCAGGTCAACTTCCTTCAATCAACTTGCATACTTGAAGTTCCTTTGCTCTTAGTGGATCATGTAGGATCATATATGCTTATGATTATGTAAAATGAAGTATCCCTTGATATCTTTGACAAATTGTTGAAGAAATTTGTTGAGGAAGGCACACAAGATACCCAGATGAATTAGGGATTTCTTGACAAATAAACTTTAAACTCTTGATGAAATCTTGATCAAAATGACAAATAAAGAACATGGGGATCCATATATGATGTTTAGAACCAATGTGGACCTTTGATTGCTTGATCTCTTGCATTGAGGGTTTCAAACCCTAGTTGTGGGCTTGGTGGGGCACAAATGGACACACATACTGCCTACAAAAGAAACAAAACTATACTAGACATATTTTTTATATTTTGGTTAGTAAACAAATAAAGTAAAGTATGATACAATCATATATGCTTGGTAATATCTCCCAACGTAAACATAATGAATGATAGGTGAGGAGAATACCAAGGTGTGATCCCAATGCCAATGCAAAGCTATGAGATGACATGAGGGATCTTAAGGATCAAAATTGGGGTCTTACAAATTCCACGTCACAACATTATGACGCTGGGTAGCATAATCCTTATAGTGTAAAGTATATTTTTTTATAAAAATGAAAACGTTGATAAAGCCCTTAAAAAACTAAAATATGGATAACTCAAACAATTTAAGTTCGGAGTCGATTGTGTGTAGGGAAAGTGCTAGCATCCTACGTCATCTGTAACACCCTTCTACCCCAAACGACATAATTAAATAGATTATCAGAGTACAACATGTAGAAGAGTTTACATTTCTTACAACATAACACTTTTATCATATCACAACATAAAACATATTATTTATTAAAATAAAAACTTCGCAGCGGACAACAACACAATTATAATCTTTCAACATATAACAATTCATAATAATGTTTCATTATCGTCTCAACAAACATCTCAACATAATAGTCATCATAAACAACGTAATAATAATCAATTCTCTATCGAATCCCATAACCCCGGTGTCACATGACCAGAGCATTTGACTCGACTCTGTAGAATAACTCTACACTTATTCTTCAAACCTCAACAATAGCTACTCCTCTTTATCTGCACATTGCTCATCATAGATGAACATAAACACATGCAGAAGGGGTGAGAATTACATTATTAAATAATAATATAACGACAGAAATATAAACATAATATATTCCCCCTATGCCAACACAGCTCATCATAATCATCATAATCAACATACTCATGAACATCAGCAAAACAACATATCAAATGCAATGCACACACCCATGCATGACTCAACACGACTCGGTATACCCATTTTGTGATCACTACAGGATCACCACTCCCAGATTCACCATCATAGAATCCGAGTTCCCCGCAAGGAACCAAGCCTCTCAACAAGCCCGGAGTCAACATCATCATTGGAACTCAGTCCGTTCATCACTAGGCATCGGCCTTTCATGAATGCATGCACACCAAACATGCATCATCATCAACATAGCAACAACAACATCATATAGTCATGTTATCATCATCATTAATAGCATGACATACAACTCAACAAAACAACAACAACATTACAATAATATCATATCGTTACATAACACGTTTATAACTAAACACGTAAATTCAACATCTCATCATCATAAACACCTCATACACAATCATATAATCACTATTAATTGTTTATAACACAAGTACAGCGACTTACTAAGAGTCTCGCAACTCAACGTACCCAAAACTCGCCAACATCAACTTCTGCACAGCACAGTTCGCGCCGCGCAGCAGGGTTCGCGCCGCGAACGGTGCGTTACAGAACTCCTCTGGATTCTGCCCAGTTCGCGCCGCGAACTGGGCTTCGCGCCGCGAATCGCGCGCGAACAGAAGCCCTCTGCTACAGAACCCAACGCAGCTTTGCTTCTCTACTCGCCGTAACCCGTACCCCACAGCTAACAAACCAAAATCGACATTTAACAGACATATATACACAACATACTTCGATTACAGTGCATATAACTCCACAAAACTCACAAATCGGAGAATTTATCATCAAAACCCCAACTTTCCCAATCTCCCTAAAATCCCCAAAATTCATCAACAACCCAACAGATATCATGAAATTGCTCGCATATTATCGTTTAATAAGGTTCAGACCCCTTACCTCTTTGGATTGAAGGAAGCTCTGAGCAATCTTTGGCCTTTTCCTCTTCCTTCTCTTTCTCTTCAGCGGTTCCTCTCTTTCTCTGATTCTGAGGCAAAATACGTGACAAAACTTCTGAGTTCTCACTTTGGCCTCTTATATCCAATTCCACTTTTACCCTTCCACTCTTCATATTCCATTTATTTTATTTATTTAATTAATAATAAAATAAATAACATCAATAATAATATTTCCCAATATTATTTAATAATTCCTTTTTCCTTCCAATAATCTTATTAAAATAATATTTAAATTAATCCAAAATATTCGGGGTGTTACAACTCTCCCCCACTTTAGAAGTTTTCGTCCTCGAAAACATACCTCAAGCAAATAGAGCCGGATACGACTCCTTCATCTGATCTTCACGCTCCCAAGTCAAGCTCTCACCAGCTGGACCTTCCCAAACAACTTCCACTAGAGCAATCTTCTTACCTCTCAGGGTCTTCTCTTCTCGGTCATCTATCCGAATTGGCAACACCTCAACGGTCAAATTATCTCTCACCTGGATATCATCCAACTGAACAACATGCGAAGGATCCGCAATATATTTTCTCAACTGAGATACATGAAACACATCATGCAGATTAGAAAGCGACGGCGGTAAAGCTATCCGATACGCCACTTCCCCAACCCTCTTCAAAATCTGATACGGACCCACGAACCTCGGAGTAAGCTTTCTAGACTTTAAAGCTCTACCCACACCTGTCGTCGGAGTAACTCTCAAGAACACATGATCTCCCTCTTGGAACTCAAGTGCCTTTCTCCTCTTATCATGATAACTCTTCTGACGACTCTGAGAAATCTTCATCTTCTCCTGAATCATCTTAACCCTTTCAGTCGTCTGCTGCACAATCTCAGGTCCGAGTACAACACTCTCACCTGACTCATACCAACACAATGGAGTTCTACACCTCCTACCATACAATGCTTCATATGGAGCCATACCGATACTAGCATGAAAACTATTATTATAAGTAAACTCCACCAACGGCAAATAACTATCCCAAGAACCACTCTGCTCCAACACACAAGCTCTCAACAAATCCTCCAAGGATTGGATAGTTCTTTCAGTCTGACCGTCAGTCTGAGGATGATAAGCTGAACTCAACCTCAACTTAGTCCCCAACGCTTTCTGCAAACCTTCCCAAAATCTAGAAGTAAATCTGGGATCTCTATCAGACACAATACTGGATGGAATACCATGCAGCCTCACTATCTCCTCAATATACAACTCTGCCAACTTCTCTAAAGAGTGATTAATCTTCATCGGCAAGAAATGCGCCGACTTAGTCAATCGATCCACAATCACCCAAATAGAATCATTACCTTTCACCGTCCTCGGCAATCCCGTCACAAAATCCATGGAAATGCTATCCCACTTCCATTCAGGAATCTTCAAAGGTTGCATCATACCTGCCGGTTTCTGATGTTCAATCTTTGACTTCTGACAAGTCAAACAGGCATACACAAACTTAGCAACATCTCTTTTCATACCAGCCCACCAAAACAATTTCTTCAAATCTTGATACATTTTAGTTGCACCTGGATGGATACTCAATCCACTCCTATGGCCCTCTTCAAGAATACTCTTTTTCAATTCCGACACCTCAGGAACACAAACTCTACCTTTAAATCGCAGGATGCCATTCTCATCGATCTCAAAATTACCACCGTTACCCTGGTTAACCATAGTAATATGATCAACTAGAGCGACATCAACTTGCTGACCATTCCGAATATCTTCCAGAATTCCACTAGTCAACTTCAGCATACCCAACTTTACGCTATCAGCGGAAACTTCACAACCCAAACTCATATCACGGAACTGTTCAATTAACTCAAGCTCCCGAACCATCATCATAGACATATGTAGAGACTTTCTACTCAGTGCATCTGCAACTACATTAGCCTTACCGGGATGATAACTCAATTCAAAGTCAAAATCCTTCAGTAATTCTAACCACCTTCTCTGCCTCATATTTAACTCTTTCTGATCAAACAGATACTTCAGACTCTTGTGATCACTGAACACTTCGAATCTGGAACCATACAAATAATGCCTCCACATTTTCAACACAAATACAACAGCTGCAAGTTCTAGGTCATGCGTAGGATAATTCCTCTCATGAACTTTCAACCGTCTAGAAGCATAAGCTACAACTTTACCATTCTGCATCAAAACACCACCAAGACCCATCAAAGAAGCATCACAATAAACAACGAAGGACTCACCAGGATTAGGCAAGATCAACACTGGAGCACTGGTCAACCGCTTCTTCAACTCAACAAAACTCGCTTCACAAGCTGCATCCCACACATACACTTGACCCTTCTTAGTCAACTGCGTCAACGGCATTGCCAACTTAGAGAAGCCCTCAATAAATCTGCGATAATAACCAGCTAACCCCAGAAAACTACGTATCTCAGTAGCAGACTTCGGAGTCTCCCACTGTGATACAGCATCAACTTTAGCAGGATCAACAGAAATCCCACCACCCGAAATCACATGGCCAAGGAAACTCACTTCCTTCAACCAGAACTCACATTTAGATAACTTTGCATATAATTTCTTTTCTCTTAACACCTGCAGAACAATTCTCAGATGTCCTGCATGCTCTTCTTCCGTCTTAGAATATATCAATATATCATCTATGAACACCACAACAAAATTATCAAGGTACGGATGAAATATACGATTCATATATTCCATAAACACACCTGGAGCATTAGACACACCGAACGGCATCACAGTGTATCCATAATGACCATACCTCGTACGGAAAGCAGTCTTCGCAATATCCCCTGACTTCACTCGAATCTGATGATAACCCGACCGCAAATCAATCTTACTGAAAACATGAGCTCCAACCAACTGGTCCATCAAATCATCAATCCTCGGCAATGGATACCGATTCTTGATAGTCACCTTATTCAACTGCCGATAATCGACACACAACCTCATCGCACCTTCTTTCTTCTTCACTAACAATACTGGTGCACCCCAAGGAGAAACACTTGGACGCACAAACTTCTTCTCCAGCAATTCCTCAAGTTGCTTCTTCAGTTCAACTAATTCAGTTGCCGACATTCTATAAGGAGACATCGACACTGGACTCGTACCTGGTACTAAGTCAATGGCAAATTCGACTTCACGTTCTGGAGGTAAATCACTTACATCCTCCGGAAACACATCCTGAAATTCACAGACAACAGGCAAATCTACACTCACTACTTTCTTATCCGCTTGCAGAGACGCAAATAAAGCGAATACCTGAGCTTCATCTTTCACAAAATCCCCCACCTGCCTAGCAGATAGAAATCTTGCCTCATCATTCTCACCAACTTCAGAAAACCGCACCGTCTTCCTATAGCAGTTGATAAACACGCCATAGAATTCTAGCCAATTCATTCCCAGAATAATGTCAATTTGGTGCAAGGGTAAGCACACCAAATCAACCACGAACTCTCTCTCAAAGATCGTCAAATGACAACCTCGACAGACAACAGAAGTCTTCACAGAACCATTAGCAGGAGTATCTATCACCATACTTCCGCCTAGGGACGACATAATCACACCAATCCTGGTCGCACACTCATACGAAATGAACGAATGAGTAGCATCAGTGTCAACAATAGCAAGCAATTCAACATTATTAATCAAGCAAGTACCTTTAATCAGATTATCTTCTTTAGGAGCTTCAGCCCCACTCAGAGCAAACACCCTACCAGTAGTATGAGCTGCAGTAGCCGCCTTCTTCGGTTTCGAGCACTGCGAACTGATATGGCCTTTCTCGCCACAATTAAAACACGTCGGACCAGCATCCTTACATTCAGTAACTCTATGACCAGCCTGACCGCATCGGAAACATCTCAGCACTCTCTTGGTACAGCTATCAGCACGGTGGCCTGGCTCGCCACACTTGAAACATTTACCAGCTATGGAAGATCCTCCCCCACTTGGCTTCTTCTCATCTACCACTTTCTGCTTACCTTTACCATTCGGAGATGCATAAGGACTACCACGATCCTTATTCTTCTTCTCACTAAGACTCTTGTAATGAGCAGTCCTAGCCTTGCTATCTTCATCAAATATCCTGCACTTATTAACCAGTGTAGGAAACCTACGAATCTCCTGGTAACCAATGCCTTGTTTGATCTCGGGACGCAACCCGTTCTCAAACTTGACACACTTGGATCCCTCAGCACCAGCATCATTATAATGAGGACAATACTGCACCAGCTCCTCAAACTTCGAAGCGTAATCAGCAACAGACATGTTACCCTGTTTCAGTTCTAGAAATTCCATCTCCTTCTTACATCGCACATCAGCAGGAAAATATTTCTCCAGAAAGACCGTCTTGAACCTTTCCCAAGTCATCTCAGCACCTGGTACTGAAATTCTCTGGCGAGTGTTATCCCACCAGTTTTCAGCCTCTTCAGATAACATATGCGTACCAAACTGCACTTTCTGTGCTTCAGTACACGTCATCACCCGGAAGATCTTCTCAATTTCCCTCAGCCAAATCTGAGCACCATCTGGATCATAGCGCCCCTTGAATGTAGGAGGGTTATTCTTCAGAAACCTTCCCAAATTCTTAAACTCGTCGACCGGCGGATTCTGCTGCGCCTGCATAGCCTGCGCTATAGCAGCCAAAGCCTCAGCAATCGCACAGTCATTTTCTCCAGCCATACTCTACACAACACAACCACAACCGTTAAATATCGACAGTGTCATTTACACTAATCGACCAACAGGGAAAACATCACATTATGACTCGACTAGACTGACCATGCTCTGATACCACTAATGTAACACCCTTCTACCCCAAACGACATAATTAAATAGATTATCAGAGTACAACATGTAGAAGAGTTTACATTTCTTACAACATAACACTTTTATCATATCACAACATAAAACATATTATTTATTAAAATAAAAACTTCGCAGCGGACAACAACACAATTATAATCTTTCAACATATAACAATTCATAATAATGTTTCATTATCGTCTCAACAAACATCTCAACATAATAGTCATCATAAACAACGTAATAATAATCAATTCTCTATCGAATTCCATAACCCCGGTGTCACATGACCAGAGCATTTGACTCGACTCTGTAGAATAACTCTACACTTATTCTTCAAACCTCAACAATAGCTACTCCTCTTTATCTGCACATTGCTCATCATAGATGAACATAAACACATGCAGAAGGGGTGAGAATTACATTATTAAATAATAATATAACGACAGAAATATAAACATAATATATTCCCCCTATGCCAACACAGCTCATCATAATCATCATAATCAACATACTCATGAACATCAGCAAAACAACATATCAAATGCAATGCACACACCCATGCATGACTCAACACGACTCGGTATACCCATTTTGTGATCACT
This sequence comes from Lathyrus oleraceus, assembly GCF_024323335.1. Taxonomy (NCBI): domain Eukaryota; kingdom Viridiplantae; phylum Streptophyta; class Magnoliopsida; order Fabales; family Fabaceae; genus Lathyrus; species Lathyrus oleraceus. The sequence continues at coordinate 28,596,826 of NC_066582.1, read as the reverse complement.
ACAGGATCACCACTCCCAGATTCACCACCATAGAATCCGAGTTCCCCGCAAGGAACCAAGCCTCTCAACAAGCCCGGAGTCAACATCATCATTGGAACTCAGTCCGTTCATCACTAGGCATCGGCCTTTCATGAATGCATGCACACCAAACATGCATCATCATCAACATAGCAACAACAACATCATATAGTCATGTTATCATCATCATTAATAGCATGACATACAACTCAACAAAACAACAACAACATTACAATAATATCATATCGTTACATAACACGTTTATAACTAAACACGTAAATTCAACATCTCATCATCATAAACACCTCATACACAATCATATAATCACTATTAATTGTTTATAACACAAGTACAGCGACTTACTAAGAGTCTCGCAACTCAACGTACCCAAAACTCGCCAACATCAACTTCTGCACAGCACAGTTCGCGCCGCGCAGCAGGGTTCGCGCCGCGAACGGTGCGTTACAGAACTCCTCTGGATTCTGCCCAGTTCGCGCCGCGAACTGGGCTTCGCGCCGCGAATCGCGCGCGAACAGAAGCCCTCTGCTACAGAACCCAACGCAGCTTTGCTTCTCTACTCGCCGTAACCCGTACCCCACAGCTAACAAACCAAAATCGACATTTAACAGACATATATACACAACATACTTCGATTACAGTGCATATAACTCCACAAAACTCACAAATCGGAGAATTTATCATCAAAACCCCAACTTTCCCAATCTCCCTAAAATCCCCAAAATTCATCAACAACCCAACAGATATCATGAAATTGCTCGCATATTATCGTTTAATAAGGTTCAGACCCCTTACCTCTTTGGATTGAAGGAAGCTCTGAGCAATCTTTGGCCTTTTCCTCTTCCTTCTCTTTCTCTTCAGCGGTTCCTCTCTTTCTCTGATTCTGAGGCAAAATACGTGACAAAACTTCTGAGTTCTCACTTTGGCCTCTTATATCCAATTCCACTTTTACCCTTCCACTCTTCATATTCCATTTATTTTATTTATTTAATTAATAATAAAATAAATAACATCAATAATAATATTTCCCAATATTATTTAATAATTCCTTTTTCCTTCCAATAATCTTATTAAAATAATATTTAAATTAATCCAAAATATTCGGGGTGTTACAACTCTCCCCCACTTTAGAAGTTTTCGTCCTCGAAAACATACCTCAAGCAAATAGAGCCGGATACGACTCCTTCATCTGATCTTCACGCTCCCAAGTCAAGCTCTCACCAGCTGGACCTTCCCAAACAACTTCCACTAGAGCAATCTTCTTACCTCTCAGGGTCTTCTCTTCTCGGTCATCTATCCGAATTGGCAACACCTCAACGGTCAAATTATCTCTCACCTGGATATCATCCAACTGAACAACATGCGAAGGATCCGCAATATATTTTCTCAACTGAGATACATGAAACACATCATGCAGATTAGAAAGCGACGGCGGTAAAGCTATCCGATACGCCACTTCCCCAACCCTCTTCAAAATCTGATACGGACCCACGAACCTCGGAGTAAGCTTTCTAGACTTTAAAGCTCTACCCACACCTGTCGTCGGAGTAACTCTCAAGAACACATGATCTCCCTCTTGGAACTCAAGTGCCTTTCTCCTCTTATCATGATAACTCTTCTGACGACTCTGAGAAATGTTCATCTTCTCCTGAATCATCTTAACCCTTTCAGTCGTCTGCTGCACAATCTCAGGTCCGAGTACAACACTCTCACCTGACTCATACCAACACAATGGAGTTCTACACCTCCTACCATACAATGCTTCATATGGAGCCATACCGATACTAGCATGAAAACTATTATTATGAGTAAACTCCACCAACGGCAAATAACTATCCCAAGAACCACTCTGCTCCAACACACAAGCTCTCAACAAATCCTCCAAGGATTGGATAGTTCTTTCAGTCTGACCGTCAGTCTGAGGATGATAAGCTGAACTCAACCTCAACTTAGTCCCCAACGCTTTCTGCAAACCTTCCCAAAATCTAGAAGTAAATCTGGGATCTCTATCAGACATAATACTGGATGGAATACCATGCAGCCTCACTATCTCCTCAATATACAACTCTGCCAACTTCTCTAAAGAGTGATTAATCTTCATCGGCAAGAAATGCGCCGACTTAGTCAATCGATCCACAATCACCCAAATAGAATCATTACCTTTCACCGTCCTCGGCAATCCCGTCACAAAATCCATGGAAATGCTATCCCACTTCCATTCAGGAATCTTCAAAGGTTGCATCATACCTGCCGGTTTCTGATGTTCAATCTTTGACTTCTGACAAGTCAAACAGGCATACACAAACTTAGCAACATCTCTTTTCATACCAGCCCACCAAAACAATTTCTTCAAATCTTGATACATTTTAGTTGCACCTGGATGGATACTCAATCCACTCCTATGGCCCTCTTCAAGAATACTCTTTTTCAATTCCGACACCTCAGGAACACAAACTCTACCTTTAAATCGCAGGATGCCATTCTCATCGATCTCAAAATTACCACCGTTACCCTGGTTAACCATAGCAATATGATCAACTAGAGCGACATCAACTTGCTGACCATTCCGAATATCTTCCAGAATTCCACTAGTCAACTTCAGCATACCCAACTTTACGCTATCAGCGGAAACTTCACAACCCAAACTCATATCACGGAACTGTTCAATTAACTCAAGCTCCCGAACCATCATCATAGACATATGTAGAGACTTTCTACTCAGTGCATCTGCAACTACATTAGCCTTACCGGGATGATAACTCAATTCAAAGTCAAAATCCTTCAGTAATTCTAACCACCTTCTCTGCCTCATATTTAACTCTTTCTGATCAAACAGATACTTCAGACTCTTGTGATCACTGAACACTTCGAATCTGGAACCATACAAATAATGCCTCCACATTTTCAACACAAATACAACAGCTGCAAGTTCTAGGTCATGCGTAGGATAATTCCTCTCATGAACTTTCAACCGTCTAGAAGCATAAGCTACAACTTTACCATTCTGCATCAAAACACCACCAAGACCCATCAAAGAAGCATCACAATAAACAACGAAGGACTCACCAGGATTAGGCAAGATCAACACTGGAGCACTGGTCAACCGCTTCTTCAACTCAACAAAACTCGCTTCACAAGCTGCATCCCACACATACACTTGACCCTTCTTAGTCAACTGCGTCAACGGCATTGCCAACTTAGAGAAGCCCTCAATAAATCTGCGATAATAACCAGCTAACCCCAGAAAACTACGTATCTCAGTAGCAGACTTCGGAGTCTCCCACTGTGATACAGCATCAACTTTAGCAGGATCAACAGAAATCCCACCACCCGAAATCACATGGCCAAGGAAACTCACTTCCTTCAACCAGAACTCACATTTAGATAACTTTGCATATAATTTCTTTTCTCTTAACACCTGCAGAACAATTCTCAGATGTCCTGCATGCTCTTCTTCCGTCTTAGAATATATCAATATATCATCTATGAACACCACAACAAAATTATCAAGGTACGGATGAAATATACGATTCATATATTCCATAAACACACCTGGAGCATTAGACACACCGAACGGCATCACAGTGTATCCATAATGACCATACCTCGTACGGAAAGCAGTCTTCGCAATATCCCCTGACTTCACTCGAATCTGATGATAACCCGACCGCAAATCAATCTTACTGAAAACATGAGCTCCAACCAACTGGTCCATCAAATCATCAATCCTCGGCAATGGATACCGATTCTTGATAGTCACCTTATTCAACTGCCGATAATCGACACACAACCTCATCGTACCTTCTTTCTTCTTCACTAACAATACTGGTGCACCCCAAGGAGAAACACTTGGACGCACAAACTTCTTCTCCAGCAATTCCTCAAGTTGCTTCTTCAGTTCAACTAATTCAGTTGCCGACATTCTATAAGGAGACATCGACACTGGACTCGTACCTGGTACTAAGTCAATGGCAAATTCGACTTCACGTTCTGGAGGTAAATCACTTACATCCTCCGGAAACACATCCTGAAATTCACAGACAACAGGCAAATCTACACTCACTACTTTCTTATCCGCTTGCAGAGACGCAAATAAAGTGAATACCTGAGCTTCATCTTTCACAAAATCCCCCACCTGCCTAGCAGATAGAAATCTTGCCTCATCATTCTCACCAACTTCAGAAAACCGCACCGTCTTCCTATAGCAGTTGATAAACACGCCATAGAATTCTAGCCAATTCATTCCCAGAATAATGTCAATTTGGTGCAAGGGTAAGCACACCAAATCAACCACGAACTCTCTCTCAAAGATCGTCAAATGACAACCTCGACAGACAACAGAAGTCTTCACAGAACCATTAGCAGGAGTATCTATCACCATACTTCCGCCTAGGGACGACATAATCACACCAATCCTGGTCGCACACTCATACGAAATGAACGAATGAGTAGCACCAGTGTCAACAATAGCAAGCAATTCAACATTATTAATCAAGCAAGTACCTTTAATCAGATTATCTTCTTTAGGAGCTTCAGCCCCACTCAGAGCAAACACCCTACCAGTAGTATGAGCTGCAGTAGCCGCCTTCTTCGGTTTCGAGCACTGCGAACTGATATGGCCTTTCTCGCCACAATTAAAACACGTCGGACCAGCATCCTTACATTCAGTAACTCTATGACCAGCCTGACCGCATCGGAAACATCTCAGCACTCTCTTGGTACAGCTATCAGCACGGTGGCCTGGCTCGCCACACTTGAAACATTTACCAGCTATGGAAGATCCTCCCCCACTTGGCTTCTTCTCATCTACCACTTTCTGCTTACCTTTACCATTCGGAGATGCATAAGGACTACCACGATCCTTATTCTTCTTCTCACTAAGACTCTTGTAATGAGCAGTCCTAGCCTTGCTATCTTCATCAAATATCCTGCACTTATTAACCAGTGTAGGAAACCTACGAATCTCCTGGTAACCAATGCCTTGTTTGATCTCGGGACGCAACCCGTTCTCAAACTTGACACACTTGGATCCCTCAGCACCAGCATCATTATAATGAGGACAATACTGCACCAGCTCCTCAAACTTCGAAGCGTAATCAGCAACAGACATGTTACCCTGTTTCAGTTCTAGAAATTCCATCTCCTTCTTACATCGCACATCAGCAGGAAAATATTTCTCCAGAAAGACCGTCTTGAACCTTTCCCAAGTCATCTCAGCACCTGGTACTGAAATTCTCTGGCGAGTGTTATCCCACCAGTTTTCAGCCTCTTCAGATAACATATGCGTACCAAACTGCACTTTCTGTGCTTCAGTACACGTCATCACCCGGAAGATCTTCTCAATTTCCCTCAGCCAAACCTGAGCACCATCTGGATCATAGCGCCCCTTGAATGTAGGAGGGTTATTCTTCAGAAACCTTCCCAAATTCTTAAACTCGTCGACCGGCGGATTCTGCTGCGCCTGCATAGCCTGCGCTATAGCAGCCAAAGCCTCAGCAATCGCACAGTCATTTTCTCCAGCCATACTCTACACAACACAACCACAACCGTTAAATATCGACAGTGTCATTTACACTAATCGACCAACAGGGAAAACATCACATTATGACTCGACTGGACTGACCATGCTCTGATACCACTAATGTAACACCCTTCTACCCCAAACGACATAATTAAATAGATTATCAGAGTACAACATGTAGAAGAGTTTACATTTCTTACAACATAACACTTTTATCATATCACAACATAAAACATATTATTTATTAAAATAAAAACTTCGCAGCGGACAACAACACAATTATAATCTTTCAACATATAACAATTCATAATAATGTTTCATTATCGTCTCAACAAACATCTCAACATAATAGTCATCATAAACAACGTAATAATAATCAATTCTCTATCGAATTCCATAACCCCGGTGTCACATGACCAGAGCATTTGACTCGACTCTGTAGAATAACTCTACACTTATTCTTCAAACCTCAACAATAGCTACTCCTCTTTATCTGCACATTGCTCATCATAGATGAACATAAACACATGCAGAAGGGGTGAGATTTACATTATTAAATAATAATATAACGACAGAAATATAAACATAATATATTCCCCCTATGCCAACACAGCTCATCATAATCATCATAATCAACATACTCATGAACATCAGCAAAACAACATATCAAATGCAATGCACACACCCATGCATGACTCAACACGACTCGGTATACCCATTTTGTGATCACTACAGGATCACCACTCCCAGATTCACCACCATAGAATCCGAGTTCCCCGCAAGGAACCAAGCCTCTCAACAAGCCCGGAGTCAACATCATCATTGGAACTCAGTCCGTTCATCACTAGGCATCGGCCTTTCATGAATGCATGCACACCAAACATGCATCATCATCAACATAGCAACAACAACATCATATAGTCATGTTATCATCATCATTAATAGCATGACATACAACTCAACAAAACAACAACAACATTACAATAATATCATATCGTTACATAACACGTTTATAACTAAACACGTAAATTCAACATCTCATCATCATAAACACCTCATACACAATCATATAATCACTATTAATTGTTTATAACACAAGTACAGCGACTTACTAAGAGTCTCGCAACTCAACGTACCCAAAACTCGCCAACATCAACTTCTGCACAGCACAGTTCGCGCCGCGCAGCAGGGTTCGCGCCGCGAACGGTGCGTTACAGAACTCCTCTGGATTCTGCCCAGTTCGCGCCGCGAACTGGGCTTCGCGCCGCGAATCGCGCGCGAACAGAAGCCCTCTGCTACAGAACCCAACGTAGCTTTGCTTCTCTACTCGCCGTAACCCGTACCCCACAGCTAACAAACCAAAATCGACATTTAACAGACATATATACACAACATACTTCGATTACAGTGCATATAACTCCACAAAACTCACAAATCGGAGAATTTATCATCAAAACCCCAACTTTCCCAATCTCCCTAAAATCCCCAAAATTCATCAACAACCCAACAGATATCATGAAATTGCTCGCATATTATCGTTTAATAAGGTTCAGACCCCTTACCTCTTTGGATTGAAGGAAGCTCTGAGCAATCTTTGGCCTTTTCCTCTTCCTTCTCTTTCTCTTCAGCGGTTCCTCTCTTTCTCTGATTCTGAGGCAAAATACGTGACAAAACTTCTGAGTTCTCACTTTGGCCTCTTATATCCAATTCCACTTTTACCCTTCCACTCTTCATATTCCATTTATTTTATTTATTTAATTAATAATAAAATAAATAACATCAATAATAATATTTCCCAATATTATTTAATAATTCCTTTTTCCTTCCAATAATCTTATTAAAATAATATTTAAATTAATCCAAAATATTCGGGGTGTTACATCATCCGTTTAAAAAACGATTACCTCTATTTAATTTTGTAAAAGATTTTGCTAACCTTATTATATTTAACTTCTCCTAATCATTAAACACAAAAAAATAAAGCATATTTACAAATAAATTAATTTATTTATTTATTTATTAATGGGCTTGACAATATTTGATTCTTGCTCCTACGTATCTCTCGGTGCAACGGAGAATTCAAAGCTACGTAGTTATTAGGTAGAAAAATCTTACGTGCTGATTGATTTTAAAAGAAAATGTTTTGATCATATTTAGAGCGGAAAAAGTTGTTTGTTGGTTTGTTGTGATTGGTTTTAGGAGGAAGATAAGTGTTAGAACAAGTAAGGGGTACGATTTGTGTCCGAACATTTGAGAAAAAAAGGAATGTATATCCAATTAATCCTTTTTAATCCAAATTTTTATATATGAAAGAAATATTCAAATCGAATTGAGTTGCATTCTTTCAAAGAAAGATAAGAATTCGATCAAGCAAGTTGTACAACTTGCATTCAAACACTCGAAGGGATCAAAGAGATGTACATTCAATTAATCATTTTTAATTTGATAAAAGAATGCGCTTGAAACAAAAGTTATGAATTAATTTTTTGACAAGAAGACAATCATTCGAACACGTACATCCCGTTAATCATCTTTTAATCCAATTTTAATTTATAAAAAAGATGAGACTCAAAAGAATCAAATTATATAATTTACATCTTAAAAACCTAATGTTTATAATATATATATATATATATATATATATATATATATATATATATATATATATATATATATATATATATATATATATAAAAGTTTAATATATATTTCATTTTAATATATTTATTATGTCCAGTTTAAATATATATTATTTCAGTTTAATAATATTAATTTATATATTAGTTTAATGTTCAGTTTAATATTTTAGTTTAATATATTTATTATGTCTAATTTAATATATATTATTCCAGTTTAATATATTTTATGCTAATATCATGTGTTAATATGTTGTATTAATATATTTATTATGTTGTATTATACAGTTAATTTTGTATAATAAATAATAAAAGAGTTATTGTCCTAGTTTTGGGTTAAAAAGATTTTTCGAGAAATTTTTAATTGATTTTATGCATGTTGCATATTTTTAATAAAATTAAAATAAATTAAAAAGAAAATGAATATTATGTAAAAGTAAAATTATTCAAAATAAAAATAAGTAAATCCACATCAGCTTATTTAAAATATAAAAAAAACTCAATCAACGTGTTACATAGGTTTTTTTCTGAGTCATTTTCCCTAAGATCTAAAATGACAAAATCTTTATATGAGAAATTATTTTTGCAAAAAAAATTACACCAGAAATCATCTAGGAACAAAAATACTATTAATTCATTTTTAAATTAAAAGCTTGATTAATGGTTAATGATTGAAAAGGACCTAACCATAAACTCCTTATCTCCTTTTGAGAGGTACGAAACACTTATGCCAAGCCACAGTTACCATCTTTTTCTTGTTTTTATTCCCACTCCAAATAAATTTTTTAATCCAAATCTCCATAGACTTGATTAAAGAAACAATCTAATAATAAACTTGTCAGAAGTTCATAAGCATACTATAAATAACAAACTTGTTACGACAGGATTCTTCTTGATCACAATCTTGTGCTTGAAGTTAGAAAAAGAAATGGGTCTGAACTGATTAATAGACTCTACGTTGTGAATTTTATGGATAAACAAAATAGAATTGACATTGTAATTTGAAACAATCCAATCATCTGTGAAAAACAAAGTAATTGCATTCACCTCCTTCACCTTAATGACATCCCAATAAGTGTTGGAAGAAAAAAAATCCCAAAGTCCTCAGACCTTGGTGCACCATCTTTTTTATGCTAAGCATTACATATAGGATCTCTTTATTAGAAGGAATAAGATGATCATGTAATTAATTATATATATGATCTCTTTATTAGAAGGAATAAGATGACCATGTAATTAACCTATATGAAGCGGGCTTAATATTACCAAAGTTGAAGCGGGCTTAATATTACCAAAGTGAATTCAAACATAATAGGAGGGATGAATTGTGCAATATTAAACAAAAAGTCAATTTTAAGGTTGATTTTTAGATGTTTGGAAATAGATGAAGATAGATACAAGAAAATAAATACAAAAAAGTAAATAGGTAAGAAAACAAAAGAAAAAAACACATGATTTTATCCCGATTTGATCCAAAACCACGAGACATACGACTAATCCTCAATGAGTGACCCTTGATATTTGCACCATCATAGAGCTAATGAGTGACCCTTGATATTTGCACCATCATAGAGCTTTTACAAAAGGATCGACACACAAAAATCTTACACCAAACTTTTATCTCATGTTTAGCTCGCAACCTTTATATAAAAATATCAAAGTCAAAATAATAACCCTCTCTTGATTACATTAACAAACTAACAAGAGTTTGCACAAGATAACTCTAGTTAAATTTTTGCTCTCTTAACATTAAAATAGTATTTAAATGAATATGATATTTATAAGAGCATGATAATGAGAAAAAGAGAGATTATTTTCATATTTCTTGTGTATTTCCAAATGATCACAAATCCTCATTTAATAGTAAAAAAATTGGCCAACATAGGAAAAAGATTTATGACTGATCCACACCATAACCAATTAGGTACGACCATAATCGATTATGACATAGAAAAAAGGAAATATTTTTGTGGACTAAAACCATAATTAATTAGAGGGATTCCTTAAGTGATTATTGTATAAGTTCGCTCAAAAATCGATTTGAGGGTAAATAGTTGCTTCATAATTGATTAACCAAGCTTTGTAATTGGTTAAGCTTCAGTTTTATTAGACTTGACCCAAACCAATGATACTTTAGAAGATTTGTTTTTCCAAAAAGATGAAGTTTTGGAAACAAATTTTAAGTGTGTGTGTGTGTGTGTCTGCGCGCGTGTGTGTGTGCGTGTGCATGTGTGCGTGTGCGTGTGCGTGTGCATGTGCGTGTGCATGTGCGTGTGTGTGTGTGTGCGTGTGAGTGTGTGAGTGTGTGTGTGTGTGTGTGCACGCGCGTGCGTGTGTCTGTGCGTGTGCGTGTGTGTGTGTGTGCGCGTGTGTGCTTGCACGTGCGTGTGCGTGTGTGTGTGTTTGTGTGTGCGTGCATGTATGTGTGCGTGTGCGTGTGTGTGTGTGTGTGCGTGCGTGCGTGTGTGTGTGTGTGTGTGAGAGAGAGAGAGAGAGAGAGAGAGAACTTCAGTACATTTAAATCATACACTTAATTTTATAGTTGATCATATAAAAAAAAATAGAGCAATAGGTTGCTTTATTTCACGGTGAATGTCTGTAACTTTTGATTATATTTTCACAAAATAACATAACCCTATCGCTTTTTGATATTATTCACACTTAAGCTTTGTTTCATGATGTTTATGAGTTGGCCGAGTTGGCTTACCATGCTCGTTGGGCGTCATCTATTTTGGCTTTCAAAGCTATTGACCAGTGAGAGGCTCTCTTGACTAATCGTCTTTGTTAAGAAATGGAAAGGCTGAAGAAACGAGTTGATGACCTTACCATTAAGAGGCATAAATGCTTGGAAGAAGCCCATGACGTTTCCAACTCATTTATCTCCATTAAAACTGCTTTTGATCCCTTCGAATATCCTATTTCTTTGGTTGAAAGGGTGAATCGGCTTGTCAAAAGAGTAGTTGAGAAGGATTGGGCTTTGAAGGAGATGACCCGGTATTATGAGCTTTATCGAAAAAGGAACAAGGAGCTAGAAAAGGATTTGAAAGAGTATAAAGAGAATTAAAGGAAAATTGAGGTTAGCCTCAACAATATGCACAAGGAGAACCTTTCTCTTTGTAAGTAGTTGGCAAAAATTTTGCAAGATGGTTTCTCTATGGGTGGGGGTGCTTTTGAGATTGCATTTGAAGAAGTAAAACATTTCTAGCTAGTTCTCTTATTTCATTTTATGATGTTGACATGCTGATTCTTGTATCAAAGTCTTATCGATCCTTCATCATCATAACTTTTATAGTAAAACACTAAAAATTTGTCTAATTAGGATGATTTTTGCATGTATAGATATTTCGGACATTTTTTCAGAATATTTATTAAAACTAAAAATATATATAGATTAAAAGTAAAAGTAATTAAAATGAACGAATAATATGCTTAAAACATGTAATAATGATTTTTCATCAATATTCTTTATGTGTGACCATTCATCATCACCTTGATTGAGTGCAAAAGAATCATATGTACCTTTATTGTGCAAAAGTCATCATATGCTAACTAGAGCATAAATTGACAATTCCGAACCTAAGGCCTTCATTACTTACGCTCAAACAACCTTGATTAAACAAGCCTTAACTCAACCTAGGTGGCTTGGGGAAATTAAAAAACAACTCCTTACTTCATAACAAGACATGGATCTAATAGTTACAACATGTCATAGAAAATTAGTTGGTTGTATGTGGTTTTCAGACTCAAATAGAACCTAGTTATTAATGTCAACAATTAGGACCATTATGGGTTTGGCTCTCACACATAAGTTGGAACTACAACAAGTTCATATAAAAAATTCCTATTCAATGGCTCCCTTTAAGAATAATTTTTAATGTTATAACCATTGAGCTTTACTCATACTGATAAGTTTTGGATTATACGTTGAACAAAGTGTGGATCTATGTGCTTGTAGGTATAATCAATAAGTTATATAAGACATTGAAACTTATGGATGACAAGATTCAAGTCAACTAGTAGCTGCTTAGTTTTGATGATGACAACACTTGAAGGCAAGAAACAACCGAAGAGATATCTCAAGCATTCAAGACACACAAGTTGATAAAATCAAGTTATCCTCCTGAATCAAGATAAATATTTGTGTAAAGTATTTACAGTAGTCCAACGAATCTCAAGTGAAGACTTAGGGTTTATGATCACCGGTGGTTTAATCTTTCAATCTCTCAGATGATGGTAACTCAATCCTCATAAAAAATGATTTGAGGTTCTTGTGTGATGCTAAAATCAAAGATAATGATGTCAAGAACTGAATCTTCAGAGTGTGAAAGAGAGGAAATGTGAAAGCTTGTTTGGTCATGTTTGTCTAAGTGATCAATGTTCTATAAAGATACAAGAGCATTTTTGGAAGTATTATGAATAAGTCACACACACACACACACATGCACACATGCATGCACATACACGTGCACACACACAACACGCACACACACACACACACACACACACATGCACACATGCATGCACACACACGTGCACACACACAATACACAAACACACGTACGCGCACACGCGCGCGCACACACACACACACACACACATATTGATAAGCCTATCATGTTTTAATTAAAATCACCACAAATTCATTTTTGAGCTAGCCAGTTGATTAGGGAGTTATTCAATTGATTATGAGACTTTTTGCAACCATCTAATTGATAAGATTTATGGCTTAATCGATTAGATGATGCCTAATCGAGTCTATGATCTATTTCCATAGTATCTTAATGATTGGTAGTATCTTTTTCTCCAAACCTTTGATTTTTCCATAACTATATACTATTTACATTGCCTAATCGATTAAATCATTAATTTGACCCATGAATTGTTTCCGAATTCACACCATGTCTTGACCTATAAACAAAGAGCTTCACTATCATTTCTCATCATCTAGAAAACATTAAAAACCCCACTTTTCATTTTACTCATCTCCTCTATAAATATTTCATACTTTCCTTAAATATTTTAGCCATAATGCTTTGACAATGTTCTTGAGTCTAGTGAGGAATATTGTTGTTAGTGTTTGCAAAATTGTAATTTTACCAAGAGTATATTTTTTCTCTTGAGTAAATAATTCTTTCGTATGAAGTTAATATTTTGGTTGGGAGTTAAACCGTTTAAAAATATCTTATTTGTATTTGGGGAATTAGTCTTAGTCTTAGTTTGGTTTGTCAGCTCCCCCAGTGAAAAAACCTATGTTGGTTCATGAAGATCAGTCAATAAAAATTTCCATAGAGGTTCTTGTGCTCATTTTGAATAAAAGATTTATCAGTTCAAAATTTTCCTAGTGTAAAATCTCACTTGGTTTTTGAGTTCATCCCGATATAAAAACTCAGTAGGTTCGAGATCATCTCGATACAAATCTCTCTTCGGTTCAGAGGATAGCCAATTTAAAATCCATATATATAAAACCCTAGTTCGGATCAAAATATAGCTAACTCAAAACTTTTTCTTGGTTCAAATAAGCCTGTGCAAAATCTATGTTTGGTGTGAAGACTAACCGCTTCAACCTTATTCGTTGTTTGGTTAGAAGTTAGCCTGAAACTACATTTCCTTGTACAAAGGTGTTCGTAGGCATAACATTTTAAAAGCTCTCAAACATAATGGATACTCTCAAGATGAACTCTTGGGGACATGATTAAGTATTCTTGACTGAAATTTTATAATTCTCCGATGTCATTTATCTTCCCTTATCTCCTTTAGTTTCAATAATTGTATTTCATTTGAATCTCTGATGCATACTTATTCAAATGTTTCGATAAAATGTTTTCAAAATATGATTTATCAAATGATTTTGTTTTAAATCATTGATTTTCAAACCTCCACAGTTCACCCCTCCCCCTCTTTTTTATGGAATCTAATGTCTAATACAAACCATGATGTGGTCTAAAACAAGCTCTAGGGCAGTGGTATGACAAGTTGCATAAGACACCCATCCAGTTTTAGTTCATTTCAAGCAAGTATTATCATTCATTGTTCATATACTCTTATATGGGTTTTAGCCTCTATTATTTAGTTTATGTAGGTGATATTATAATTAATGGCTCTTCTTTGGAGTTGGTCCATGGTCTTACTACCAAGTTCAATGTTAAGTTTTCTCTAAAGAAGGTATGCCAACCAAAATACTTCTTAGGTGTTGAGGTCAAGTATCAACCTCAAAGATCCATTATCTTGTCTTAGTCCAAGTACATCATAGGCCTCCTACTATGAGATAATATGAAATATGCCAATGGTGTTCCAACTCCTAAGTTTATAAGCTGTAAACTCAGAAAACATGGCTCAAATATTTTTCTTGATCCTTAGAACTGTAGGTCCATTGTAGGTTCCTTGAAATAAGTAAATTTGACCAAGACAAACATTTTCTTAAGTGTTAAAAAATCTTGTTAGTTTATGTCCAATCCTCTTGCCTTCCATTGGTTTTCAGTTCAGAGGATTAAGAGGTGCCTGACTGATATCATTTTTGTTGGTTTGTCACTAATGTCTTTAGCTTTATGTCACAAGTTCTCTCTTAAGGAACCTCATAATCGCACGATCACCTATTGTTCATGCATTTGTTTTGGCTCAAATCTAGAATCATGGAACTCCAAGAATTTATCCCAATTTAGAAGGTCAGGTGTAGAAGCCAAATATTAGTCCTTAACACATACTACCTCTAACCTCATTTGGTTATAATATTTTTTTTGAAGTATATGTATTATCTTTCTTCCTCCTACTCACTTATGTGAAAACTTAAGTGTTATTCACTTCTCTCATAACCACGTGCTTCATACTTGCATAAAGTATATTGAAATTAATCTTCACTTTGTCAAACAAAAAAGTTGTGTGAAAGAAAATAGAAGTTTAACATATTGTTGTTGTCCATCAAAATATTAAATTTTTTTTTTATAAAAATTCAAATCATTTAGATTTTTTATAAGGTATGTGGAATGGGATAATCTCATTTGGTCACGGTACATTTTGACGATGAAATGTGAATTGACTTGTGTTGGATATTATGATTAAAAACCTTGTAACTGGTACATACAAAATTGAATAAAATGTTTTTCCCAAATAAAAATTATGAACTCTATTTTTTTGTAAAAGTTCTCGAAGTCGCACGTTTATGGGAATGAAATCGTGCATTCCAGAAAGTCGGAAAACTTAAGATTTTGAAAAAATGAGGAAACTTAGAAAATCTAAGGTAGGATGGCTGGTTGCATCCATCGAAGGAGAAATCACGCTTAAGAGCGGTTCAGAGGGGAAGTTTGGTGTCTGGTGTCAGAATAACTCTTATTATATATATTTGGAAAGGGAATCATCTCATAAATCAAACACACTGCTACGTCGTGACTATTCGTGTTTTTAGTCGTTTATGTTCCGAAAACAGCGTTTTACTATTTTCTGAAATTTTAGCGATTTATGTTTTATTTGTTTTATTCATTTATTTATTTTATGATTAAAAACCCATAAGAATCATTATAGTTTCTTTGTTTTATGTATTTAAAGACCTTTGGGAATGCCATAAAGATTAACCTTTTAATTATAATAAATTTCATAGTTTTGTTTAATCTTTCTGGTGAATAATAATTTTTTTTATAAATAAAACTAAAATTAACAAAATCCTTGTTCTTAGTTGGAAAATTAATGATGTTAGTTTTGATAACTTTAACTTTTCGTAATAAAATTAAATTAAGTAAAAACATTATATTTAATTTAATTTAATCCTTTTGAGAAATTTACGATGTTATGATGTTATTCTGGAGGCCTATGATTGACATTTGGGTTCATACTTGGAACTTGTTATGATGATAATGATGAAATATCAATTTTTGGTGAATATACAACATTTAATGATGTTTGACTGATTTTTTGTGGATGTTGGTTTAAATCCTTATAATATGTCATGCATTCATACTATTTCAGAGTTAGGTGATATTTCAGTCTATTTTTTTTATTAGCCTTGATCCCATTATAATGGATCGAGTGTGAGTAGCTAATTCCTATTATGGGGGATTATTCAAGTGTTACTTATGGTAATGGTATCGATTTTTGTGTGCTACGGTTCCAAGAGGGAATCGATCCTATGGTGGGGATCATGGAGTGAGATGAACCTGAGTGTTCATATTTGGTACTACATGCACGTCGAATCAGTGTTGAGTACATTGCATAAGTGCTGCATTTGTATTGATTGTTGTTGATGTGTTATTGGATGAGATGTTGCATATGACGTTAACGATAATTGAGATGTGGTTTTGTATGATAAAGATAATAGAGATGTTGTCGTGTATGATGTTGAGTATGATTTGGATGTGACAATGTGATATATTGTTGTGCATGATTGTGTAGATGTTGTACTCTATTCTTCATTCTATACCGTTTATTATTGAAATGAATTCTCACCCATTCTGTTTGAATGCTGCCTTTACATGGACATCGTGCAGATACTCAAGATTAGCATTTTCGAAGTAAGGGGAAGGTAGCTCTTGGAATGACTTCTAATAATATGTCTTTTCTTTAGTAGGGTCTTGCTCTGACCACGTAACATCGGCATGGGAACGTTTGCTTTCACTTCTTATGTCATGTTTATGTTGAAGTATTATAAAGGGTGTGATTGTTGAGTTGATTTATTTAAACTCTTTATTTGTTATGGAAGTTGAAGTTGAGACTAAATGGTATGAGTGCAATATGGTTTTGAATTTCTTTAATTATAATTCCGCCGTGATGATACCCTAAGTGAAGGTGAGCATGCAATTACAGGTGTTTATGTGAAATTTATAACCCGTGTTACGGAGAAGGATATGTTTGATGTGAGTGACACCCTTTGTGGTTGCAATTTTATTAAATTATACATTAAAATTGTATTTGGAGTTTATGGTGTTACAGTAACAACCATAGAAGACTCAAATATATAGTTCCCCTCATTTGTCCTCTCTTGATACAAAAACCTTAGAGCATCTTAGGTAGACCATAGTATCCACTGTAGCCATAATAGACCCAAAAAACACACAATTTCGTGCAACACAATCTTAAACCAGCAAATTCTCAAATCTCCAAACTCACTCAACTCTAATCTCCTTTCACATCCTATGAATTCTTTTAATACTAATTATGCATAAAACACTATCTATCATACAAATTCACATGCATCATAAAATCACTAATAAAGTCAAAATGTTAATCTATACTACTAAAGATTAAAACCTAAGTTAAGAATCTCACCTTTGCTTCTTGCTTTTGATTTCAAAAAGAGAGTGAGTAAAGATGAGTGATAGGCTTGTTCCTTACTTCTCTACTTGAAATATCTTCCTTTCCTTCAAATGCATGTATCTTCTTCCTTCTTACTCTATAAAGTGGTGTAATTCTCCCAATCCTAAGTCTTCTTTATGCAAAAGAGAGGAGAAAAAGTTATATATATATATATATATATATATATATATATATATATATATATATATATAGAGAGAGAGAGAGAGAGAGAGAGAGAGAGAGAGAGAGAGAGAGAGAGAAGAGTCGAAAATGTTGATTCTTCTCAAGAAGGGATGCTTATAATAGTATGGTTAAGGGTCCAAATTTCCCTCCATTAGATCCCTTATTCCCCAAAAAAAAATCCTTGACACCTTTGACTCACCTAAAATGACAATTTAGATAGTACATAGCTAATTTAACAAGTTTATGAGATATTACATCATTGCTTTTTCTTCTACATCAAAATTTACTTGTTGTGAAGTGAGAAAGTGAATTTACTAAAGTGTATTTAAATTATTGAAAAAATAATTAAAATTTTGGAGATTAACTCTAAAATTTTAATAAAATTGTTTGCGATAACGCATTGTGTTCCTAAGTGTTTACGAAAATCCAGGATTTCTTGAGAAAAAAACAATATGTGTCACTTGAAACATTTAAAAGGTGAATCTCAGTCTTTTTCTGTATGAGTGTATGAGTGGCAAACAAGTGTCATTGGGGAGTTTTCTAGAACGAAAAAAATCTAGAGAGGTAAGCGGAGTGATTCTTATGATTTTTTGATATAAGAGTTGTAAGATCTTTAAAGATATCTAAGGGGATTGGGAAACACTTATAAATACTTTGATTAATGTGATTCTTATATGAAAGTGGAGAGATTGAGAAACACTTGGAGTAGAAAATATGAGATGTTCTAAGAAATTGGGAAAGTTATTTTCTTATAACTCTTTTGTAATGTCTTGTAACAAATATTTAAGTATAGTGACTTATAGATTCGATTTCTCCTTCATAGTAGATCGGTTTGATCAAGCTAGGTAAATAAATTGTGTGTGTACTCGTTGCTTTATTTTATTCTTCATGCTCTTGTGAATTTGCTTGACTATTTGGCATAATGATTAATTTTTCTTAAGGCTATTTATTTTGATTGTCATTACTCTTTTCCCCATATATTAAAGGTCTTGGTGTGGTCAAATACTATTATATTTCACAACAAGTAGCACCTACTATGGGGGGAAATGAGTTAAGTTTACAAGTTAGCATCATGAGTTCCAAATCGGACAATGAGAATATTTTTGGAAACATCATTTTTTGTTGTGGAAGGTGAAGATATAATAAATCTTAAATAAACAAAAGCGTGAAAAAGAATTGAAGGATTGGGTATTGATATATTACTTCAAACACAAGCAAGGAAGACAAATATAGTGGATAATGCAATAGGTGTCATTATCTTATTCCTCTGAGATAAGTTTTTAAGGGAAGTCTCCAAGGAGAAGGTTGTAACTTCAATATGGACCAAACCTAAGTTATTGTTTATGACCAAGTATTTGACTCACAAGTTGTATGAAATAACATATCTACTCATTATAAATGGTAGTAAGAAAAATCCATTGTGGAGCGATTCATAAATTTCATAAGATCATTTAGGAGAAGCCTTTAATCTTGTTAACCTCATTATCCACATCCTTTGAGAATTTCAAGGATGCACTTATTTATAGAAAGGAAGATACTATTATCTTGAATGAAGTCCAAAAATTTGTGATATCTAAAGAGATTTCAATGATAAAAGATTTGAAAGTTGGTGATAATGGTGAACACTTTAGTGTTTCAAAAGGAATGAATGAGAGTATAGAGAATTCCAAATTCAATGGTTTTGATATATCAAGGTTACAATGCTTTAGTTTTTTATATATTTGACTATTTCAAGAGGGATTGTCTTGAGAGAGGAGGTGCAATGAAGATTTTGTTCATATTGTAGTTGTCATAGTTAAGGATGATTATAAGAGTGTTGGTGTACTAGTGGCATCGAATTTGAAGATAATAAATAGTTGGATCAACAACCAAAGATGCTCTATCACATGTTCACAGAAAAGAATACTTTGACACTTTGTAGTTGAAATCAGGTGAAAACGTTCTACTCAGTGAGAATAAGACTTACAATGTTCATGGTATTACAGTTGAACTTAACATTTTTGATAACGAGGAATTCCTTCTACCAAATGTACGATATATTTTAGAGCTTAAGCAAAATTTGTTGTACATAATTATATTTGATGATCTAGGCTATTACACTATAAATACGGGGTATTGAAATTTGCATAAGGTGCATGGATCGTGGCTAAAAGGTCTAATATGTGTGGGTTATATCTTTTAGATGGTTTCACTGTTATCGATTATAGATCATTAGTCAGTAAAGACTTTCATGACAAAAATAAACTATGTGATATGAGATCAGAGCATGTTAGTGAAAGAAAAATTGAGAAAATTCCTAAATTTGTTTTCATAATAGTTTAATGAGTTTTAAAAGAAACAATGTATAAAGAGATATATAACCTTTTTTTTTTACATCTCAACAAAGTGGCCTAGTTGAATTCCATAAAAATATCCATTTTGGATATGGTAAGATGCATTTTGTTGAGAGTTGGGTTGCCAATGAGTTTTTGAGGTAAGGCTAGTGCTAAAACAACTTACTTGATCGACATACGTCTATTCACAATAATATATTTCAAGACACCTATCAAAGTTTGGAGTAGGAAAGAAACATACTACTCTAATTTGAAGTTCTTCAGAGGCTTAGTGCATGTGTACATAAATTTAGACAAACTTGACGCTAAGATTGTGAAATGTATTTTTATTATTTATTTAGAATGTGTGAAGAGTTACAAGTTGTGGAAAGTGGAGCCTGGAGAATCAAAATTCATCATAAACATATATATTACTCTCTGAGAGACACATATGGAGATTACGAATAAAGACCCAGGGTGGAGGTGGGAGAATAAAAAACTATGGTGAATAAGAATGAGTTTTAAGGTGAAGGTTTCTGATAGAGATATTAGAGATTAATTTAAAGATCGTGCTTCTAGTTCTAGCAAAGGAAAATCTAGAGTGACTCATGAGTTATTATTTGGCTCGTGATATGTAAGGAGAAAAATTCTACCACCTCAAATATATGATTATGTGAAACTTAATTGTTATGTTTTGAATGTGATTGAATGTTTGCAAGACTTGGAACCAGAAAGACCTTTATGGAGGCATTCAAAAGTAAAGGCCCCTACAAAATGGTGAATGATAAAAGGAATTCACTAATGATGAACCAATACTTGTGGGCTTGTGAGACTACCTAAGAGACAATAAGTGGTTGGACGTAATTGGATTCAAGTTCCTAAATGAACTTAATCAAGTTTGTTGAATAATGATTTAAACTTTGAAGGGAGCGACAAGGTGGTTGATGGGTAAACTGACATCCTGGTCAACTTTAGAGTCAAAGTGAAGAATTATGGAGATTAACTTGATAATCTCAAAAAAGAACTAATGTGAGAACACACTGTATTTGAGAAAAATGCAATGCCTTTATAGGGAATCCAATGCTTTCAAGCATTTTTGCATAAATGAGGCACATTCATATTACTTATAATAACTAATCAATTATCAACTCCGACTAACTTTTATTAAATTACTAATCATTAAAATATTAATAATTATTTTTTAAAACAAATTATAAGTTAAATTTATAAACATTATTTATTAGTGATTTGAGTGTTAGAATGCTAATATACAAAAATAAAAGTTAATACGCCGACACTAAAGTCAATATGATATTAAGATGGAAAGTTGCACGTAGGAGTTGAATCCTACTTATGTGAGTAGTCACACTTATATAAGAGAGACATTTATAATTATCTCTGTATTGCTCGACATAGAGCGTCGATAATCGTTGGGTGCAGATTAATAGTTATGATGGAAGGAGTCTTTTAAGGGTAGTCATTGAATACATATCAACATCAACGGTTCCAACAAAAGGAGAGTCATGGTCTTGTGTGGTGTCTATAAATATAAGTCTACTTGTTCGTCAGTAATTGATACATTTCGACTAAATTAAACTACGAATTTGGATCGAATTTTATGAACCTCTGTCCAATCCGTTGTCTACTAAAAAATGGAATATATGAGGAAAATAGATTTTCTAACATTTGACTTAAAAGTGAAATTAAAAAGATAAAAACGGTAATTAGATTGCTTAAATCAATCGAGGATTTAATGAATAAATAGATTGATGGATAATCCAAATAGCATAGATCATTAAATCCTTACTTTTCTTATAAATAAAAGTGAAGGATAATTAATTTATCATGTAGCATAAATACCCTTTTAAATGATTATATGATTGTGCACTAAAAATACCCTCTAGTGTAATTTTCTCAAAGAAATGATTATGTGATCAATTATCTTTGCACTTTGTGATGAAAATAATGATCTAACTATTTTAAACAACAAAAAAAGGCATTTAATTGATTTGCACATGTTGTCCAATAAAACTGTCCCTTAAAAGCAGTGGAGGGTCAATGATTAATGACTAATTCCAACGTTGGCTGAAGCTAATAAAGCACGACATGTTACAGCAAAGACACACCCTTTTCATGGTGTCTAAAATCTAGTAGTACTAATTCTGTCAAACTCAATCGAAGTTGTTTTCAAATAGAAAAATCATGCTACTAAAGCTATGCAGTTACTGTAGTTGAGATCTTAAAGAAAGCCCTTCACAACCGTGATTAATTGTCACAATCAAGTCAGTTAGCACAGACTAAATTATAAGCTTTAATTCAGTTTTGATTTTGACATATGAAAATATCATTTGTTACATTATAAAAAAGGTGAGTTATTTTAGGATCTCATAGGTACATTTTTCAACAATAAAGCTCTTATATTAAATATTCTATTTGGTCAGGTTCTAAGGGAATGTTTCGTATCATTTACAACAACTGTTCTTGGATTTTTAGTGATGGTTTTTAGTGTCTTCATTACATTATGTGTGATTCCTTGAGAATTTCTAGTGAGGTTGTTTCCCTCCTCTCTTCAAGGATTCAAATTTTATTCAAAATAAAAATGACCTTTGCCAAGACTATTACAACCAAGACTCTCTGATTTATTCTCTCAAACTATGAAGATTGTGTCTCCCTCAAGTCATATTTTGGATATCTTAAAGTAGAATGTAGAGAAATCGTGAATTAAAAAATTTACATAAGCGCAACGAAAACAAATAAAATTTCTCTTTCATTAATCTTTTACAAAGGTATGTAATTACTTTTGTAGTCGGTAATTTTGTAGTAAAAATTTGAAACTTATTCATAAATGTTGCTCAAATGACAATATCTCTATGTAATTCATACGAACAGACTTGAACAAGGACGACTTAATTTAAGAGTGTTGGTTGAATGAATGAAACTTTTTAGAGAAACACTAAAAAAAATTGTGTTGATAGGGTTTCAATCACACGGGTTTTTACACTTCAACATATCAATTATATTTATAGAATCATTTATGTGCATCGGAATTTACAACGTTCCAAGTTTCTCTAATTCACGTTGGTGCGTTGTAAGAGTATTCCACTTAATGATAAATTAGTCTTACTCGTTTAATCTCATTTATTTTTCATCATGAGCATGACCATGTAGATTTTCATAACGTTCAAAATAAGATTAAATCACATATTTAATATTCTCAATGACAAGTGGTATCTAATTGTAGTGTTATATTTGTAACAGGACCCTCCTAGGGTGAGGACTGTAGTCCGCCTAGGAGAGGCGAAATCAGCATGTAATCCAAGGAAGGGTATCACCTCGCCCCAAGGTTTTCCTATTGCCTAATTATGGGAAACGTAGGATAAGAGGTTTCTGGGGCAGAGAGAAGTATGTGTCATTAACTGACCCACGCCCCTCTTGAAAATAGGGATTCAACGATCTATCATTGACTAGGTGGACGGTGACCTTTTCCAAGAAAACCCTAAGCCCAAGAGCCTATATAAATACCTATCCACAAAGAGAGAAAAGACATATCATAACTCATATTAATCACATCCTCAAACGCTTACACCTAAAGACACCATTCATCTACAGAGCCTCTCACCTAACGTGAGCAGGACTCTTAAAACCATAGTAAACACCACTATACATGGCTCTTTGTCGCTCTGAGCAATTCCTAACCAACATTATTTGTTATACACCTACTAACGCCTCTAAGTCCCCTTGCCCTAGAAGGAGGAACACACACATGTGCTTTTTGACCAATACAGTGGCGCCCACCGTTGTGCCTTAGTAAAACTAACCTAGACCACACTCATACTAAAGCTTATTTGATTCTCCCTCTGAAGATGATCGACAAAACTCTAGCTTACAATACAAACACCCTTGTCGGGGGTTTCTCCAGTGGAGGTAGCTCCAGATTCTCCCGAAGGAAATACACAAGCCACATTTTGGCAACAAATGTAATATCCCATGACTTTCCCCAAAACACCCTAGGGGAGATAAAGGTTAACATCACCTTCTCCGAGGAGGAGGCCCTTGACATTAAACCTCACGATGATAATCCCTTGATCATCACTGGGAAACATGGCAACTGGGATACCAAGCGCGTCATGATAGATCCTGATAACTCCGGTGACGTCCTATTGTGGGACGCCTGCCAGAAACTATAAATTAACTCTAACAACATAAAAATGCTAAGTATTTCATTAACAAGGTTATCAGGCGAACAACTAAAAATAATTGGCCATATAACCCTAGAGACCACATGTGGCAAGGGTGCGAATGCCAAGGACATTGACGTCAATTACCTTATTATGGATGCCTTATCGTCGTATAACATCATCATCGAGACACCCACCCTTAACACGCTAGAGGCAACTGTTTACACTATGTACCTGGTCCTAAAGTATCCACTTATGGAAAGGTGATTTGGTAAAATCTAAGGAAACCAACATATCTCCTGAGAATGCTATCTGAATAGCCTTGCAAAAGATATGAAATAGCTCACCTTGGTTGATGCCACCCTTTCTGATGTTCCAAATAATAATCTCTAGTGTAGGACCCAAGAATGGGCATAGAAGCATAAAGGCTTGCGCCCACCAAGGACCTGAAAGAGGTATAGATAGTTCCATTCACCCATCAGGTCACGAAGATAGGAACTTCACTTTCAGAGGAAGGGGAATGAGAGCTAGTCAACCAACTTATTAAACATGTCAATTCGTTCGCTTGGTCTCCCTCCGACATTAAAGGGATATACACCAAAGTGGAGAGCCATAGCCTCGCCATTCACCATCCTGCCATACCAGTGGTGTAGAGAAAGCAAAAAGTTAGCAAAGAAAAGAGGGTTTCCATTGCTGGAGAGGTGGGAAACTATTGGATTTCAGATTCATCATGGAAATAAAATACCCCACATGCCTAAACAACATGGTTCTCATACGGAAATCTAGTAATAAATAGCGCATATGTGTAGACCTATATGAACTCAACTTGTCCTAAAGATCCATACTCTCTGCTAGACATCGATCGCCTCATCGATGGTTCAACAGACTACCTCACATTAAGCTTAATGAATGCATACTCATGGTATAACTAGATTCAGATGGACCCCCTATATGTGCCAAAGTAACCTTCTGTAAGACCCCAATTTTGGCCCTAAGATCCCTCATGGCCCATATCATATCATATCATGGCCTCAAGGATCAATGCATACCTTAGCCCTCATAGTGGGTGGGATACCTTGTGAGTGTGATTTTTGATCACCAAACATGTATTGCATTTGTATATCATTGCTTTTCATATATTTACTAACCAAAAGTACAAAAATATTGTCATCTAACCTTGTGTCTTGCAGCTGAAGCTAGCCAGGTCAATACAGTCAAATCAGGCCTTGAGCAATAGATGGTGGCCATTCTTGAAGAATCTGGACACCATGATCATTCATAAAGAGTTCATATAACTTGTGATATCATTTGGAATCAAGATCTCAAGTAAAAAAGGCTTGGAATTCGTCAGAACTTGGCCCAGTCAACCAAAAGTCAACTGTGGTCAACTGTGGATTTAATCAGCGATTTGATGATTGGAATTGGTTGGAAAGGTCTCATTCATGTATATATAAGTTTCATTTGGCATTTCAAAGACCAAAGTTGAAGGAATTGAAGTCCGACAGAAAGTTTCCCAAAATGGAAGTGGACCTGTAATTCTCACCTGCCCAAAATGGAAAGTTTTTGACCTCAAAAACAGAAGTCCAAGAAAGCTTCAAATGAAAAATTGTTCAACATGACAGATGTAGATCTTGTTCTCACCTTTCCAAAAAGTCCAAGAACTTGAAAATCCAATGTACGGTTTGCAAGATATGGCTCAGTGAATTTCAGAAAAGACCCGTAATCGGGAGGGCATAACTACCACATGGTTTATCCAAAATGCAAGTTCTTTATATGCACAAACTCCATTTAATGTGTACTTCAAAGTTGCATAATTGGATTTTTTGGAAAAGACTCCATGCAAAATGCCATTTTTGAAGTGAATCAATTTAAGGAGAGGGGCAAAATCGTCCAAAATTGAAAATATGAGGAATTGGGAAATAATGCCTATGCAATCAGCTTCAAAATGATTTTTGCAACTTGTTCCAATTGGGAAAATTCTGCAGAAGTTGCTTCTAAGTATCAAAGGCAAAAGATCCAAATTCACACATAAACATGCTTACACTAATCCATTTTTGTTTAACTATAATTAAATTTGGATTAAGTATTCCATATATAAGGTTAATCTAACAGAATTTTGCAGGTTGGTTAATCATTTTCCAGAGCATAACAGAAAATCCCAAGCCATTCTCTCATTCTTCTCCCATTTTACCAAAAAATTTTGATAGCACTTTCTCATCAATTAAGCATTTTTCTACTAATCTTTGTACAATTCCATGGTGAATTCATCATCTACAGGTGCTGTATAGTTTCTGTTTGCAGGAATTGATTGGAAAATCCGGCAATCTCGCGACTGTCGTGAAGATGCTCATCCATGGCAGTTAAGGAAATCTGATGATGCAAGCGTTCTTGAGCTGGATTCTTTTCACCTATCACCTTCCACGACGATTGGCTATATCTGTTTCGCCATTGGAGCCCCTGCAAATCGCCGAAGCTATCACTGCATTCAAGAAAGTGAAAGATTCGATCACCACCGTTTCAAAAATTGAGTTAGGGATGCTGTAGATTGTAGCTCGTAGATCATGTAGAAGCTTGTGATTTGTAATTTCGTTAAAGATTGAGGGAGAAATTCATGATTTAGGTTTTGTCACCTTTTTTCTTTTCCTTCGATTCGAGCTGTGTGTTGATTGATTGATGAAATTGATTATGTATTTGCATTCCTGAGGAGAAACCGGTTCGACCGGTATGTGGTTTATGTATTTCCATGGACGTTTGATCAAACCCCAATTTCCAGATGAAGAACTGATGAACGCAGGCGATGAACATTCAACAATTTCTGGAAATTACTCTGTAGATCCTGTTTCCGTCCCTTTCCAATTTGGATCCGTGTTCTTCATTGCCAGGGCCAATCATACAGCGCCACGTCGTTTAGTGGAGACGCCGCGTTTTGGCTTGGCAAGGCATGTTTACGTTCTGTACCATTGTCATTCAATTAAGTAAATAAATCCTAATAAAATCTAAACAAATATTGCAATAATTATTTAAACACTTCAAAAATTCATATAATCAACAATAATCATCCAAAAAATGCAAGACCTTTTTTGTTAATCATCATTTTTTTCTCTACTTTTTTTTAGATACAAAATAAAAAATAGTGCTTGGAAAAAATATAAATTGACATAGAGATACTTTTGATGTGTACATATTTCCATATGAGTTACCATTTAATTATAGAAACCACATGCTATATCCAAAATAAGTGAAAATTGAGATATGGATTCTTGACATCCTTCTGGATTTTTTGACATAGGTTTGGGAATTTTTTAGCCTATGGTTTATTATATATGAATTATTGAAGTTGGACATGTATATATGTGACATAGTTTGATATGCTGAATTCATCAAATTATTTTCCTATGCTTCCCATTGGCCAATGGCCCTAATTTTTTGCAGGAAGTTCATTTGACATGTTAGCTATCATTGATAATTTTTGTGGATTTTTTACAATCAATTTTCAAATTGATTCGTATTTTTTCTTGCTGCCTAGCATGTTAGAATTCCATTGGTGTAACCTTTAGCATTTATATTGCCGTATCCTCATAATTAATCCAATGGACATGAAACTTTGTAGGATAGTTCTTAACATGTTAAGGTAGCTTTTGGCTTTGGTCCTACTGATTTTTAATGCACCATTACTGTTTACCATTAGATTGAAGTTGATGCATAATTGTAGGCTTCATTTGATGTAGTTTTTGCATGCCTTGTCATGTTTAATTAATTCCTATTGATCTACTAGTCCAAATGACTTGAAAATTAACATGTGGCTTGCTGAATGTCTTCTGGTTAGAACATAATTTTTGTGGATTTTTTGGTGCCATTTTGGCATTTATTTGAATATGATCTTGCTGGTTGTTTGTATGAGACTCCACATTGCACCTTTTGCCTTCCATGTTGCATAAATTAAAATAGGTGTATAGTTTGAATATGGGACCAATTGGGATCCCTTTGTTATTGATATTACTTGAATTTGATAATGAATTGGCTGCTGTTTTAAGATTTTTCCATCTTTTTGACCCTAGGCTAGTCCTAGTGGTCATGTTACTTACCTTTGAAGTTGATTGTGCCTTTTCAGGTTAAGGAGTTAATGATTAAGGAATTTGCTCCACATTATGGATTGTATTACTTGACACATATGACTAATGTATTTGTTTTGTAGGATGTTTGGTTCATGTGAGCCTTGTGCTATGCACACTATTGTTTGATTATGATTGAACTTTGTTAATTGATTCTTATGTTGTTATCTGTTTATGAATGGGATGCTGATTATACTTGATTGTTTCCAGGTACCCTTTAGTCGCTCAGTTCTCTTAAGAACTTGCTTTGCTTTGCTTAAATAGCAACTTGCATTGAGGTATAAAACCTTCTTCTTCATGTAGTCTGGAGACCCGGTCCGTTATTTGACCGGGCAAATTGTCTGAAGTCCTCCTTAAGAGGCATTGATTGTGTATGTTTATATTTGTCCCAAGCAGGAAAAGTCCTCATTTTGAGGCAATTGGTGGAAGGTAGAGATAAGTAGCCTATCTCCCACTATTCAGTGAGTCTTCTCATTGCTCCCATTACATGGTTGTAGCATTGAGATCCAAACCCAAGATCTATCGAGTCTAATTGGGGAAAGAGTTCCATCTTTCTGAACTCCCCCACATTCTTATATTTACATGCTCTCTCGGACATGAGATAGAAGCAATGAGGCACACCCCTCATATCCTTTCATCTGCTTCACCTGAGCCCCTCAATGGCCAGGTTAAGAGCGACACTTACCTCTTACAGTGGACTTTCATAGTCAAACCCTTTTGCTTGAGCCTCATGAATGGTTATAGCGTGTGCTACTTGAATTTATGTGATTGATTACTTGATTCATTTATACATGATTATTTGATGGCCATTGTGCATTTATTATCATTGATCGCTGTTGTGCATTTATCATCTTTGTTTGCCATTAGTGCATGATCATTTCTTTGTCCTTGTGACATTGATGTTTTCCCATTGAGGAACCAGTTATAAGTCCCTGTGAGTTGGCATCTGTTCCCATGACATGGAAGAGATAGAGTGTAAGACCTCATTGGTCACTCATATCTTCTTTGCTCTTTGTTTGAGCATTATTGTTGTATGTGAGGATTCATTGTAAGTCCCTGTGATGTGGCACTTGTTTTCCTAGGATCATACTGTGGAGGTTAACATAAGTCCAGATAGATTGGCAGTTGATTTCCCTGTTTTGTTTTTTTGTTTTATTCTGATGGAGATTAGTGTAAGTCCATAGAGTGGCTTCTGATATCCTTACTTGTTTTAGGAGACAGGTATAAGACCATTGAGTGGCCTCCAGTATCCGCTTTTATTTAATCTCATCTGTTACCATGTTCATATTATTGCTCATTTGTAGCCTATTCCTAAGGACCCACTTGAATCATCTTCTATATGATTTCAAGAGGTGGACCCTTCTAAGAAGTTTTACATCCACACCATTCCATTCATCCCATTGTGTCCTACCTCTTCACACATGCCTTTAAAAACTTGAAATAAGTGTTGTGCAAATATTCTCACCTCTCTCCAAATTAGAAACTTGGACCTTAAGTCCATGGTTTTCCAAACTTCATTTTTGTAAATACTTCATTTTGAATTGACTTTAATCATACTTTGACCTTTTTGTAAATAATCCAAATAACTTCACCCATTCAAATGATTTTGTGGCTTTGTCCATGTTTGTTAAGTTTTCATACATTAGCTATAGGTTTGATTTACCCTAGTTGGTTGATGTTAATCTCACCTATTTGTCCTTAGTAGATGAATTGTAAGCCTTCCTTGCTTATTATAGGGTTAACCCCTCTCTAGCAAGTTGAAGCTTTTCTCACATGGTGGACTAGTTGTTATATAAGGTTGAGTTTTCTCCCGTGGGTAACGTAAAACCTTAGTGCTATTGTTTTAAAATGAACTCACAAATGTTTTGGAAATCTTTTAGCCGAACTACGGCGTTTTGATCCTTACCTTTGATGGAAGGTACGTAGGCAGCGGGTTCATCCGTTCAAACCCAATAATTAATTTGTACATTCTTTTCTCATCATCCCACTCGTGTTTGCACAATACTTATGTCATGACAAATAATAATTTTCAAACAACAAGTGTGAAAAGGGCTCCCTAGGAGTACCTAGGACGTGATGGGTGCCTAACACCTTCCCATTGCGTAATTTACCCCTTACCCCGATCTCTGATCTTTTTCATTAGTTTTCTACGTGTAAAACTTCTTAGGTTTTTGTTCGCTTTTTAGCCAGTCCTTAGGATAAATAAAAGTGCGGTGGCGACTCTATGTTTATTGTATGCTTTGCTTATGATTTAATCAATAGATCATATAGCGACGAATACACCGCTACAGAAAAGTGGCGACTCTGCTGGGGATTAACAATTACTTGGTGGTATTGCCTACTTTTCACCCTTGTGTGATATATTATTATTGTTATATGACATATTTTTGTACAATTTGGGATAACTGTATTGATTGTAATGTGTGAATTGCTTGATATACAAATGCTGTTTGCTTTGGTGATCTCTGTGAGATGAGTTCTATACCCGAACTCGAGTGCACTCTAGGATAGGAGAATGGCATAGTCTTGTCGACTGGTGTGGAGTAGTCCTTAGCCAGTTGACTTGCAAGTCCATTCACTTGGTGGAGGTCATGTTGGATTAATAATGTCACACAAGTTATTTGTGGTTAGGCATTATTCTTTCAATCATGTGCCTTAGAAGCCAAGGACCTTAGTTTACCAAACCCATCTTGGCCTATTTTTAGGACGTAGTGCGGAGGTCGTTCAGATGTAAGTTCTGATGCGATTGTCACGCGATACTACACTCATAAGAGTTTCTCTTGAGAATATTCTTGGAATACGAGTATTCGTTCCTCCGATAATATCCGAAAGATGGAACGATGATTATGGGAACCTCTGATAGAACATGTCTGGCAGGTTTAAACCCTAGTACATTCCCTTTGGGTGGTTCTTAACCGAGACTCCATGCTCGTGACTCTCAGCAAACCCGTGATTCGTGGTTGAGTCGTTCAAACATCGTTAATATCAATGGATCCCGGATCAGGTGTAAAACCTAAAATCCACCAAAGCGGCTGGTTGATATTAGGGATGTTAGAACTGGTTCATGTACCGTTAATATCAATGGAACTTGGGTGTCGATAAGGTGAAAAACCTGAATCCACCAAAATGGATGATTGATATTAGGGATACAATGAGCTTTCCCACGACCTTTGTTTGGTGTGACTTGCTTGATCCTTGAGTGTGATTGTTGCATTCATGCATTCATACATTCATCCGCATCCATATCATCAGAAAAAGGAAAATTTTCAAGGAACTCAAAGGAGTTTATTTGCAAAAAATCTCAAACATGAAAAAACCGGGAAAATTTTTTCACCTGATATATCTGATGAGATATTCTCATATGCAACAAAAGGTTGATATTTCAAAGTTTGCAAATAAAACCCTCGAGTTCCTTTGAAATAAAAAAAAACAAGCATATGCATAAACACTTCATGCATCATTTGCATAAGCAGGTGTTTTGTTCCAGTCTCCCGTCCTGTGGTCTGACCCTGCGATCTTCATTTATTTTGGAGACGCACCTCGCCGGTATTATACCAGAGCCAATCTCTGCCAGAGTGATGGATCATCCGGAGTCAGAGAATTGTGAACTCGAGGAGGAATTTTCCAGACTAAGTACTGTTGATGGATTTATTCCTGGTCAATAAATCCCGGGCTGGCATTGGCTATTGTTCTGGGGCATATAATGAGCACGGTCTGTTCACAAGTGGGGGATTCATCCAGGATGATCAGTCTGTCGAAGAGGAAGCTGCTGCTATCTTTGAAGAAGATACAGAGGATATGAGCAATTTTGTTATTCCTGGTGGTGTCTGCCACAATTGGGTCGCTGTAGATGTTCCTACAGTTATCCATAGATCAGAGTAAATATGCTCGCTTTGTTTAAAACCCTTCTCCCATGCCAAAAGGAGAAGTGATGACATTGTTGGCAGCATTTAATACAATGATGTTTTCATTCAATTAATGCATTGTTAAATATTTGTTTTTCCATTTGTTTTCACTTTTTGCTTTTGCATGAAATCAGTGATCACAAAAAACCTGAAAAACAAAAACAGCTTTTTCATCTGCATAAATGATTTGCTTGTTTAAATTCAAAAGCTTTTCATTATCCAGAATCATTATGCAGGGATTTCTAAACCCATTGAACATAATGATCCAACGCCATCTCCCAAATTTGAATTCCTTGTATTCGAGGCAGAGGAAGATGATGTTGAAGGGGATTCCTGATGAGATTACCCGACTTCTTGAGCACAAAAGGAGTTCATTCAGCTGTATCATGAGAATCAGCAAACCAGTCAAACTGGGGCATTACAAATGTAATGTAAAAAAAAAAAAAAAAAAAAAAAAAAAAAAAAAGAGAAGAGGGTGAAAAATCAAAGCAAAAGCAAAAATCAAGAAAAAATTTTCAAATAGAAAAAAGAATAAAAGAAGCCTGATACCCTCAAGTCCCTAGTTGACTGATGCTGAATGGGTTCAGAGTCGTTATGACCAACTGAATTTGATTGAAGAGAAGAGATTAACTGCCATGTGTCATGGTCAGTTGTATCAGCAGAGAATGAAGAAAGCATTTGATAAGAAGGTCAAGCCTCGCGTGTTCCGAGAAGGTGACCTTGTGCTCAAGAAAGTTTTGTCTTTCGTACCCGATTCCAGGGGCAAGTGGACTCCAAACTACGAGGGTCCATATGTTGTTAAGAGAGCCTTTTCAGGCGGAGCTTTGATGCTTACAACAATGGATGGGGAGGATTTCACTCGTCCTGTGAATCCAGATGCAGTTAAGAGATACTTTGCCTAAAAAAAAAAAAAAAAAGGTATATGCAAATGAAAAACAGAATAGTTCGCTAAGTTGAAAACCCGAAAGGGCGGCTTAGGCAAAAATGAGCGTCTCGGTGGAAAACCTGCAAGGGTAATCCAGGCAAAAGTTAGAGACTTGATAAAAAATCATATTTGCATCCCGCTAGATTGAGTACCTCACCCTGGGGCAATCTAGGCAAAAATTAGGGATCAGGCAAGTAACTGCATCCTGACGAGACTTTTTGTTTCACCAGCTGTCTTTTCGTCAGAGGATTCTCGATTCGTCGTCAACTGAAGCTTCGAATACATCGAGATTCAAATTGGTAGAGAAAGGATCATTATGTTCAATGTAGCCCTCTTCCAATATATATCACTGATTTCAAATTTGTACAGATCTATGGAGTCTTGCCATTTGCAGGCTACCATTCCATCAAATAAATTTGAGCTTTTATCCAATTATTTGCACTCTTATTTGTTTCAAATACGACAAATGTTTTGCATGTTTTACTTGATAAAAATATCATTGTTTTAAAAACAAAATTTTTCAAAATTATTGTTTTAAACAAAGTGAACATTCACTATGATAAAAGGATACTCAAAGAGTTCCTCAGTGCTCTCCCAAGGGTGGCATGGTTTCCAACAGGTAAGACATTTATACTCCTGGTTTGGTTTGTATCCTTCTTCTCCAGATTTGTTTGTTGGGGTTGTTCCCCAAGCAGAGATTTGTTGTTGGGGTTGTTCCCTAAGCAGAGCTTCTGTGGATTTTGACTCCCCGAAGCAGAGTGGTGTATTGAAGACTCAGTCTGTTCTCCAGCAGTAGTCTCTCCCCGGCTTGATTGCTCAGTTGTTCAGAATATTTGTGGTTAGCGGGTTGATATCCCCGTATCCCGTATTTCTCCCCAAGTGAGTTGCCAGCATAATTGCAAGTCGAGTTGTTGGTGGGGTTATTCCCCAAGCAGAGTGTTGTTGAAGACTCAGTTTTCTCCAGCAGCAGTTTTCCCCAGCATGGATGATTTCCTTGTGGAAGATTCGGCGGTTGATGGTTTGCCACCTTGGTGCCTCGCCACTTTCTCCAGTGGGTCGCCATCCCAGACTTTATTTGTCTCCTTGGCACAGTAGAGCTGTTATTGACATCCCCATCGAAGTCGCGAGCAGAGTTGTCGTCACTCTCCCCAGCGCAGTTGCCAGCGGATTGGTCTGTTTTCTCAGCACGGTCGCATTCCTTTTGGAAGACTCGGTAAGTCAGTGGTTTGATACCCGGTACTTTACCTTTTCCCCGGCAAAGTCGTCAGTGGAGTTGTTTACTTTCCCTCTATCAGAATGGTTGATCTCCTCAGCAGAGCAGGATTTATTTTCCTACTCAGTGGTTGATTGGGTTGATATCCCAGTATTTTCATCCATCTTTCTCCAGCATTTGTCTGCAGAGCGGTTGTTGTGGCAGTATTGCCTGTTGAACCTCCTTCAATCCCCGGTATGGTCGGTTGATAGCTCCGTCATCTAGAGATTATATTGATTTCTTGATTACTTTTCGATCCTCAGTAGAGCGGATTTTGTTGCAGGATCTGCTGATGTGATCCATCAGATGTGTGTTCGCCCCGAGTAGAGTGGTTTGTTGCAGAATCTACTTGTTTGGTGTTTTCCTTCCTCAGTGGGTTGTTCCCCAAGAGAGTAGTTGATGATATCCCCAGTAGAGTTGCTTGTGCAGCCAAACTCTATCCGGTGACCTTTGCTCCCTCAGTGGGTTGTTCCCCAATGGAGTTATGTTGGATCCGTTCCCATAGCAGTGTTTGCTAGGATCCCCTGCAGGACTTTGGGATTCTCTTGTTCCCCGACAGATTTGTCTTTGTGGCTCTTTGCCTGTTGTGACTTTCTGTGCCCCAGTTGGGGTGATTGCTGATCCATTACTCAGAGATTGGGTTTTCTCCATATCCCTGATTCTTTTGCCTCTGCTTTCCAGTAGTACCCGCAGGTCTTTGCTTTATAGCATATAGATCTCCAGCAGAATGGGCTTCCCAGTTGGTTTTCCCCTGGAAGTGTAATACCGGGCGTTAAATCCCTGGACCTGTTGTGTTAGAAATGTCTGTTTTGTCAGCATTCATCAAACATAAATCACGCATATTCATGCATATTCATAAAACATTCAGATATTCATGTTGCATTTTTGCCATATATCCTTTGTTTGTTGTTCCCTGCTATGGTGATATAGATCTCTTTACAGATCCCCCCAAGCAGAGGTCGGGTGTTAAATCTCTCCATATAGAGTCAGCCCCATAAGCAGAAAATGTTGTCTTTCCTTCTGCGGTTCCCCACTGAGATATACCCTCGTGGATGACAGTTTCTTCCGTTTCCTCCCAGCATATATATTGGGATGGAGTTTTCCTATTGAGTTATATCCTCATAGGACGTGTCTTGATTCGGTCTGTCTTTTCGGAATATTCCCGAATTGGCGTCTTGTCAACTATATCGTGCTTCCCAGTGGGTTGTTCCCCAGCGGAGTTTCGGGCCTCTACCCTTATACCGGTAGTTGTAAGTCCTATTGTTCCTTTCCTCTTGGCGGAATTTATGGTTATATACCTTTCATTCCTCTGCAAGAGTCGATGTTGGCCTCTACCCTTATACCGGTGGTTGTAAGTCCTATTTTCCTGGCTTTCTTGGCAGAACTTGTGGTTATATACCTTTTAGTCCCCAGCCAGAGTTGTTGGTTTTCTACCTGATAGTCGGTAGTCGTAAATCCTAATTCCCTACTCTCCAACAGAGTTTGTGGTCTGTTATACACCTCATTTTTGGTTTCTCGTGCGGATTCGTGATTTATTCTTTC
Source organism: Lathyrus oleraceus (assembly GCF_024323335.1). Classification (NCBI taxonomy): domain Eukaryota; kingdom Viridiplantae; phylum Streptophyta; class Magnoliopsida; order Fabales; family Fabaceae; genus Lathyrus; species Lathyrus oleraceus. The sequence continues at coordinate 28,560,945 of NC_066582.1, read as the reverse complement.
CCCACGCAGAGTTTTTGGTTTTCTACCCCGTATTCGGTAGATGTAAACCCTAATTTGTGGTTATTCCCACCAGAGTATGGCTACTACCCCGTATTCGGTAGTTGTGAGTCCTATCTCTTTTTCCCCCTTGCAGTGGTAACCTTTGTGGTTCGGTCTGGCTGATGGTGGATCTTCTGTTGTTGTGGCTTTATCCCTAACAGAGTTCTGTTCCCGGTGGTGATTTATATCCCCAGTGGAGTTTGTGGTCTTCTACCCCGTATTCGGTAGTTGTAAATCCTATGTTGCTGTGATTTTTCTCTCCGGTAGAGTTGTATCTTATGATACATGTGGATAATTGCCGGTTGCTAGCAATTTTATCCTCAGCTGAGTCTTTGGTTTCTTACCCAGTAGTCGGTATTGTTAAACCCCTTATTTTCTCAGCCAGATTTTTGGTCTTCTGCCCCGCGTTCGGTAGATATAAACCCTAATTTCTCTCTTTGTGGTTATCTTCATTCAATATTCGATGCTGATATTCCCCTGCTTTTGGGTAGTTGCTCTTGAGTAAGCACTTGTATTCCCAGCAGTCTCCTGGATCATTGCCGGATGCTCGCAATGTTATCCTTTTGAAGTCGCCAGTGGGTCTTTTCACCGTTTGCTAGTGATTTGTTCCCTGGATCGTTGATTATATATCAATGCATCCCCAGCTTTTGCGGATAATTGCCGGATGCTTGCAATTTATCCCCAGTGAGTCTTCCATTTACCCTTTTGTTGGTAATGTTGTTACTCCCTTTGATCGGTCATCATTATATGCCTGTTTGGTATCCCGATGCCTTTCTTTTCGGTCGATTTATCCTTTATTAACCCTTATACCGGTTGTGGATAATCTTCCGTGCGAGTGTATTATTCACGGTCTGCCGGTAATGGATAATATATCTCATGCACTCTTCAGTCGAAGCCTTTTGTGTTTCCCTGGTCGAGTAAGATTCGTTATTTCCCTTTGCGGAGTCGAATATTTCTTGTTGTTGGATAATTGCCGGATGCTTGCAATTTATCCCTTTGAGTTGTCTTTCGTTTACCCGGATGCTTGGTATCGATTGTCCCTCTTTTTGGTTAGTCACCTATTATATACTTCGGTATCTCTGGTGTCTTTTCCTTTCGAGCATATTATTCACGGTCTGCCGGTAATGAATAATATGTCTCATGCGCTCTTTAGTTGGAATCCTTTGTTGATTTTCCCCAACTGAGCAAGATTCGTATTCTTTGTAGAATCGAATATTCATCCTTTAACCTGTTTATGTTCCGGATGTGTGTTTTGGCATATATACCAATTCACGTTTTCGGTAGATCACCTATTATATACTCCGGTATCTCTGGTGTTTCTTACCAAGCGAGTTTATTATCTACGTTCTGACGGTAATAGATAATATGTCTCATGCGAGTATCTTATCCACGGTCTGCCGGTAATGGATATTATATCTCATGCACTCTTTGGGTTTGTGTCCCCAGTTGAGTAAGTTTCGTTTTCCCGTTGTGGATTCGAATGTTCCATCCTGTAAATTGTTTTGCTTTTTCAAGCCCTCCTTTCGGATGATGAGTGTCTTGGCATATATACCAATTCACGTTTTGTCGGTCACCTATTATATACCTCGGTATCCCTGGTGTTCCTTTCTGTCTACTCCCTATTATGACCTTGGTCCCCTGTGGAGTCAGATTTTCCTGAGTTTTGTACCCTGTGTTGGTCTTTCTCAGATGTTGGTTGATTGATATCTCTCACCCTTATACCGGTCTTAGATATTCATTCTTCCTGAGTTTGTTACCCTTATACCGGTAACACCTCATTCCTGTTGCTTTTCCCAGGAGAGTCTCTTTGTTAGACATTCCCCTGCGGAGTTCCTTTGGTGATTTTACCCTTTTGCTATATGGGTGTTTATTCCCCAGTATATGCATTTCCCGGCAGGGAGATTCTATGTGAATCTTTTCCTGGTCCGAGTCCGGATTTTATCCGAAGTATCCTTTATGGATAATTTGAGTCAGCTTATGTCTTTCCAATGGATTTATTTTCCTCTGGAATTCTTTATTCCCCGGTGTGAGTCCTTTGCTTCCCCAGCAAGCTCTCCAGTCCGATGTCTGTTATCCCCACTCGGGGTCGTGACTTAGTCACGCTATGTCAGTGTTGTCATATCCCTAATCAGAGTCGTGTCCTGCTCGCGCATTCTTTTCCTACTATCCCCCAATAAGAGTCTTATTAGTTGAGTCTCTGTTCCTGGTGAGTGAATTACTCCGATGGATCGTCTTTTCTTCTGTGTGAACCATATATTCCCCACAGAATTTGCTTTTGCATGCATACATCTGCATCATGAGGTCTCTTAGGGACCAAAATTTGTCTCATTACTATTATTTAAGCCCATTCTACCGCGTCGAGATGAAGATTTCTAAACTTCACTTCTCCGGCTAGAATGACCTTAAATAGGGGCATCTGTAAGACCCCAATTTTGGCCCTAAGATCCCTCATGGCCCATATCATATCATATCATGGCCTCAAGGATCAATGCATACCTTAGCCCTCATAGTGGGTGGGATACCTTGTGAGTGTGATTTTTGATCACCAAACATGTATTGCATTTGTATATCATTGCTTTTCATATATTTACTAACCAAAAGTACAAAAATATTGTCATCTAACCTTGTGTCTTGCAGCTGAAGCTAGCCAGGTCAATACAGTCAAATCAGGCCTTGAGCAATAGATGGTGGCCATTCTTGAAGAATCTGGACACCATGATCATTCATAAAGAGTTCATATAACTTGTGATATCATTTGGAATCAAGATCTCAAGTAAAAAAGGCTTGGAATTCGTCAGAACTTGGCCCAGTCAACCAAAAGTCAACTGTGGTCAACTGTGGATTTAATCAGCGATTTGATGATTGGAATTGGTTGGAAAGGTCTCATTCATGTATATATAAGTTTCATTTGGCATTTCAAAGACCAAAGTTGAAGGAATTGAAGTCCGACAGAAAGTTTCCCAAAATGGAAGTGGACCTGTAATTCTCACCTGCCCAAAATGGAAAGTTTTTGACCTCAAAAACAGAAGTCCAAGAAAGCTTCAAATGAAAAATTGTTCAACATGACAGATGTAGATCTTGTTCTCACCTTTCCAAAAAGTCCAAGAACTTGAAAATCCAATGTACGGTTTGCAAGATATGGCTCAGTGAATTTCAGAAAAGACCCGTAATCGGGAGGGCATAACTACCACATGGTTTATCCAAAATGCAAGTTCTTTATATGCACAAACTCCATTTAATGTGTACTTCAAAGTTGCATAATTGGATTTTTTGGAAAAGACTCCATGCAAAATGCCATTTTTGAAGTGAATCAATTTAAGGAGAGGGGCAAAATCGTCCAAAATTGAAAATATGAGGAATTGGGAAATAATGCCTATGCAATCAGCTTCAAAATGATTTTTGCAACTTGTTCCAATTGGGAAAATTCTGCAGAAGTTGCTTCTAAGTATCAAAGGCAAAAGATCCAAATTCACACATAAACATGCTTACACTAATCCATTTTTGTTTAACTATAATTAAATTTGGATTAAGTATTCCATATATAAGGTTAATCTAACAGAATTTTGCAGGTTGGTTAATCATTTTCCAGAGCATAACAGAAAATCCCAAGCCATTCTCTCATTCTTCTCCCATTTTACCAAAAAATTTTGATAGCACTTTCTCATCAATTAAGCATTTTTCTACTAATCTTTGTACAATTCCATGGTGAATTCATCATCTACAGGTGCTGTATAGTTTCTGTTTGCAGGAATTGATTGGAAAATCCGGCAATCTCGCGACTGTCGTGAAGATGCTCATCCATGGCAGTTAAGGAAATCTGATGATGCAAGCGTTCTTGAGCTGGATTCTTTTCACCTATCACCTTCCACGACGATTGGCTATATCTGTTTCGCCATTGGAGCCCCTGCAAATCGCCGAAGCTATCACTGCATTCAAGAAAGTGAAAGATTCGATCACCACCGTTTCAAAAATTGAGTTAGGGATGCTGTAGATTGTAGCTCGTAGATCATGTAGAAGCTTGTGATTTGTAATTTCGTTAAAGATTGAGGGAGAAATTCATGATTTAGGTTTTGTCACCTTTTTTCTTTTCCTTCGATTCGAGCTGTGTGTTGATTGATTGATGAAATTGATTATGTATTTGCATTCCTGAGGAGAAACCGGTTCGACCGGTATGTGGTTTATGTATTTCCATGGACGTTTGATCAAACCCCAATTTCCAGATGAAGAACTGATGAACGCAGGCGATGAACATTCAACAATTTCTGGAAATTACTCTGTAGATCCTGTTTCCGTCCCTTTCCAATTTGGATCCGTGTTCTTCATTGCCAGGGCCAATCATACAGCGCCACGTCGTTTAGTGGAGACGCCGCGTTTTGGCTTGGCAAGGCATGTTTACGTTCTGTACCATTGTCATTCAATTAAGTAAATAAATCCTAATAAAATCTAAACAAATATTGCAATAATTATTTAAACACTTCAAAAATTCATATAATCAACAATAATCATCCAAAAAATGCAAGACCTTTTTTGTTAATCATCATTTTTTTCTCTACTTTTTTTTAGATACAAAATAAAAAATAGTGCTTGGAAAAAATATAAATTGACATAGAGATACTTTTGATGTGTACATATTTCCATATGAGTTACCATTTAATTATAGAAACCACATGCTATATCCAAAATAAGTGAAAATTGAGATATGGATTCTTGACATCCTTCTGGATTTTTTGACATAGGTTTGGGAATTTTTTAGCCTATGGTTTATTATATATGAATTATTGAAGTTGGACATGTATATATGTGACATAGTTTGATATGCTGAATTCATCAAATTATTTTCCTATGCTTCCCATTGGCCAATGGCCCTAATTTTTTGCAGGAAGTTCATTTGACATGTTAGCTATCATTGATAATTTTTGTGGATTTTTTACAATCAATTTTCAAATTGATTCGTATTTTTTCTTGCTGCCTAGCATGTTAGAATTCCATTGGTGTAACCTTTAGCATTTATATTGCCGTATCCTCATAATTAATCCAATGGACATGAAACTTTGTAGGATAGTTCTTAACATGTTAAGGTAGCTTTTGGCTTTGGTCCTACTGATTTTTAATGCACCATTACTGTTTACCATTAGATTGAAGTTGATGCATAATTGTAGGCTTCATTTGATGTAGTTTTTGCATGCCTTGTCATGTTTAATTAATTCCTATTGATCTACTAGTCCAAATGACTTGAAAATTAACATGTGGCTTGCTGAATGTCTTCTGGTTAGAACATAATTTTTGTGGATTTTTTGGTGCCATTTTGGCATTTATTTGAATATGATCTTGCTGGTTGTTTGTATGAGACTCCACATTGCACCTTTTGCCTTCCATGTTGCATAAATTAAAATAGGTGTATAGTTTGAATATGGGACCAATTGGGATCCCTTTGTTATTGATATTACTTGAATTTGATAATGAATTGGCTGCTGTTTTAAGATTTTTCCATCTTTTTGACCCTAGGCTAGTCCTAGTGGTCATGTTACTTACCTTTGAAGTTGATTGTGCCTTTTCAGGTTAAGGAGTTAATGATTAAGGAATTTGCTCCACATTATGGATTGTATTACTTGACACATATGACTAATGTATTTGTTTTGTAGGATGTTTGGTTCATGTGAGCCTTGTGCTATGCACACTATTGTTTGATTATGATTGAACTTTGTTAATTGATTCTTATGTTGTTATCTGTTTATGAATGGGATGCTGATTATACTTGATTGTTTCCAGGTACCCTTTAGTCGCTCAGTTCTCTTAAGAACTTGCTTTGCTTTGCTTAAATAGCAACTTGCATTGAGGTATAAAACCTTCTTCTTCATGTAGTCTGGAGACCCGGTCCGTTATTTGACCGGGCAAATTGTCTGAAGTCCTCCTTAAGAGGCATTGATTGTGTATGTTTATATTTGTCCCAAGCAGGAAAAGTCCTCATTTTGAGGCAATTGGTGGAAGGTAGAGATAAGTAGCCTATCTCCCACTATTCAGTGAGTCTTCTCATTGCTCCCATTACATGGTTGTAGCATTGAGATCCAAACCCAAGATCTATCGAGTCTAATTGGGGAAAGAGTTCCATCTTTCTGAACTCCCCCACATTCTTATATTTACATGCTCTCTCGGACATGAGATAGAAGCAATGAGGCACACCCCTCATATCCTTTCATCTGCTTCACCTGAGCCCCTCAATGGCCAGGTTAAGAGCGACACTTACCTCTTACAGTGGACTTTCATAGTCAAACCCTTTTGCTTGAGCCTCATGAATGGTTATAGCGTGTGCTACTTGAATTTATGTGATTGATTACTTGATTCATTTATACATGATTATTTGATGGCCATTGTGCATTTACTATCATTGATCGCTGTTGTGCATTTATCATCTTTGTTTGCCATTAGTGCATGATCATTTCTTTGTCCTTGTGACATTGATGTTTTCCCATTGAGGAACCAGTTATAAGTCCCTGTGAGTTGGCATCTGTTCCCATGACATGGAAGAGATAGAGTGTAAGACCTCATTGGTCACTCATATCTTCTTTGCTCTTTGTTTGAGCATTATTGTTGTATGTGAGGATTCATTGTAAGTCCCTGTGATGTGGCACTTGTTTTCCTAGGATCATACTGTGGAGGTTAACATAAGTCCAGATAGATTGGCAGTTGATTTCCCTGTTTTGTTTTTTTGTTTTATTCTGATGGAGATTAGTGTAAGTCCATAGAGTGGCTTCTGATATCCTTACTTGTTTTAGGAGACAGGTATAAGACCATTGAGTGGCCTCCAGTATCCGCTTTTATTTAATCTCATCTGTTACCATGTTCATATTATTGCTCATTTGTAGCCTATTCCTAAGGACCCACTTGAATCATCTTCTATATGATTTCAAGAGGTGGACCCTTCTAAGAAGTTTTACATCCACACCATTCCATTCATCCCATTGTGTCCTACCTCTTCACACATGCCTTTAAAAACTTGAAATAAGTGTTGTGCAAATATTCTCACCTCTCTCCAAATTAGAAACTTGGACCTTAAGTCCATGGTTTTCCAAACTTCATTTTTGTAAATACTTCATTTTGAATTGACTTTAATCATACTTTGACCTTTTTGTAAATAATCCAAATAACTTCACCCATTCAAATGATTTTGTGGCTTTGTCCATGTTTGTTAAGTTTTCATACATTAGCTATAGGTTTGATTTACCCTAGTTGGTTGATGTTAATCTCACCTATTTGTCCTTAGTAGATGAATTGTAAGCCTTCCTTGCTTATTATAGGGTTAACCCCTCTCTAGCAAGTTGAAGCTTTTCTCACATGGTGGACTAGTTGTTATATAAGGTTGAGTTTTCTCCCGTGGGTAACGTAAAACCTTAGTGCTATTGTTTTAAAATGAACTCACAAATGTTTTGGAAATCTTTTAGCCGAACTACGGCGTTTTGATCCTTACCTTTGATGGAAGGTACGTAGGCAGCGGGTTCATCCGTTCAAACCCAATAATTAATTTGTACATTCTTTTCTCATCATCCCACTCGTGTTTGCACAATACTTATGTCATGACAAATAATAATTTTCAAACAACAAGTGTGAAAAGGGCTCCCTAGGAGTACCTAGGACGTGATGGGTGCCTAACACCTTCCCATTGCGTAATTTACCCCTTACCCCGATCTCTGATCTTTTTCATTAGTTTTCTACGTGTAAAACTTCTTAGGTTTTTGTTCGCTTTTTAGCCAGTCCTTAGGATAAATAAAAGTGCGGTGGCGACTCTATGTTTATTGTATGCTTTGCTTATGATTTAATCAATAGATCATATAGCGACGAATACACCGCTACACCTTCATGTCGAATCATGACAACTATTACCATAATGCCATGCCCTTAGGCCCCAAGAATGTTGGCACCACCTACCAGCGGCTCATGAATGGTATCTTTGCCCATTAGCTAGAGCAAAACCGGAAAGTATACGTTGATGACATGATAGTTAATACTATCTAAGGGCCCAACCATGTAGAAAACTTGAAGGATGTCTTGTAGTCAGTTAAGAAGTGCGATATGTGCCTAAACCTCGCTAGGTGCTCTTTCGGGGTTCAGGTTGGAAATTCCTAGGTTTCATGCTGACAAGGATAGGCATCGAGGTCAACCCGAATAAATTCCAATCATTCATCATCATGAGGAGTTCTAATAATGTAAAGGAGGTACATCGACTTACAGGTTGCCTTGCTACCCTATCTCGCTTCCTCTCCTATACATACGAGAATGTATTCCTTTTCTTCGCCACCTTAAATAAGAAGAATATATTCAAATACACCTCTAAGTGTGAAAATGAGTTCACCAAGTTAAAAGAATTCCTCACATCGCCCCTCATCCTCACTCGCCTGAAGGAAGAGTCAGCATTACTCCTCTACCTCTCAGTCACAGATCAAGCAATAAGCTTCGTCCTTGTTTAGGAGATAGACAGGACAGAGAGGCATGTGTATTTATTAAGAAATATGTTCAGGGGTGCTGAAACTCTCTATCAGAAGATTGAGAACCTGGTGCTAGCCATCATCTCCGTGGAGAGGAAATTGAGACCATACTTTCATGGTTATAAGATCTTTGTGAAGACCAACTATCCTATCCGTCAAGTTCTGAAGAAGCTAGATTTGGCGAGGAGGATGGTACCATGGGCGGTGGATTTCTCAGAATACATCATCTAATATGTCCTGGAGGGAAGCATTAAGTTACAAGATCTGGCAGATTTTGTGGCGTAATTTAGCTCACACATAGACGTGGAGACGCCTCCAAAATGGGTGTTGTCTATAAATGGCGTATCTAACATTAAATAAAGTGGCATGGGTATAATCTTGGAAGGAATAAATGACATACTCATAGATTATACATTAAAAGTTGAGTTCACCACCGATAACAATTGGGAGAATTACGAGGCTCTTATCGCCAGGATGATCTTAGCTTTAGAGATCATAGCCTCTAGAATGAAGGCAAAGAGATACCTCCAATTAGTCGCCAACGAAGTCTCTGGGAAGTACTACCTAGCTGATAAAATATTTGCAAAACGTATGGATTCTATCTTCTCGCTTCACTTTGCTTAAAATAGAACATATTCCCCGCTAAAAAAATTAAGAGCAAACCTCTTGTCCAAGCTTGGAACGTCTATGATAGCAGGTTTTAATAGGAAAATTATCCATGAGACCCTCGCCTCCCCAACATTGAGTCAGACGAGGTATACTCCTTGGAAGTGATCCCTGAGTCTAGCTGGATGACGCCGATATTAGTTACATGCAGTCAGACGAATTGCCACTGGATGAAAGGGAAGCAAGAAGAATCCGAAAACAGGCTTCCAAATACACCCCACTCTCTAGAAAAATCTATAATATATGAAAGGCTTCTCATATGCTACAATACCTAGGAGATCATGAAAATGCCCTAGTACTAGCATAAGTACACAAGGGATCCTTCAACAATCACATTGATGGAAAATCCCTCACCCACAAGCTGTAAAGGGTGGGGTACTATTGACCTACTTTGATGAAGGATATCATTTCCTTTATCAAGAAGTGTGATTAGTGCCAAAGACATGCTGACCTTCATCATGCCCAGACCGAACTCCTTTAGTTGATGACTTCGCTCTGGCCTTTCTACCAGTGGGGCGTGTAAATCTTGGGTTTGTTCCTCTAGTTTCGGGTCAAATGAAATTCCTGATAGTAGGAGTCGACTATTCCACCAAGTGGATAGAATCTAGATTTGTAAGTAAGAACACAACCAAAAGAGTTTGTCATTTCTAATAGTAGAAAATCATGTGTAGGTATGGACTCTTCAGAGCTATCATCTTCGACAATGGGAACCCAGTTCGCTAGTGCCATGGTCATTAATTTTTACAAAGGCTTAGGAGTACAGAGAAAGTTTGTATCCATCATGCACCCGCATGCCAATGGATAAGAAAAATAAGCAAACAAAGTAATCCTTAAGGAACTCAAGAAAAAGCTTGAAGATGCTAAGGGATTATTTGCAGAATTTCTCCCTGAGATATTGTTGTCATACCACACCACTCCGTATTCCACCACCAAGGAAAATTAGTTTTCCATGGTCTACGGAGCAGACTCCATGCTACCTGTGGAGATCGACACGCCCTCATGGTGACGATACTTGTTTAATGAATAAGCGAATAAGTTAGGCTTGAATTATGCAACATACTTGACCTACGAATTAAGAGAAGTCACCCACGTCTAAGAATTCTCAGTCAAACACGGGTTCGCCAAAAAATATGACTCCAAAGTCAAACCAAGAGAAATTCAAAAAGGCGGCCTGATCTTAAAAGAAGTGGTTATACCCGCACATCAGGGAAAACTACAACCTAATTGAAAGGGCACATATCACATATTTTAGAAAGTCCCTCATGGGGCGTACAAGCTGCATGAATTAGAAGGGCCACTCTTGTCCAGAACCTGGAACGCTCTCCATATCAAATGTTATTACAATTTAATTGTTTGTTACTTTGATTACTTGTAATCTCTAAATAGACACCATGACTATTTCTTGAGCATTTATGACCAACATGGATATTTATATTAACATTTTTTATATTGGGCTTCATGAACGAAGATCATTTTTCGCCCTTTGAGCTAATACATGCTGGGATTAATGAATGAATACCCTTGCAACCTTTTGAGGTAATACTTTTTAGGCTTCGTGAACGAAGACCTTTGTCGCCCTTTGAGGAGGTACTTGATGGATTTCATGTACAATGACCTTTGCTGCCCTTTGAGGCAATAGTTGCTGGGATTTATAAGTGAATACCATTTCCTCCCATTGGGGAAATACTTGTTGGGATTAAGAAAAAAATATCATCTCCTCCCTTTGAGGCAATACTCGTTGGACTTCAAGAATGAAGATCCTTGCCATCCCCTAGGAAATACATATGATCTATCAAATGCCTCGCCCGAGAGGCTTGTAGTCTTATCAGCAAAGCGATATATAACTTCACTTGAGGGAATTAGATTCCTCGAGATAATTAAACTCTCATTTGAGGGACTTAGTTTTTCATACGGTGGGATCAGACACATAAATCCTACATAAGAGGTGTGACTGATGTCTAGACTAAGAGCCTTAATCACAAGTCTTGTTTGAGGTCTTGATAGATGTTCCGCCCGAGAGGTCTAATGCGTCTCTTGAGGGACTTGTAGTCTAATAAAAAATGCCACATATAAATTCGTCTAAGGGACTTAGATTCCCCAGGCTAATTAAAACCTCACTTAATAGACTTAGTGTTTTCTCGAGCGCGATCAGACACAAAAATCACGCGTAAGAGGCATGACCGAAGTCTAGCCTCAAAGACTTAATCATAACTCTTTTTTGAGGTTTTCATAGAAGTGTTGCCCAAGAGGTCCAACGCCTCACTTGAGGGAATTGTAGCCTCATCAGTTACACCGCATATACTTTTTCGCGAGAGACTTTGATTCCCCTAGCTAATTAAGATCTCACATGAGAGACTAAGTGTTTCCTTTGGTGGGACCGGACACAAAAATCACAACAAAGAGACGCGACCAAAGTCTAGCCTAATAGACTTACTCACGATTCTTGTCTGAGTGCTCGATAGAAGTCCTTCCCGAGAGCTTTAATGCCTCTCTTGAGGGACCTGTAGTCTCATCAGCCATGCAACATATAACTTTTCCTAGGAGACTTAGATTCCCGAGGATAATTAAACTCTCACCTGAGGGACTTAGTGTTTCCTCAGATGGGATCAAATACGGAAATTACACCTAAGAGGTGTAACCAAAGTATGGCCTAAGAGACTTAATAAGAAGTCTTGTCTGAGGGCTTGATAGAAGTCTTTTATGAGAAGTCCAATGCCTCACTTGAGGGACTTGTAGTCTCATCAGCCAGACCACATATAACTTTGTCTGAAGGTCTTAGATTCCCCATGTTAATTAAAATCTCTCTTGATGGACTTCGTGTTTCATCGGGTGGGATCAAACACAAAAATCACACCTAAGAGGGGTGACTGAAGTCTAGGCTAAAAGACTTAATCGCAAGTCTTAACTGAGGGCTTGATATAAGTCTTTCCCGAAAGTTCCAACTCCTTGCTTGAGAGACTTGTAGTCTTATCAACCAGGCCACAAATATCTTTTCCCGGGGGACTTAGATTCCTCAAGCTAATTGAACTCTCATCTGAGGGAATTAGTGTTTCCTTGGATGATATCAAACATAGAAATTATGCCTAAGAGGCGCGACCAAAGGCTGGCCTGAGAGACTTGATCACAAGTCTTGTGTGACGACTTGATTGAAGTCCCTCTCTAGAGGTTTAACGCCTCTCCTAAGTGACTTATAGTCTCATCATCCAGGCCATATATAACTTTGCCTGACTGACTTAGAATCCCCAAGCTAATTAAACTCTTGATTATTAGCTCTTGATTATTAGACTTAGTGTTTCCCCAGGCATGATCAAACATAGAAATCACGCTTAATAGGCGCGACTGAAGTATGACATAAGATACTTAATCGCAAGTCTTATTTGAGGGCTTGATAAAAGTCTCATCTGAGAGGTCTAATGCCTCGCCTGAGGTACTTGTAGTCTCATTAGCTACACCAAATATATCTTCATCTGAGGGACTTAGATCCCCCTGGATATTTAAACTCTCACCTGAGGGACTTAGTGTTTCCTCATACGAGATTAGACACAAAAATCCAGCTTAAGAGGTACGAAGGAAGTCTAGCTTAAGAGACTTGATTGCAACTCTTGTATAAGGGCTTGGTATATGTCCCGCCCATGGGGTCCAACACCTCACATGAAGGATTTATAGTCTCATCAGTCGAGCCACATATAACTTCATGGGAGGAACTCATATTCCTCTAGCTAGATAAACCATCGCTTAAGGGAGTATGTCCTCAATAAATGCAGGTTCTCAGGATACCCTATTTAGTCTCTGTCTAAAAATACTTCTTCCTCTTCCAAAGGCCTCATTCTTAAGGGACTATGTAATGTTATATTTGTAAAATGACCTACATAGGGTGAGGACGGTAGTCTTCCCCAGGGGTTTCCTATTGCCTAATCATGGGGAACATAGGATAAAAAAGTCATGGTCATTAATCGACCCATGTCTCCCTTAGAAATATGGATTCAACGGTCCACCATTGACTAGGTGGGCAGTGATCATTTCCAAGAAAATTCTAGGCCCAAGAGCCTCTATAAATATCTCTCCCAAATGGGATAAAAGACAAATCATAACTCACACTGATCACACCCCTTATATTATTACACCTAAACACATCATTCATCGACATAGTACCTCTTCTCACGTGAGGAAGACTCCTAAAACCAATGTAAGCATCACTATATAGGGCTTCTCACCGTCGTCGGCCAGCCCTCCCACCATTTTTGTTATAAACCTATTAAGGCATGTGTGTCCCCCTGTCCTAGAAGAAGGAACACACACACACACCTATACTTTTTGACCAGTACACTAGCTATACATCATTTCTACCCAACTGCCGATAATTTTAGGCAATTTGGTGTAGTCTTTATGTGATAATGATCACATGTATAACAAATTTTTTTGTCCTAATATCTATATTGAACATAAGGCATAACATGTGTCACACTTGTATAGTTTAATATTTATTGTGAAATTGAAAGTATCAATCACATTAAGACTTTCTCGTTGAAAATCTAATAATCATATTATTTCTTGAGAATGAAGATGTGTGGGACAAAGAACAATGAAAATAAAAATATATGGAATCAACCAACAAAATAATAAGTCAAATAATATAAGCAAATCCACAACAAGAAAGAGGAAGATAAAAATGAGTACATAAAAACCAATTCAATCAAACATATCTACCATGGGGAAGAGAGAAACTCCTCGATTCACTATACTTCCAAAAAATGTTACACTAGATTACAAATGACTTACAAGAAAATAGTTAATCGAGTTCCCAAGAACAAACTTTATTTTATACATAATTGTTCCTCAATTTTTCCAACTCTCTCTATATGAATCACACAAACCTAAGGTGTTTATAAGTGTTTTCCGATTCTCTTAGATACCTTCAAAGGTATGTTGATTTTCATGAATAGACTCCAAGAAATCTCTACCATTGTCTCTCTATGATTATCTTAGATATCTCTAAAGGTCTGCCAAATCTCAAGAATAAAATCCTAGATATTTCAACCACTGTCTCTCTAACTAGGACTACCACATCTTACCTTTTTCTTTAATCATTCTAACTAAAATGATAAAGAATCGTATTTATAATATTCTAAAGTATATAATGGGACATATATCCAAACTGGATCCGCAAACCAGCTCAAGTAACCCATGGGCCAACTGAATTGTTGATTGTTAAATATTGACCAATAAATCAGTTGATTGAGCATTGACTTTTGACCAAAAATTCAACCACGTCGAAAAAAGAACTTCCCCTCGTCACTTGAGTTTTGAGGCATAATTTCAAAATTATCTAATTTAACTCAAAATTGATGGTTATGTCAATTTAAACATTAACCACCTTGTTGCTTTCTCCAAAGTTGAATCATTATTCAATAACCTTGATCAAGTCCAAGTCAGACTTGAAACTTTATCTTGCACTTATGGGCCTCACCGAAAGTAATACATTTTCTTATGAAGAAAATTGATTCCCCAAATTCCACTTCCCACAACTTGTAACCCTTCCCTACTTCTAGATAACCATTAAAGACACACTTCAAAACTTTATCATCAAGTTTGAATATTTTTATTTGCGCAAATTTCAAAGCTTTGAAGACCTTTAAATTAGAGTAGTCTACATGTTTCCTACTCTAAACCTCCATAAGTGTTTGGAGTCTATTTTCTGAATGGACATATGCTAATCAAGAAAACTACTTTGGCACCTGCCTTACCCCATAATATTGGCTTCAATCAATATCTTAGAGGAAGGTTTGGGAAAAAGTTCCCAAATACTGTTTCTCTTAAATTGATTAACTCTTTTTGCATATCAAGAAATAAATGTTTGTTAACGGGAGTTTCATTGATGTACTTTGACTCAATTTAGGAAACAAATTCCATAAGGTTATATACCTAATTAAGTGAGTATTGGGTTGTGACAACCTTCAAAATATCTCCAATGAAATTTTGGGTTGAATTGATCCTTTTTGGTTCTTCATTCTTTGGGAATATCCTAATGATCAATGTATGATTCCTTGTTTGGATAATCTTCTATTTGACCTTGGTCTTTTTCTTGATCTTTAGCTTGATCATTGTCTTCTAGAGACGTTTTCTCAAAGATACATGCACAATACCCACATCTACACCTACTAACTCAGGGTTAGACTCATCTAAGGTAATATGAATTGATTCTTCTATAGTCAGAGTTCTTTTATTGAAAATTCTAAAATATTTACTAGAAGGAAATATCCTAAAAATAGACCTTCATCAACTTTAGCATCAAATTTTCTGATATTATCCTTCTCGTGGTTAAGTACAAAGCATTTGCATCTGAAGGCATGTAAAGTTTAAATAACGGGCTTCCTTCCTTTGTAAAAATCATAGAGAAACTGCTTTAGAATTTGTATTATTAATGTACAATTCATTACATAGGAATCAATGCTTACTGCATCAACCTAAAAGTACTTAGGAAAGTTAGTTTCATTGAGCATGTTCTTGTTAACTCTTCAAGAGATCTATATTTTTGTTCCACTACCCCATTTTTTAGGGGGTTCAATAAGCACAAAAGTGTGTTCAATTCCATTCTTATTATAGTATTTCTCAAAATCTACATTTTGGGGAGTCTGGAAAACTGATTACTAAATCCTTGCGAACTTCTTCCAGTGTTCCATGTAGATATGGGCTACTCTCTGATGCGTGTGAGTTTCATCTCCATTACTCAAAAGACATACATCATTTAAATGTATTTTATTAAGATTCATGATGTAAATATTCCCACTTCTAGAACATGTAAAAAAAAAAGAGTCTAATTTGACTTATAACCCTCCATCTATAAGAATCAAAAGTTATATTATTAGCTTTGTCACATATTTGGATGATAGTTAGCAGACTATGCTTTAAACCATAAACTAAATGAACTTTTATAGTTGTTTGATTGGGGAGCTTACCAATGTTACACAAATCCTCCTTTTTCAGAAGTAAAGGAAGAAAAAATAGATTTATATTCATTCATATGCTTTGAACAACCGCTATCAAAGTGCCACTTAACATTCGATATTGTAAAGCATTCCTCATCATTTTCATGATTCTCTATTAGAGAGATGTTTGCTTCTTTTTCATATGAAGATTCATTCCATTGTCATCCCAAACTATGTATGCTTTATTTCCTTATTTTTGAGATTTTTTGAATTTTTCTGATTCTTATTTTGGTTATGTTTTTTTACTCTGGTTCTAAGGGAAGTTCAATTTTATATGTCATTTATTTCCATATTTATAGAAGACTGGAATGAACGAAGATCTTTGTTTATTATTGTGTTGAAAGTTTTGTTGTTTGTCATGATTTATGAAATTTTATATTTTACGAACAAACAATGTCATATCTTTGTCAGAATATGATTTTTTTTTCTTCCTCAGCTTTGAGAGCTAGATTTTCTTCTTTTTGTCACCTTCTTCATCATCATCTAGCCTCTTCCGTTTCATCTTGTGTTCCTGCAACTTTCCAAATAGAGTAGCCAAACTCATGGAAAATAAGTCCCTGGATTAAGAAATTACATTGACTTTTAATTTCCATTTCCAGTTTAAGCCTCTAAGGAGTTTTATAAACAAATTCTCATTTTGAAATAATTTACCTAGAGTTTTCATATGATTCAGAAAGTAAATGAATCGTTTTCCATATCTTGAATTTTTTCTTCAAGATTAATTCTGAAGAACTCGCACTCATGGAATTGTGACATTCAAAAACCAATAACAACTTATAAAAACTTTAAGTTTTGAAAATAATTATATTAGTATTGATAAAGAGAGAAAAGATAGAGAGATTACACGAGAGATTTATATAGGTTCAACCTAACCACTTGACCTACACATGTTCTTAAGAGTTTCTACTTGAGAGTTCTACTAAAATCAACCTTCAAGTTTTACATGATCGACCCAAACAACATTCAACAACACTTAGAACTTTTACACATGATCAACCCACAATCCTTCTAACAACAAACAAAGTTTTACACATGCTTAACCCAATAACTTTCACCCACTCTTTTTTCAGGTTTAACTTACAACCTTCAAATATTTTTAAAAAAAATACAAAAGAGAATCACACTCTGAATAAAAAAAAATAACAACATATGTACAAAAAAATTCTGAAGCACTTTTCACTCTTCAACACCAAGGCAACTTTAGTGAAAAAAATCATTTTTAGAAGAAAGAGAATATAAAGTGTAGTAGAAAGGTTTCTATCTAAATGCGGCGTAAAATGAAATGAGGAGAAGTCCCTTTTATAAAGGAAAAGTTTAGTTAAAAAAGGAAACAATCCATGAGATTTTTTAATGTTTTACTCGATTAATCCTAGTTGTTTAATTGATTAAGCAACCAAAATAAAGAAAGTTTGAGACTCAACTTCACATAATATATTAATAGCTCATTTAATTGATTAAAAGACATTACAAATTATTCAATCAATTTGAGGAAGTCCTTAATCAAATAATCAGTGTAAAATGTCTTTCTAATATATTAACCAAGCTTCTAACGATCTAATTATGTGTATGAAAATGTTTTAACACATTTTAACAAAAGAGGAAAGTGTTGTAAAAAGCTTTATATATGCATGTACTTTGACTTAATATCCCAAGATTTACTTTTTCATTTAAAATAAACTGATCAACCTAAAGTGATAAGTGTAAGACTAAACGAACTTTCACGCTTTTTCACTTTCATAACTTTAAGACTTCAAGTTCCTCTGCTTGATTTAATATTATCTAGAACTTTATTTGGAATTTGAGCCACCTAGCTGGTGAGGCTTAAAATATCTTATTTGGATGCAATCATCAGGAATACCTTAATAGTTGTAATTAACTCCCCCTTTGACATTTGTGACCAAAAACTCTTGAAAGATCAATTAACACCAAAAGTAATTAAACTTATGAAGCTGTCATCTTTTAAACTGATTGATAGTTGTCATCATCAACACCACAATTGCCATCGTCAAAACCAGATGACGGCTATAACTGCAAAACACATAAATCCACATTGATCATATGCAATGATTCAAGTTGCCCATATTGAAGTCACAATCTTCTCTCTGGCGACTTCTCTTAAAACTTAACTAGTTTGTCTCACGGTGAGCCCCTTGTTTTGAAATTGAAAACTTCACTCACATCAAATCTTTCTAGTTGAAAATCTAACAATAATATTAGTTTTGTTGAGAACGAAGGTGTGTGGGACAAAGAGCAATGACAACCAAAATAAATGACAAAAAAAAACACAAGTCATATCTCTAAACAATGTGGGACTAAATTCACCCCTTCAAACCTATCATAATAAAGGTGTTGGATACTACAATAAAGATATGTCAAATGCCTCATTTTAGACGGACTACAGTCAGACTGCAATATGAAGTCAAATTTTTTAACATACTCCCTTAAGTTTGACCCTTAATAAACCCAATGTAAGACTCTTAACAATATCATTAGAGTTTTAATAATATCTCACATTTATAGAAAATGTAATACATGTATACATAAATAAGTAATAGTGATTTTCGAATTGTTAACTAGATTTCTTATAATTCACTACAGACGTGCATAATTTTATTTTATTTTAAAAATCCAAGTCTTCCTTGTTATTGATTAAGACAATGATTAATTGCTTTTATTTTGGGTTGTCTTGTTGATAGATGTATCTCTCTTTTTGAAACAACTATCTTAAATATTTTTTTGTTTTTTTAAGTTTTTTTTATATAAATAGGATATCCACTACGCACAAATTTAGAGACTAATATGAGAGAATCAAAATAGACGGTAAAAATTTTACTCAAAAAATTTATATTGTTTTGCATCTAAAAATATGTTCAAAACAAATATCTTTGATTAAACTGAAATAGATTCATTATCATCTCATTTAAGTGTTCTAAAGTTTTTAAGTCTATTTCTTTAAAATATCTTTTATATGTTATTCTCTTATTTATTAAAGTGTTAGAAAATGAAAAAATTATTAAAATTTGAACCTAGTTGAAATGGGAAAACTTAAAAACACATTACTAATACTCCTCAACATAGAAACTTGCAACATGAAATAATGCTCCAAATGTAGCAACAACATCAACAAAAAACGGTTACATTAGTTGGATTGCACAACACACTAACATGTAAGCACGTGGGGAAGGTATTTGCAATAAACTAATGTCTATATATAACTTACTAAAATAAGACATTATTTATTCATAGCCACTCAGGTTCCAGTAGGCATATATACTTATATCATTCTACATGCTTGTGTGCTGTCCCTGCCTCCTAAACAAATTGATTCATTCTTAATAATTAGAGTTTAGAAATAATATAAGGTGATGTGAGTTCGAATTCTTCTACTAATATTACTAAAACAATACCTATTTTTATTATTTTTTGCTTTAAAAAAATATATCTATATATAGGTCTTCTCTTTAAAAATTATAGTTCCACACTTTCAGGTTCAGCACCACACCACTTGTTCTTCATCTCTCTTAGAATGAGACATAAGTATTAGATTAATTAATCCTCAAGTCAAACATGGCTCTAATTTTTTATTTTGTTGAAAATGATAATATGTAATAATATTACAACAATACTAAAACTCAACCATCAGTAGTATATTTGTATTATTACATCTACTTCATATCCTTATAAATAAATATATTTTGTCATTTTCACCAATATACTAAGAATATATGTAAGTTATTTAATATATTTATGTTATTAATATTGTTTTAAGTTATACAATACTAGTATTACATATTGTCAACCAGGCATTACAAAATATATTTAATAGTATTGATTAGTATATATCATAAAATATTTTTCTTTTGAAAGAATAACTAATATATAATATTGTATCATAAGAACAAGAAATATAATATTGTCTCACAAGTTAAAGATGAAAATAAATAGTTGTTTGCTCTATTATTTGATGAAAATAAATAGTTGTTTGCTCTATTATTTGTCCTTTCCTTCAATGGTGAGGCCGAGGCTTGATTTTATTGGTCCAAATCCAAATAAGTGTTTCCCCACACAAGTATGGAGTAGCAAATTGCAATAGGTGAGTGTCCTTTGAGAGTTTGAGTTATCATACTTTTTTTTTCTTCGGAAAGTCAAATCCCACTACACCCAATCATATCCATTTGGGTGCATGCTATTGTACCTTATGAGATTATTTAATTTTAAAGGATAATTCAAATATTTCAATGTAAATAATTATGTTTGAATACCATTTAAAAAAAACAAATTCAACGTGAATGAGTTTATGAAATATTTTTCTAAAACTAGGTTTAGAAATTTTTGTTGGAACATTTCATTCTAGGGTTCAACATCGTGAGATTTTTTGCGGGGTTTTTCTTTAATGAACAACATAATTTGAGAGAGAAAATAGGAAAAATGATAATTAGGATTTTGGAAAAGGGAGGAAGAATGTATTAAATTGAATGAAAAAGTGTGTATTTACAAATGTAGGGTACCTCCTTATTTATAATGAGATTCCTTACCCGTCAATAGGGAGATATCCTACACTTGTATTCCAACTCTATTGAATACTGGCTACTCTGAATTTGACTAGTTGTATTCGACTCTATCACTACGCCAAATAAGGGAAAAGAGGGCGCTTATTTTGGCCTATAACAGCGCTTTTAAGCGCCCTCTAATCTGGCGCTGGCATAGGTAAAGACAGCGCTTTGTTCTCCTGGAGAAAGCGCTGTCTAAAGTGGCCACATTATAGTGCGCTTTAAGAAAAAAGCGCCCTTTGGAGTGGTCCATACAGGGACACCTTAGAGGGCGCTTTCTGGAAAAAGCGCCCTCTAAAGTTGTCAGTGTAAAGTGTTTAGAGGGCGCTTTCAGGAAAAAGCGCCCTCTAAAGTTGTCATTGTAAAGTGTTTAGAGGGCGCTTTCAGGAAAAAGCGCCCTCTAAAGTTGTCAATGTAAAGTGTTTAGAGGGCGCTTTCAGGAAAAAGCGCCCTCTAAAGTTGTCAATGTAAAGTGTTTAGAGGGCGCTTTCTGGACAAAGCGCTCTCTAAAGTGTTAGTTATTTTAAAAAAATTTGTTTGAAAAACAGTGGATATATATTTAATTGGTAACCTGTTCGCATGCTGCAAAAGTGTGAAATTCATATTGATTTCATCCTTTAATCCAATGTTATACACCATTAATCCATTGATATATACAACATGAATCCATTTATATACAACATTAATCCTCCATATATACAACATTAATATATGATTCTTTGATCAACAATATACAACAACATATTCTCAAAGTACTACAATTAAGAGAATAAAACATAACAACCAACACCCAGTGACCACTGTATCCAAAAGCTGTCTAGTAGTTCTAACCAATACTAAACAAAAACGCCCATCCACCCATGGTGGCAAACATGTTCTGTATATCCAAAAGCTGTCTAGTAGTTCTATCGCACATCCATACAAAATAAGGCTCAACCAAAACAACAGATGGCAGCATAAGTAGTCCCCTGCAAAAAGAACACGTCCAAATGCAAATAACACAGAACTGTCAAAAGGCGATTGAGCAACAAATAGTAAACAATGGCATAAAGTTAAATGACATAGCTAATATTACCTGAATTCCTGCATGACTGTTAAGGTAAAAATCAAATTCCCTAGGGTGACAAATGCCGGTGTCTACCACGGTTCCTTTGACAATTTAGAACAACAAAATCAGCAAAAAGTGATAAATTCAAATGATAATATATATACCAGCTGCGTTGAGAAATATATTGAAAAAACCTGGCATAATTTTTCCACTTCTATCGGTCTCTTTGGGGTTGACAGGAAAGAGACGGGTGTGATGTCTCTTTTGGACCACTACAAAAGTAACTTTAGGTAGATACCCATCCTCTATTGAGACACAAGCCTGATGAAAAAAAATTAAACGCAGAGAATTTAGTGGTGTATTTTATGAACGACAAAGTAACAAGAAATCAACTTTGAGAAGTCCTAAATTCTGCCTACAATACAGGGCTGCAAAGTTGATGCAACAAAAAACATATAACAATATATGGTAAGTACCTGTATCTCCGACCATATTTTTTCTTTGCCAACCTTCAAGTCCGGACTTCTCCAATTATAATACCCCATTCTCGTACTCTCTCGACAATCGATTGGAAGACATCCATGTATTATCTATTACTAATTAGAATAAACAAAAAACAATTTCAGAAGAGTTCAAACACATTCGGACCTAGGTTTCTAATGATACTGGTGTTGACACAAAATCAGATATTCATAGGTCGTATAACCCTAACTACTGGGTAATGTAGTCCCATTGCATGCGCTATCATGGTCACTAAAAACCAACCGTCAATTGCCTAATAAACCCAAACAAACGTAGGGCTTGAAATTTAACGCATGCGCTATCAAATTTAAAATGACTATGAATATTGAAACTTTACAGGTTGAAACAAACGTAGCATAGACAACAATAACATAAAACTGAAATGGGGCAAAGCTAAAACAAAACAAGAAATAGGGCAAAGCTAAAACGAAACAAACGTACCTTTGGTGCCAGAAGGAGGAAACGTCGTAGATCTAACAGAGGTGGAAGGAGAACGCCTTAGAACCCTAACTTGAAAAAGAACGAAAATAACAGAGAGTGAAATAACAAAACGCGCAGTATGTTATAATTTTAATGTTTACTAAAGGGGACCTTAGAGGGCGCTTGTGGAAAAAAAGCGCCCTCTAAGGTGCGCTGTCTATTGCTCATTATTTTTTCGCTTCACTTTAGAGGGCGCTTTTGAAATAAAGCGCCCTCTAAAGTGCGCTGTTGTACATGGACTTAGAGAGCGCTTTCTTAGAAGCGCCCTCTAAGGGTATCCTTAGAGGGCGCTTTCATAAACGCGCCCTCTATTGTTGTCCCTCCATTTCCTCATTATTTTTTTGCTTCACTTTAGAGGGCGCTTTGTTACAAAAGCGCTCTCTAAAGTGCGCTGTTGTACATGGACTTAGAGAGCGCTTTCTTAGAAGCGCCCTCTAAGGGTATCCTTAGAGGGCGCTTTCATAAACGCGCCCTCTATTGGTGTCCCTCCATTTCCTCATTATTTTTTTGCTTCACTTTAGAGGGCGCTTTGTTTCAAAAGCGCCCTCTAAAGTGCGCTGTCTATTCCTCCTTATTTTTCTCTTCACTTTAGAGTGCGCTTCTTTAAGAAAGCGCCCTCTAAGGTGCGCTGTCTATTCCAGTTTTTGGCGTAGTGTATGTCGAATACGAGCACCTCATTGTCCTATAAGTTGTATTCGATCTTCTGCCGAATACATGCATATTCAACTACTACTCTATAGAACATATTTGACTTCGACTCAGTCGAATCCTATGCTTAACACAAATAGTTACACATTTAACACACCACCTGATTCATTGTGTCTAAGCTATGCACATTCATCATAGTTCTCAATCTCTTGAACAATGCCACCTGCACAACCTTCGTCATGTTATCTGCAATCTGATTCTCAGTTCTGCAGTGTTCCGAGTTCAACTTTCCATTTGATACTTGCTCTATAAGATAATGGAATATCATCTCAATGTGTTTGCTTCTTCCATGTGCTATCAGATTCTTTGCCAAATTGATAGTAGACACGTTATCGATTCGTATGATCACTGTTCCATGATTTTCACCTGCAATCTCTTTGATCAGATTCACCATCCATGTTGCTTGACATGCACAAAGAGAGGCAGTTTTGTACTTAGCCTCACATGATGAAAGCGCTAAAACTAGCTCATTTCTTGAGCTTCAAGCAAATCGTGTACCACCTAGCATAAACACATATTAATATGTGGATTTTTTGTCCTCAACATCATCATTCCAACTCGAGTTAGTATATTCCACTAGTTTTCATCCATTTCCTTCATCTGCTGCAGGAAACAAAATTCCATAGTCGGTAGTTCCTTAGAGATACCTTAATATCCTCTTTGTGACTGGAAAGTGTGATACCTTTGGCCTTTGCATGAATCTACTCACCATATCTACACTGTATTCTAGATCATGCCTTTGACAAAGGTATCTTAATGATCCAATGAGTCTTCTATATTGAGTTGGATAAACTTCATCTTTGTCTAGATCCTTTGTTAACTGCAATCTTGTTTCAGCTGGTGTCAAAGTTGCATTGAGTTCTTGCATCTCAAATATTTTGAGTATATCACTTGCATATCTTCTTTGGTGCAACGCCAATTCTCTAATACTCTTGTAGAATTCGATACGAAGGAAATATGAAATATTTCCCAAATCAGACATTTCAAATTACTTTCTCATGTCACTTTTGAAATCGTTGATCTCCTTCTTGCAGCTATCTGTTATCAATAGGTCATCGACATAAAAACATAGTATAAACAGTTCACTCATGCTTCTCCTAACATATATTGCATGCTCGATTGTGCACTTTATAAACTCTTTCTCCCTTAGAAATCCATCTATATTCTTATTTCAATCACTTGGAGCTTGTTTGAGCCCATAATAGGATTTATGCAACCTGTATACCTTGGTTTATTTGCCTTGCTTCACAAAACTAATTGGTTGTGCTACATAAAATTTTTCATCTAACGAGCCATTCCGAAATGCACATTTCATATCCATATGATAGATGTACCAATTTTAATGTTTGCTAGGACAACTGAAGGAGAAGAGCGATCCAAAACGCAGCGGAACTTAAAATTTTCTCCTTTAGTGATCCTTACGAATGGGCATGATCAGTGATAGAATCGTTACCTCTTATGGCGATTGAAACCTTTGATGCAGATCTACGGAGCGATCACGAACGTTGAACGATGACAACGCCTCTACTCAGTCCGCACGAACGGATTCCTTCAATCTCAGTGCTAGCTGCTACGAATGAAGGCTTTGAGTGAGTGAGTGAGTGAGTGAGAGAGAGAGAGAGAGAGAGAGAGAGAGAGAGAGAGAGAGAGAGAGAGACGAAATTGCAACTGCACAAATGCTTCTGCATAAGGGTTCTATTTATAGAACCACTTGTATGGGCTGCAAGCTAAAAGGCCCACTTAAGTGTATGTGGCCCATATCTTATAATATGCCAAAATCACTTAAGTGCGTGATACCTTACCATATTTCATAGTCTACTTAAATACATCGTGCCTTACGATGTTCTACAATTCACTTAAGTGCATCGTACCTTACGGTGTTCCTTAGTTACTCTATCTCTCATCAATCCGTTCTTTTGTGTGTGACCCTGCATGTTTTCGCGGCATTGGCAATTATATTAAATCACGTATTTAACATAATAAACAGTGAGCGGTATCTAGCAACACATCACTGCTACCTGTCGCAACCTAAAAAAGGAAATGCGAAAAAACAACCGACGAAAAAAGAAATGACAGAAGAGTCGCCACCGTGCGTTATTTATCCCAAAGGAGGGAAATGAAACGCTCGAAGTAAACCTGGAAAAAAAGGATAGGAAAAGACAAGGTCTCGCAACCAAATCTTGGGTTCGGGAGTTGATTATGCAAAGGGAAGGTATTAGCACCCCTACGCATCCGTAGTACTCTACGGGATCCACTTTTGTTGTTCTTGTCTAAATGGTGTGGGTTTATCTAATGTACTATTTGCTAAAAGAGGGGGTCAAAAGAAAATGACTCGCACGGATATCGCATCCACTGCATACGTATCTCATCTGGATATGAGAATCAGAGTCTTTGTAGCTCGGCTGCCTATGGGCTAAAGAGGAGTGTGCTCGCTAAGACATTGCGTCTTGTGCCTACGTATCTCATATGGAATGAGAATCAGAGCAAACCGTAGTTCGGCTAACTACGGGTTAAGGGTTGTGTTTTTTAGATGAACGACGTTACTACGCAATATACCGGATGCTCGACCTTTGGAGACTTACTCGCCTGTAGTAGAAGGAGTTAACGTGTTCTTAGGAGAAGAAAAATCAATGAGTTTGTTTGGGTTTTAGGAATTCTCATGCAAAAAAGGAAGTCCTAGACGAAGGAACAGTGCTACCTTAATTGACATGCAAACGAGAGACTATACGAAGCCTAGCAATCCTATGGGGAGACGATCACACCATACAAAACAGACATGCATAAAGTAAAATGCCACCAAGGGGGCTCAAATCTACATGGGTAGGGCTTTAGTCAAGAGGGGTCATATCAACCTCGACAAACAAGCCATGGAATAGGTAATCAAATGGGCTCTTAACCACTGATATTGAACGTCAGGGTGAGCAGATCAAAAGGGTAATGAGGATAAGACCTCATAGTTCTTAACCCTGGACAGGGTGAGCTCATGACAAAAAGTGGGGATTCAGAAAGGTGGAACCCTCTCCACTGACTGACCGGACAAAAGATCTTGGGCTTTTATTCTGAAGCATCAGCACGTAGTGCGAGCATAAAGAACGACACACTGAATAACGGGGGATTGATTACCAATCCCTTTTATCCGTAAATTGCCTCTTCAGGGAGGTCTTTAGCACTGGTGCCTCCTTTTGGAGGTCTTTGGGCACAAAAGTAAACAAACAAAAGAAAACATTGCCTCCTATCGAGGTCTTCCAGCTAAGAAAACGGTAAAATACGGGAAAGATAAAGGGATCAAGAGGTCTACCACACGGATAAAGATCTGAAGTAATAACAGCTAAAGAAATAAGAAACCCAGAGATCTCTCGAGCTGGCACCATCAAAGAAAGCAAGTCAATACAGGTAATCGGAATAAATCTCCAAATGGTATCCCACAAATAAAGTGGAATGCCAAGCAAGCTATCCTTTCAGGAGACATGTGAGCCCTCACAAAAAACTCAACAAACAGGTTAGAGTGACAAGATGGGGTGCAATCAAGAGTTGCCCCAAATCAAAATGTAACCACATGAATCATGCCATTAAAATTCACAAAAAGAGGTCACAAAAAGCAACCAAGTGTAGGAGGCCTAAACCTCTTGTCAAACACATGCATCAAAAGGGTATCAAAATTCAAAGTCAGGGGGCAAGGATCCACACATCAAGGCATGACATACATACTAAAACATGTACCCATATGCAAAACCTAACGATACCCACTCTTCCAAATTCACCCATAATACCTCATACATTCAGAAATTTCAGGTTGAAAGTATAAAGTAGTGGAAATAGGGCATACCTGATTGGGGAGGATCGATTGAAATTGAATTGCACCGTTGGTTTTGCAGAACAATCTTAGGGTTTAAATGAGAGGGAATTGGTTCTTTGCAGATGAGTTCCCTTCAGTCTCTGGAGGTTGCTCTGAATTAGTTAGAATCTCTCTCGGGTTTTTCCACTGAATTTTTTTATAGAATTTATAACCTGGTTTTCGTGGCTTTGTGGGCTCAAATGAGAGAGGTCCAAGTTCAAGATTTTTCTGTTATATTTTATTTATTTATTTATTTATTTTCGTTTTTTTTATCTTTTTTATTTTTTATTCTTTATTTTTTATTTTTTATTTTTTCGATTTTTTTTTATTATTTTTTTTTCAAAACGCGTGGGCTTCGCCTAGCGAGCATGACAGTTCAAGAAATTCCTCTGAGCGTAGGTGATTCTGGTGGCTTTTCTTGGGACTCGCTAGGCAACCCATTCTGCTCGCCTAGCGAGCATGACAACTCATGAACAAACTTTTGCTCCTTCAAGATTAACATTTTGACTGATGAATAAACCCTATTTGAACATATTGGAAGTATCTCAAGCCATTCCTTTGTGTTGACTGATCACCCAGATAGGACCCACAAAGTGTCTTGGATGATACTCAAGCTTCTTGGATCTAATTCCGATTGACATGATGAAATGCAATATGAAATGTTAAATGACCTAAAAATGAATGCATGAATGAGGGGGGGAATTTTGAGGTATTACACTACCTAAGATACGAAAAGGTCATGTGATTTGACAAATCCTTTTGTGATAATACTTATGTGTACAATTACCCTTTTGCCCTTATGTCTGTATTGAACATAAGGCATAGACTGTGTCATCCTTGTCCAGTTCAATATTGGGCCCATAGACATTTATCTTGTTACGTAGGATGGGTAAATTCCATCTTGGTCACTCATGTCCCTCAACATGCTTCGTGGAGTACCCATCAACTGGCTTTATGGTCATCCAGTTACGAACAATGTTTGATCAGCAATAAGGCACTAGACTCTACATCTAGGGTCCATAGTGGTTTCAGGTCGAAGGGTGATATACACCCTTATCACCATGAGAATAACTTATGACACTTTGCATAACATTCTATATAGTATTCTCATATCGGGTAAATCCAGTATAAATATTACTCTTAATATTCATACCTATGTTTAAGACTTGATAACTCCTTATCCATGATCCATGAGATGTGATCATCAGTCTATATACATAATAGTCTTAATGCTTTAATGTTATCCCACTTCACAATAAAGCCTGACTAGGGATACTTTAAGAATAGTATCCTTATGTTTAATGTGATCTCATGATTAAGTCACACTTGATACATTAAACGAACTAGCTATTCTAGGGAATTTATTAAACAAACATAATAAATAAAAAGCCTTTTATTATTAATAAATAATTCGATACAAGTACCAAAAGTATTGGCCTCTAGGGCTTACACCAACAACAACAACCAACCTGATTGTTTTGATCCTAGCATTTGGTGCAAAAACTTCATCAAAGTCGATTCCTTCTTTCTCAAGAAATATTTTGGCTACAAGTCTTGCTTTTTGTATTATTACTTCTCCTTGTGGATTTAACTTCACTTTATAAACCCTTTTTACATAAATTTCCTTCTTACCTTGTGGAAATTTAACTATTGACCAAGTTTTGTTTACTTCTGTGGACTTCACTTCCTCCACCATGGCTTGCATCCATTACGAGTCCTTCAATGCCCCAGTTACATTGATTGACTCAGTATATGAATAGAATTCATAGTGTACTATCTCACATTCATCATTTCTCACATCATCTAATGTGATCACACATTCTTGCAGCCTTGTAGGCATGTTTCTTATCCTCTGAGCTCGGCTTGTGCCTGCTTGAACTCCACCTCCCTCTGGTCAAATTCCACTATCAGCTTCACTAGCCGGTTTATCACATATAATTCTCATTGAATCCTTCTTGACATTGTCATTCCAATCCCACTCCTTCAGCTCATCTATGATCACATCCTTGTTAATCATAACTTACTTATTCAAGGGATCAAACCGTTTGTATCCACTAGTCGAGTGATATCCTATAAGGATCATTTGGCTTGACTTGTCATCAAGTTTCCTTCTCAACTGGTTAGGCATATGTCTATGTGTTATGGATCGAAACACTTTAATATGTCTTAAGTAAGGCTTGACACCAGACCAACATTTTTCTAGTGTGATTCCTTCTAACTTATTTTTTAACATCTATTAAGATGTATGTTGCAGTTGACACAACTTCTCCCCATACTCATGTGGTAAATGCTTGCCTTTTAACATACTTCTTACCATATTCATGATGGTATTATTCTTCCTTTCAGCAATACCATTTTTGTGTAGAGTGTAAGGTGGCACCACCTCATGCACAATCCCTTATCCTTCACATAATGCATCAAAGTATTTTAAAACTTATTCTCCACCACCATCAACATTCAAAGTCTTGATCTTATGGCCACTTTATCTATCCATCATAGCTTTGAACTTGGAAAATACCTCAATCATATCACTTTTTTCTTGATTAGGTATGTCATAATTTTTTACTCAAATCATCTATGAACGTAACAAAGTACTTGTTACCTCCAGTCCAATCTATCTGAAGAGGACCACACACATATGAGTATATGATCTCAAGGGTTGCTTTAAACTTACTTCCTACATATTTGTTGAAGTTGTTCATGTGTTGCTTTACCCTAACACATTCTTCACATACTTTATTTGGAATATCGATTTCTTGCAAACCTGAAACCATATTTCTTCTCTTCAGATTTCTAATATCTTTGAAGTTGATATGGCCAAGTCCATAGTTCCATAGCCATTCATCCCTACTAGAGACTTGTGATCCATCACATCGAGTTCAATCTTGAAGGTTCTGTTTTGAAACATTGGTGTCTTCAAGATTAAATTTCAACCTAAGTTAAGTAATCTCATCATCTTATCTTTGATCAATACTTTGTAATTCTTCTCTATTAATAGCCCTATGCTGAGCAAATTATTTTTCATGTCTGGTATGTACATTACATTGGTAAATTACTTATTGTTTTCCATCTTTTCTCATGATCAAAACATCACCAATACCCCCAGCATCTAGGGTATTGTCATTTGCAAATTTCACCTTGTTCTTCATCAAGGGAATGATCTTCACAAACCAATCTCCCATTCCACTAATATGTGATGAGCAACCTGAGTATAAGTACCATTGGTCCATGAATCTTTCTTCTTCTTTTGTTGTGACCATCAATAACATTTCTTATTCTTCTTCGTGTGTTGTAAGTCTTGCATTACTTTATCGATTATTTATTTTGTTTTCTGGGTAATCCCTAGCATAGTGACCATGTTTCTCAAAATTCAAACACTGAATATGGCTCTTATCAGGTTTCCTTCCCCCACCTTTTCCTCTACCTGTAACATCACCTCTGTGATTTCCTGGTTTATGGATTGTCTCATGTTCGACAAATTTCCTTCTTGTTGGTGACTTCTACAAACTAAATTGTTGTACCCTCTTTTACCTTTGTTTTCGTTCCAACTTCCTTTTCCTTTCTTTTATTTTGCTGAATATGCTTATAAAGCTACACCACCTTTCATCTTGCTTGTAGATCTTTCAACAATTACTTGTTCATGAGATTCAAGCGTCCCTTGAAGCTCTTCTTTTTTCATGCTTGACAAATCCTACGATTCTTCTATGGATACTACCATTTATCGTGACATAATGGGCTTGAACTTGTATATCACCACAATTCTTATAATCAACCATGGTGTAAGGTCGAATAATTTTATCACAGTTCGTATTATCAACTATGGTGAAAGGTGTTACATATTTATATATAAGAGAAATTATATATCACTTTAGTACAACACAATTGTATCTCTCAAAACAAAACCATAATATCTCTTTCACTTTTCTCTCTCAAAACAAAACCCTAACATCTTTGTCTCTTGTCTCTCTCATATGCAGTGAACTCATCTTCTTCGAAGGGTTACCTTTGTTGAATCAAATCTCAGCAAATGGCCACGTTTCAGGTTCATATTCATAATAGTTTATGTTTCAAAATCTATTTATGTATTATTGTTTATGTTTCAATATCTTGTTTCATAATGTTTGAACTTTCTACTTGTTTTGACCTGTAAGTAGGGATGGTGAATAAAAAAATTAACGAGGATGAAGCTAAAGTGAACGCTGCAAACTTGTGTGAAGGACCCAGAATGAAATCCATTCAAACTTAACACAAGTTTGCAACTCTCATTTCAGCTTCATCCCTTTTTCATTGTGGATGTCATTATGGAACAAGTACGTTTCTGAAACGTTCTATAAGTTGATACATTATTGTTGTTTTTATAATAAAAGTTGTATGTTGTATGAAGTTTATGCTATATGTTGATGATTTTGTTTTTTTAATAAGATTTGTTTGTTGTTTGTTGTATGTTGTTTAAGGTTTGTTGTTGAAGAATGTTATTGTGGGTGTTAATGCATTAAAGAATATCACAACGGTGTTAGAACAAGATTTTGGTTCTGCAATATATCTCTTAAGTTTTTATGATGACAAAGAATGAAACAATTTGGTACCCTAATAAATTCTCTAAGTGTGAAGGACTCTAAGGTAAATTGAATCTGATGGAACACTATCTGACGTCAAACCAAGTCCAGAACAACTGATTCAGAAATTCACAAATGATATCTGACACTGACCACAAGCATGTCCAAAAGAATCACACACATAATCTGTCATTGAAGTTCATCTGAAGACTCTGCAGACTCGGAATCTGAAGACATCTGAAGATTCTACATCTGAAGACTCTGAAGATTTTTACATCAGAAGTCACTCAATCTAAAGATCAGTCAAGCTCACTCTAAAGACCACTATACAAACAAACTGTCTAAAGAATACAAGCACTACCCAAAGACTCTGATCTCCGCTCACTCTGATTCACGCTCAATAGATCATCTGACCAATCAAAATTAGAAACTTAACG
Organism: Lathyrus oleraceus; assembly: GCF_024323335.1. Classification (NCBI taxonomy): domain Eukaryota; kingdom Viridiplantae; phylum Streptophyta; class Magnoliopsida; order Fabales; family Fabaceae; genus Lathyrus; species Lathyrus oleraceus. The sequence continues at coordinate 28,528,638 of NC_066582.1, read as the reverse complement.
AAGAAGTTTTCCAAGTATGGTATGGATATATATATGGATAGTATTGACTACACTTCAAGACCGTTATGGAAAGGACAAGAAAATTAATGATATTAAGTCCCATTATTTGCAAGATATCACAATCAACATTCTCTCCAACGGTATCATCTCTAAGCACTATAAAAAGGTCTCACTATCATCATACCAAAACACGAAGCTATCACACAAGAAGTCTATTATATACCTTGAATCATATATTAAATTCTTGCCACTGTAAAATTTATTAATCTGGTTGAAATCGTGTTCATCTTGCTTATCTAGAAGCACCAAACACATTATTGTATTTCTTGATAGTAGTTGAAAATTCCTCAAGTGACTTGTGAAGTTAGTAGAGTTGAGAGGGATAAGAGATTGTTAAACTCTTAGACGTTTGTTGTAATCTTTCTAGATTATTAGATTAAGTACTTATTGAAGGCGAAATCACCTTGGTCGGGTGGACTGGAGTAGCTTTGATTTTCAAACGAACTAGGATAAACTTATGCGTTGTTAGTTATTATCTTTGTGTGAGTAGTGTTGCTAAAAGTTTTTTTTGTCAATGAAAATAATTCAAATCTCCCTTTCTTATTTTTCTCTACCTTCAAATGGTTGTTTGAAGTAACTGTTGTGATATGTAGTGTGCTACATAGCTTATATTCATGGTCGCACGATCGTGGTGGAAAACATCATACATACAATCACCCCTTATCTCAGAATGGTTCGTCAGACGTGGTGGTATCCATTTTCCAACTGTTGTGAAATGGACTTTACTTAGTAGTGTTTCATGCGTAGATCATATGTTTTTTAGGACAAGTATATGTCTGCTCCGCGGTGTTGGACAACTGACTTGAAGCACAAGAGGAGGGTGAATTGTGGTATTTAAAATTAGCGATTAATTTTAAAGTTTTATTACTTAAACAACAAATATATGTTAGTACTTTTAAGATCAGAGTAAATTGAGTAGCAGGATGTAAGATAGTAAAGTGAATTTCAGAAAGAAATAGATAAGTATTTAGAGAGATTGCACTAGTGATTTATCTTGGTTCGACTGAATGTTGGCCTACTCCTGTCCCCAAGAGAGCTTCTTGAGACTTTCATTATAAACTTTGAGTTTTTATAGGTTATGCCCACGAACCTTAACACAATCTGATCTTGAGATTTTAAAGGAGTATCGCCAACAAAGTGAGAGCTTTTACCCTGGCTAATCTAGTGAACCGTTTACATTAAGGTTTTTAAATATCATACATACATAAGAACTGGACATACTCTATTACCCTTGTTACACAACTTACTTAATACTAAGTAACTTTACTAAGTAACATGTGCAATAAATATTTAATCAAATAGAATAACTAAAGGGTGAGATTAGGGATCTTACCAAAAATATATGATTCAATGATTTTTTCTTTTTGTTATTATGAAAATAAATTTCTTCTCTCGTAGCAGTGCAACAATAAAACATATTTATTTCTTCAGCTTCCTGACTTGAAGAACAACTGTAGGTATCATCATTTGCATCACAATTTGACTTTTCTACCTTTGGTATCCAAATATTTTTGGATCCTTTGATGTTGTCGAAATACATATGACGAGTCGACATATTTCTCTTTTTAAATTCACAATACTCTTTCTAAATTATGAAGGATGACGTCCTTCTTTTCTCTCATGGCCTTTCTTAACAAAATATAACATGATGATATGACCTTCTTTATTACAATATTTTCCTTTTAAAGTTTTGTAATAAGATGTGAACTTAGTATTTCAAATTTTACTAAAGTTTTTACTATTGGACTTAGGCTCATAACCAAGACTAATCGTATTGTAAGACGTTATTTGGTTTTCTAAGAAAAGATTCAAGTTGTCTCTTCCTTTAGTGAACTTATCAAGTATGTTTTGAAGATCATCAATTTAGTTTTTCAAAATGTTACATTGATCACACTTGATAGATCTATCTAAGACTTCGTGAGAGGAGTAAGAGTTTTGAATTAGATCATCTTATCTCTCTCTCTAAGACTTTCTATTTCTTCCAACGGGTTTTTATTTTTCAATTTAAAGGAAGCAATGGTATCCTTGGAGGTAGATATAATTTGTTATAATTTACTTGTTTATTTTGTTGGCATCCTATAAGTGCAAAATAAATATTGATAAGAAAAGTGAAAGGTTACCTTATCATCTTGATGATTTTCCATGAGACAGAGGTTTGCTTCTTCCTTATCTATGGACTCCATACCATTGTTATCCTAGAAATGTATGCTATTTTTTTCTTCTCTCTAGGATTTCTTGAACTTTCTTTAATTTTGGTTTCTTCTCTGGTTTTTAGGGCGGTTTTGTCTTATGTGCCATTTCTCTCAGCATTGATGACATGTAGGAATAGACGAGGAAGTTTCACCACTTTGTTTCTAGAGGCTGGAGTTTCTTTTTCGTGCTTTAGGAATTCCTTGAATTTACGAAACATGAATTCCATGAATTCATCACTTTTACTTTGACACTCTTTATCTTCTAGATTCATATCTTTAATGCCTATGGCATTTAGTGAAATAATTTTGTTCTTATTGTTGTCATCTTCTTTTTCATCATCCAATCTCTTCAGCTCCATCTCATGTTCCTGTAATTTACCAAACATGGTGTGTATGTCCATAGTTTCTAGATCCCTAGGTTAACAAATTATAGTGACATTAGATTGCCGACTACGGTTTAAGCATTTAAGAATTTTCAAAACTAGTTCCTCATTTGAAAATGTTTTTTCTCAGAGTTCTCATATGACTCGTTATATGGTTAAATTGGGCTTGCATCTGATTCATGTTTTCTTCAGGTTTCATTCTAAAGAGTTCATACTCATGGGTCAATGTGCCTAGCCTTGCCCTCTTTACCTTAGTAGTTCCTTCATGTTTAACTTGGAGGATGTCCCACATTTCTTTTGCATTCTAGAAGTGAGAAACTCGCAAAAAATCATCAAGACCAAGAGTGGTAATGATGACATCTTTCGCCTTCAAACTGCACTGAAAACTTTCTTTATCATCCTTAGTCTAATCCTTTTCAGGTTTGTTTTCTACAACACCATTAAATTTGTGTGTAGGAAAAAATGGAACTTACTTCCCAACCTTCCAAATACCATGATCCATCCCTTCTATGAAAAACTTCATTTTCTTATTCCACAAACTATACCCTTCTCCATTAAAGGATAGAGGTTTATTTAGTGAAAAGCTTGAAGTCATGTGTCCTCCTGGAACGATTAGTCTTTAACCAAAGTTAGGCTTTGATACCACTTGTTGGTCAAGTGACTTCAAGCACAAGAGGAAGTGAATTGTGGTATTTAAAATTTACGATTAATTTTAGAATTTTATTATTTAAACAACAAATTATGTTAGTCTTTTTAAGATTAAAGTAAATTGAGTAGCAAAATATAAAGCAATAAAGTAAATTGTAGAACTAAAGAGATAATGGTTTAGAGAGATTGCACCAATGGTTTATCCAGGTCCAGCCGAATGTTGACCTACTCATGTCCTCAAGATATCTTCTTGAGATTTTGACTATAAACTTTTAGCTTTTACAGGTTATGCCCACGAACCTTAATACAATCTGATCTTGAGATTTTATAGGCTTATCCCCAACCAAAATGAGAGCTTTTTTCATAGGCTAAGTTAACGAATCAGTTAGATATTTTCCAGGCTTATCTCAATAACCAAGCATAAATTTTTCCAGCAAACTTCTAAAACCAAAAATATATATTTTATGAATGGTGTATCTTAATAACCAAACTTAATTTCCCAATAGTATCACACGCTTGAGATTTATAACAACAACATGACCAATACAATTTCTTCCTCACAAGTTGTATTTCACTCAAAAGTACCAAGGCAAATAGAGAGCTTCGAAAAAATGGTGTGAAATGAAGAAGATGCGAACCTCCTTTATATAGAATATGAAAGAAGCAAAAATGGAAACGATCCATGGGCAGTATTAATGCCCCAATTAATTGGCTTAGGGTCCCAATCGATTAGGTGACTTAAATAAACGATTATCTTTGCCCATTTTGGAAAATTTGGATAATCATTTATTGCCAGTCATTAATATGATGTCATAATCGATTATATAATCGTTTAGGCTTATTCCAATAAATTGGCTTAAGTTCCTAATCGATTTGGTAGTTTAAAAAGTATTCTAATTGATTGTATTAAGGTCTGAATTGATTGGTAGTTCAAAAAGGATGTTGGAAGTATCCTAATTAAATGGATCGAGCTTGAAAACAATTTAAAGATCTTCGATAGTTAAAAATGAGGCTTTAAGTGTAAGTGTGAGTTTTCTTAGAATCTTGGAGTTACTTCCCTACTTTTACAAAACAAAGGTCACTCAGACAGACATAACCAGGCGAGCTTTCACACTTCCTCTCTTTCATAAACTTAGGCCTTCAAGATCCTTTTCCGGATACATTGATCATACAAGCACTTAAATGGTATCTTGAGTCTTCAACTAGATGAGGCTTTAGATGTCTTTGAGTTTGGTCACCATCATCATAGAGTTGAAAACCCATTATCACCGACTTTAGCAGTCATTGATGTTGTCGTTATAAAAACTTTAGGAAGGTTATTAGCAAAATCATTAACTTCATACCTCAAAGCACATAGATCCACACACAGGTCCTAAAACCTTCGGTTTGACTACCCTTATTGAGATTGATAATTTGTTTTATGATGTCATTAACCTGAAGTTATACCATTATAAACATCTTAACCTTTACGACCTCGTTACCAAATTGGGCTCCTTCACATTGTGTCGAGTTTGTGGTTGAGATTGGGTAGGAATAGTTTCCCTACAACCCTAGTCTGACATAGTTAGGGTGTGGCTTATAAATTTGCATTGTCCTTTCCTACATTTTTAGGACTTAGGTTTTTATAGTTTCCATTTTTCCGTGATTGCCTTCTTTATCCCATCCTATTGTGTGATATGGACCAAACTGCAAATTTTTGTACCGTAGTCTGACTATGGATATTGGTCTTGCTTTTTGAGCTATATCTTGGGTTTTAGACAACTTTAACTTTTGTTGTTTAATATGATACATTTTAATCATTTCCATATCTCTTTTAGACTTCAAACACCATATACCCTATCATTAGACCTAATTATTGTGTTATGAGAAAATGTACCTACCTAGTTTTCCTTGGGCTAGGTGTCGTTTAATAATTTTCCTTGGTCTATGGGGGCTCTATAAATATCACTATATTTTATAGATTTTATCTTTTTACTTTTTTACCTTTTGGAAAATCGATGTCTCTCTTAGTTGCACCATATCCAACCTTTTATTACTTGCGATAATTCTTTCTTTCTGGTGAGTTTCTTTTGTATTATTTAAATATGAACTTGATTTCTTTCTTGTTGGTGCTTCTTTACCTATTTTCTTTTAAAATAGGAGGTGATTTCTATAAGGATTGAAATTCCCATGATTCTATAGATATAGAATTAGGGTTTGTGATATGTAGGGACAATATTCTTTTTTTATAAATTTTATTAGATTAGGTGGGCAAGATCGCTTGATTTACATTATGGAACCTTCAAATGTATCATATGCTTGAGGTGTTTTAAGAAACTTCCTACACAGTTTTTTATGAGGGGACGTTGTTTGACTCTAAGACCTCATTTGATAAATACAAGGAAATGCCATCTTTAAAGTTTTGTCTTTCCCCTCTTTAACCCCATTCCTTCACTTGTTGAAAGCTGATAGTACCACTTCTTAGTTAATTATTTTTTGCCCCTAATAGCTCATGAGTAAACTTGTATCATTGGTAACTCTTTCCATATGAATTTTCTTTTGGGAAAATGATCATTTCACAATGTACTCAGAGGACTTGTGTTATGGTCTTAAGAAATTATTGGAGTAGAATTTATCATGTGACATTTGATGTTCTTTTTCTTTTGTTACATACTTTCTTTCTTTATTGAATATGAAACGGCCGACATATCAATTCTTCAAGATTAAATGGGACATGAAGATGTTTCTCCATGTTATGGTCTTACCAGTGTATGACCTATAGGTTTTCTACTTCAAAAAAGAGTGGGAACGCGTCTGAAAAATCCCAATAAGGGGAAATAATCCCTCCTATGATCTTTCTTTAGCTTCTAGAGAGACTCTCGGTATTAGTACCTCTAAAGACCTAGTGGTTCTCCTTTTTCCTCCCATATTTTCCCAAGTACTTCCTTCGGATACATATGCAATATGAGCTATAGTTCCCAAGGTGGATTCCCCGTGGGTTGCTAATTTGGGGCCTTTTAGTTGTCAATCCATGTTGGCATAATGTATCTCGTATCTGGCTAAATTTATGAACTTAATTTATCATTTACTTTCTCCTTATGGTACTCAAACATTAAAACATCTACAACTCATTTTTCGACTAGTGTGGATAAGGTCTAAGGCCCAAAAACACAATGATGCACTCCTCCGTGTCAGAGCTCAAGTTAATGAAGTAAAGAAATGATGGGAGGAGGATCTATGTAGTTTTGATGAATACATGAAGAAGGTAATTTAAGATCACTTGTCAATTGAGAGTTACCTTTGAGATCAAAATCAATTTTTCAATGAAAAGGAAAATCAGTCTGATGTCTTGGTGCTATGTGTGTTGAAGAAAAGAAAATAATAGAGGCACAACTTTTAGACTCAAGGAAGAGGTTTATCTTCCTTTGTCATGAGAATAATATTTTGAAGAGGCACACCATCCAACATAGATTGGAGGGTCCCATAGAGAAAATTACTTCATTTTTCATGGGTAATATAGAATTAGGGAGAACCCGATGGGAAATTGTCTTTATTTCGGCTGGAGAATCTATGGTTTGAGTATTAAAGTCCTTCAGAAGGGTAGACGTTATTTAGACTTTGAAGTTGAGGCCTCTAGTTTGAACACACATGGTTTTAAGAATGTGATAGCTTAACTTTATGTTTGAAACCCTTCAGTAGTCCTAGTCAATTTTTTCCTAGACCCTAACATAGTGGTACAAGAAGGCCAAATTGAGTAAAGGTATGACGGTTTGTAAATATTTTGAGGGGATTTTTTTATGATCTTTGTAATTAACTATGACTATGTGTGATTTTTCATGACTTTGTATAGGTTCTTTCTTTCATCTTTATTATGGGGTTTTTCCTTTCTTTGGCATATGTTTTTGGCAAGGACTGGTTCTTCTTTTCTCTTTCATGATAAAGATACTCCAATCATAATACATGCCTCCGTATTTTCTTCTTTTAGAAATTCTTCTTGATTAATATTGATTTCATTTATATATTTGGAATAGGGATGTTTCCAACCTAGGGATACCCTATGCTTATTCCCTTCCTAGGCTTTAGACTTAAGAGTAAGGATGGATTATTCCTCTTAAGTGACCTTTCTTATCTATCATGGAGAATCAGGGAATGAGATCCCTTATTCCTCTCTTGGGGGAAATGTTCATTAAGCGTTCTTCTTTGAGGAAGTTGGTTCTTAAGACAAATTGTTATAATGAAAGAAATATAAAGCTTGATATGTTTAAAAATTTTAAAACTAGTAATTAAGAGACGATTTTCCTATATGGATAAGCTCATTTCATTCTAGTCATAAATTAAAAGAGAAGATAAACTAATTGGTGGAAAGTAAGATAATCTTGGGGCTTGGATTGTTTTTGGAACTGCTAATCATTTTCATGATGTGTTTCCTCCTTCTCCTTGCCTTTGTTTTTAGACCCTCATGTGTCAGACTAGATTATTTCCCAAACATCATCTAACTTGATGATGGTCTGCAATTATTATTTTCTTTTACTCTTTTCTTTGTTCTTTGATTCTTCATGTCTCTTCCTTTCTTTATTTAGTATTGGTTCCTTATTTTTGAAAATTATAACTCCCTGACATTTGACTTGTCAACTTAATTAGGGTGTCAAAAATAAAAATAAAATATGTTTCAAACTTTGCGTATTATTCCCATTTACTTGTCAAATTATGTACATTAATTGGTCCCTAAATTTGTTCAAATTTTGTAATTAAATTTCAAACTTTTATAAAATATCGAAGTTTCCCATTTTTTATATTTCATTTAGACCCATTTACTTGTGCGTGTGAGTATGCACGCGCGTACCTGTGTCAAGCAAGATGTTTTTGTAATATATATATATATATATATATATATATATATATATATATATATATATATATATATATATATATATATATATATGATGGATAAAATTTTATAGGCTACATGTTATGCCAAGTTGTGAGACATTCCTGTCTCTAAGTGATCAAGACATTTTAATATAAAGCAACATGTTAAGCATAATGACCTACATTGTGTCTCACTTTAGGTTTCTTTGCATGCAAACTGGTTGCATTAGTTCTTGTATATTGTATTATTTGTTTCCTTTTATATAAAATCAGAGACTTGATTATTTTTGCCTCTTTTTGGATTAAGGAAACATTTTATATGAATTAGTTTTAGCATGATTGAATTTGTATATTCAAGAAACTTAGATTTATTCAATATTTGATTAGTCAATATTTATAATCAACATTATTGAAGATTGATCCCTTACGCTTGTAGAGGTTCAACCACTCTCAAAATCAAAACCCTACTAGGATTTCGAGTTGAACCATTGTTGTTATTAAGGATTTGTTCTTCTTTGTGAAGACTCAAACCTTGCAATATTAAGCTTGGTGTTTTTTTATTGTTCTTGAGTTTTTGTTTGTTTTTTGTAATACTCTATTCCCGAGTCATAATTCTAATATAAAAGAATAAATTATGTGAGTTGTATTATTGTTCCATCATTCATATACTTTTGTAAATTGTCCAAACACTTGGGAGAATGTTAGAGTGAAAGTGGGAAGAGTCTTAGATTCAGGGGGAGAAAGGATTGAAGTTCATAGGTAGTATTAAGAAAATATGAATTTAACTTGGAGAGTTAAAATCACACCAATTTACACTTTTGACTATTAAGAGTGAATATCCTTTCATGGGGTTAACGCCTTCCAAACTTAGGTGATTTTCCATTGAAATGGGTTACAAATTCATGTATTATTTATATTCTACCTTTATGTTGTTTGTTATGCATTCTACTTATCATACACATGTTTCCAAAACTGTGTCTAACATCTTGCTATCCATAGAAAATTTTCAATTGGTATTAGAGAAAGAACTATGTTCTAGTTGGGTGAGCTCTAGGGTTTCTCTATATTCTGTTCAAAATGGACATTTCTAAAGAAGGAAGATCTATCAGACACCTATACTTGAAGGAACAAAATATTATTATTAGAAAGCTCACATGGTTGCCTTTATCAAGTCCATGGATAGTAAAACTTGTAAAGAAGTCATAAATGGATGGACACCTCCAAAAGTCACAACTGAAGATGGCACTGAAACTTTGAAGCCTGAGAAGGACTAGTCAAAAGAAGAAGATAAAGAAGCGCATGATAACTCTCGCGCCCTGAATGCTATTTACAATGGAGTTGATAAGAATATCTCCAGAGTCATCAACACTTGTTCCAATGCTAAGGAAGCTTCTAAACTCTCCAAACTGCACACGAAGGCATCTCCAAGGTTCACATGTCAAGACTTTAAATTCTTACAAAAAATTTGAAAATATGAGGATGAACCCATTGTTGACTTTATTGTTTGTCTACACGACATTGAAAATAGCTCTTTTTCCCTTGGTGAAAAAATATCATATGAGAAGTTGGCTAGAAAAATTCTTAGATCTCTTGTTAAGAGGTTTAACATGAAATTCACGTCCATTGAAGAAGCACAAGATGTAAGTATTATCAAAGTCGATGAGTTGATTGACTCTATACTTACATTTGAAATGAAAATTAATGAAAAACATGAGAAAAATAACAAAAGTGTTTCATTCAAATTTGATGTTGAAGAAGATGAAAATCATGTAGAAGAGGATATTGATGATAACCTAACTAAATCTATTACTCTTCTAGCAAAAATATTTGGCAAGGTCTTGAGTAGACTTGACAATAGATCAAGGAATAATGTCATGAATAATGTCAAATACATTCTTCCTCAAAATTCCAAATGTTTCAATCTTCAACGCATCATGGGTGTATAACTATTATGGTCAATCAGGCCATATAAGACCTTTCTGATACAAATTATACGGTAGACCATACTACCATCATCAGCCTCGTCCCATTTGAAAGACTACAAAAATATGTGCCATCAACAAGTGTGGAAAGCTAAATAGGAAACTACAAAGCACATCGTCTACATTTCCTTAAGAGCTTCCTCTAGGAAAGACTGGTATTTTGGAAGTGGTTCCTCCAAACACATGACATGAGAAAATAACTACTTGAAGAATATAAAATCTTACCCCGATAGTTATGTTACTTTCGGATGGAGCTAACGAAAAACTTGTTGGAAAGGAAAGGTTGGATTACCCATGCCTCCCAAGTATGGATGATGTTCTCCTTGTTAAAGGTCACACTATAAACCTCATCAGCATTATCCAACTGTGTAATCAATTTTTGTGTGTTAGATTCATTCATTTTGAATATGTAGTCAGTAACAAACATCTAGAATAGATAATGAAGGGTACCATCTCATTAGACAATTGATATATATGATGTTCTCAAGCAAAGGATTAACTCCAATCATGTATGATCTCTAAGGTGTATGAAACTAATTTATGGCATAGGAAACTGGGACATTTAAATCTCATAAGTATAAGTAAGTTTTCCTTATAAAAGACCATTATTGTTCTTCCTAATACGAAGATCAAAGAAGGGAAGATTTGTGGAGACTGTCAGATAGGAAAATAAGTCAGGATATCACACAAGAAGGTTCAATATCTTACCAGCTATATATTACTTTAGTTACTACACATGGATCTCATGGGACCCATGCAAGTGGAAATCCTGTGAAGAAGAAGATTTTTCTTTGTGTGAGTTGATGACTTCTCAAACTACACATAGGTTGATTTTCTTCGAGAAAAAATATATAGTTTCATCATCTTTGAAATTTTACGTTGATGTTTACAACAGAAGAAAAGAAAACAAATTGGTAAGATTGTTCGAGTCCGTAGTGATCATGGAAGGGAATTTGATAACTCTATATTCTCATAATTCTATTCATCTAAAGGTATAGCTCATGTGTTTTCAACCCTCTTTACTCCTAAAAAAGATGGAGTTGGTGAACATAATAATTTTATCTTCAAGTAATAGTTAAGGTCATATTCTTGCCAAAAATCTACCCTACCACTTTTGAGAATAAGCCATGAACACTGCCAATCATACTCATAATCATGTAACCATTCTAATAGGCACCAAAGCTACTCATTATGAGATATGCAGAGGAAGAAAGCTAAGCTTAAAATACTTTCATGTTTTTGGTAGAAAATGGTATATTCTTGATGATAAAGAGAAAAGGCACAAGTTGGATCCTAAAAGTGATGAAGTAATCTTCTTGGGATACTCTACTAGTAATATGGAAAACTGAGTGTTCAATAATCGCACTAAATTAATGATGGAGTTTATAAATATTACTTTTGATGATATACAACACGATGATGTTAGTGAATAAGATGAGGAGTGTACTTATCTTAAGAAGCATGTTACACCTGATGTATCAAACAAGGCACAAACATCATTCTACCACCAGAATATATAGAGGATAATGTTCCTATAAACAAAGGGCCATCCACAAGAATTCAGAAAAAAAACACCCCATAGAAAAAATAATTGAGAATCTAAAATGAAGGAGTCATCACCAGATCCAAGGAAGTGAAAGCTAATATTTGTTTCATCTCTAACGTTAAGCCCAAGAATGTGAAGGAAGACCTCAAAGATGAAAATTGGATAAATTCCATGCAAGAAGAACTTGGTCAATTTGAAAAAAACTAAAGTTTTGGAGTTGGTCCCTATAGGCAACTAATGGTAAATTCACAAGAACAAGGCTTGTCGAGGGGCTCAAGGGTACACCCGAATAAAATGAGTAGATTTTGATGAAATGTTTTCCCCTGGCGCTCGCTTGGAAGCTATAAGGTTGTTACTTGGAATATCTTGTCTTTTAAAGTTCTATTTTATCAAATGGATGTTAAAAGTACCTTCCTAAATGGATATCAAGATGAATAAGTCTATGTTGAAAAACCCAAAGGGTTCATTTATTCTTGTTCCTACAAGATTATGAAGGCACTCTATTGGATGAAACAAGCTCCCAGAGCTTGGAATGAAAGACTCATTGGGTTTCTCACTAGTAATGGTTATGTGAGAGAAGGATTTGACAAAAATATGTTTGTTAAGAAAGAATAAGGGAAACATATGATTTCTCAAATCTATGTGGATGATATTGTGTTTGGAGAAATATCAATCAAGATGGTAGAACATTTTGCTCAATAAATTCAATCTAAGTTAGAAATAAGTTTGGTAGGAGAGCATACCTAATTTCTTGGTGTGCGAGTTTAAAAAATGAAATAAATGTATCTTTGTATCTCAAAGAATGTATGCTATGAATATTTTCAAGAAGTTTGGTCTTGAAAATGATAGGAATAAATGTACTCCTACTTCCGCTCATGTCAAACTGACTAACATGATCAAGGAGTGACTGTTGATAAAAGTATTTATAGAAGTATGATTGAGAGTCATTTATATCTCATTCATAGTAGTCCTGACATCACCTTCTATGTAGGTATATGTGCTCTTTATCAAGGCAATCCTAAAATGATCTGTCTCATACAAGTCAATAGAATTATCAAATACATAAGTTGAACTTGTGACTAAGGGGTCTTGTTGGATATTATCGTGTTGGTTGAGCAGGAAATGTTGAAGATAGAAAAAGTACCTCGGGTGGATGTGTCTTCTTAGGAAAACATCTCATTCAGTGGTTTAGAAAAAAGAAAAATTGTATTTCCATATCCTCTGCAGAAGTTGAATACATTACTACTGGAAGTAGTTGTACCTAATTCTTGTGGATGAAGTTGATGTTGAAAGAGTACAATGTCACTCAAGATGTCATGACATTATACTCTACCAACATGACACTATTAATATTTCCAAGACTCCAGTTCAACATGGTAGTACCAAGAACATTGATATAAGACATAATTTTATTAGAGAGCTTGTGGAAAATAAGGTCATTACTTTGGATCATGTGTCTACTAAAAAATGAATTGCGGATATTTTCACTAAAGCCTTGGGTGAAACACAATTTGAAAGACTAAGAAATGCTTTAAGATTGTGTATTATGGATATTTTGTGGCAATTAATGTTGAGGTGGATGAAGAGTAAATGGGTCTGATTCTTGTCCATATAGTCCATTATTTCTAAGAAGTGTGTAAAGAATCTTGTATGGACCAATGGGAGTCCAAAACCACTTTGAATCAAAAAATATTCATTTTCACTTATGTTATTGTTTCTCACTTCAATCATATCAATATTTTTTCATCTTCTATGAAATAATAACCTCTCTCTCCAACTATTCATCTTCAACCCAAAACCTTTGCAAACATGGTTCAAATGCATCAAGTCACAAACACAGATGGAAAAGAAAATAATAATGTAAAGAAGATAAAGAAGTCATCCAAGGATGTTAAAGTTGTAATTAATGTGCATGGAGTAAAAATGAAAGTTTTTGTGATTGGAGGGATGGTCGATGGTCAGGCCAAAGGTCATTCCCCATCGAACGACCGAAGAAGGTTAAGAAAAAGAAACTCAAGAAAATTAGTGATTGCTATGTTATCACCATGTCTAGCCACACAGGAAAAGGCATAAAACTGATATGAAGTACTTAAAAACACCAAGGAGCCCATTGATCCTCAAGAAAACGTCTCATACCAATCATCATATGATGTTCTATAAGTTGTTCCTCTCAAAGTTATGTTTCCTGACAAAGTAAAAGGTAAGTCTTCCAAGTACTCGGAACCCCCCAAATCCAGTATTCCCTAAAATGTTCCTGCTCCTAAGCTAGTTTATGTAGCATCTAAACCTATTAATGAGACTAAGTATGTTATGGGTAATGATTCAGACAATATTACTTAAATCGTAGAAACTCTTAATGCACACGACAATCTTCAAAGTGAAAACAATATTGATAATATTCTAAGTGAGAAACCTGTCCTGGAAAAACCTTTGATTAATCCCCTTGTGGATATTAGTCTAAGTACTATATGTAAAAATGTTGTTCAAGATGTCGAAAACATCCTGACTGAAGAAAAATGTTGTTCAAGATGTCGAAAACATTCTGACTAGTAAGGAAGAACTAGATGCCAATCAGGATGATGGAGAGAAGGATGCCAACAACAATGTTGATGGCATTACTCTGGATGAAGCAAAAATTATTAGACGATAATGATAGTGAGGAAAATGATGATATGGATGAAGAAGATATTTCTGAATAAAATGATGAGGATAATGAGAAAATCACTGGAGAGGTTGAAAAAGAAAACCAAATGGATGTTGAACTAGAGGGAAGAAAATAAAACCTTAGTGAATATGTGAGGTGACGAGGCAGTACCAATGATGATGTCACTAATGAAGTAATATAACCACTACTAAAGATGTTCCAACTGATGTAAATAAAAATATGGAGGATATGTTGGAGGCTGAGGTTCCAAATTAGAATGATGTTGAGCAAGATGTCTCAGACATCAATGAAAGTCCTGAAGAAGCTAAAGTACAAAATGGTGTTATATAGGATGTCAATGACAAGGTCACTGACAATTGATATTATGGTTCCTATGGTTAATAAAGTTGAAACCACAACAAAGTTTTCAAAATGTTCCAAGAATAAAGCTAGGAAAAATAAATTTGTTTTGAAACACAAGAAAAGCACCACTAAAACTTTTGTCACTCCAAACAAGAAGAGAAAAACTTCTAAGAAGAATGAGGATGTATAATGAAGCCGCATGTGCATGACTATGCGAGGAAGTAAAAGATATGAAAACATATAGAACAATGGCTTAAGTATCAAATTTCGTCCTATCAGTGTATATCTAGAGAAATTGAAAATATGGATTTTGGTAAAATAACTTAAATGAAAAAGCACTTAAATTCCAATTGAGGCAAAGAGGACCTAGGGTTATGGTTCTTAATCTAACATAATTTCACTATCCATTTCACTTCTATTACGAGAATTCCACATAAATTATAGAAAATAGATAAATATGAGTAATACCTGCTTTCACCAGTGCATTTCCCTATCGACGATGAATAATTCGTCTACTTTTGCACAGACGAATTATTCGTCCATGATTTGTTAATTTTTCTCAACTATATAGTTTTCTCAAATTCTTCCAAGCGCTTTTGTTGTATTGGACTCAGTTGTTTAAAAATATGCGCTCTGATATCGACACATATCCTTTCAGACTATGATCGATGCCTGAGAACACCTTACTTTCGTAATGGAGTTAGAATGCATGAACTCATATTATAAAATAAGTTTAAGCTAATATTCTTGTAATCGATAGTGGTGGATCATACAAGATGTCATAAGATAATCTCCATAACCCATAGACCCTAATGGACTACTCACTCATGGTGAGTGCAAACATAATCAAATCGTATTCAACATCGAATTCATATCAAACAATTATAATAAATGAATAATTGAATAAGATTAAATAAGAAGACCTGGTTTTAGATTAAGTTTTGATCCAATCTTGCTCCCTTGGAGACTCGAGTACGGATAAAAATAAAACAAACTCAAACGTAGAAACTTTCTAGAATAAAACTTGGATCCCAAACTCATAACATGTTATGAGTTTTATAGAAAAAGTAAAAGTTGCACAAAGTCCTTGGTTCAATGCCTCTTAATCATATTTGCCTCAAATCAAATAATGCCTAAGAGCCACAATAAAGGAGAATCAATCTAAATAAGGAAACAAAAGATATTTTCCTCGCCATCCTTCTACGGGTGGTCGTAGTAGGTCTCTGCTTTTACTATGGGTAAAAAGCAACCAAAGGGAACCCTATTGTCTTCTACTGCTACGGCCCGTAGCAGCTACTACAGGTGGATCGTACTAGCCCTCTGGTTTTACTATGGAGAAAAATTTTATTTTGTCTTTTCGCCTTGTTTGCTTGTATTTTATCCCTCTTTGTCTTGGATGCTCATTAAACCATTAAAAGAACAAGATCACATAACCAAAGCATAAAACATATAATTATAAGTAAACTAAGCGAAATACAGTGAAATACTAAGAGAAAATGACTAGAAATAACAATGCGAAAACCATTTATCAATGTATTAATGAAAAATAAATATGTAGGTAAGAAAGATGTTACTAAAATCCCTGACATTAAGGAGAACTGTGTTTTGATTAGAAAAAAGGTTCCATAAGTGAGAGTCGTTGAAGAAGATGTCATTGACGATTTAGATGACATGTTGGTTCCTGTTAACCAGAAAAGAAAAAAGGTTGTAGGCTGTAACAAATTTCTTGATAATGTTCCTACAGTTCCCCTAGACAACGTCTCTTTCCATTCCAAAGAGAGTGTCTTGAAATGGAAATATGTATACACCTTGCACACTGCACTTGAAAGAGTACACTCAAACCTAGCATTAAAATTTTGTAAAATTATGGATTTTTTGGAAGACACATAGGTTAGGAAGATTATGTCTAGTATTGGCCTATTTTATCACAAGCTTGTTAAGGAATTAATTGTGAACTTGCCAAAGAGGTTCAACCATGCATGTAATAGTGCGTTTAGGAAGGTTCGCGTACATGGACACTATTTTGAATTCTCTCCATCTATTATAAATGAGTATTTGGGAAGAGGGAGACTCTTAACTGATGACCATATTTCCCTCATGAAGAAAATAGATCAGGAAATCATAGGGAATGTTCATGATGATTGGCCTGCCAAGGATATTCTCAATGTGTAAGTCTTTGTGTGAAGAACACAGTTCTCTACAAAATAGGAGTTGCTAATTGGGATCCTACTAACCATGTATCAGGTATCACTCCAACCCTTGTTAGTCTTCTCTATCAGATAGGAAATATAACAGGCTTTGATTTTGGAGAGTATGTATTTGAACAAGTTCTAAAATAAGTTAAATCGTTTGCAATTAAGTTTCCTATTGAATTTTCTTCCTTGATTAGTGGTATATTGATTAAATAAAAACATGATATAATAATTGGTGATGATGTTGTCGAAATTTCTTAGAGTCCCTTAAATTTTAGCTATTAACTGTTTGCTGGGAAACATGTCCCAAACATCGTCCTCCTTTGTTTATGGTTACTATAGGTTACATTATGAATATTCTCATGCAGGAGTCCAAATATTTGAAAGAGAAGATTTTAACTCAACTATAAGAAAAAGTATGGCTGATGGTATTATACAAATGATGAATCCCAAAGCTTCTATGTCATCCACTTCTCAAGCAGCAGGTCAAGATGTTGGGAAAGTTCTAGGAGCATCTGGTGAAAATGAAGAACATGCTAGCAATGAAGATGATAAGGATGTAGAATATGAATTTGTCTCCAATGATGATGACTCATAGTGGTAGTATGCTTGATGATGTTTTTTTTTCTTTGACTAAGTATTTTGAAATCCATTTGTATTGTAGGATTTTGGTTATGCTCATCTACCCATGTGTTTTGTTTAATTTCTAAAGATGTGATTACCCCTGAACAGGCTGGATAATGTTCTTTTGTGCTCGTTGTTGGGAAAATATTTGAGTGAAAGTGAGAGGGAGGGAGGTGTGTGTGTGTGTGTGTATTTTCACCATGTCCACATGTCTGTAAAGGGGTGATGAAATATTTTAAAATAAAAACTTTATAGTGCTAACACTTCTTATCTTAACAAGTACGCAAATGAGCTATATTATTGTTGTTCTTGAATTCCAGTATCCAAATGTAGAAATTCTCTAAAGACACTAAATCAATGCATTAAAATTAATCATTGAAATGTAATCTTCCAAAAAAATTGAAACACATATGTTGGTGTTAAAAAGAATTTCTACTTTGCATTGTAACAAAGAATAGATCAAACATTAGGAGGATAGTTTTGGGTTGTATAGACTAAATGGAAAGTTCAAATAGTTTTTTCATTTTTTTCAAAGATTGAAGATGAAGTTGCAAAACCACATTGTTCCTATTTACATCACAATCTTAACTTAAAGGACCATTTTATTACAATTATTAAATTTGAATGAGTACATGTAATAAATATTTTTTTTATGAATTTAAGCAAATGACAATGAAAAAGGATGCAAAATCTTCAAGTAAAATTTTGACAACGTTGCTCAAGTATAGATGATAGATACTGATTTGCGGGATTGTGTGAAGAAATATACTGAAATCTCGTATTTGAAAATGGAATTTGCGAACATGGTGAAAGAAAAAAGTCGACAAACTTTTTGTTAAAAGTTGTTGTTTTTGCGTGCTTGTTCTTAGATAAAAATTGTGTCATTAGCAGTGTTAAGTGAGCTTTTATTTAATAAAGATTGTCAAGTTGATTTAAATTGTAATATTTTGTGTTCAAATGTGTGTTGATCAAGAAAAATGTATTTTGGTTAAATTTTGAAATGCAATGTGACTATTCAATGTAGCTAACAATTGTGATACATAATAATTTTTTAATCATGTTGTTTACATCAAATTATCCAAAAAAAATCATATTAGTGTAATATAATTGAAAAGCTAAAACATCATAATGTAAAAATTTTAAGAAATGATTTTAAGATCACACTCGATCACAAAATAGTAAATATTCTAAAATAAAATGTAATTTTTTTTTTACTTTCTTATTTTCATCTTGGACCTTGTCCCGTTACTTGAAGTACCACCCTCCTTAAACAAATCAATTATTTTTTCTTCAATTTTCTTGGAGGCTTAAATGTTGTGGTTGGATTTGGTTGAAAAGCAATCATTGATACATTTTTGTAGACTTACTAGCCTTATTAAATGTAGTCCTTGGAGTTTAATAGTTGTAACAAAATGATACTTTAAGTTAAGTCTATGTTGCAAACAAGAACCGCGTAATTCTACAACTTCATCTTCAACATTTAAACCCAAAAAACGAAGAAAAAATATATTAAAACTTATCACTGAATCTCTATAAGCCCAAAATCTCCTTCGAATGTTTAGTCCACTCTTGACTACAGTTCAAAATACATATTCTTTTTCACACCAATATGTGGATTACAAATTTCTATGTAGATGAACACTTGAATGGTTGTCTTTAGATCATTGAAGAAGATGTCATTGACGATTCATACAACATGTTGGTTCTTGTTAATCATAAAATCAAAAAGGTTATAGGATGTAAGAAATTTCCTGATAATGTTCTTGCATTGCCCCTAGACAACGTCACCATCCACTCCAAAGAGAGTGTCTTGAAATGTAAATATGTTTATCACTGATGCATTGCACTTAAAAAGAACTCTCAGAGCTAGCATTAAAATGTTGTAATATTATGGAGTTGTTAGGAGACACACAAATTAGGAAGATCGTGTATGGTATTAATCTGTTTTATCCCAAGCTTGTAAAGGAATTAATTATGAACTAGTCAAAAAGGTTCAATCAGGCATGTAGTAGTGGGTTTAGGAAGGTTCACGTGCGTGAACACTATTTTGGATTCTCTAAAGCTATCATAAATGAGTGTTTGGGAAGAGCGAGATTCATAATTGGTGATCGTATTTCCTCCATGAAGAAAATAGCTCAGGAAATCACAGGGGGAATGTTCATGATGATTGGCCTGCCAAGGGATTTCTCACTGCATCAAGTTTGTGTGTGATGACTGTCATTCTCTATAAAATAGGAGTTTATAATTGGGATCCTACTAACCATGGATCATGTATCACACTGACCCTTGTTAGTCTTCTCTATCAGATTATAATTATAACAGGATTTGATTTTGGAGAGCATGTCTTTGAACAAGTTTTAAAACAAGTTAAAGCGTTTGCAATTAAGTTTCCTCTTGCATTTCCTTCCTTGATTAGTGATATATTGATTAAATAAAAACATGATATAATAATTGGTGATGATTTTATTGGAATTTCTATGAGTCCCTTAAATTTTAGCTACAAGTGTTTGCTGGGAAACTTGCCTAAGACATTGTTCTCCCTAATCTTCCAAGTTTTGATGAAGCAGATTTGTCTACAAGTGCTAATCTTCTGAAGTCCCTCTTATGTATAGGTTTGATATAGGTCACAATCTAAATATTCTCATGGATGAGTCCAAATATTTGCAATAGAACATTTTAACTCAACTATAAGAAAAAGTGTAGTTGATGGTCTTATACAAACGATGAGTCCTAAAGCCTCTGTGGCATCCATTTCTCAAGCGGCATGTCAAGATGCTGGGAAATTTATTAGAACATCTGGTGAAAAAGAAGAATAAGCTAGAAGTGAAGATGATGAGGATGTGGAATATGAATTTGTCTCCTAAGATGATGACTTGTAGTGGCAGTATGGTTGAAGATATTTTTCTGCTTTGGTTAAGTATTTTGTAAGTCATTTGTATGGTAAGATTTTGGTTGCGCTCCTCTACCCATGTGTGGGTTTTTTATTTATTTTTGATGATGTGATTGCACCTGAATAGGATGGATAATGTTCTTTGAGTTATGGTTTTTGTATGCACTTCTTATGGGCAAGATGACATTTTTCCATTCCTTTGTCTATTTATGACAAATAGGGGACAATAATGCATTTAATTCATGCAAACAAGTGCTTCCTTATGAAGATGTCGTTCTTATTCACATGTCCTTTATTTAATTTCGTTGCACTATGATGTTGGTAAACATGGTTTTGAGACTTGTCTAGAAGAATTTCTGTGAGATTGTGTTTAACATCTTGCATGTTTTATTTACTTTAAAATTAGCCAAAGGGGGAGTTTGTTCTTACATGTGTTTGGAAATATTTTATAGGCAATATGTGAACCAAGAAGTTCTGACATGTTATGATACAAAATATGTCTAATTGATCAAGACATTTTATAAGAAAGTAACATGTTAAGCATAATGTTTTACATTATGTCTCTCTTTAGATTGCTTCGCAGGCAAGCTGGTTGTAGTAATTCTCATGCATTGGATGATTTGTTTCCTTTTGTATACAATCAGAGACTTGATTGTTTTTGCACATTTTGGATTAATAAAAGATTTAATCTAAATTATTTTTAGCATGATTAAATTTGAATATTTAAGCGATTCATATTTATTCAAGATTTGGTCAATCAAGATTACATTCGACATGATTAAATATTGATCCATTACGCTTGTAGAGGTTCATTCGCTCACAGAATAAAACCCTATTGGGCTTTCAAACTAAACCATTGTTGGTATTTAAGGAGTTGTTCTTCTTTGTAAAGACTCAAATCTTTCAATACTAAGTTTGGCCTATTTTTTTGTTCTTTAGTTTTTAGTTTGTTTTGTGTAATACTCTATTCTTTCATCATATTTATAAATTAGGAGAATAAATTATTTGAGTTTTATTATTGTCCCATCATTTATATACTTATGTAAATTGTCAAAACACTTGAGAGAGTGTTTGAGTGAAAGTAAGAGTGGTCACAAATTTTATGGGAGACTGGGTTGAAGTTAACGAGTAGTATTAGAAAAAGAGGCTTTGAATTTGAAGAGTTCAAATTAGATCAATTTGTGGTTTTGACTATTAAGAGTAAATTTCCTTTCATTGGTTTAACACCCTCTAAACGTAGGTGATTTTGCACGGATCTGGGTTATAATTTGAGTTTTATTTATATTATGCATTTATTTCGTCAAAACCCTCTAAATGTTAGGTATTCTACTTGTAATACACATTATTCCAACATTGTGTATAACATCTTCTTATCCATATAACATAATTTAAATATATATACATATGTGTGCGTGTATGTGTTCGCACACGCGCATGTGTGTGTGTGTGTGTATGTGTGCGTGCGTGTTTGTGTGTGTGTGATTTCACCATGTCCATATGTATGTAATGGGGTGATGAAATATTTTAAAATAAAAACTGTATAGTGCTAACACATCTTATTTTAACAAGTACGCAAATGAGTTATCTTATTGTTATTCTTGTATTCTAGTATCCAAATGTAGTAATTCTCGAAAGACACTAAATCAATGCATTAAAATTAATCACTGAAGTGTTCATCTTCTAAGAAATTTGACAGATATATGTTGGTTTGAAAAAAGTTCTACTTCGCACTGTAACCAAGAATATATCAAATATTAGGAGGATAGTTTTGGATTGTATAGACTAAATGGAAAGTTCAAATAGTTTTTTAATTTTTTTCAAGGATTGACGATGAAGTTGAAAAACCACATTGTTCATGTTCGCATCATAGTCTTAACTTAAAGGATCATTTCATTACAATAATTATATTTGAATGAATATATTTAATAAATATTTTTCATGCATTTAAGCAAATGACAATGAAGATGGATACAAATTCTTCAAGTAGAATGTAGACAACATTAATTAAGAATAAATGATAGATACTCATTGTCGGGATTGTGTGAAGAAATATACTGAAATATCTTATTTGAAAATGGAATTTGCGAAGATGGTGAAAGAAAAAAGTTGACAAATTTTTTGTTGAAAGTTGTTGTTTTTACGTGCATGTTATTAGATAAAACTTGTGTCATTAATAGTGTTAAGTGAGATTTTCTTTAATAAAGATTGACAAGTTGATTTAAATTGTAATATTTGGAGTTCAAATGTGTATTGATCAAGAAAATTTATTTTGTTTGAATTTTGAAATGCAATATGACTATTCAATTTAGCTAACAATTTTAATATTTAATAATTTTTTAACCATGTTATTTACATCAAATTATCCAAAAATATCATATCAGTGTAATATAATTGAAAAGGAAAAACATCGTAATGTAACGATTTTAAGTAATGTCACACTCGATCACAAAATAGTAAATATTCTAAAATAAAATGTAAAAACTAAGTTATTGACTTTCTTATTTTCATCTTGGACCTTGTCTCGTTACTTGAAGTACCAACCTCCTTGAACAAATCATTCATTTTTTCTTCAATTTCCTCGGAGGCTTAAATGTTGTGGTTGGATTTGGTTGAAAAGCAATCATTGATACATTTTTTTAGACTTACTAATTAAATGTAGTCCTTAGAGTTTAATAACTGTAATAAAATGATACTTTAAGTTAAGTCTTTGTTGCAAACAGGAACCACGTAATTCTACACATTCATCTTCAGCCTATAAACCCAAAAAATGAAGAAAAAAAATTAAAACTTATCATTCAATCTCTATAACCCCAAAATATCCTTCTAATGTTTATTCCATTCTTGGTTACAGTTCAAAATACATATTCTTTTTCACACCAATATGTGGATTACAAATTTATTTGTAGATGAATTCTTTAATGGTTACTTTTAAATCATTGAAGAAGATGTCATTGACGATTCAGATGTCATTGACGATTCAGATGACATGTTAGTTCCTGTTAATCAGAAAAGCAAAAAGGGTATAGGCTGTAAGAAATTTCCTGTTAATGTTCCTGCAGTGTCCTTGGACAATGTCTCCTTCCATTCCAAATAGAGTGTCTTAAAATGGAAATATGTCTACCACTGACGCATTGAAGTTGAAAGAGAACTGTCAAAACTAGCATTAAAATGTTGTAAAATTATGGAGTTGCTGGAAGACGCACAGGGCAGGAAGATTGTGTCTTGTATTAGTCTGTTTTGTCGCAAGCTTGCTAAGGAATTAATTGTGAACCTGTAAAACAGGTTCAATCATGCATGTATAATGGGTTTAGGAAGGTTCATGTGCATGGACACTATTTTGGATTCTCTTAAACTATCATAAATGAGTATTTGGGAAGAGATAGACTCATGATTGTTGATTATATATCCTCCATGAAGAAAATAACTAAGGAAATGACATGAGAATGTTCATGAGGATTGGTCTGCCAAGGGTATTCTCACTACATCAAGTTTGTGTGTGAAGAACATCATTCTCTACAAAATAAGAGTTTACTAATTGGGATCCTGCTAACCATGGAACATGTATCACACCAACCCTTGTTAGTCTTCTCTATCAGATAGGAATTATAACAGGTTTTAATTTTGGAGAGTATGTCTTTAAATGAGTTTTGAAACAAGTTAAATCGTTTGCAAGTAAGTTTCCTGTTGCATTTTCTTCCTTGATTAGTGGCATATTGATTAAATAAAAATATGATATAATAATTGGTGATGATGTTGTTGGAATTTCTCATAGTCCCTTAGATTCTAGCTACAAATTGTTTCTTGGGAAATATGTCCTAGACATTGCTCTCCCTAATCTTCCAAATTTTGATGAAGCAGATTTGTCTACAGGTGTTAATCTTCTTGAAGTCTCTCCTATGTCTAGGATTGCTATATGTCACATTTTTAATGTTCTCACGTAGGAGACCAAAGATTTGCAAGTGAAGATTTTAACTCAACTATAAGAAAAAGTGTGGTTGGTGGTCTTATACAAACGATGAATCCTAAAGCTTCTATGGCATTCACTTCCCAAGCAACAAGTCAAGATGTTGAGAAAGTTGTTGGAACATCTGGTGAAAATGAAGAACAGGCTAGAAATGAATATGATGAGGATGTGGAATATGAATTTGTCTCCAACGATGATGGCTCGTAGTGGTAATGCGGTTGATGATGTTTTTTTCTTTGATTAAGTTTTGTAAGCCATTTGTATGGTAAGATTTTGGTTACGCTCCTCTATCGATGTGTGGTTTTTTTTTTATTTCTGATGATGTGATTGCCCTTGAATAGGCTGGATAATGTTATTTTGTGCCCACTGTTGGGCTACCTTATGGTGTTTTTGGTTTCTGGTTATATGCACTTCTTATGGGCAAGATGATATTTTTCCCTTCCTGTGTCCATTTATGACAAACAAAGAAGAAGAATACATTTAATTTATGAAAATAAGTATTTCCTTATGAAGATGTGGTTATTGTTAACATGTTCTTTATTTAATTTCATTGCACTATGATGTTGGTGTAGCACCTCAAATTTGCACCCCCCATTCATGCATTCATTTCATTTTTTTAGGTCATTTAACATTACATCTTGCATTGCATCATTGCATTCAGCATTGGCATCAAGAGATTCATCAGTGTTAGAGGGCAGGTTTTTCCTTGAGACGAAGGCCACATGATTATTCTAAAGAGCTTATATGAACCAAGGGTTCATTTTGAAGCAACTATACCAAGTGCTAGAGGCTCAAAAGTCATCAATGCATTTCCAGGTCATCTGGGGCCCATAAAAGTCAACTGAAAGTCAATTGAGGGCTATGAGGTGGAGAAATGGCTTGAGACACTTCATTCATGTCCAAAAGAGGTTTATTCATCATGTCAAACATCTACCTTGAAGATTTTGAAGCCAAATCAAAAGTTTCCAAAAATGGAAAGTGACCTGTAATTTCAAGTTTCCAAAAATGGCAAGTTTTTGGACCACTTTCAACTTGACTTTCCAACATCAAAGAAGCTTCAAATGAAATTTTGTCCAACATGAAAGTTGAAGATCTTTCTCTCCCATTTCCAAAAAGTCCAAGATCATGAGCATCTGATGGATGGTTGAGAAGATATGATCCAATGATTGCCAAGTGTGCTTGAAACTTCAAAATGTCATAACTTTTGATCCAAAGCTCCAATTTGAGTGCCTTTTTTTTCATTATGCTCCTTATGACTCATATTTTCCAAATACATCATTGCATTGCATGAAATTATCTCATATAATCAGTTGTTCATGCATGCCCATTTTGGAGGGAAAATACCAAATTTGAATTTGGGTGATCATATGAGTTTTTTAACCATTCCATCA
The DNA here is from genome assembly GCF_024323335.1 of Lathyrus oleraceus. Lineage (NCBI taxonomy): Eukaryota > Viridiplantae > Streptophyta > Magnoliopsida > Fabales > Fabaceae > Lathyrus > Lathyrus oleraceus. Next base: position 28,502,911 of record NC_066582.1, on the reverse strand, counting down.
TGTTCATAAGCTCATTTTAAGTGTAATTGGACCATGCATGCTACTGTTCACGTTCATATTTGCCATGCATAGGGTGAATTTTCCAATTGTGCATAACACCTCATTTTGCATTAAACTTTCATTAGCCATTGCAAATCATCATTAGCAAAGTAACTAGGAGATAGTATAAAGCCTTAATCATAACAGAAATTTCATTCTAACACATTCTAGATCTAGATTTGAGTTTTCCCTCCATTTTTACTCTCAATTGAATCTTCAATTTTCTTCACATAAGCCATTGATTTTATTGCATATTCGTGTTCATTGAGCTTCATTGAGTATGGATCAAGCATTGGATTGAAGGTTTTGGTGGAGAATCAAGCTGTGCAAGTACATGAAGGTGAACATGGAAGCTTTGAATTGATCAAGATCCAAGCCATTTCAAGGGAGATTTCGTGCACAAAGCTTCATAACATCAATATAGGAGTGAATCTGGAGATTGCTAGCCTTTGAATCTACTGTTTTCCTCCACTACTCTCCAAGAAGGTTCGATTTCGAACCTTTTAATTCTTCATTTCATTGCCATGTTTAGGTAGAGCTTTTCATGCTGATCACACTGATGCCTTTAGAATTTGAAATGGTGAAGTATTGACTGAGTTATGTTGATTTGAAGTTTGTGTGTAAAAAATGTTTTCGTTCGATTCTATTTATTCATTGAGATTTAGACTAAATGGATGCTCGATCCGTGTTGTACGTGAGATAACCTTTCGAATGATGTGCGCCACGCCAAATTCTGCAAAATTTTCGATGCATGTTACTGTAGCGCCACCGTCTTCATGAAGAAGACGGTGGAAACCACCGTACCTCGCCGTGCATGAATAATGTTTAGGGTTTCTCTGGTTCAGCGTGTCAATTGTACTGTTCCAACGCCCGTAGCCAACGCGTCCTTGGTTCGATTCTTCCCTGCGTGCGTTGGTTATTTTTCTTTTGGTTTTCCCTCATTAAACTAAACGATGTTGTTTTGGTGTGCCCATGGTTCGATTCTGGCATGAGGCATTTCCAATTTCCATATTCATTTCATGTTATTTTCCATGCTTCACATTTATTTTCATTTTACCCATGTACTTCAAAAAATCACTAAAAATAGAAAACAAGTCCAAATAATTCCCAATTTTTTCCTACATGATCCTGTGAATGTCTATTATTTTGTGGCATTTATTTCATAATTTTTGCATGGCTGGAATTTTGATTGTGGACTGTTGATTGAACATGTGTGCAAATGTGATATGTTGTACCAATTCTATTGTGAAATGCTCATACATTGGCCAATTGATTTGAAATTTGGTGTGCTGATTCCCAACATGTTGCATGATTTTTGAGGCTTGGTTGTGCATTTTTATCATATTTCATCTCTGTTTTAGGCACATGGATGTATGGTGTGACAATGTGTGTCACACAATTTATTGTCATACTTGTGCATTTTCATTTCTAGTGCAATTGAGCTCTGTTGAGTCTAATTTTTGGCATGATGATTGTGTTTGATATATTGTATGCACATAAAAGTTTCCATGATTGTTTGACTCATTTCTGTTTTAATATGGAATTGTTATTCTTGATGTCCAATTGTGAACTTTGTAATTGCCTTTGCCATATCTTGCTCATGAGATGACCTTGCTTTATGCTTTAGACTTGGTCCTTTTTAGGACATGTTCTTACTTGAATAAATGTGCTTCATGTTGAATAGTGGCTGCTGTTTTGACTTTTTGCTTTGCTTTTGACCCTAGTCTTGGACTAGTGGTTTGTACTCATATTTTGAGCTTTGTATTTCAGGTTCAAGCTTAGCTCTAGTGGTTGATGCAATCTTATGACTTGAGATGCAAACTATATTGTCCACTAATCCTTTGTGTTGTAGGTTCATTGAGTGTGGTGGGATTACTTGAATGCTTGCACATAGAGCTTGACTTGTGCACATATAGAACCACTGTTGACTGTCTGTTGGATTTGTCTGAATGTGAATATTGACTTGTTTGACTTTCTTACAGGTACTTTAGTAGATTTAACTTATTGCTTGAGTTGCTTTGCTTTGCTTGTGGTTGGCATACCACCTAGGTAATAATTCTTGTACTTCATGTAGTCTGGAAGCCCTGTCGTTTCTTTTGGCAGACATTTGGCTGAAGTCCTCCTTAAGAGGCAATGACTGTGTTTGTTTACTTTTGTGCCATGTACTTCAAGTCCTCCTAAGTGAAGAGGCAATTGGCAGATAGAAGGGACTAGCAGTCAGTCCCCTGCTAATCGTTTGAGTCGTTCATTATGCTCGCACTACGTGCTGAGGCTCTTGAACCTAACCCAAGATCCTTGTATATAGAGTCAGTCAAGTGGAGTAGGGTCCCTCATTCTGGATCCCCACGTTTTCATTGATTGAAGCTCACCCAGGCCCGGGTTAAGAGCTATGAGATCCAATCCTCATTACCTTTCATCTGCTCACCCTGACGGTCAATGTCAGTGGTTAAGAGCCCTCAGATACCCTTCCAGCTAGCTTGTTTGTCGAGGTTGATATGACCCCTTGACTAAAGCCTCACCCTTGATGTTTGAGCCCCTTGTTGGTGTGTTTACTTCATGCTGTATGTTTTTGTGTGGTGTGATTGTATCCCCATAGGATTGCTAGACTTCGCATAGTCTCTCGTTTGCATGTCAATTAAGGTAGCACGGTTCCTTCGTCTAGGACTTCCTTTCTTGCGTGAGCTTTCCTAAAACACAAACAAACATTATCTTCCCTTAAGAACACGTTAACTCCTTCTACTACAGGTGAGTAAGTCTCCAAAGGTCGAGCATTCGGTAGATTGCGTAGTGACGTTATTCATCTAAAAAACATAAAACAAATAGAAATAGTTTAGCCGAACTACGACAACTCTGATTCTCATGTCCAGATGAGATACGTAGGCACGTGATGCGATGTCTTGTCGAGTTTGACTGACGACTAACTTTGGTCCTTGCTGGTTTTCGCCCTTGTTGCGATCCTTTCCCCTCGCCCTCGTTGCGATTGAGACCTTCCCTTTCTCTTGCCCTAGTTGCAATCGAGACCCTTCTGCTTTGTGTGTTTGTCTGGAGTCTGATGTAAGTCCGGCGATTGGCATTCGGTTTCCCGTTGTTTGTGTGTTTGTCTGGAGTCTGATGTAAGTCCAGCGATTGGCATTTGGTTTCCCGTGTGTTTGTTGTTTGTTTGGAGTCTGATGTAAGTCCAACGATTGGCATTTGGTTTCCTGTTTGCGTTTGTTTGTTCGGAGTTGGATGTAGGCCCAGCGATTGGCATTCCATTTCCTGTCGTGTGTTTGCTTTAACGTCTTAGCGTCTCCTTTCAATGTTTTGTTTCGGCGTACGTTAGACGAGCTACGAGTGCTCTGATTCTTACTCTGGTTAGAGAAGATACGTATGCATAGGATGCGATATCCTAGCGAGCACGTTTCCCGTATCCCCGAACTACGTCGACTCTGATGTTTGTGTCTGACAAACTACGTAGGCCCAGGATGCGACATCCTGCCGAGTCCGCTTTCTCCGTTTTCTTTTGCCTGTGTCTTGTTCCAGTGTGTGTGCATTCTTTGAGCAGTTATTTTAGCAACCTTATTCTATTCTTTCGAGCGTGGATCCCGTCGAGTACGACGGGCGTGAGGGGGTGCTAATACCTTCCCCTTGCGTAACCGACTCCCGATCCTTGCAATCTCTGGTCGTAAGACCATTTCCTTTCCAGGTTTACTTCGAGCGTTTCCTTTCCCTCCTTTGGGCTAAATAACGCACGGTGGCGGCTCTGTGTCTTTTCCCGTCGATTGTTTTTCGCGTATGCGACAGTTGGTAAACATGTTTTTGAGACTTGTCTGAAAGAATTTTTGTGAGATTGTGTTTAATATCTTGCATGTTTTATTTTCTTGAAAATTGACCAAATAGGGAGTTTGTTCTTCCATGTGTTTGGCAATATTTTATAGGTAATATGTATAGCAAGATGTTCTGACAAGTTATGATACATCATATGTCTAAGTGATCAAGATATTTTAGAAGAAAGTAACATGTTAGGACTAATGTTCTACATTGTGTCTCTCTTTAGATTTCTTCGCATGCAAGTTGGTTGTAGTAATTCTCACGCATTAGAAGATTTGTTTCCTTTTGTATACAATCAGAGACTTGATTCGTTTTGTGCGTTTTAGATTAAGAAAATATTTAATCTAAATTAGTTTTAGCATGATTAAATTTGTATATTTAAGAGATTCATATTTATTCAAGATTTGATCAACCAAGATTTACAATTAACATTATTAAATATTGATCCCTTGCGCTTGTAGAGGTTCATTCGCTCTCAGAATAAAAATCCTACTGGGCTTTCAAACTAAACTATTGTTGATATTTAAGGAGTCATTCTTCTTTGTGAAGACTTAAACCTTGCAATACTAAGCTTGACGTGTTTTTTTCTTCTTGAGTTTTTTTGTTTGTTTTGTGTAATATTATATTCCTTAATCACATTTCTAAGTTATGAGAATAAAGTATTTGAGTTGTATTATTGTCCCATCATTCATATACTTTTGTAAACTATCCAAACACTTGAGAGAGTGTTTGAGTGAAAGTGAGAGGGATCGCAGATTTAAGGGGAGTTTGGATCGAAGTTAACCGGTAGTATTAAGAAAAGAGACGTTGAATTTGGAGAATTTAAATTAGACCAATTTATACCTTTCACTATTAAAAATGATTTTCCTTTCGATTCAATGATTCAATCTCTTTTAAAAATGGCAACCCATTTTATCCATGAAATTCAAGAATAATTGTTGGAGGGTTTGCTTATGAATTATTAATTTTCTAGGTTTTGAAAATTTTGGAAAATTTTAATTATTATAAGGAATAAGATGGGTTGATACCATACAAACGTCTACAAAGTAGTGAAAAAATACATGTGAGATTTTTCTAACACAAAATATGTTTTAGGTCAACATTATAAATGTATGATGATTTAAAGGATTAAATTGAAAATTAAAAAAAGAAAGATTAAAACGCTATTAAAGCAAAACATAAATGACAAAGGATACATTTGACCTATACCTATACTTAATTGCTTCACATTTGTTAGATTTTGGAACCCTAAACAATTTTTGTACAAGTAAGAGATCATGTTTTCTATAGTGAAAAATTATTCAAAACAAACTATTGTTTTTTACTTTCCTATAGATTCATTGTGCTAGAAGTAATCATATTCGAAACTTGTCTATATTGTCTTTAGGTATGTAACTTTACTATAAACAACTTTATCTCTCCCTACAAAAAGTAAAGCTTGAAAGAGAGAGGAGAGCCAAAAGGAACTTGTTGCCTCTAAACAAACAAAGCACGACCAATAGTTAAGAATTTAAGATGATTGTGTAAGCACTTATTTCTATCTACATCTATCCTCCATTGGAGTCATCTCATTGCCCTCTTTTGATTTTAGAAGATTCCAACAATCCTCTATGAAACTATACATGAAAAGAAATTGAGGCCAAAGAAAAGTAGTAGATGTAGTTGTTGAAGATAACTTGTTTTCTATTAACTTGATCCTTTGAATATCTATCATTTTGAAAATGTTGCGGAAAGTGAGAAGCAAATAGCATCTACTTTTTTACAAGTGGCCTTTATTATTCTCTTTTTTATTTTCAAAGCCAAATAATGTCGATAATCCACTACCAAATCCATATTCCTTTTTTCATATACTTTTAATTGGACCACTCAATTTGAATGAAGCAATGGCACAACTCATGATCAATATCCATTGAAGAACAACTAGCTATCATTGTGGATATATGGGTCCACAAGGTTTTTCAACCCTAAGAATAATTGTGGTAATGTGTTAAATTGTATATATAAATTCAACGTAAGTATAATGACATTACAAACATATGAAAAGAGTGTCGTCTAAGATATAGTATATAGTTAAGAAAAATCAACTCAATACTACTAGGTATACCTATAATTGCAAGACTCGTTTTTTATAATAGGAGTTTTTCGATAAATCGTCCTATATTTTATCAATCTCAAAATAAATGTTATACTTCAAAAATTTATTTGTTTCTATTTTAAATACAATTTTAAATTTTAAATTTGAATTATATAATTTAATTAATATTATCTCTGTATATATCATATCATATTTTACAACAAAAAAATTATAATTAAAAAAGAGTGTACACACACATATATATATATATATATATATATATATATATATATATATATATATATATATATATATATATATATATATATATATATATTACGTATCATGTGAAAATATTAAAATGCCTTTAAATTTTAGTTATGCATCTTCGAATGCATTAAATACACACAAGTTAGACCATTGTGAGTAACGTTTTATTAGTTGATTTTTTTAATTCAAAGATGTATCTTTGGAACCTATCCGTAGATGCATCTCCGGAACATATATGCATCAGAATCAGAAGTAGAAACAAGAAACTTGTATTTTGATTAAAATATAATTACCATTCATAATATAAAATAAGCATTGCATAGGTGAATTCAACATAAAATGAAGCATTATATTTCAATATCCAGGTGGACGCTTCAACATCTTCACAATATCTTCGACCGATCTTGAAATCGTCGCTTCCAATTCGAGCGGAAGTTTTGTTTCGAAACAGAAAAATGTATTCCATGTAGCCCTTATGCATCTGTCATGAGCTCAAAGTTGATGAACTCAATATTCCCTTCATTGTCAATCGACAATGAACGATACTCGAGCTTGACAATTTTTCGATTGTCTCCGTAAGTTAGGAGATTATGCACTTCATATTTCAGATCTACAAAAGAGATGTACTCATTGAGTTTAAACTTTCGTTCGAGTACCGCGTTGGAGAATGAGACATTTGCAACATACCAGATGGTGTTTATTTGTGACATTTGACACATTTTCTGTTTGTTTGAAATAAACAAACAAGATCCCCTTAATTTATAGGAGTTGTGTACAAATATGGACCTCAAAATTCTATCATGTGTATCGTGTTAATTTTAAATATACATCTCTAGTACGAAACCCTATTTTATTGTTCTCGGGATACATCTTTTGGAACCTATCATGAACCAAGCATAATGCATTTTCTTGTGACATGTGATATCTATATTCACATTTTCTTGAACCAGTGTCATCTCGTTTAAAATTACGGAGAGTAGGTCTATATTTCCCACTTCTTTCGCATGTCATTGTCATAAATGCACATCTTTTATCCGAACCATTATCAGACCTTTCTATTACCACACCAAACCTCCGTTTATAGGTGTCCGTACAAATCCATTGAAGCATGTGATCACGAGATTCAAACTCTTGCTCATTTTTAAATTGGTTGTCAACATTTACCGCTTTCACAACCACACCTTTTGCATCGGAAGATACAACATGTTTGGGGAAAACATCGGGGTGCACCATATCTAATGAAAATAATTACAATAAAATACTCAATAAGTACAAATTCTGTAACACAAAGTTGAAAAAATAACACAGACGAATACCATAAATGCATTTGAAAAAAATGATCTTTACTTGGAATTCCAACTTCTTTTGCTCCCTTTGATGTGATGAAACACAAGATGTAAGATTTGGAGTGAAAATGTGGATTGAGAATGAAAGAATTTTTGGTAAGTGTTTGAAGTCGAAAACAAGTATGATTGTGTGATCATGCAATTCAGTATTTCATCAAATTATTCTGGAGATGGATCTTTGGAAAAATCAGGCATGCAAAAGATCACATACATTTCAAAATCCCACCCCAGTTCTTCGAAGATGCATCTCCGAAATATCCATTGGACAGATCATATATTTGTTGAAAACACATGGAGATACATCTCCATAATAGTTTTTAGTATTAATCTATGGTGACACTCATTTGGTGTGCCATAACGGTTGTGCATGGTGCGTCTAGAGATGTATCTCTGGAATCTGAGTCCCAATTTTGATTTTTCATAGAGTATTTTTCCTTCCATAGAATACCATAAAAAAATTCCATATTTTTTTACAAAAGTATTCTATTAAAAGTAGAATTTAAATATATAAATATAAATATATATATTTTTTACATTATTTGTTATTCGGTATTTTTTCAATATTTTTTTATAAATAAAAATATATCGATAGAAAACAAGTTTGAGTATCACTCAATATAAATATCATTACAAATTTATAAATTCTCAAAAATTCATAATAAATAAAATATTTAAATAGTCTTTTGGTCTCTGTAATTTAACAAATTTTTGATTTTGTTCTCTGTATTTTTTTGACTGAGTCCCTATATCTCATTTTTGTGTTAGTTCTAATCCCTAAAGATAAAATCCGAAGAAAAATTCGTAGGAAACCTAAGAATTTTGACTTTAGGGACTAAAATAAATTCAAAAAATAAGATATATGGATTGAGATAAAAAAATATATGGAGATCAAAATCAAAAACTCGATAACTTACATAGACCAACCAACTATTTTAACTTAAATAAAACTACCTTATATTTATTAACATCGGTCCAAAACCAATATATAAATTTGATATTAGACAGGACATCCTCATTGTTGAACATACTTTCATTCCTTACTAAACTAATAATTCTACTAAAAATATCATATGTAAAATAAACATACTTTTATAACACTGCTTTTCCAAGCTGACGGCTGAATAGTTTTTTCTTTTGTTCATACTTTTTTGCATTTGCGGAAAATAGTGCCAAAAACTTAAAATGGACTATATGGTTATATAAAGACCCAAACTAAAAGACTTGAAGAATGAATATTTTTAACTTATAGTCTTATAATTTAGTAAAAAAAGTGGTCTTATAAAAAAATTATAAATAATACATTTTAAAAAATTATATTTTTGGTAGTTGGATAAAAAAATATTACTAGGAAAAATTCAGAAAATATTAGGTGGGAGTGGTGAGAGAAAGAAATGGGAAAGGGTTAAGTTGAAGAAGATGACATGATAGTTTGATTATGTGGATTTTTATGCCAAGAAATTTCAACATTTTGACCTGCGTTAGTTGAGTCTAATAGTTTCAAGACATTTCATACATTTTACCTATTTCATTCTTGTCGTCATCATGATGAAAAGGTCAAGAGTTTTGTCATTATGAAGTGATTTTCCATGAGCTTGTCCTATAAAATATTGGTGGCTGGCTAGCTTGCAACGTATGAATGGAACTCGTGTCAAAGGGTTTCTAGCAAGTTTAAGACACATTATTTGACCAAATATTATTATATAATTTGGGTATTGGTGGGTCATGTAATATTAATTCGAGTCAATAGATAAATTCATCAAAATTATAAGCATGGGTTAATCCTTGTTAGGAATTGTATGGTAATGTTTGTCGATTGGGCCTATATATTTAAAAACTCAAGTACAATGAGGAACACATTGTTGAATATAACCTTGTAATTGTTTATTTGAGAAATTCTCAATCAATCTCATAAAAAAAATTAATTTTCATGAATTTCAAAAAAAAAAAAAACTCATTTTGATAGTAGTGTTTAGAAGGATTTTTGTGAATCAACTTTGTATTTTGTATGCAACCCTCTTTCCAAAGCGTGTGTGTGTATATATTATTTTTTATTTTCTTAAACTCTCATGAAAGACTTTCTTTTTTAATAAATTATTGTGTTTGGTTAATATTGTGAATTTGAACTATACAACATACAAAAGGATACATGGTCCACAGTCTTAAGTAATAAAAAAAAAATAAGAATATCGTTCTCACATGAAGTGTAATAATTTAGATTGATTTGCGACGCTAATTTTTGTGAATGAGTATGAGCAAAAATAACAATAATTAATGGTTGTCACAAGTTAAGCTATTGATTAAACAACGATAGCGCTAAGATAGACTTAAGTAAGTGAAATTAATAATGGAGAATATGTTAGGCATGAGCCATCAATATAACTTATCTATTGGGTGAATATGACGTGATATGTTGATAATGTGAAACCATACCATTTATTTTACTCGATTCACATGGATTTTAGTATGATTTTGTGTATGTTTTATTGTATTATGTCGGTGTTGGTGCTCTGTTTTAGGTATTTGTTGATGCAAAACTCATGTGTGAGAAAGAAGTAAAGGAAAAGAAAATAAAAAGGGAAGAAAAGAAGAAAATGTTGAAGTTTATAAGTTCTGAGCTTGTGGCGTTCGCCACGACCCTTGCCACGTCACTTCAGAGTTTAAGTATCATGGCATTCTCCATGGCCCTGTGACGTTCGCCACGAACACACAATGCTATTTTTCAGCAACGACATATAACATGGTCAAGGAAGTTCCCTATTTTCTCTCCACCATTCCCACACGAATTTAGGGAGTTCGGCCCTACTTCACCAATATAAAAAGGCTGCATCAGAAGAAAATTCGATCCAAGTTTTTCATCATGTAATTTGATTTTTAGTTTTAAGTAGAAACACTCTAAATAGTGATAGTTATTCCACATTGGGAGGCTACTGCACCTTTGTTTTTACTTTTACAAATTGCTTGGATCAAGCGTGCCGACATCGTTGTAATTTTCCAGTTATTATTTATACTCGAAGAATCCTCCGAAGTTTAATCCAATTGGTATTATTCATCAGGTTTCTTTTAATTGCTTAATTTTTTTTACTTTCCTCTTTAATTTCCAATTCTGAATTTTGATTATGTTTATGTTCAAGAATTGCATGTGTATGATCTCGTGCAAAAACCATGTCCGGCTAAATCTTTCGACATCGGTATGTAAGGACCGTTGTTCCAACGAGATTCAGTAATAGTTAATGATAATCTTTATGAGTTATTTTTCTGGCTCTGGTTTCCAATTCTAATTTAAAATGGTTTTTGCACGAGAGTGAAAAATCAATAAGGTAATAAATCAACAGAGCGAGAGATTGAGATTTTAACTGGATAGTGGTTTCTAGGCATTAATCATAAACATAGTGAGAGCGCTTTAGGATTAATTAAAATTTATGAATTTCCAAAAATTACTTTTAATTCAGGTGGGTGGGTGAGAGCAAAACATTTTGGCTTAAGACAATAGCCCGAGCCAAGACCACGAGAGTGTGAGGCAAAGTCTTTTAAATTGATATTTTCTACTGAAAAATGATTTACCTTATTTTAATGTTAATTGTTTACCGAATCCTCGAAGAATGATGTGATTTACATACCGATGCCTCTTAATTGAATACTTTAATTATATTATTATTTCTAGTTAAATTTTATTTCCCAGTTTCTCTTAATCAATCTAAGAATAACAAAGTAATCATTAGCCTTAGCTTTACACGATAACTTTAGATAAAGATAGTTTGATTTTTGATCCTTTGGGTTTGATATTTTTTAAAACTACGCGATACGTCTGTGCAATTGCAGTTAGCCATTTCGATAGACATACTAAGTCGCGATCAAGTTTTTGGCCCCGTTGCCGGGGACCAATCAAGTCAATATCTTAACTCTGTTGTTGCACGGTGTAGACTAAGGCAACTAATTTCCTTTTTATTTGTTTCAGTTGCATGCCAAACACTCGCTCAAAAGAAGACGAGTTAGAACAACCGATAGACGAAGTTGAGCGTTATATTAGACCAAGACGCCGACTTAAACAATTCCATTTAAAGTACAACCTTCCTGATCCTAATATACCCGAACCAAATATGACTGCCCCCACTAACCGTCCTTTAAGGGACTATGCTGTCCCATCTCAGGATGAACCACATAACAACATCACTGCCCCTGCCATCGACCGAAATGATTTCGAGTTGAAACCTTCGTTGTTACAAGCAGTACAACAAAACCAATTCCCTGGCATTCCTACAGACGACCCGAACCTCCATATGTCAGTATTCGTACAATATGCAGATATGGTAAAAGCTAATGGTGTTAATCCTGAAGCAATACGATTACGTCTTTTTCACTTTTCTTTAAGAGATAGAGCTAGAGCATGGCTCCAGTCCTTACCGTCAAATTCCATAACTACATGGGACGAATTAAAGAAGGTATTCTTAGCCATATATTTCGCACCTAGTAAAACGGCTATGCTAAGAAGTCAAATCAACGGATTTAGGCCAAAAGATAACAAATTGCTTTTCGAAGCATGGGAGAGATATAAGGACATGTTGAGAATTTGTCCGCACCATGGGCTTGAACCATGGCTTATTATCCACACCTTCTATGGTGGTCTCTCCTATAACACCAAATTAAACTTAGACGCTGCAGTTGGCAACGCTATAATGGATAAACCGTATGAAGAGGCTTATCAAATCATTGAAAATATGGCACAAAATCACTACCAATGGGGAGGAAAGCGCACTTCTATAGAGAAACCTCAACCAAAAGGGGGTATCTACGAAGTCAGTGGCATAGATCACGTCAATGCTAAGGTAGACGCCCTGACTCAAAAGATTGAAAGTTTAACCATAACTCCTACGGCCACTGTGGCTGCCGTAGCCCCAAACTGCGATATATGTGGAGTACCTGGACACAACATTTCCGAATGCCAATTACTAACAGGTATTGCACCTGACCAATTAAACTATTCTCAAGGAAACTCATACTCCAATACTTACAACCCATGTTGGAAAAACCATCCTATAAGACCCTAATTTTGACCCTAAGATCCCTCATGTATTCTCATCATATGCATTGACTTTGGAATCACACCTTGGCATCCTCATTACCCCTCATTCATTGGATCTGCATTGGGAGAGATCACCAAGAACATTTGATTGTATCATACTTTTTTTTTCTTTGTTTACTAACCAAAATACCAAAAATATGTCTATGTATAACTTTGTTTCTTTTGTAGGTAGTGTGTGCATCCATCAGTGCCTCGTCAAGCTCATAGTTAGGGTTTGAGACCCTCAGTGCAAGGAGATCAATAAAGGTATGGTTCAAAATGGTTTTAGACATCATATATGGATCCTCGTGTTCTTCATTTATCATTGGATCAATAAATCATCAAGAATTTGAAACTTATTTGCCTTGGAAACCCTAGTTCATTTCAGTATCTTGTTTGACTTCCTCAATACGTTTCTTAAAAATTTGGTCCAATATATCAAGGTATACTCTATATTACATTATCTTATACATATATGATCCTACATGAGTCCCAAAGATCAAGAGAAATTCAAGTTTGCAAGCAGGTTCAAGGTAGTTGATCAAAGAAAGTCAACAGGTCAAATATGGGGTTCCCTAGACCCTATCTCCTACATTTTTTGTCATAGTAAAATGATTCCAAGATAAACTTTAATCCTTATGACACTCAAAACAACTTTCATGTTGACATCAAGATCTAGTTTTGCTTGGAAAGTCATTTTTTATGGTGAATGATTATAGGTAATTTTGTTTGTGCCCTAGTTAGGAGGTCAACTTCCAAGGACCATAACTTGCTCAATTTTTATGATATGAAGGACATACAAGTTTCAAGATCAATTTCAATATGTCCTCTACAACTTTTATTCTTTGACAAACTTTAAATTCAACTTGAAAATGCATGTGCCAAGAGGAAACATTATAGGTCATTTTGGGCCATTACCATTGAACATGAAATTTTCCTTAACTTCTAAAATGCATAACTCCGTCATGCCAAATCAAAATTAGGTCAAATTTGTGATCAAATTTAATAATATCGAAATATCTATAACTTTTATGAAGGAACTATTTCCATTTGAAGCTCGTAGCAAAAATTATTCAAGGTGGAAGAAGTGGATATTTGACTTGGTACTTCGAAAATTTTCAAATATGTTTGATTTCTCAAACTTCCACCTCAAAATTCATCATGATCCAAGATTCAAATGGAAAAGTGTTCAACAATAAAGTTTTTCCCCTTGATGTCACCTTTCTAAAAAGTCTAAGATCACTTCATTTGGACAAGATTTAAGGGACTTGCGCATGGTTACTTTGTTGGGTTTGTTTTGGCAAGATTTGGATTCAAATGATCATTTCCCTTTGCATGCTTCCATGTGATGACCTCAGTACTCATTATGCACGAATTGAAGTTAGATTGCATCATTCTTTAGGCCTAAATCATTGCCCATGTATCCATGCACTATGGTTTCTAATTTTGTAAAAAAAGTAAAGGGTGTAAAATTGAATTCCATTGGTTATATAAACAAGTGCATTGCCTCAAGAATGACACACACACCTTGCCCAAGCTTTACCAAGAGATATCAGAACCTCACACCATAGAATTCCTTGAAGATTTCTTTGAAATCGAGTTTGAATCTCACCTTCTCTTTTGAATTTCACCATCTCAATTGATCACTGCAAGCAAGAGGAGGAATAATCAAGAAAATTCAGATCGAGATCAAGCCAATTTGAAGTTACCCGAAGGTGATTTTTCAGAAACTTTGAGCCTTCGATTATCTCTCAATTCTTTACCATTCTCTTTGATTTTTGGTTGGCTGAAATCCTACCAATGTAGGCAACAAGATTGAGTTGGTTTGAGGTTAAATCAAACAACTCAGATCATGAACCTCAAATTTCAAATCCATGTATCTTTCTATATACTTAGAATTGGAAGAAATGGAGGCCAAATTTGTGCTCCTGAGCATTTTCCTTCAAAAACATGTACTCGTTTTTCATTTTTCATTTGGTTGAGGGTAGACCAGTCCGGTGAGGTCCACCTGAGAAGTTGATTGGAGTTAGGGCTCCGGTGGTGCGTTAGCAAGATCCAAGTTATCTGATCTGGTGCATTGGATTAATTTTGGTATTTTCCATGAATTAAATGTTTTTGCGCATATTTTTAATTGTTTAAAAATACTTTTGAACTTTTAAAAATAGTGAATTTTTTGTCTAAGGTCATTTGACCTTGTTTGACTTAGGATAAAATCCCTTGGCCATTTATTTGGTGTTTTGAAGGTATTTTAGGTTTTGACCAAATTAAAATGTATTTTAATTCATTTTTAATATGATTTTTAATTGATCAAATGTTTAAAAATATTGTTGAGCCATTTTTATGGTCTTGTGATGTTTGACTTTCTGTTTTGGGTCTTGGTCATGATTGATTTGACTTTTGTTGGATCAAAACCATAAGATTTAGAGGATTAAGCATTCCATCTCCCAAAATGAATAGATGGTTTTGATTTGATGAAATTCCTCTCATGATCAATTTGGGTTTCTATATTCCCTTCCCTCTTCATCTTCATCCCTATTCTTTTCCATTCCCCCATTTAACCAATGAAATCTCTAATGTCTAAAGGCTAATTGATTCATCAATGACCTTATGTCAGATGAATCAATACAAGTATGACTGAGATAGGTCCCTCCCATTTTTTAGTGTGTGATATGTTTTAGGAGTTTGGTTCCTTGTACTAAATCTCTAACATGCATTAACACCTACATTTTTATTGCCCGACCTCAGATAGTTGTGACTTCTACATAAGTCCAATTACGATTGCTTAACATAGAGCTAAATTTGACCCTCAAGGCATAACATTGTAGTAAGTGAGATTGTAAGTCTCCCATTCTTCATGGTATTGTGTGGAGACTTAACCTTTTTTCCTTTCATGAGAGCTAGTGGCATACTTGTTGAATTATCCAAGTTGGAACCCTTCTCATGGAAGATGTCTTGGTTTAAGGATTCATACTTGTGAATGAATGGTTGAGTATTCTCCAAAGAATGACTTAATCAATTAAAAATCACCACAAACACCACTAACTTTTGACTAACATTTGACTAACTTTTGTTAATATTGCTTTACTTTCAAGTCATTTACTATTATGCAATTTAAATTTTAGTCATTTATCATCCATTGCCATTTACATTCCATATAACTTGTTTATGTTTCAAGTCTTCTTAACTTTGCTCATTTGAGACATATCTTGTGATTTTATATATTGTTTGTCTGCTTTTGGTTTTGTTTGTGGTCTTAGGACCTTAAAACATTTAATAAAAAGAGAAAACCCTAAAAAACATTTTGTGTACTGTTGAACTTGATATGAAATTTTGGACTTAGTGTAAGACCCCAATTTTGACCCTAAGATCCCTCATGCAATTCCATCATAAGCATTAGCATTGGGATCATACCTTTGCATCCTCCTTACCCCTCTTTCATTGGGTTTGTTTTGGGAGAGACCACCAAGAACTTTGTAATTATATCATACTTGTATTTTATCATTTCACTAACCAAAATACCAAAAATATGTCTTTGCATTTGTCTAACTCTTTTGTAGGAAGGGCATGATTCCATTGATTCATCAAGTTCACATCTAGGGTTTGAGACCCTCATGAACAAAGAGCACAACCAATAATTGATCCAAGAGTGGTTATGAGTATCATATATGAGTCCCAATGTTCTCCACATATTATATTGATCAAGTTTTCTTCAAAAGTTTGAGGGTGATTTGCCTTGGAAACCCTAGTTTGACTGGGTATCTTAAGTAACTTCTCCAATAAGCTATCTCACCAATTGATCAAATTTCTCAACGTACACCTCAAAATTCATTATCTTATGCATATATTATCTACCATGAGCCAATAAAGTCAAGAGAATTGGAAGTTAGGAAGTTGGTTGATGGTAGTTGTCCAAATGAACTCATCTGATCAAAACTGGGTTTCCCTAGACCCTATCTC
The DNA here is from genome assembly GCF_024323335.1 of Lathyrus oleraceus. Lineage (NCBI taxonomy): Eukaryota > Viridiplantae > Streptophyta > Magnoliopsida > Fabales > Fabaceae > Lathyrus > Lathyrus oleraceus. The sequence goes on along the minus strand of NC_066582.1, from coordinate 28,486,356 downwards.
CTAGAATTTTCACCATATGAAAATTATTCCAAGATATAACGTACTATAAATGACATTCCAAACAACTTTCATGTTGATACCTAGAGCTAGTTTTCTTTGGAAAATCATTTTCTATGTTGAAACATTATAGGTCATTTTTTTTGTCTAAACCCTAATTTGAAAGTCAACTTCCCAAGGCCATAACTTGCTCAATTTTTATGAGATGAAATATTTCCAAGTTGCACAATCAAATTCAATGTGTCTACCTCAACTTTTATGTTTGGATTGGGGGCTAATTCAACTTTTTTGAGCATGTGATATGAGGTTACATTATAGGTCGCTTTTGACTTATACCATTGATCAAGTGATTTTTCCAAACTTCAAAAATGCATAACTCTATCATTTCAATGCCAAATCACATGAAATTGGTGACCATTTTTAAGGTATTTGAAAGAGATACAACTTTTATGAATACACGTTTCTCATTTGAAGCTCATATAAAAAGTTAAGCAAGGTGGAATTTTGAGACATATGGCTTGACACTTAGAAAAATTTTGATATGTCAAAAATTCCCGAACTTCCACCTCAAATTTCTTCAAGTTCCAATCTCCAAATGAAAAAGTGTTGAACATGAAAGTTGTTCCTCTTGATCTAACCTTTCCAAATATTTCAAATTCATTCATTTTGGACAAGGAATGCATAGGCTGCACATGGCATGAACATGGTGACATCACTTGGCATAAATAAAACTTCATATTCAAATGCACACTTTCCTTGCAATCCAAGCTCAATTCAGACTATCCAACATTCATTTGTGGACTTATGGCAATGATTTTATGGGCCTATGCGCGCCCATGCACCCATGCATCATCAATGACCAAATTTGGAAAGTGATTTCAAGTGTGCAAATATCAATGATTTCAGCTATAAAAAGAGCCTCAATTGCTCAGAATTTCACACACATTCGCACCAGCTTTGATCCCCCATCTAAAACCCTCATTTTGCAAAGGATAAACATGAGAAATTCTTTTGAATTTGAGGTTGAATTTCCACTGTTTTGAAATTCAAATCTCCAGGAATCCACAACCTTGTAAGCATCCAATCCTTCTTCTGCAAGCAAGTGGAGTGAGACCAAGGACAAGCAAGATCAAGATGAGTTGAATCCAGACCTCCATTGAAGGTATTTTCCAGAAATTTTGAACTCTTCGATTCTCTCAAATTCTTGCTCAATTCTATTGATTCTTTGGTTGTCTGAAGTCCTACCAATATAGGCAAGAAGATTGAGTTGCTTTGAGGCCAAATTGAAGCAACTCAGTTCATGTACCTCAAATTTCAACTCCATGTATCTCTCAATATACTTGGAGTTAGAGTGAATTGATGGTGGACCAGTCCAGTGAGGTACACCGGAGAAGAATACCGGAGCTACAGCTCTGGCCATGCGCTGTCATGTCTTAAAGCCATAGGATCCTCTTGATTTGTTTTAATTTGGAGTGTGCGTTTTAAATACCAATGTTGTGGCGCGCTGACTTGAGACCATGGTGGAACGCGCGTTTCGGGGCACTTGATCTGCCACCTCAATTAATGAGGGAGATCAAGTGGTCCACGTTTTTTTCTGATATTTTAATTTTCATTTTAATTGCATTATTTTCAATAATTCATATTAAATTCAATATTGATCCAAAAAATATGGGACTTTCACCAAAAAAAATTCAAATATTTTCCTCTTTCATATTCTGAATTAAATTTTTTTTTGGATCAATATTAATATTTTTCATGAATTAATTGATTTTGCATTTGTTTTTAATTGTTTAAAAATATTTTTAAATGTCCAAAAATTATGAAATATTTTCTCCAAGGTCCTTTGACCTTGTTTGACCTATGATAAATCTCATGGCCATTTCTTTGGTGCTATGATGAGATTTTAGGAATTGGACAAAACATTTTTAATTTAAATGCATTATTTTAGTATTTTTAATTTTAATAAATGCCAAATAAATTTGTTGACCAATTGTGATGACTTGTCTATGTTTAACTCTTGTTGTTGGGCCTTGGTCAAGGTTGATTTGACTTTGTCAAATTAATATCATTGGATTTAGGGGATTGATAGAATGTACATTCCATCTCCTAAAATGAATGAGTGATATTTATTTGGTAAAAGTCCTCCTTTGACCAATTTGTGTTTTGATCCATTCCCCTCCCACTTCATCTTATTCCCTTTCTTCATTCATTCATTCCATTTGGCCTATGACATCTCAAAGTCCTAATGCTAGTTGATTGAAAAATTGACATGAGTATGGATGAGATTAGGCCGCACCTTTTGCATATTCTTTTTGTGTGTGGTATGTTTCATGAGCATAGTCCATTATACTATGTCTCTAACATGCATTAACACCAAAAATCTTATTGCCCGGTCTCAAATAGTTGTGACTTCTACATAAGTCCAATTACGATTGCTTAACATAGCGCTAAATTTGTGACATAAAAGGCATAATCATTCTAGTTAGTGAGATTGTAAGTCTCCCCTCTTTCATGGTATTGTATGGAAACTTGGCTTTCTTTCCTTCCTTTGGAAGATGTTTTAGTTCAAGGATTCATGTTTGTGATAAGTGGGTTGAGTGTTCTCCAAAGAATTTCTTAAGATGAAAAGCAAAAGCAAAACAATACTAACTTCTAACCTATTAACTACTAACTTTTAATTTCAAGCTTTTACTTTTATGCAATTTACTTTTAGCACTCTATTTCATTTGCCATTGTTCATATCATTCTAATTGTTTAGGTTAATGCAATTTGCTCTTTGTCCACTTGGACCATATTGTGTGATATATTTTTCTTGTGTATACTTTGCTTGTTTGTGTGGTCTTTGACCATTAATGTACATAATAACAACAAAAACCCTAAAAAACTTTTGAGTGGACTGTTGGCTTGATCTTGGACAAATGGACTTAGAATCTAGGAAACCTTCCTAAGCTAAAGGACTTGGCCAATGCCAACTTGTTGAAGAACCAAGTGCTTACAATTTGAACTTCATCTGATACATCTTTGAAGACATCTCGAAGTTCATATGCAACATGATCATTATGAAGCTGTCATCTTGAACCTGTGACTTGTGGAATTCATCTGTTACATGGGCTATTTTGGAGAAGATCATGGAATGGATAAGCTTGGATGTGGCCATCTTTATTTGATGCCTTGCTCTTCAAGATAATATAATTGTGCATTTGTGTGTTGCTTGATTCTAAAAGTCCAAGGGAATTCTGGTTTTCTATTGACATTCTTGTCTATTGACATTTGGTAAGATCTTTTCAACTCTAAACTTTTAATTTTGTACATAGGATAGTCTCTTCATCTTCTCCCAATTTCTTTAATTTCAAAATCTCTCCCTCCACTTTTTTCAAAATCTTCTTTGTGTGAACTACTTTTATTCTAAACTTTGACCACTTTTGCAAAATGATATAAACTTTGGCCTTATGCCATTGCATTTTCAAACTTCTTTTCTTAAATCAAATTTGTAAATAAACTTAACTATACTTTACTTAAACTTTCAAAAAGCCAAAAAGAACTAACTCATTCAAGCCATTTTTAGGCCTTTGTGCCTTTCAAACCTAATTTTGTTAAAAACAATGCATCCATTTTGAAATTTGTATCACGAACTACGAGGTTTTGATCCCTCATTTTTAGGTTGGTACGTAGGCATAAGTACAAAGGTCTTGTCAAACAAAAAAAATATAATTAATAAATTCTTTTCTCATCCCCCCATTCTATTTGCTTGTAAACATCACTTTATACCAAGTACATATGCACACAAAAAGGGCTCCCTAGGAGTACCTAGGACACTTTGGGTGTTAACACCTTCCCTTTGTGTAACCAACCCCTTTACTTGTGATCTCTGACTTTTTATTAGTTTTGATTTGAAAACTTCTTACTTTTTGGTTTTGTTCTTACTTTTTCCCTTTTCCCTTGGAAACAATAAAAGCGCGGTGGAGACTCTTGTTATTTGATCTCTAACTTGTCAATAGCTTGATGATCATGAATTTCCCGCTACACTTAGGATTAGGCAACATTATTTATGCTAAAGGACTTGTCTAATGCCAACATTTGAGACTAAGATATCTTTGAATTGTACTTTCATTTGATGCAAGACTTGAGAATTTCTTAGATTCATCTGCTACTCTATCTTTGTGCTTAATTGTTATTTTGATCATGTGTCTGATGTTTTGTTCTAAGTTGATAAAGTAATATTTCATCTGGTACATTGGAAGAGAATGAAGTCTGCTAGCTATTGGAATGCTTGCTTGGATGTGGCCATCTTTATTTGATGCCTTGATCTTCATGATGTCTGGATATTGCTCATTGCTTATTGATCATTGATTGATTAAAGTCCAAAGGAAAATGGGTTTCTATATGACATTCTTGTCTGTTGGATTTCATCCCATTGGTCAGATCTTTTCAACTCTTAACTTTTAAATTTATGCTTAGGATAGCCTCTTCATATCCTCCCACTTCTTAAGTTTTAAAATCTCTCCCTCATTTCAAAAACATTTCTTTGCTTGTGATTTCAAATTTAAACATGTTTTAATGATTAGAAACTTTGGCCTTATGCCATTGAATTTTCAAACTCTTTCTTAAATCAAATTTGTAAATAAACTTAACCATATTGACTTAAATTTAAAAAGACAAAAAGAACTAACAACTTCACTCAAACTTTGGCCTTTTATGCCCTCTTCTTAAAACTTTTGTTAAAAACAATTCACCAATTTATTTGAAAATTTTACCACGAACTACGAGGCTTTGATCCCTCATTTTTATGTTGGTATGTAGGCACGAGACCGAAGGTCTTGTTAAACACAAAAAGATAATCAATGAATTCTTTTCTTATCCCCACACTGTATTTTATGAAACATCATTTATACCAAAAACACATGCACATATAAAAAAGGGTCCCTAGGAGTACCTAGGACACTTGGGTGCTAACACCTTCCCTCTGTGTAACGAACCCCCTTACCTTTAATCTCTGGCATTTTATTAGTTTTGATTTAAAAACTTCTTATCTTTGGGTTTTGTTTGTACTTTTCCCTTTTCCTTTTTGAAACAATAAAAGCGCGGTGGCGACTCTGGTTTTTATTGACGTTAAGCTTATCCATAGCTTGATGGTCATGAATTTACCACTATAGAAATTAAGTGGCGACTCTGTTGGGAGTAGTCCTTAGTGGGTTTAGCCTACTTTTGTGTGTATAAATATTTGTATATTTCATGTTTGTATATAATGTTTGTGTGATATAATTTGTCCTGTTGTGCTTGGTGATCTCTATGTGGTGAGACAAGTTCTAACCTGAACTTGAGTTCAATTAAGATAGGAGGATGGTATTGTCATGTTCAACTTGTGTGGAGTAGTCCTTAACAAGTTGGCTTGAGATCCATCTACTCAGTGGAGACCTCTATAGAGTTGTTGATGTCACACAAGTTATTTGTGGATATGCATTACTTTCTATGATTTGGGGTCTGAGAAGCTGAGGACCATAGAACATTTAACCCGACTTGGCCTATTTGAGATGTAGTGCAGAGACTGTTCAAGTGTATACTTGATCACAGTTGTTACGCGATACTACACTCACGAGTTTCTCTTGAGAATATTATGGGTTGATGAGTCAATCATCCTAACATATAATATCCGATAGATGGGATTAAGACTCTGGGAACTTATTAGAAAATGATCTACATGTTTTTATCCTTAGTACACTCCTTTGGGATGGTTCTTAACCTGACTCTATGCTCGTGACTCGCAACAAACCCTTTGATTCTTGGTTGATCCGATCAGGTCTCATTAATATCGATGAAACTTGGGTGTTGATAATGTGAAAACCATAATCCACCAAAATGGATGATTGATCTTGATGGTGACTTGATCCATCCATTGGCCTTTGTTTGTGTTTTCCTTGTGTGTGATCCCTTGTTTGTGATTATTGCATTAATGCATACATGCACATCATAACGGTTGTTACGCTAAACCCTAAGAACATCAGAAGTTGATGACCTTAGAACATTTAACCCATCCTGGCCTATTTAGGACGTAGTGCAGAAACTGTTCAAGTGTAGACTTGATAACAGTTGTTACGCGATACTACACTCAAACGAGTTTCTCTTAAGAATATTATGGGTCGATGAGTCAGTCATTTTAACCTGTAATATCCGATAGATGGAATTAAGACTCTGGGAACTTGTTAGAACATGATCTATAGGTTTTTATCCTTAGTTTACTCCTGTAGGATGGTTCTTACCCAGACTATTTCAAGGAACTAAGGTATCATTTGCAAATATTTTCAGACCATGGATTATGGACGAAGGAACACTAAGAAGTACAGTTTCAGATGTCCCGACTTGAAAGAGTTAAGGAAGCTAGCATCTTTTGTATTAGATCCCTTGGACTTCAAACAACGTCATGGGAAGCTTCTGTCTATCTTATCTGCTGATATGGTTGAAGGACTTTTGAGTGTGCTAGTGCAGTTCTATGATCCTTTCTACCATTGTTTCACTTTCCCAGATTTTCAGCTTGTGCCTACCTTGGAGGAGTATTCTCATCTTTTAGGGATACCTGTTTCTAGTAGAGTGCCTTTTAGTGGATTGGAGGAGATTCCCCGATCTAGTATTATTGCTGAAGCTCTTCACTTAGAGGCTCATTGGGTGAAGAAAGGAGGGTTATTTGGGTTGCCATTTGTTTTCCTCATCAAGGAAGCTACTACTTTTGCTCAAGCTGGTAGTATGGATGCTTTTGAAGCTATCTTTGTGTTGCTCATCTATGGATTAGCTTTGTTCCCTAACATTGACGGTTTTGTTGATGTTAACGCCATTAGACTTTTCTTGATTGGGAATCCTGTGCCTACTTTGTTGGGTGATATGTATTTCTCTTTGCATCTAAGGAATTCTAAGGGTGGTGGAATGATTGTCTGTTGCATTCCTCTTCTGTATAAGTGGTTTATTTCGCACTTGCCTTAGACACCTGCTTTTATGGAAAACAAACAATGTCTAAGGTGGTCTCAGAGACTTATGTCTCTCACTAATGATGATATAGTTTGGTATGATCTTTCTTTGAGTAGTTTGGAGATTATTGATAGTTGTGGTGAATTTTCTAATGTGTCTCTCATTGGCACACAAGGAGGAATTAACTACAACCCTGCTTTGGCTCGTCGTCAACTTGGGTTCCCCTTGAGAGACAAACCTAGTAACATGTTGTTAGAAGGTCTTTTCTATCAAGAGGGTAAATATCCCCAACATTTGAAGCAGAAGATTGTGCATGCTTGGCATAATGTGCGTAGGAAAGGAAGATCCGAGCTTGGTCCGCTCAATTGTGTAGCTTTGGAAGCTTACACTCTTTGGGTGAAGAAGAGAGCTATGGAGTTGAAGATGCCTTATCCTTGTGAGAGACCTATGTCTATGGTTGTGGTTGAGCCATTAACTCTCCCTAACCAAGATGTAGAGGAGTTGGAAGACGCACTCGTCAAGATGAAGCAAGAGAAGGATATGTGGGAAGAGCGTTTCCGTGCTTTGAGCAAGAAGCATGAAGAGTTGCTATTGGAGTCTAAGGACAAAGATGCACTTATCGAGCTACTTGAAGACCGAGTGATGAAGAGACAGAGAGAGCTAGAGGTTTCATATTTTAGCATGCCTCAGCCTTCCATTGCTTGGAAGAAGATTATTGATCAGCTTGTCCTCGAGAAGACTCAGATGAAGGCTTCTTTTGAGACCGAGATCCGTCGTATCCGAAGGAAGTCCGTGCCTTCAGCCAGATCTTCTGACATTGTTGTTAGGGATCCTTAGGATGACTAGTCTCCTTTTCTCTTGTATCTTTTTATTTTGGTTTCTGAAATTGTACTCAGTGTAATCCTTTCAATTTATATAAATAAAAAGAGATTCATGATCACATCAAATTGTTGCAATTGCCATTTAAATATTATATATATGCAAATGATATAGTAAGTTCCTTGAAAATAAAAATAATCAAGCATTTCATTTCATGCATCATTTGCATAAGCAGGTTTTTGCCAGATGTCTGATTGGTGTTTCTTCTGTGCTTTAGCCAAGCTGACTCGCCGGTACAATAACCGAGCCAATCATCATAAAATCATGGAACATTTGAAGCAAGAGAACAGAGAGTTGAAGGACGATATCGCCCGCCTGACTGCCATGATGGAGTCAGTACTTGCTGCTCAGAATCAAGCTTCTCCAATGCCTGCAACTCCTCCCGCGAGGACTATTACTTCAGAGGTGGTTACCTCTACCATGGCTGCTGCTACCACCCACTTTGTGCCGAATATGCCTGCCGGATTCCCGTGGGGAATGCCGCCCAACTTTGTGCCCGAAGGCTTTGCGCCTACATTTGCTTCCATGACGGCATCTAGCCCGGTCATGTCCGTTCCACCTCCCGTAGTGTGCACTTTGCCTCGCATAGAGGATACCATCTATCATTCCGAGCCGTCTGAGGGTCCGGATGTTTATGAGAAGATGGACGAAATGAAAGATCAGTTTCTTGAGTTGCGCAAGGAATTGAAGACGCTGAGAGGTAAAGATCTGTTTGGGAAGAGTGTTGCCGAGTTGTGCTTAGTGCCCAATGTCAAAATCCCGGTGAAGTTCAAAGTGGCTGACTTTGAAAAGTATAAGGGAAACTCTTGTCCGCTCAGTCATCTTGTGATGTATGCCCACAAGATGTCTACTCAGACCGACAATGATCAATTTCTTATTCACTACTTCTAGGATAGCCTGACTGGTGTTGCACTCCGTTGGTACATGGAGTTGGATAGTGCAAGCATTCGCACTTTCAACGACTTGGGAGAGGCTTTTGTGAAGCAATACAAGTATAATGTGGACATGGCGCCGGATAGAGACCAGTTGAGGTCTATGTCTCAGAAGGACAAAGAGACGTTTAAAGAGTACGCGCAAAGATGGAGGGAGTTGGCTGCCGAGATCACTTCTCCTTTGGAGGAGAAAGAGATGACAAAAATCTTCTTGAAAACTATGAGTTCATTTGATTATGAACGCATGATCGCTAGTACCCCCAATGACTTTACCGAAATGGTAAATATGGGGATGAGACTTAAGGAAGGATTCCGTGAAGGACGGTTGTCAAGAGATGAGGCGTCAACAAGCAAGAGATATGGTAGCAACTTTGGTAAGAAGAAGGATAGTGAGACCAACACAATAATCAGTGGGAGGCAGATGAGGCCTAAGATCAGAAGAAATCCACCACCCCGTCAACATCATCATCATCAAGTGTCATCAATAATTTCGGTATTTTCTAATCAACAAGCAACACCAATTCAACAACAACAACAACAACAATAACATCAACGTCAACAACAACAACCGCAACAAAGAACAAACACCTACAACAACAACAATACCAACAACAATCATCATCAACAAAACTTTGAGAAGAAGAAGGTCTCTTTTGACCCGATTCCTATATCGTATACAGAGCTGTATCCCTCGCTAGTTCTCAAGAACTTGATTCAACCAAGGAACCCACCGCAGATCCCAGAACCACTTCCCCAGTGGTATAAACCTGAACTCCATTGTGCTTTTCATCAAGGAGCACCCGAACATGATATTGAGAACTATTATCCATTGAAGTATGAGGTTCAAAAGCTTATGAAGAGTGGTATGGTGTGCTTTGAGGACCGCGCGCCAAATGTGAAAGCAAACCCTTTGCCCGCTCATGGGAACTCTTCAGTGAATATGGTGGACGGTTGTCCTGGAGAATTCAAGGTTTTTGACATCCGATTTATCCGAAGATCTTTGGTGCAGATGCACAAGGATATCTGTTTGGTGAGTGACTGTGAAAATGACCATGATGGTTGTGTTGTTTGTAGTGTGAACCCAAGAGGGTGTGATGTAGTGAAAAGGGACATCCAATGTTTGATGGATGAAGGCATGATCCAAATTGTTCAATCTCGTCATGTAGATGACGACGTCAATGTCATAGTGCCCGTTTTCAAACAACAAGAGCGGTTGGTAATTCAATATGACAGCAACAATAATAAGAATGTCAGTCAAAGATCAGTATCGCCATTGGTAATACGGTTAGTGGGCCCAGTCCCGTATTCATCTGATAAGGTTGTACCGTACCAGTACAATGCTACAATGATAAAGAATGGTCAACAGGTCTCGTTACCTACGACTAGTTCAGTAGTAAGCAATGTCGATGTAACGAAGGTGACCCGAAGTGGTCGAGTGTTTGGACCGGTGTTCCCAGAAAACAAAGAAGAAACAATTATTGGTAAGAAGGAGGAGGTGCCTAATGTAGATCTAGTTAGCTGTTCAAAAGACAAGTCTGGTGAATCCAGCAACTTGAAAGCCAATGATGATGATGAGGTACTCCGATTAATAAAAAGGAGAGAATTTAATGTGGTTGAGCAACAGCTCCAGACTCCCTCAAAAATCTCAGTGTTGTCTCTGCTTTTGAATTCCGAAGCGTACAGAGAAGCACTATATAGAGTTCTTGAACAAGCATACGTAGAGCATGATATTACTATGGATCAGTTCGATCACATCGTGGCTAACATCACTTCATGCAATAATCTGAGCTTTTGCGATGAAGAACTCCCTGAGGAGGGAAGAAATCATAACCTGGCTTTGCATATTTCAATGAATTGCAAGGAAGATGCTTTGTCAAATGTGCTTGTTGACACCGGTTCATCACTCAATATGCTTCCAAAGTCGTCTTTGTCAAAGCTATCTTACCAAGGAGAGCCTATGAGGTACAGTGGATTAATCGTCAAAGCCTTTGATGGTTCGCGCAAGACAGTAATTGGTGAAGTGGACCTTCTAGTCAAGATAGGTCCGAGTGATTTTCAAATTACTTTCCAAGTAATGGATATCCACCCGGCCTACAGTTGTTTATTGGGAAGGCCATGGATTCATGAGGCAGGAGCCGTTACCTCCACTTTGCATTAGAAATTGAAATTTGTCAAAAATGGCAAGCTTGTGATTATTGGAGGAGAGAAGGCGTTGTTGGTTAGCCATATGTCATCTTTCTCGTATGTAGAAGCTGAGGATGAGGTTGGAACTTCGTTCCATGCCTTATCTATTGCTGTTGAGAAGAGAGTTGGGGCACCTATGTCCTCGCTGAAAGATGCTCAGAAGATTGTTGAAGAAGGTACTGTTGATCAGTGGGGGCGCATGGTAGAGGTCTCCGACAACAAAGGCAGAACCGGTTTGGGGTTCTAAAAAGGCTCATCAATTGCAAGATCTGAAGATATGCAACTCAGCTTCCGTAGCGGAGGGTTCATTCATGGCAATGAACAACACTTAGCTGTTGTGCTAGAGGATAACGAAGAGGAAGACTGCACCAACTTTGCATCGATCTAAGTAATTGCTTTTATATTTTAAAATCCTTCTCCTATGCCTAGGGGAGAAATGAACATTGTTTGGGCATTTTAAATTGATCATTAATAAAATTAATTATATTCATCCACATCTTTGATGTTTATTTTTACTTTTTGCTTTATTCTGAAAATGGTAATCACAAAAAACATAAATAAACAATACAATTGTCCATCTACATAATATTTGGTCACAAATTCACTTCTCTAAAATCAAAATATCAAATTATTATGCAAGTTGATTCCTAACCCCATTGAATACGATGATCTTTCTCCTTCTCCAAATTTTGAATTCCCTGTGTTTGAGGCCGAGGAGGAAAGTGATGTGGAAGTGAGTGACGAATTGTCTCGTCTTCTTGAGCAATATGAAAAGATTACTCAGCTGTTTGAAGAGCAGATTGAGCTAGTCAACTTGGGTTCCAAAGATGATGTGAAGGAAGTCAAGATTGGGTCTCGACTGTGTCCGGATGCTAAGAAGGGGTTGATTGATCTTCTTTGAGAGTATTCAAACGTGTTTGCTTGATCCTATCAAGACATTCCTAGGTAGGATTCTGAGATTGTGGAGCATAGATTGTCGTTGAAGCCAGAATGCCCGCCAGTCAAGCAGAAGTTGAGAAGAATGCATCCTGATATGTCTGTGAAGATCAAAGAGGAAGTGCAGAAGCAGATTGATGCCGATTTCCTCGTAACCGCTGAGTATCCGTAATGGGTGGCCAATATTGTGCTTGTGCCAAAGAAAGATGGAAAAGTCCGCATGTGTGTTGACTATAGAGATTTGAATAAAGCCAGTCCGAAAGATGATTTCCCTCTGCCACACATTGATATGTTGGTAGATAATACTGCTAAATTCAAAGTCTTTTCGTTTATGGACGGATTTTCCGGATATAATCAGATCAAGATGGCACCCGAAGATATGGAGAAGACCACATTCATTACACCCTGGGGAACATTTTGTTATAGAGTGATGCCTTTCGGTCTAAAGAATGCTGGTGCGACTTACTAGAGAGCAATGACTACTCTTTTTCATCATATGATGCATAAAGAGATTGAAGTATATGTCGATGACATGATTTCTAAATCAAGATGAAGAGGAACATGTTGAGCATTTATTTAAGCTATTCCAGCGTTTGAGGAAATATAAACTCCGCTTGAATCCCAATAAGTGTACTTTTGGTGTTCGTTCTAGTAAGTTGTTGGGTTTTATTGTCAGCAAGAAGGGTATTAAAGTTGATCCTGCCAAGGTCAAAGCAATACAAGAGATGCCTGTGCCAAAAACTGAGAAGCAAGTCAGAGGTTTTCTCAGTCGCTTGAATTATATTTCCAGATTCATTTCCTACATGACTGCCACATGTGCACCTATATTCAAGCTTCTTCGGAAAGACCAGCCTCGTGATTGGACAGAAGACTGCCAAAAAGCTTTTGATAGTATCAAAGAATATTTGCTTGAACCTCCTATTTTGTCTCCACCTGTTGAAGGAAGACCATTGATCATGTATTTGACTGTACTCGAAGATAGTATGGGTTGTGTTCTTGGTCAGCAAGATGAGCTGGAAAGAAAGAGTTTGCAATTTACTACCTCAGTAAGAAGTTCACCGACTGTAAGACTCGATATTCTGTGCTGGAAAAGACTTGTTGCGCATTAGCTTGGGCTGCTAAGCGTCTGCGCCAATATATGTTGAATCATACCACTTAGTTGATATCCAAAATGGATCCAATCAAGTATATATTTGAGAAGCCTGCTTTAACTTGGAGTATTGCCCGTTGGCAGATGTTGTTATCGGAGTATGATATCGAATACCAATCTTAGAAAGCGATCAAAGGTAGTATATTGGCTGACCATTTGGCTCACCAACCAATTGAAGATTATCAGTCAGTGCAATATGGCTTTCCGGATGAAGAGATTTTATACTTGAAAATGAAAGATTGTGATGAACCATTGCTTGAAGAAGGGCCAAAACCTGGTTCCTGTTGGGGCATGGTATTTGATGGAGCTGTTAATCAATATGGAAATGGCATTGGGGCAGTGATTATTACTCCTCAAGGCACGTATCTACCATTTACAACTAGATTGACTTTCAAGTGTACAAACAACATCGAAGAATATGAAGCTTGCATTATGGGGATTGAAGAGGCCATTAATCTCAGAATCAAGTATTTGGATGTCTTTGGTGATTCCGCTTTGGTTGTGAATCAGATCAAAGGAGAATGGGAGATAAATCAACCCGGTTTAGTACCATATAAAGATTATGCGAGGAGGATTTCAACTTTCTTTACAAAGGTTGAGTTTCATCATATCCCTCGAGATGAAAACCGGATGGCAGATGCTCTTGAAACGTTGGCATCAATGATTATGGTGAAATATTGGAATGAAGTTCCCAATTCATCTATGACGCGTCTTGATAGGTTAGCTCATGTGTTTTCTGTTGAAGAGATCAAAGACGAAAAGTCGTGGTATTATGACATCAAATGTTTCCTCCAAAGTCGGATTTACCCGCCTGGGGCATCTTTGAAAGATAAGAAGACTTTGAGAAGATTAGTCAGGAATTTCTACTTGAATGGTGATATACTGTACAAGAGAAACTTCGACATGGTTTTTCTTAGATGCGTGGATAGATACGAAGCAGACTTGTTGATGACCGAAGTGCACGAAGGTTCCTTTGGTACTCATTTCAATGGACATGCAATGGCGAAGAAGATGTTGCGAGCAGGTTACTATTGGCTGATAAGGTTCATGTTCCTCCGACACTTTTGAATGTTATCTCTTCCCCATGGCCCTTCTCCACGTGGGGAATTGATATGATTGGGATGATTGATCCCAAAGCTTCGAATGGACATCGTTTCATTTTGGTGGCAATTGACTACTTCACAAAATGGGTTGAAGCGACATCGTATGCAAACGTGACCAAGCAAGTTGTTGTAAGGTTTATCAAGAACCAGATTATATGCCGTTATGGTGTGCCAAGTAAGACCATTACTGATAACGGATCAAACTTGAATAACAATATGGTGGAAGATCTTTGCAAAGACTTCAAGATTGCACATCATAATTCTTCTCCCTACAGATCCAAGATGAATGGGGTTGTTGAAGCTGCGAATAAGAACATCAAGAAGATTATTCAGAATATGGTTTTCACATATAAGGATTGGCATGAGATGCTCCCTTTTTCTTTGCATGGGTATCATACATCCATCCGTACTTCAACAGGGGCAACCCCTTTCTCTCTTGTGTATGGTATAAAAGCAGTGCTCCCCATAGAGGTTAAGATTCCTTCATTGCGTGTGCTCATGGAATCCAAGTTGACTAAGGCTGAATGGTGTCAGACCAGGTTTGACCAGTTGAATTTGATTGAAGAGAAGAGATTAACTGCCATGTGTCATGGTCAGTTATATCAGCAGAGAATGAAGAAAGCCTTTGATAAGAAGGTCAAACCTCGAGTGTTCAGAGAAGGTGAGCTTGTGGTCAAGAAGATTTTAACGTTCAAGCCAGATTCCAGAGGAAAATGGACTCCTAATTATGAAGGCCCATATGTTGTTAAGAGAGCCTTTTCAGGCGGTGCATTGATTCTTACAACAATGGATGGTGAAGAGTTCACTCGTCCTATGAACGCATATGCAATCAAGAAATACTTCGCCTAAAAAAAGAAAAGAACAGCTCGCTAAGTTGAAAACCCGAAAGGGCGGCTTAGGCAAAAATGAGCGTCTCGGTGGATTGAAAACCCGAAAGGGCGATCAAGGCAAAAATTAGAGACATAAAACATAAAGAATTTCCCAATAAGTTGAGTACCCCACCCTGGGGCAACTTATGCAAAAATTAGGGATTACAGCAAGTAACTGCATTCTGCTGATCTTCAGTATTTTGAAGACTTGATTGAGCACAAGGGTTGACGTCGATTCATCATCCCGACAGCGGTCAAGAGCACAACGGATATCAAGAGTTGGTAGAAGGATTAAGGATCATTTGTATTCAATGTAACCCTTTTCCATGTAAATTACCATTTTCAACTTTGTAAAATCTATGGAGTCTTGTCATTTACAAACTTCCATTCTATTAAATAAAGTTGAGCTTTTATCCAAATTGTTTCTACTCTTATTTACTTCAGCCAATAGTTTTAAATTTTATTATGATCATTTTGAAATAAAAATTTTAAAATCAAAATCAAGTTTTTCTTTAATATATAAAAGCAATAATTTTTTCAAAAGCAAGTAAAAGGAATATCAACAACATTTCAATGAATAACAAGTCCTTAAGTGTGAAACATCAGAGGTTCCCCAAGCACTTAACCCTTTGGTTATCCCTAGATGTTAGTGTTGATTCAGTTCCTCGGTGGAATGTTTGATCCTCAGCGAAATTTCTTTGTCCCCAACTGATTTGGTTAATTCAGATACCCTGCGGCGTGTTATTTTCCCCGACAGAGTTTCTGCCTTCCCCAGTGCAGTTCGTATTTCCTCGGCAGGGTTGATCTTCAGATATGGTTGATCTTCCCCGGTGGATCGCTTTGATCTTCCCCGGTGGATCTCTGTAGAGTTTCCTCTTGGTTTATGAGCAACTTTGTTATGATTATTTCTCTGTAGGGTTGTCTCCCATTTTTATGATGTTGACCTAAAATTCCCCACAAATGGGATGTTTCTATCCTTAGCAGATCTCCTCCTTCTCCAGTTAGGTTTGAACCTTTGGGATGTTGATATCTCTGTTCTCCAGCAGTTGTCTCCATATTTTGTGGATTGACCGAGGATTGTACCGGTGGTTCAAATTATTTGCGGCACCTTCGTATCCTTTATGATATTTTTGTCAGCATAACCATCATATATACATATACATTCATATAATTTCATAATTTGCATATCCTACATCTTCATACTTGATTTGTTTGAGATCCTTATTCTCCGTTATGGCGGTATTTTATCCCCATATCAAATCTGGTGTCTGTCCTCCTTCAATTGTAGAGTGTCAGCCCCTTAAACAGAAAGACTTTAACCTTTCTCCGTTTCCCCACCGAGTTTGTTTCCTCGTGGATGGTTGTTATTTCGGTTTCCTCTCCAATAGATTATCTGGATGGAATTACTTCCCTTGAGTTATGTCCTCATTGGGTTGAGTCTTGTTTGACCATTTTCTTTCTAGCTCTTACCTAGATAGATGCTTTGATCCCCTAAGAATCTATTACCCAGTAACTGGTAATATTCTTCTTAGTTTGCAGTTTGTTACTTCTTGCCCAATACCCAGCAAAAGTACCCTTATTTCTTTTCCTCAGTAGAGTCCCCAGTGGATTTATTCCCCAGGAAGTATATCCTTGAAATGTTCATCCTAATCGGTGACGGATATCTTTCCTTCCCCTGCCTGAGTGTATCCTTGATATGTTCACCCTAACCAGTGACAAATATTCTCATTTTTTGGTATTCTATCCAGTAACTGATAGATATAATCCCTATTTTTGCTCCTCATCAGAGTCGATTCTTGATATGTTCATTCTAACCGATGACGGGTCTTCTCTTTGGTTGGTATTCTACCCAGTAAAAAGGTAGTTGTAATCCCTATTTTGTTCCTCAGAGAGTTAATTCTTGATATGTTCATCTTAACCGATGATAGGTTTTCTTCTCTTTGTGGTTTTCTACCCAGTAACCGGTAGTTGTAAATCCCATTTTATCCCCTTTTTAGAGTCTATCCTTGATATGTTCACCTTAACCGGTGACAGATTTTATCTTTGATTGGTTTTCTACCCAGTAACCAGTAGTTGTAAATCCTACTTTGTCCCCTCGTAGAGTCTATCCTTGATATGTTCATCCTAACCGATGACGGATTTTCTCTCCGACGGTTTTCTATCCAGGTTTCGATAGATGTAATTTCTACCTTTTTTGTTCAATTGGTATATCCTTGATATGTTCATCCTAACCGATGACGGGTATCCTCCTTGACATTTCCAAGCAAGTTTATCCTTGATATGTTCATCTTAACCGATGACGTATTTTCTTCCCTGTTGAGTTTATCATTGATATGTTCATCCTAACCGATGACGGATACTCTCACCCTCGGTCTTCTGTCTAGTAACTGGTAGTTGTAAATCCTATTTTCTGCAGTTTTTCTCGGCAAGGTTATTCTTACCCAGTAACCAGTAATGAATTTCCTCCCCTGGAATCCCCAACGAGTCATCCTTGATATGTTCATTCTAACCGATGACGAATGTTCTCTCTGTCAGATCTTTATTATCTCCTTACCCAGTAAGATGTAGTAGATAATAGATTTCTGCTCCTCCTGTGTTGAAGTTCATCGCTTCCCCAATTGAGTTGAGTGCACATTTCCTTAGTGAAATCATTTTTTCCCTACACGAGTCGAGTACTTCAGTTTTATCCTGACTTACTCGTATCCCCTGCAGATGTTGTTGTTTCCCTAGCTGAGTCTTTTCCATGCTTGTATGGAATCCCTCTAGTCCCCCAGTAGTTTTAAGTCGTAGCCTGGCCTACACATAACTCCTTTACCCCATAGAATCTTTGTCTCCCCAGTGAGTTTTCCTTATGGAATGCATTATGCTCCTGTGGATTTTCGGTCTCTCTAATTTCTTTTTCCTTTGTGGCAATATTTCCCCACAGAGCATTAACTTTTGCATTCATATTATATGCATCATGAGGTCTCTTAGGGACTAAAATTTGTTTCTCTATGTTGTTATTTAAGCCCATTATACCTTGGCATCCTCCTTACCCCTCTTTCATTGGGTTTGTTTTGGGAGAGATCACCAAGCACTTTGTGATTATATCACACTTGTATTTTATCATTTCACTAACCAAAATACCAAAAATATGTCTTTGCATTTGTCTAACTCTTTTGTAGGAAGGGCATGATTCCATTGACTCATCAAGTTCACATCTAGGGTTTGAGACCCTCATGAACAAAGAGCACAACCAAGAATTGATCCAAGAGTGGTTATGAGCATCATATATGAGTCTCAATGTTCTCTATATATCATATTGATCAAGTTTTCTTCAAAAGTTTGAGGGTGATTTTCCTTGGAAACCCTAGATTGACTAAGTATCTTGAGTAACTTCTCCAATAAGCTATCTCACAAATTGATCAAATTTCTCAAGGGAAACCTAAAAATTCATCATCTTATGCATATATGATCTACCATGAGCCAAGAAAGTCAAGATAATTGGAAGTTAGCAAGTTGGTTGATGGTAGTTTACCAGATGAATTCATCTAATCAAAACTGGGTCTCCCTAGACCCTATCTCCTACACTTTTCACCATATGAAAATGATTCTAAGAGAAAACTTACTCTAAATGACATTCCAAACAACTTTCATGTTGAGACCTAGAGCTAGGTTTGCTTGGAAAATCATTTTCTATGTTGAAACATTATAGGTCATTTTGTCTAAACCCTAATTTGAAAGTCAACTTCCCAAGGATATAACTTGCTCAATTTTTATGAGATGAAAGATTTCCAAGTTACACAATCAAATTCAATGTGTCTAACTCAACTTTGATGTTTGGAGTGGGGGCTGATTCAACGTTTTTGAGCATGTGATATGTGGTTACGTTATAGGTCGCTTTTGACCTATACCACTGATCAAGTGATTTTTCTAAACTTCAAAAATACATAACTCTATCATTTCAAATCTAAATGACATGAAATTGGTGACCATTTTTAAGGTATTTGAAAGCTCTACAACTTTTATGAATACACCTTTCGCATTTGAAGCTCATATAAAAAGTTAAGCAAAGATGGAATATTGAGACATATGGCTTGACACTTAGAAAAATTTTGATATGTCAAAAATTGCCAAACTTCCACCTCAAATTTATTCAAGTTCGAAGCTCCAAATGAAAAAGTGTTGAACATGGAAGTTGTTCCTCTTGATCTCACCTTTCCAAATACCTCAAATTCATTCATTTTGGACAAGGAATGCATAGGTCGCACATGGCATGAACATGGTGACATCACTTGGCAAAGATCAAACTTCAAATTCAAATGCACACTTATCTTGTAATCCAAGCTCAATTCAGACTATCCAACATTCATTTGTGGACTTATAGCAATGATTTTATGGGCCTATGCACGCCCATGCACCCATGCATCATCAATGACCAAATTTGGAAAGTGATTTCAAGTGTGCAAATGTCAATGATTTCAGCTATAAAAAGAGCCTCAATTGCTCAGAATTTCACACACATTCATGCCAGCTTTGATGCCCCATCTAAAACCCTCATTTTGAAAAGGATAAACCTGAGAAATTCTTTTGAATTTGAGGTTGAATTTCCACTGTTTTGAAATTCAAATCTCTAGGAATCCACAACCTTGTAAGCATCCAATCCTTCTTCTGCAAGCAAGTGGAGTGAGATCAAGCACAAGCAAGATCAAGATCAGTTGAATCCAGACCTCCATTGAAGGTATTTTACAGAAATTTTGAACTCTTTGATTCTCTCAAATTCTTGCTCAATTATATTGATTCTTTGGTTGTCTAAAGTCCTACCAATGTAGGCAAGAAGATGATAACACTAAAATTTACAGTATTTTCGACTCCGATTTCACATGCATTCTAGTTGTTTTATTATCATTTTGTTGTGTTATTGGTATGTTTTCCTTTGTTTTCAGGTTTTCACTTTAATCGGAGCCCCGATCGAGAAAAGGAGCGAAAAAGAGCCAAAAACCCTAAAAGTCAGCATTTTGTTCTTATGGCCTACCCAATGGCGGGCGCCACAGACCAAGCCATGACGTGTCCAAGCTCAACTACCCTCAACTCCCACGTTCTCCACTACATCCACTAAGGCGCCTCACTTTGGCCTTGTGGCGGGCGCCATGGCCTTGTGGCGGGCGCCACAAGAGGAAAACTGTTTCCCTCCATTTTCAAGTTGAAGGCATCCAAGTCATTTCCATCTTTTTACTTGCTTATAAATAGAAACTCGAATTCACTTTTACAATCATCCAAACTTAGAGTAAAGGCAAACTCAAAAGCAACTTTGTTTCACTTAGGCATATATTCAGTTTTATAAAGTGGTAATCGCTTCGCATTGGAGTGTTACCACAATTGTGTAATCGAGTCTATGATAGAGTCTGTAATCGAGTTTGAAGCACTTTGGAAGGAAGTTAATCCTGCCGCCATTTTCATTTCCGCATTGCAATTTATTCAACCCTCCGATTGGAGCAGGTTTTTATTACTTGTCTTTATCTTATTTATTTCCCACACTCGCTTTACTTTTATTTATTTCCCGCACTCGCTTTACTTTTATTTATTTCCTCGCACTCGCTTTACTTTTATTTATTTCCTCGCACTCGCTTTACTTTTATTTATTCCCTCGCACTCGCTTTACTTTTATTTATTTCCTCGCACTCGCTTTACTTTTATTTATTCCCTCGCACTCGCTTTACTTTTATTTATTTCCTCGCACTCGCTTTAAATTATTTACTTTCCGCACTCGCACTACTATTATTTACTTTCCGCACTCGCACTACTTTTATTTACATTTATGCACTTTTACTTTACCATGTCTAACTAAATTTATAAGGTTAGAATGTAAGGATCGTAATTGAACCAGTAATTCGTACAATTATTCGTAGAAACACTTAAGGGCTATTTTAACTTTCAAATTAAGTTTTCCCGCACTTCAATTCCGTTGGGTAAGATCGAAAGCCGTCCAACGTCCTTTTAAACTTAATTGTTTTTAACTATTTCAAAAACAGCGAAAGCGCTTTGTTTAGTTCATTAGGAGATTTTAACATAAAGAAGAAAAGAGATTTTAAAACTATTTTCGGACGCGTTTATAAGTTTAGAGTCTGGTTCGTGAGAACCTCTTTTGGTTAAGAAATCCAGGTTATAATACTTTTCAACTTAGTCAAGATACTATATTTCTTTAAAATAGGTTTACTACTCTAACGCAATGCGCGCCTTTTTATAAGTGACAATAAGAGGGTTTGATTAGGGAGTACAACTCGGTTCTGAATACGCGAAAGCGACAGTTCCTGTTAAATTAGTTCTTTTCAAAGTAGGAAACATTGCCCATAAGTAGCTCTACTAGCAAGTACTTGGATTATCAATTGATTACGTGAATTACATTCGACCCTATCTTTATTAATTAATCTTTATTTCAAACTTTACTTTTCAATTGCATACTACAAAAACACCTATTTTGATTGCCTTTGATAAACACCATAACAATAGATAACGATAGATTGACACTTGGTCTCTGTGGATTCGATAATCTTTTATATTACTCTGACGCGTTCGTATACTTGCGAAAAGCACGCTTCAAGTTTTTGGCGCCGTTGTCGGGGACCAATTTCGTCAAATTTCATTTTTCTGTTGTTATATCGTTTAGACTTAGGCTATTTCCCGCCGGTCAATGCGAAGAACTCGTAGCACCGGAAGTGTAAGCTTAGTATACCCTCTGGCGGAACCTGAATGTTACGCTCGCGCACGTTTATTCTTTCATAGAATTAAAAGAGCTATGGCCGAAGATCAAAACCAAAGACCTCTTAAAGATTTCGCTCAACCATCTAATGAAGAACCTAGTTCTAGTATAGTAAACCCAACCATCCCAGCTAATAATTTTGAACTTAAACCATCCCTGTTGCAACTAGTGCAACAGAGACAATTCGCGGGTCTCGCTACCGAGAACCCAAACCAACATTTAAAAATATTTCTTCAATTAGCAGACACTTTTAAAACCAATGGAGCTTCTCCTGAGGCAATACGTTTAAGATTATTTCCTTTTTCCCTCAGAGATAAAGCCCTATCATGGTTAGATTCCCTTCCACCCAATTCCATTACGACTTGGGATAATCTTAGAAGAGTTTTTCTTGCTAGATATGTTCCCCCGAGTAAAACCGTCGTTCTTCGAAACCATATAACTAGATTTACCCAAAACCAAGGAGAATCATTGTTCGAAGCTTGGGAGAGATATAAAGAGTTGTTACGAGCATGCCCACATCATGGTTTAGAAAATTGGTTAATCATTCAAACCTTCTATAATGGACTTCATTACAACACAAAGATGACCATCGACGCTGCCGCAGGCGGTGCTCTGATGAACAAACCTTATCCTGAAGCTAGTGCCCTCATCGAAGATATGGCTCAAAACCATCAATCATGGGGAGTCGAACGAGCGACAGTTGAGAAGAAGGAAGCCTAAGGAGGAGTGCATGAACTAAGCTCTATAGACATGATGCAAGCTAAAATGGACGCATTAGCCCTCAAAGTCGAGCATATGTGCATAAACCCGAATACTGTAGCCGCAGTTTCGTCGGATTGTGAGATATGTGGAACCAAAGGACACCAATCTGCAAAATGCAGTCTATTAAACGAAACCCACTATGAGCAAGTGAACTACACCCAAGGGAACCCATATTCGAATACCTATAACCCTGGATGGAGGAATCACCCGAACTTCTCCTATAAAAACAATAACCCTATCCAAAATAATGCACCTTCGAGACCTAGTTATCAAGCCCCTAGATCAAATCAACCTATGCAACCTGTACCACCAAAGCTGAGCCTTGAGAAAATTATGGAAAATTTTATCACCACTCAAACCCAACAAAACAAGGAGTTCATGAATCAAAACATTCATGTTAACGAATTGATTA
Source organism: Lathyrus oleraceus (assembly GCF_024323335.1). NCBI lineage: Eukaryota > Viridiplantae > Streptophyta > Magnoliopsida > Fabales > Fabaceae > Lathyrus > Lathyrus oleraceus. The sequence goes on along the minus strand of NC_066582.1, from coordinate 28,463,436 downwards.
CTCGGTTAGGAACCAAGGTTGACCAAATAGTTACTCATACCAAGATGCTTGAAACCCAGATCTCTCAGGTAGCTTTAAACCAAGCCCCTCAGACCACACCTGGAGGACAATTCCCTGGACAACCTCAACAAAATCCGAGAGGAAAAGCCAATGTCATTACCCTACGAAGTCGGAACGCTTATGATGAGCCACCAAACCCTAGATTGAGTGAACCCGAAACTTCTAAGGAATGTACCAAACCCACAGACGAAGTAAAGGAACCAGAAGAATCTGAAAACCAGGAAGGTCGAGATAAAGGAGAAGAACCTAAAGATAAAACTTACGTACCACCCCCGCCATATAAACCACCTATACCATATCCGCAAAGACTCAAACAAACCCATCTCAATAAACAGTATCAAAAATTTATTAAAGTTATAGAAAAACTTCATGTAGAAATCCCTTTCACAGAAGACATCACCCAAACACCTTCTTATGCAAAGTTTCTCAAAGACATCCTTACCAACAAACGTAGACTTGATGATTCGAAGCCTTTGGAATGTAATGCTATTTCCGAGGACAAATTAGCAAAGAAAGATAAAGATCCTGGAAATTTCTCCATTCCTTGCCTTTTGGGTAATCATGTCATCGAAAAAGCTTTTCTAGACTTAGGAGCTAGTGTGAGCCTAATGCCTTTAGCAGTTTGTGAAAGGTTAAACTTAGGAGAATTACAGCCCACTAAGATGTCACTTCAGTTAGCCGATAGATATGTTAAATATCCGATAGGCATTTTAGAAGATGTTCCTGTTAGGATAGTGATCGCGACTTTATGAGTCTATCGGGGTACTAACTGCAAGTGCACAGTCTAATCACGTAGTTTTAAAAGATATCAATCCCACAGGGACTTAATGAATCGATCTACCGTTTTTCTAGGGTTACTGCGTAAAGCTAAGGCGGATGATACTTTACTGATTAGGGGGAAAAGTAAAACTAAATTTGGATCTAGTTTAAAATATCAAATAATATGGATATCAGTATGTAGTTCGTCGTAATTAGGGAATCAAATCTTCGTTGGTCTTTTTCTTAATTTTAAAATAAGTCTTTTCAGTAGACACTATTAATTAAAAGTCTTTTCCTCAAACTCTCGCTCTGTTGAATTAGACTATGACTTTATATTTTAACGTACGCTCTCACTATTTCGTTAAATCTAAAATCACTTTTAAAAATAATAGAATCTATAGAAACTCTTTTTGAGAAAATACTAACCGTTTAAACACCCTCGTCTCAAACTCTCGCTCTGTTGACTTAGACTATATGATTAAACTTAAATGCTTAACTCTCGTCCTCACATTTAACTTTTAAAAATAATTTTTGAAAATAATTAGAATTCAATTAACCTTAAAAATTGCTTTCGCCCTGATTTAAAGTTAATGTTCAATTTACACTGTCCAGTTAAAAGCTCAAACCGTCGTTCTATTGATTTTAACTTCTTTATGTCTTTTACTCTCGTACAAAAACCTTGGTATTAACTTTGTAAATTGAGTCCAGAAAAAGAGTGACTATATTTTGAAATAAATTTAAACCAACTCAATTTTGATTCCTTTATTCCGCTTACTTTACATACCGATATCTAAATTAATTAGCCGGACATGCTAAACATGCATAAACAATAATCATGCATAAATACGGCCATATCAAACAAACAATATATATAAACAGCAGAACAAAGCATATGTAAATTAAAACTATAAATCAAATAATTAATGAACCTGGAAAATTACTAGAAATCTGGATTTTATCTCCTAGCTTCGATGCTCGAACACTCCACCAGAAGCCGGTTGGATTTGTTCTTCACAATTCTCAATCAGATAGGAAAGTAAAAACAAGGAAATAAAATACTATGATCTAACGTAAGGTTAGATCCAGTAAAAATTACATAATAGTTTCCGGTGTAGAAACTATCGTGAGAAAATAAATTGAATGCTTCGGAAATTAAACTAGAAAAGAAAAGAAAATAAAATGCTTGAAAATTTAGAGTGCTGGAAAATTATAATGCTGGAAAGGTATTGCTGGAAAATTGCACAGAGAAGAGAGAGTCTCCATTGGCTTTTGTGTGGTCTATTTATATTCATCTCTCCAAAAAACCGTTTCCTAAAAAGTGTCTTCAGTATGGTTCCAAACGTCAACGAGTGCAGGAGGAAATTTAGGGGAAACCGTCCACTCTGTTACGCACGTCAAGCCTAAAATATAGGATGAAATATGTGACGTCCGTCACACACTGTGTTACGGTCGTATCACTAGGTTTTGGGGCGTGACCCTCGGCACGTGAGTGTGGCGGTCGTGTCAGCCATTTCCTTTGTTCCAAACGTGGGCTGGGCTTTGGTGCTTCAGCTTGCTGCTTTTCCTAGAAAATCCTCTTTTTGCACCCCTCTTCTTTCTTTTTCACACGTGCTTTAAATAACGATACCTGAAATAAATAATAAGAAAATACCGAGTAATATCGAATAATATAAAATAAATTGAATCAAATAACGATATAATTTAATTAAATCAAGTCTAAAAATGTGATATAGTTTCATGTTATCAAACTCCCCCACACTTAGACTTTTGCTTGTCCTCAAGCAAGATGAAATTTCCAAACACACATCAATTCGTAATAAGTTGCAAGTAAATCTCGTTTAGAAATAACCTGAGTTTAATCTTAACGTCAAAAACTACCGTAACAACACTAGATAACCCCACCTTATGCAAACCAGTTCGAGTCATGCTATTATAGCTCAGCCTAGTTCTTTTACTCTTATTTCACCCGTTTTCGTTCGAGCGAAATCACATTAAGCCCTTTATCTTTTCGCTCACATGGTGGAGTAACCAGTTAGCGATTCTGATCCCCTTTTAGTTAGAAGTTCTGGTACATACGTTGGATAACTTATTTATTTAGTCTATTGCAAATTACGGGGGATCGGACCGTAGTTCGCCCTACCAAGTTCAGCACCAGAAACCGCTGAACCAACTCACAATGGATCGTTCATACTATGTTTTTGTAGGGTCCGCAACCTTTGGATTAAATGATCGGGTAAGGATCACCTAACTTAATTAGTGCATTTCCTGATTTTTAATATGTTGTTTTGGGAATCATTCACTTGTATTCATCGACTCTCCATGTAGCTTGCTATTAAGATGGTGCCGACTTCTCGCATAAACTACTCGGGGTTACTATAGAACTAAAAGGTCAAGGAATTGGTATAATAGGTACTTAGCCTTATCTAACATGTTGAGGTTTTTAGAGTGTTGGGGCGGTAATAATTTTGTCTTAATTTCACTCAAGTTTTATAAAATAGGCAACCTTTATACTTATTGAGTGTGTTGAATTTTGTTATGGGTCAAGAAAATTGAAGAGAATAGATAATAAAAATTTCACACTAGGGACTTGACTTAAGAATTTTTTTTTATTATTGAAAGGGAAATAACATACTTGAAAGGGAAATATTGAAAGGGAAATAAACATAACTGAAACAAAGTTTTCCCCCCTACACTTAAATGAAATATTGTCCCCAATGTTTCAAAAAAACGAAAGAAAAGGAAAAATAAATAAAAATGGTACTCAAACTCAATTCTGCCTGCGTCCTCTTGTTCTCGGACCCGGTGATCGTTCACGTACTGCCAAGTCATCAAACCTGTTAAGCAAGTCAGTGAACCTCTGGTCGGTTATTGCATTCCTCTCTTGTTGTTGTTGCATCAGGCACATTAGTTGCATTACTTCGTTATTCTGCGCATGTATGGCATCAAGCCGTTGGGCTTGATGTTCAATAGCATCCATGATGTCATCATTTGTTGCAGGCCTTCTTCTTCGACGACGTCGGGAGGATGGACCAGCCACATTATCGGAAGGATTAAGTGGGACAGAATGTTGTTCAGGACCTTGATCACCTTGCTCCATTTCATCAAACTCGTCTGGGGGCGGGTTTGCTTGTGTAGGCATGGTAGGTTTGGGAGCATTCAAATCGTAGATGAATCTGTTGGGGTTGGTAACATCGGTGAGTGCAATGTTGGGCAAAACGACGCTTTGGACTTCTTGGTTATTCACCATAAGATAATACTTGCCGCCTACCCTATTTTTGATTAAGCGGCAGGAGCGACAATAGCTGATATCCATAAACAGGGGTGGCAAAGATTGCAAATTCTGAAGTCGGTCCCCTAGATTTAAACCGAGTGTGATGGTGGTTATTAATCCTCGAATCACAAAAGGTTGACTGCCTCGAGCATAAAGGGTACGGATATGGTGAAGTAAGAAAGAGGCGGCGTTTACCTTTGTATCTACTGAAAAGATGCAGTGTAGGAAGAATAATTCTTTCGCATTGACTTTACTGTTGTTGGCTCTTCCAAAGATGGTGTTTTGCAAAATACGGATAAAATACCGGATAGTGGGGTTGTGTATGTGTGAAGCAAGTAATGCATCCCAATTGGTGGTTACCACACCGGATATTTTTCCAAAAAGGTCGAATGCGTTCGTGTTCCATTCTGAGTTTGGAGGGATTCTCGGGTGGACGTCGTCTCCTTCAGGAAAACGTAGCATGGCGCTCAACTGTTCTTGAGATAGTGCATACTCAGTGTTGAACATACGGAATTTTGCGACACCGGTTAAGTACTCGTCCTCACCGGTTGGATTGGTGTATGAATAGGAGCTTAAAAACTCCAAGGTGAGTGATGGGTATGTTGGGTGATTTTGTGTGCACAGAAAAGTTAAATTGGATAGCCTAAGCAGCCATTGCACACCTTGAAGTAATCCTAATTCTTGTAAGCAATTGAAATCTGGGTACCTGGTAGATATGACACCGCGTTGCTGGAACCGAACAAACTGCTCCCGTTGATAGTTACTATCTTCAGATCGGAAAATAATATTTCCGAATTGCACTTCTTGATGTTGGTTCTCCGCCATTTCGATTGGTAGGGAGAAAGAAGGAGAAAGGAAAAGAGGATGAAATATTTTTTTTGTATAGAATTGTTTTTGTTTTGATGTGGTGTAGGAAGAAATGTAGTGAAGGTATTTACAGGAAGAGTTTTGAAATTGGGAAGAGAAGTGGGTGAGAAAAAAATTAATGGGGATGAAGGTGACTGGAATGGAGTAAAGAGGTGAGTTGAATAGGGATAAAGATGAATTAAAATGGGGAGTAACGGTCATGACCATAACGGTCAACAACATTTTACGAGGAAACAAGCTGTCACGCTCGTGACAGCATGCGTTACGGGCGTCATGGGGTGCGTGGCGACCGTGACAGCATGTGTGACGCTCGTCACACTTCTGAGTTTTGCAACGGTCGTGACAGCATGGTGGCAGCATGCATTGGCTAAAATTTGTGACAAGTTTTGTTTTATTATTATTTTTTTATTTTTTTATTTTTTTTTAAATTGCCATGAATGCTACTTTACTACACCATAGAATATATATTTTTTCTCTAATAAGCCATGTAAGTAGTAGCATACAATATATATCATCATTGGTAATTTTAGACAGTGCATAAATCAAAATAAAATTTAATTTAACCAATAATGCCAGTAACTTCATAAAAATAAACATAATGTAATATTTGACCGAAGATAAAATAAAACATGCGAAAAATAAATCTAAGATTAAAAATATTGTCAAACGAAACTATAAATTTCCTAAGACTAAAACTAGTTAACTCCAATTCTTCTAGCCACTTGTAGAATCTCTCGTCGGAGGAGCAAAGGAATTGACACGGTGTAGCAACTCGTGAAATTGATTTGTCATTCTACTCATGTATTCTATAAATTCATGTCCCATCATAGTTAACTCTTCTCTAATGGCATCTTGTTCTGACATCAAGGCTTGAATAGCGGTATTATAATCAATTCCGGGCATATGATGTCTAAGATCAGGTACTGCCGATTCTGCGGACGGGATAGGATGAGGTGGAGAGGCAGCATCATGGTAACCAGTTGGTGTCTGCGGATCAGACTCTGCATTGGAAATCTGATTGTCAAGAATCTCATAATCTTGGATGGTTTCAACAGATCTAACAGGAGAAGGTATTCCATCCAGGTTAGTGTTAACTAAAGAAAGGAAAAACAAGAATTTTTTTAGTCAGGATTTGGCCAGATGCCGAAAGAAGAAAAGAAGAAAAATTTAATAAAATAAATAAAATGAAGAATGAAAACTGAATATAATCAAAAGAGTAATCAAAGAAAAATAAAATTTTGTGGGTTGTCTCCCACGAAGCGCTTTGTTTAATGTCACAAGCTCGACATAAAACTATTAAATGTTAATCTATTAATTTTGGAGACAATACGTCTAAGTGCAGGACTTGCGAGTCTTCATTGTTTTCAGCATAATGATAATGTTTTAGACGCTGTCCGTTTACAATAAATGATTCAATAGATTTTCCTTTAATTTCTACAGCCCCACTAGTAAAGACATTAGTGACTTGGAAAGGGCCTGACCACCGAGAGCGTAGTTTTCCTGGGAATAACTTAAGTCTAGAGTTAAACAATAGGACTACATCGCCTTGTTTGAAAGTTTTCCTTGATATACGTTTATCATGCCATTTTTTTCGTTCTTTCCTTGTAGATTTTGGCATTTTCGTATGCGTCTTGTCTAAGTTCCTCTAATTCGTTTATATCTAGAATTCGCTTTTCACCGGCGGCCTTATAATTTAAATTTAAATTTTTAATAGCCCAATAGGCCTTATGTTCTAACTCCACTGGGAGGTGACACAATTTACCATAAATAAGCTTAAATGGGGTTGTTCGTATGGGAGTTTTGTAAGCGGTTCGATATGCCCATAAAGCTTCGGGTAATTTTGATGACCAGTCTTTCCTCGATGTAGCGACTGTTTTTTCCAATATCTGTTTAATTTCTCTATTAGACACTTCCACTTGTCCACTAGTTTGAGGATGGTAAGGTGTTGCTACTCGATGTTTTACACCATACTTAAACAACAATTTTTCGAGTATCTTAGATATGAAATGAGATCCACCGTCACTGATGACTATTCTTGGGACACCAAATCTTGGAAAGATTATATTCTTAAAGAGTTTAATTACTACTCGTGTGTCGTTTGTTGGAGAAGTTATAGCCTCAATCCATTTTGATACGTAGTCAACTGCTACGAGTATGTATTTGTTACCAAAAGAAGGTGGAAGAGGTCCCATGAAATCTATTCCCCACACATAAAAAATTTCTACTTCCAAAATGCCTTTTTGTGGCATTTCGTCACGTCTAGATATGTTTCCTGTGCGTTGACACCTATCTCATTTCTTGACAGCGGTATGTACATCCTTCCATATGTTTGGCCAATAAAGACCGGCTTGTAGGATTTTAGAGCAGATTTTGGATGTACTTGCATGTCCACCATAAGGAGCGGAATGACAATGTTGGATTATACTTTCTACCTCTTCTTCAGGTATACAGCAACGAAAAATACCATCGGAGCCTCTTTTGAAAAGTAAAGGGTCGTCCCAGTAGTAATGTTTTATGTCATGGAAGAATCGTTTCTTTTTTTGGTAGGATAAATCAAGTGGAACCACTCCGGCGGCTAAATAATTGACAAAATCAGCGTACCATGGTGTAACGCATACAGCCAAGGTGGTTTCTACTTGTTTGTCAGATCTATTTTCTTCCAAATTAGCTATAAGTTTACCGTACGAGAAATCATCGTTGATCGATGTTCTTTCCGGTTCCAGGTTTTCGAGTCTAGAGAGGTGATCTGCTACTACGTTTTCAGTTCCTTTTTTATCCTTGATTTCCAAATCAAATTCTTGTAGCAACAAGATCCACCTTAGGAGTCTAGGTTTAGCGTCCTTTTTTGTTAAGAGGTACTTAATGGCAGCGTGATCAGTGTAAACGATTATTTTAGCTCCGACCAAGTAGGAACAAAATTTATTTAGTGCAAATACTACTGCTAAAAGTTCTTTCTTGGTCGTGGCGTAATTCATTTGCACTTCATCTAGAGTTCTACTCGCATAACATATGACGTGAAGTTTTTTATCCTTTTGTTGTCCTAGAACAGCGCCTACGGCGTAGTCACTTGCGTCACACATTATTTCGAAAGGTTCATTCCAATTCGGGGTCTGCATTATGGGCGCGGAGATCAATGCTTGTTTAAGTGTTTGAAATGCTTCTAAACATTTATTGTCGAAGATGAATTCAGCGTCTTTCATTAATAATCTGGTTAAAGGTTTAGTTATTTTAGAGAAATCTTTAATGAATCATCGGTAAAAACCAGCATGTCCTAAGAAGCTTCGTATTTCCCTCACAATTTTCGGAGGTTGAAGGTTTTCGATTACTTCTATTTTGGCTTTGTCTACTTCAATTCCTCTATTTGATATGATGTGTCCTAAAACAATTCCTTCTTGTACCATAAAGTGACATTTTTCCCAATTAAGTACTAGGTTTACTTTTACACATCGTTCTAGAACTCTTTCTAGGTTTTCAAGACATTCTTCGAAACTTTGCCCGCATACGGAAAAGTCATCCATAAAGACTTCCATGATGTTTTCGAGAAAATTGGCGAATATTGCCATCATGCACCTTTGGAAAGTTGCAGGAGCATTGCACAAGCCAAACGGCATTCGTCGATAAGCGAAGGTACCAAAAGGACATGTGAACGTTGTCTTTTCTTGGTCATCAGGATGAATCGGTATTTGAAAGAAACCTGAGTAACCGTCCAGATAGCAGAAATGAGAATGCTTGGCTAGTCGTTCTAACATCTGGTCTATGAATGGTAAAGGAAAATGATCTTTTCGGGTTGCTTTGTTTAGCTTTCTATAATCAATGCACATTCTCCATCCCGATTCAATTCGTTTGGTTATAGTTTCTCCTTTTTCATTTTCGATCACTGTTATACCTCCTTTTTTTGGTACTACGTGTACAGGACTAACCCATTTGCTATCGGATATAGGATATATGATACCTGCCTCTAACAACTTCGTTACTTCCTTCTTCACTACCTCACTCATGATCGGGTTTAGTCTCCTCTGATGTTCCCTAGAAGTTTTACAGTCTTCTTCTAGCATGATGCGGTGCATACAAATAGAAGGACTTATCCCTTTAAGATCGGTGATGTTGTATCCTAGTGCGGTTGGATATTTTCTTAAGATATGTAGGAGTTTTTCGGTTTCAAGTTTTCCTAGGTCTGCATTGACTATTACTGGTCGTTCAAGTTCTAGGTCTAGGAATTCATATCTCAGATTTTTGGGAAGTGTTTTCAGGTCGAGGGTTGGTTTCTTAAGGCATTGCGTAGGATCTGATGTTATTGCTAAACATTGGTTCAGTCTGTCTTTTACACGATAGTCAGACAAATCGTCATTTTCTAATTCTGTTTCTTTTATGCATTCATCGATGGTATCCATGAAGTAACATGTGTCTTCTATTGCAGGTGCTTTCAAAAATTTGGAAAGAATAAACTCAATTTTCTCTTCTCCTACTTCGAAAGTGAGTCGTCCTCGTTTTACATCTATGATAGCACCGACAGTTGCTAAGAAGGGTCTTCCCAATATAATGGGGGTAACTTCATCTTCTCTTATGTCCATAATTATAAAATCAGTGGGAATTTAGACTTGACCTATGCGCACGGGAACGTTTTTAAGAATTCCTACGGGATATCTAACGGAACGATCTGCTAATTGCACAGACATTTTAGTTGGTCTTAATTCTCCCATTTCAAGTTTCTTGCATATGGACAAGGGCATAACACTGATACCGGCTCCTAAATCGCATAAAGCTTTGTCTATGACAAATTTCCTATATGACAGGGTATAGAAAAACTACCAGGATCTTTAAGTTTAGGAGGCATATTTTGGATTATTGCGCTACACTCAGCAGTGAGTGTAACGGTTTCGCTATCTTCAAGTTTCCTTTTATTGGATAAAATTTCTTTTAAGAACTTAGCATACGAGGGCATTTGTGTAATAGCTTTTGTAAAAGGAATTGTGACGTTTAATTGTTTCAGTAGGTCAACAAATTTTTTAAATTGGCACGCGTCTTTGGTTTTAATTAGCCTTTGAGGATAAGGGATAGGTGGTTTGTAAGGCGGTGGAGGTACATAAGGTTCTTTTTTTTCTACGGTTTCCTTATTACACTCTTCCTTTTCCTTAGGTTTACTTTCTTCCTCAGTTAACTTTTTAGAGTTTTGGTTCTCAATCCTTGGGTCAGACGGTCCTTCTACCTCTGTACCACTTCGTAATATAATTGCATGAGCGTGGCCTTTCGGATTAGGTTGGGGTTGTCCAGGAAATGTACCAGTTGGGGCAGTAGTAGGCGCTTGTTGTTGAGCTACTTGCGAGATTTGTGTTTCCAGCATTTTGTTATGGGTAGCCAGGGCATCTACTTTACTTGCTAGTTGTTTAATCTGTTCGCTAGTGTGTACATTCTGGTTTAAGAACTCTTTATTGGTTTGCTGTTGAGAAGCTATGAAGTTCTCCATCATGATTTCCAAATTGGATTTCCTAGGAACGTTATTGTTAGGTGTATATGGGGGCGGCTTTTGATATCCAGGAGGTATAGCTGGAGCTTGACTGGGAGCTTGACCTGGTGCGTATAAAGCGTTGTTACTTTTATATGAAAAATTAGGATGGTTCTTCCAGTTTGAGTTATAGGTATGCGAGTAAGGATTTCCTTGAGCATAGTTCACCTGCTCTGTTTGAATTCCTGTTAGGAGTTGACAATCTGTAGGCGTGTGACCTTGAATTCCACAGACTTCGCAATTTTAAGTTACGGCAACCACGGTGGCTGGAGGTGATACATTTAAACTTTCAATTTTCTAGGCAAGAGCATCCACTTTTGCATTAACGTGATCAAGGCTACTTATCTCGTACATGCCACCTTTCGTTTGAGGTTTTTCTACCATTGTTCGGTCGCTTCCCCACTGATAATGATTTTGGGCCATGCTCTCGATAAGTTGATAAGCGTCGGTGTAAGGTTTATCCATAAGCGCACAACCGGCGGCGGCGTCTATTGTTAACCTTGTGTTGTACAAGAGACCATTGTAGAAGGTGTGAATTACTAACCAGTCCTCTAAACCATGGTGTGGGCAAAGTCTCATCATGTCCTTGTATCTTTCCCATGCTTCGAAAAGAGACTCGTTATCTTTTTGCTTAAATCCATTTATCTGGGCTCTCAACATAGTTGTTTTGCTTGGAGGAAAATATCGGGCAAGAAAGACTTTCTTCAACTCATTCCATGTCGTGACTGAGTTGGAAGGAAGAGACTGAAGCCATCTTCTAGCTTTATCTCTTAACGAGAAAGGAAAGAGACGAAGTCGAATTGCCTCTGAAGTGACAGCATTAGCTTTAACAGTGTCAGCGTATTGGACAAATACGGATAAATGAAGGTTTGGATCCTCGGTAGGATTTCCAGAAAATTGATTCTGTTGCACTGCCTGCAACAGCGAAGGTTTAAGTTCAAAGTTGTTCGCTTCGATTGCGGGTGGAGCAATACTCGAATGCGGCTCATCCTGTGATGGAGCAGCGTAATCTCGAAGAGCACGAGCTGGTTCGGCCATCGCTGGTATCGTTGAAGGAAGGGGATTTTTGAGATCAGGAATTTCGATTGGAGGAAGATTGTTTCTAACACTATACTCCCGAATTCGTCGTAATAATCGGAGATATCGTTCAACGTCGTTGATTCGTAAGTAGTACGACTCGCCTTGTGAGCGAGTGTGTGGCATACAAATCAACGAAAAATAAGGGAAAAAATAAAATTGCCTTAGTCTCTACAGCGTAACAGAAGAGTTACGATATCGACTAATTAAAAGTCCCCGGCAACGGCGCCAAAAACATGATCGCGACTTTATGAGTCTATCGGGGTACTAACTGCAAGTGCACAGTCTAATCGCGTAGTTTTAAAAGATATCGATCCCACAGGGACTTAATGAATCGATCTACCGTTTTTCTAGGGTTACTGCGTAAAGCTAAGGCGGATTATACTTTACTGATTAGGGGGAAAAGTAAAACTAAATTTGGATCTAGTTTAAAATATCAAATAATATGGATATCAGTATGTAGTTCGTCGTAATTAGGGAATCAAATCTTCGTTGGTCTTTTTCTTAATTTTAAAATAAGTCTTTTCAGTAGACACTATTAATTAAAAGTCTTTTCCTCAAACTCTCGCTCTGTTGAATTAGACTATGACTTTATATTTTAACGTACGCTCTCACTATTTCGTTAAATCTAAAATCACTTTTGAAAATAATAGAATCTATAGAAACTCTTTTTGAGAAAATACTAACCGTTTAAACGCCCTCGTTTCAAACTCTCGCTCTGTTGACTTAGACTATATGATTAAACTTAAATGCTTAACTCTCGTCCTCACATTTAACTTTTAAAAATAATTTTTCAAAATAATTAGAATTCAATTAACCTTAAAAAATGCTTTCGCCCTAATTTAAAGTTAATGTTCAATTTACACTGTCCAGTTAAAAGCTCAAATCGTCGTTATATTGATTTTAACTTCTTTATGTCTTTTACTCTCGTACAAAAACCTTGGTATTAACTTTGTAAATTGAGACCAGAAAAAGAGTGACTATATTTTGAAATAAATTTAAACCAACTCAATTTTGATTCCTTTATTCCGCTTACTTTACATACCGATATCTAAATTAATTAGCCGGACATGCTAAACATGCATAAACAATAATCATGCATAAATACGGCCATATCAAACAAACAATATATATAAACAGCAGAACAAAGCATATGTAAATTAAAACTATAAATCAAATAATTAATGAACCTGGAAAATTACTAGAAATCTGGATTTTATCTCCTAGCTTCGATGCTCGAACACTCCACCAGAAGCCGGTTGGATTTGTTCTTCACAATTCTCAATCAGATAGGAAAGTAAAAACAAGGAAATAAAATACTATGATCTAACGTAAGGTTAGATCCAGTAAAAATTACACAATAGTTTCTGGTGTAGAAACTATCGTGAGAAAATAAATTGAATGCTTCGGAAATTAAACTAGAAAAGAAAAGAAAATAAAATGCTTGAAAATTTAGAGTGCTGGAAAATTATAATGCTGGAAAGGTATTGCTGGAAAATTGCACGGAGAAGAGAGAGTCTCCATTGGCTTTTGTGTGGTCTATTTATATTCATCTCTCCAAATAACCGCTTCCTAGAAAGTGTCTTCAGTATGGTTCCAAACGTCAACGGGTGCAGGAGGAAATTTAGGGGAAACCGTCCACTCTGTTACGCACGTCAAGCCTAAAATATAGGTTGAAATGTGTGACGTCCGTCACACACTGTGTTACGGTCGTAACACTAGGTTTTGGGGCGTGACGCTCGGCTCGTGAGTGTGGCGGTCGTGACAGCCATTTCCTTTGTTCCAAACGTGGGCTGGGCTTTGGTGCTTCAGCTTGCTGCTTTTCCTAGAAAATCCCCTCTTTGCACCCCTCTTCTTTCTTTTTCACACGTGCTTTAAATAATGATACTTGAAATAAATAATAAGAAAATATCGAGTAATATCGAATAATATAAAATAAATTGAATCAAATAACGATATAATTTAATTAAATGAAGTCTAAAAATGTGATATAGTTTCATGTTATCAGATAGGTCAGTTATTTATCCCTACTAATTTTGTTGTCATGGACATCAAAGAGGACAATGATATACCAATCCTTCTAGGTAGACCATTCTTATCGACTGCAGGAGCCATAATAGATGTCAAAAAAGGAAAGTTGACATTTGAGGTAGGCGACGAGAAAATTGAATTTATACTTTCGAAATTTCATATGGCACCTGTGATGGGAGACTCGTGTTATGCCTTAGATATCATTGATGAATGTATTAGAGAATTAGAACAAAAAGAAATTATAAAAACAATTAAGTTACCATCAACTCTCATAAGAGAAGATGATGACTTTAAGAAACCTTACATCGATGATAACCTTTACGAATGTTTATCCCTTACCCCAAATCCTATGCCATGCCCTAAGAAACCAACCTTAGAACTTAAGGAACTGCCTAAGAACCTGAGATACAAGTTCCTCGATGAAAAGATGAACCATCCAGTTATAGTTAGTGCTACCTTGAGCCAAGAGGAAACGAACCAACTTTTAGACGTTTTACGAAGATATCCCTCAACCTTAGGATATAATATCTCTGACCTGAAAGGTATAAGCCCATCCGTATGCATGCATCAGATTTCGCTCGAAGAAGATTCAAAACCCTCTAGGGAACATCAGAGAAGAATAAACCCTATAATGAGTGATGTTGTTAAAAAGGAAGTTCTTAAGTTACTTGAGGCAGGTATAATCTATCAGATCTCGGATAGTAAGTGGGTGAGCCCTGTGCATGTAGTACCTAAAAAGGGAGGCATCACAGTCGTGCAAAACGATAAAGGCGAACATGTAGCAAAACGTTTAGAAGGAGGATGGCGGATGTGTATAGATTATAGAAAATTAAATAAAGTAACTAGGAAGGATCATTTCCCTTTACCATTTATTGACCAGATATTGGAGCGTCTAGCCAGACACTTTTACTTCTGCTATCTAGATGGATACTCTGGATTCTTCCAAATACATATCCACCCCGAAGATCAAGAAAATACTACCTTTACATGCCCTTATGGAACTTTTGCCTACAGACGAATGTCGTTCGGCCTCTGTAATGCCCTAGCTACTTTCCAACGCTGCATGATGTCAATCTTTGCAAATTACCTAGACGGTATCATGGAAGTGTTTATGGATGATTTCTCGGTTTGCGGATTTGATTTCCACAATTGTCTTGCTAACCTTGAGAATATCCTGGAGAGATGCGTGGAGGTGAACCTCGTGCTAAACTGGGAAAAATGTCATTTCATGGTAACCGAAGGAATAGTTTTAGGACATATAGTTTCCGAAAAAGGTATAGAGGTAGATAAAGCTAAAATAGAAGTTATAGAAAACCTAAAACCCCCTAAAACCATCAGAGAAGTCCGAAGCTTTCTTGGACACGCTGGATTCTACCGACGTTTTATTAAGGACTTCTCCAAAATAACCAAACCTTTAACTGGACTTTTAATGAAAGATGCTGAATTCATTTTCGATGAAAAATGTAATGACGCATTTAATCTTTTAAAGCAAGCATTAATCTCAGCACCCATTATGAAACCACCTGATTGGTCAGAACCGTTTGAAATAATGTGCGATGCTAGTGATTATGCAGTTGGAGCCGTTCTAGGACAAAGGAAAGATAAAAAATTACATGCTATTTATTATGCCAGTAGAACCCTAGATGCTGCCCAACTTAACTACGCAACAACTGAAAAAGAATTACTCGCTGTAGTCTTCGCGATAGACAAATTTAGATCTTATCTAGTAGGAGCAAAAATTATAGTTTACACCGATCATGCTCCCATTCGTTACCTATTAAGTAAAAAAGATGCCAAGCCCAGATTACTCCGATGGATTCTATTACTACAAGAGTTTGATTTAGACATAAGAGATAAAAAAAGGCACTGAAAATGTAGTAGTCGATCACCTTTCTAGGCTAGAATATCTAAAACCAGAATTAGTACCCATAAATGATGATTTTGCCTATGATAGATTGATCGCTAGAGTAGAAACCATTGAAGATAATAACCTAGATCCTTATGAGCACCCCCAAAATTCCTTAGCAATAAGTAACGTACCCTGGTATGCAGACTTCGTAATTACCTAGCTGCTGATATTGTACCCCCTGATCTTGACTACCACCGCAAGAAGAAATTCTTCCACGATGTGAGAAACTTCTATTGGGACGAACCGCTCCTTTTCAAAAGGGGTAAAGATGGCATTTTTCGCCGTTGCGTTCCAGAAGAAGAGGTAAATAGTATTATCGAGCATTGTCATTCTGCACCCTATGATGGACATGAGAGCACCTCTAAGACATACACCAAGATTCTTCAAGCTGGCCTATTCTGGCCTACAATGTGGCGTGATGTCTATGCTTGCATTGTCAAATGTGATAGAAGCCAACGCACTGGAAACATTTCAAGAAGTGATGAAATGCCCTTAAGAAACATTCAGGAAGTAGAACTCTTTGACGTTTGGGGTATAGATTTCATGGGACCTTTTCCACCGTCCTTAGGAAATAGGTATATCTTAGTAGCTGTAGACTATGTGTCTAAGTGGATTGAAGTTATAGCTGCACCCACAAACGACACTAGGGTAGTAATCAAACTATTTAAAAACTATATATTCCCTAGATTTGGAACACCACATTTAGTCATAAGCGATGGAGGATCACACTTTATATCGAGAATATTTGACAAACTTTTAAGAAAATATGGAGTTAGACATAGAGTGGCAACACCGTACCACCCACAAACTAGTGGCCAAGTGGAAGTATCTAATAGGGAGATAAAACAAATCCTAGAGAAAACTATTTCTATTTCTAGGAGAGACTGGTCTCAGAAGCTTCAAGAAGCATTATGGGCCTATAGAACCGCTTTAAAAACCCCTATAGGAACTACTCCTTATCAACTAGTTTATGGAAAATCATGTCACTTACCATTCGAATTAGAGCATAAGGCCTATTGGGCCATTAAAACTTTGAATTTAGACTACTTAGCTGCTGGAGAAAAGCGTACCCTAGACATTCATAAACTAGAAGAGCTTAGGCAATCTGCCTACGAGAACGCAAAAATATATAAAGAGAGGACAAAAGCCTATCACGACAAAAGAATAGTAAAGAAAAACTTCAATATAGGCGATTCTGTTCTCCTTTTCAACACTAGGTTACGACTCTTCCCTGGAAAGCTACGTTCAAGATGGACTGGTCCTTTCGAAGTCTCCAAGATTCTGAAATCCGGAGCCGTAGAAATCAAGAACAATACATGTAGTCCATTCGTTGTAAATGGACAAAGACTGAAGCTCTACGAAGGAGGAGACATTCCCGCATACTACTCAAGCCACACCTTAATTGATCCACCAATTCCTACTACTACTACAGGTGTATAAATTCTAATCGTCAAGCTATTGACGTTAAACAAGCGCTGCGTGGGAAGCAACCCATGTTTTTCTTTCATTTTACTTTTTCGCATTTATTTTAATTTTATTTTTATTTTTATTTTTATTTTTTTAATCATATTTTGCATTGAGACTAAGATTTTAATGGTTTGTACTTTCAGGATCACTTTCTTAACCCTTACAGGATGCAGGATTTTGATGACATGCATGTGGCCTATAGAGATAATGCTCAAAGGGAGCGCTACATCGCTTTGTATCAGCGCCCAATGGCACCCACACGTTATCCTGACCAGCACTGTGTGGAGGCACTGGGTATCGAGCCTAGTTTCTGATTCCTTAGCCACCAACTTCACTAGGACGAGTTTGTTGATGATTTGAGTAACACATATAGGAACCTGACTTTGGAGTTCCTGAGTTCATTCGACTATGACCCATATTCTGGACCAGTTGGTATGCTGCTTTCAGGCTTTTCGGAGTTGAGTACTCCTTCAGCCAGAAAGAGTTCGGCGACTTATTGGGCTTCCAGACTACTCCTGATGCTATCCCGGAGACACCTATGGGATATTTCCTGGGTAAGGAGGTTAAGAAGTTTTGGAGTGATATCTTAGGTGGCAGAAGCCAAGATCCATCTATGCAGCTGTCTCATGTCATACATAACCCAGCCTTCAGATACTTTTAGATGATATTAGCACATTCCTTCTTGGGAAGGACGGATGCAGAGACACTACTGAGTGAAGAGGAGATCTTCCTACTATTTTGTGCATCCCAGTCTCGCCCAGTAGCATGTGGGAATTTCTTGTTATACAGTCTCAGCGGTATCTCTAGATCTACCGAAGGAGTCATCCATGTGGGCAGAATCATCACGCAGATTGCTGTCGCTTTAGGTCTGTCTCGCAAGCTGTCACATCTTCGGATCTACTGTAGGTACACCACCATGGAAATCAATTTCTGTTTGACCAGAGGATTGATGAGGAGAGCCTCTTTCCAATCCATGTCAGTTCCGACTGCTAGTTGACAGCGAGGCTATCCATTACTTCACACTGCTAGACCCTATGATGACCAGTGTGTATGATCCAGCGAATTGGAGTTATGCTCTAGAGGGCCAGGGAGAGACCGTTGAGGAGCCGAGATCGCCACCATTTTTGAATACACACCTACACCACCATCTCCCAGAATCACTGTTTTCTCTAATAATCTTTCATTGCAGACACCCGACATCCGCACTCAGATTGCTGAGTGTCGTAGAGAGATCGCAGTGCTTAGACAGGAGGTGGCTGACCTTACTTTACAGATGGGAGTGTCTGATCTCACCCATGCTACTGAAGCCGATTGTCTATATCAGGAGATCGCAGAACTCAAGCAAGAAGTAGCCATGCTCCGTGGAACCTCTCAGGAAGATGACATCCCAACTACATGATCTCACCATTTAATCTTACTTTATCTCATTTTTTTTTATATTTCTCGTATTTACACAACTCATCTTATATTATCGCATTTGGAATATTATATAAACTACATCTATACATTAGTATTTCTATTTTTATCTATATATGTTTTATATTTATTTTATTTTAATTTTTCAGTTACTTATTTATTTATATTTAATTTTTGTTTTTGTTTTTGTTTCAGTTTCATTTTTATTTTTGTTTTCGTTTCAGTTTCATTTTTATTTTTGTTTTTACTTATATAAAATTATGCAAGTCAAAGATACTAAGAGAATCACAAGACAAATGCTATCCAGACCCCTCAAAGCCAAAAGACAAGAGAAGCCCAAACCAAAGGACCAAAATCTGGCCCAGCAATTTTTTTGCCTTGTGGCGCCCGCCACAGCGTTTGTAAAAGGTCGGGGCAGAACCCCTTTCTTCACCATTTTTACACCTTACAACCTTCAAAACCCATTTTTTCACCTTGGAAAAACATCCTTGAACCCACAAAAAGCTCATACTTTTCTAATCACCACACCATACAAATCACTTTTCCGATTTCCATTTTCATTTTCATCCGTCGGATTTCGTAAAAATCCAACCTTTTCACCAACCACTTCACCTTCTTCACTTTTCAAGAGATTTCAAATGGAGTTTAACGGATTCATTCTTCGAGGAGGAAAACTGGGGGATCGGCAAAGAAAAATTATTGAACGGTTGCAAAATCGGGAAATCCTCCCAACAAGGTATGTTGACGAAGACTGTCTCTACACTTTAGGTATCTATCATAGTATATTTCATTTATTAGATAATTTAGGTTTGCATAATTTCTTTTCCAATAAAGAACCTACCTATGAGCGGTTGACAATTGAATTTTTGAGTTCCTTAATTTATATTGTCAACCCTAACACTGCTAGCACAATTGGTACTGTCAAATTTAGAATGTTTGCTGTTGAATACCAATTCAGTACCGACGAACTAGCCAGCTTGTTAGGGATCCCTCATGGGGAAGGTGCTATTTGTGAGGCCCCTTTGGATTCCGAATGGTCTGTTGAGGTATTTTCCTTTTGGGAGCGTTTATTAAACACTTCCATAAACTCTTTTGAAGGAGTTCTTGCCTCAACTATCCATAACCCGGCCATCCGAGTTTTTAGATATCTGTTGGCATGCACTATTTTTGGCCGGGAGAATCCAAATAAGGTTAATGCTAGAGAGCTTCTATTTTTACAAGGAAGCCTCACAAATAGACATATTAATTTGGTCCCGTTCATGCTTGCTCATATGATTTTAACTGTGAATAAAGCGGGACCGATTTCTTTTGATGGATTGATTACATCTATTGCTCGGGCGCTTAACCTGAACGATGAGATGGCTACCCTAAACCCCTTACCTCCTCGCACAATTAACCTAAAATTTCTGAGAGACATGAAATTGTGCCGCTCGAGGAGAGAAGGAGGCTATATGCTTATGGTTCATGGTGTAGCCATCCCGTCTGTTGTTTTACCGTGCACTAGACGTACAGATGTACGAGATGAAAGGAATTGGACCTACGATTTAGACGCTCCACCTGTTTTGGGTCCTCTTCCTCCTAACATTCCTGATGAGACGGGACATGACACTGATGATGAATATGATCGGAGAGAGAGATCTCCCGTACCACATGTGTCCCCCCATCATCCTTCACCACCACACAGCGCACCATCTTCTTCTTCTCCAGGTACCACTCCTGGCTTCTATATTACAGAGGAGATGTGGCGTGACCACCTGGCTAGAGCGCAAAGGCGTGACGACCTACTCTCTACCCTCCAGCAACAAATGACGGATAATATGAACTTCATGCAAGAATCGCAGCGGAGGTCAGACAGGTCCTATGACACTGTTCTACAGTCTCTGCTTACGGTTACCAATACATAAGCCCGTCAGCAACAACACCACCAGCAACACATTGCTCTCATAGAAAACACTCAGGGTACCATTCTAGGTCACCTTCGAGAGGTGAGGACCGCTCAGGATGCCCTGATGGCGAGGATGGATCAGAGAGATCGTCGTCGTACCCGATCCCGTCGTCCACCTCAGGATGGCGAGGGCACTAGTGGTCAGCAATAGGTTGCCAGGTAACTCTTCCTTATCTTATTTCAAAACATTGGGGACAATGTTCAATTTAAGTGTGAGAGGAGACTCTATCGTCTTTTCTTTATTGTTTTTCTCGCTTTTCCTTTATCGTTTTTCTTTGCTGTTTTTAGATAGTTTATTTATTGTTATTTCCTTTTAGTTGTTTATTTTGCTTTTTAGTATAATGCATGAGTCTGACGAGTCACCAAATACAGTAGATCTTTAGTACAATCCTACCTCCCCATACCTTTAGCCCCACCAATTTTTTTTTGCAAAAGAAAACAGTGTTATTTCGAAAGTTTTCAGGTTTTAAAGACATGTTTTGAGTAAGGATGCGGTGACTTGGGAGAACTTTAAGAAACATCAGTATTATCTTAGCACCATAGACTTCGTAAATATAGGAATCATTCCCGAAACCCCATATACCATGGCCTTAATCATCATTTCCGTCTCAGTCCTTAGTAGTTTATCTCAGCAGTCAGCTCCGGCCTACGCAACCTCTACGTAGAGGACCGATGCAAATAAGTGAATGATCCAGCAAAACAAAAAAATAAAAGAAAGCAAAAAGGCAACTCCGGTATAGGTGACCCTCACAAAGTCATTTAAACCAAAGAATTGTAAAAATTTGTTACTTGTTACAAAAAGAAAAAGAAAAAGAAAAAGAAAAAGAAAAAGAAAAAGAAAAACTTACCCACTGTTAGTTGGTTCAGAGGTATCTGGCACTGAACTCGGTAGGGAGGATTACGATCCGATCCCCCACAACTACAGTTGGGTCCAATAAAAGGATTTACACATATTTATGTGCCAGAAATCCCATGTTCAGATCACAATCACTAACAGGCCACTCTACTATGAAGCATGTACGGATAACGGGCTTAATGTGATTGCGCCTGAATGAAAAGGACACAAAAAGAGATGAAGAGGCAGGCCTAGGTATTGTGGGATAATATGGGTTGGTTAATATAGGAATGAAGTTTATGTCCGTATTTGCGGATTAGTGTCATCATGATACCCTTAGTTCACTCAATTAGTACCTATCACTACATCCCGACTTGAACTTAGAATTTTTACCTGAAGCACTCGTTTACACAGATTTTCTTTTATGAGCTTTTCAATGTTTTGCTTGAGGACAAGCAAAGGTTTAAGTGTGGGAGAGTTTGATAACACTAAAATTTATCGTATTTTCGACTCCGATTTCACATGCATTCTAGTTGTTTTATTATCATTTTGTTGTGTTATTGGTATGTTTTCCTTTGTTTTCAGGTTTTCACTTTAATCGGAGCCCCGATCGAGAAAAGGAGCGAAAAAGAGCCAAAAACCCTAAAATTCAGCATTTTGTTCTTATGGCCTACCCAATGGCGGGCGCCATAGACCAAGCCATGACGTGTCCAAGCTCAACTTCTCTCAACTCCCACGTTCTCCACTACATCCACTAAGGCGCCTCACTTTGGCCTTGTGGCAGGCGCCATGGCCTTGTGGCGGGCGCCACAAGAGGAAAACAGTTTCCCTCTATTTTCAAGTTGAAGGTCATCCAAGTCATTTCCATCTTTTTACTTGCTTATAAATAGAAACTCGAATTCACTTTTACAATCATCCAAACTTAGAGTAGAGGCAAACTCAGAAGAAACTTTGTTTCACTTAGGCATATATTCAGTTTTATAAAGTGGTAATCACTTCACATTGGAGTGTTACCACAATTGTGTAATCGAGTCTGTGATAGAGTCTGTAATCGAGTTTGGAGCACTTTGGAAGGAAGTTAATCCTGCCGCCATTTTCATTTCCGCATTGCAATTTATTCAACCCTCCGATTGGAGCAGGTTTTTATTACTTGTCTTTATCTTATTTATTTCCCGCACTCGCTTTACTTTTATTTATTTCCCGCACTCGCTTTACTTTTATTTATTTCCTCGCACTCGCTTTACTTTTATTTATTTCCTCGCACTCGCTTTACTTTTATTTATTCCCTCGCACTCGCTTTACTTTTATTTATTTGCTCGCACTCGCTTTAAATTA
Organism: Lathyrus oleraceus; assembly: GCF_024323335.1. Classification (NCBI taxonomy): domain Eukaryota; kingdom Viridiplantae; phylum Streptophyta; class Magnoliopsida; order Fabales; family Fabaceae; genus Lathyrus; species Lathyrus oleraceus. The sequence goes on along the minus strand of NC_066582.1, from coordinate 28,440,961 downwards.
TTTACTTTCCGCACTCGCACTACTATTATTTACTTTCCGCACTCGCACTACTTTTATTTACATTTATGCACTTTTACTTTACCATGTCTAAGTAAATTTATAAGTTTAGAATGTAAGGATCGTAATTGAACCAGTAATCCGTACAATTGTTCGTAGAAACACTTAAGGGCTATTTTAACTTTCAAATTAAGTTTTCCCGCACTTAAATTTCGTTGGGTAAGATCGAAAGTCGTATGTCGCATCTCGAAAAATACGATTCCTCGTGATGGTCGCGGAAAAAAATAATTTGAACAGAGTCGCCACCGAACTTTATTTATCCCAATGAAGGGATAGGAAAATATCGATAAAACCTTTAGAAAATAGAATAATGGTCATCGCAACCATATTCGGGTTCGGGAGTCGATTACGCAAGGGGAAGGTATTAGCACCCCTCACGTCCGTTGTACTCAACGGGAACCTTTTAGTCCAACTTGCTATTTGAATGTTAGTTAACTGTTATTTGCTTTCTTTGAGTAATTAGAGTTTATGATAAATATGGGTGAAGACCTCAGGAGGGGGAAATAGGAGGTTTTTTATTAGTGTGCTTGCGAAGATACAACAATCTCCTGCCTACGTATCCTTATGGTGTAATAAGGAAATCAGAGCATTCGTAGTTCGGGGAACTACGGTTTTTTGTTGGTGTCTTTTAATGAACGACTGTGTAGATCGCGTTCTAAAGGCTAAACGCTGGCTTGTCTACTCTCGGCGGAGGCTTAAGCATTGGTTTGTTATGCGCATTAGAAAGGATTAACAGTGTTCTTTTGAAAAGAATTTTTTAAGTTATGGGTCGCACGGGGGCGAGACATTAGTTTGATTTGTTAAGGTGTTTTGAAGAACGACAAAAGATTGAGCAATGTGGTGTACACCAATTGACCAATCCTTTCGAGGAGTAATAAGGCGTACGCCTTCTATTCCTTTTTCGTTCGATTATTTGAAGGTTTGTTTGTGGATGTTGAATATGCATGGTAGTGAGGCGTATGCCTCCTACTTGCTTATTCAAGGAATAATGAGGCGTACGCCACCTATTCCCTTATCCAAGTTTATTTAGCGTATTTTAGTCGGAAGTCGATAATTTGTGCAATATGGCGTACGCCAATTATTCAAATAATCGAGAGACGGCGAAGCGTACGCCTCTTATCTCTTATCACCCGAGGTTTAAATTGTAAAAGATATGTTTTTAGATATTGTATTTGATTTGCGAGAATAATTTGAATTTATTCGATTGTATTTTAATTTTGGTAGGCTTTAATTTGATGAAGAAGATTCGAGCAATGTGGCGTACGCCAATTATTCGAATAATCGAAAGATAGTGAGGCGTACGCCTCCTATCCTTTTATTATCGAAAATTTAGAATTAAATAGTTGAAGAATTTGTAGTTGATTGGAAAGAAATGATTTGAAGTTTTAATCGGGTGACAAGAGCTCGAGCAATGTGGCGTACGCCAATTATTCGAGAAATTGAGAAATAGCAAAGCGTACGCTTCCTATATTCTTTTTCATCCCAAGTTTATAAAAAGATACATTTTAAGTATTACCTTAATTTAAAAAGATGATTTGTATTTTATATGATTATTAGGGTTTTAATTGAATGACGAAAACCCGAGCAATATGGCGTACGCCAATTATTCGAATAGTCGAGAGATAGTGAAGCGGAAGCTTACTATTCTCCTTTTCATTCAAAATTAATTATTAAAATGAAGCTTTTAGAATTTATAGATAATTTGGGGGAATATATTAATTCTATGGATTTTTAGGATTTTAATTGAATGACGAAAATCCGAGCAATATGGCGTACGCCAATTATTCGGGTAATCGAGAGATAGTGAAGCGGAAGCTTACTATTCTCCTTTTCATTCAAAATTAATTTAAAATAAGGTTTTTAGAATTTATAAATAATTTGGAGATTGATTTTAATTTTATAGAATTTTTTAGGGTTTAATTGAATGACGAAAATCCGAGCAATATGACGTACGCCAATTATTCGAATAGTCGAGAGGTAGTAAAGCGGAAGCTTACTATTCTCCTTTTCATCCAAAGCTTTAGATTTATAAAAATAGCATTCAATTATTAACACTACCCACTCAGTTGAACATGTATTGTATCCATAGTTAAAACTCATAATAGGACCAATCAAGAAACTTGAATTAAAATAATAGTTTATTTATCAATATCATAAAAATGAATATAGTAAATAACTTATGAAATTTTTTTTTTTTAAAAACAAAATAAGGGTGTATGAGAACAAAGGAAAATCAGATTACCAAAACCAACAAGAGGTCTTGAAGTAACAAGGAATTTCGAAATGGGCCATCTTGCAGCAATTGGCCCAGTAAAGAACAAAATCAACATGAATCGGAGTGGGCCTTAAGCCCAACTCCATCCCAATCCAATCCACCACGTTTGAAATGAAATTCAAAAAGAAAGGAAGGCAGCTGTATAGCTGCTCCGCGTTTGGAGGATGACCGTTCGGTCTTACCAGGGAGACGCGTGGCTTTCTTGGGGATGCTTCTAATTTAATGCTATAATAATTGCCTACCGTTACAATTAATATGCATTTTAACGTTATGTTATTAATGGACATAAATCCTGCAGTAATCAATTAATTAACTACGAATAAAACAATTAGCCTATAATTAGAACACTGATCTCTCTTCTACCCCTGTCAACGCTCCGTTTTCTCTTCCAAAGTGAAACCGCTCACAAATCAACCTCAGCATGGATACAAAACCGAACTTCTCTCTCACTCATCACACAGACAAACAAGACCCTTTTCTTTCTCAACCTGCAAGCAAAGATGAACACCTCACGATGTTCTTCGTCAAAGCCTTAGCGTAACCACAACGAATAACAAACTCTGATTTCAACAATGGAATCCAAGACAAGAAAACCACGACCGAGCAAACACAATATCCAAACTTAGATCAGAACTTAGAGCTTAGATCTACCAACAAATTTCTACGGATCACAACAAAATTTCCTATGAATCTACAACAATCTGGGCTACATGATGCTATCGCTACCTCAGAGAGGTCGAATAAAGAGTGAAAGACGTCATCGGAGACTTGCGACTCCGGCGAGAATCTGACGGACGTTTACCTCAAGTGAGTGTCTTTCTTTGTGTGAGTCCTTCTCCCGTTTTCGTTTAGCTTTCGATTCTTCTCTCTTCCTCTTCCTTCTTTGCTTTGTGTGTATCTCTATCAAGGTGAGAGGTTTAGCTCTGTTCCAAAATGAGCTTCGTCGTGAATGCTCAAAAGGGATTTTTAGAGAAGAGCTTTGATTGAGGTTATGGGTATATATTTTTTTTTAATTTCTGTGTTCGATGTGATTTTTATCAGGGTCTTAGCTCGGATTACTCAAAGTTCTAAGGATAAACTTTGAGCATCCATTTGATATCTTTGAGCTTTGGTGTGCAGGTTAGGATGCGGTTTCAGCAGAGTGACGGTGTAAAAATTAGGTCTTTCTTCCAATGATTGGATGTCTCTTATATAGAGTGAAAATGGGTGGTCCTTGAATCATGAGCTGGAAGAGGTGAAAGGAATCATTCCGTTAGAATAAGATTTCCTTCTGGATTGTGTGTGGACCAACATGACCGCGACCTTTTGTCTGTAGTGTTCTTTGAAGCATATGCTTTTTAAGGTTTTTTTTACTACTAAGGATTCTTTTACCATTCGGTTTTGCCATCCCTTGCAGTTATTTATTTGAGTCCACTTATTATAACTTGCATTGACTAAGAATTTTCTGTTATCAAAGTGAACCAACCTGGGATGCTCATGAAAGACATGGATTCTTAACAGTGCCAATCTATGCTTTACCTCTCACGCAAATCCAAGCACCCTTGCTGTGAGGTCGTGATTTAGACTTTTCTTTTCTTTTTGATGCCATGGAACATATGCCAATATGTGCCTTTGTGTGATTCTGTTAGGTTGTATGACAAATTCTTTTGTTTTGGTGTAAGCGAGAAGATGATTTGAAAGAGAGTTGCACACTTGGGAATAGCTCCAATGCAAGATTGATGTCGTTACTATGTATCGCTGAATTGTGGTTAACGACAACGTTGCATTTGGCATGGAACATTTTTGCAGCTTTTCTATTGTGATATCCCCTTTTTTATGATGGCTTTATTTGTTTTGGAATTGTTGTGACATTTGTGTGTCCATTTTAAGCTTGGACTCTTTCAATTGTGGATTCAACTCTTGAATATTTAGTGTTTCTGCACGTCACTTAACTGATGTGATGGTGATATTTGACTCCACGGCTGTTTTAACTGTTATGAATTTGATTCAACCTCACTGGCTTTGCTTTGTCTAATGGACTTGATCATGATTGCTTTCCATTGATATACTTTGAAATCTTGTGAATACTGGTGCAGGTACATGAAACTTTGATACAGGATTTCCGAGTCTTGGCTTTCATTTCAATGAGGTGATATGTATTGTCCTGTCGTCGGTTCACATAACGGTAAGCATAGCAACTTACCCTTTTTAATCCTTTCTTACGCTGCATCCTGAAATGGTTTAGAGTTTTGTCCTATATAGAATCTAAGTTTCCATGTGCTATACAATTTCTTGTAGCCAGAACTGTCCTAATGTTATCATCTTTGTTTAATACCAGGAGATCAAAATCAGAGGATTGACCGTGGAAAGATCCGGTTCCAGTCTTGGCCAGAAATGTATCCTTTGGAGTTTATAAAGAATGTGCATCCCAGTCTCGCCCAGTAGCATGTGGGAATTTCTTGTTATACAGTCTCAGCGGTATCTCTAGATCTACCGAAGGAGTCATCCATGTGGGCGGAATCATCACGCAGATTGCTGTCGCTTTAGGTCTGTCTCGCAAGCTGTCACATCTTTGGATCTATTGTAGGTACACCACCATGGAAATCGATTTCTGTTTGACCAGAGGATTGATGAGGAGAGCCTCTTTCCAATCCATGTCAGTTCCGACTGCTAGTTGACAGCGAGGCTATCCATTACTTCACACTGCTAGACCCTATGATGACCAGTGTGTATGATCCAGCGAATTGGAGTTATGCTCTAGAGGGCCAGGGAGAGACCGTTGAGGAGCCGAGATCGCCACCATTTCTGAATACACACCTACACCACCATCTCCCAGAATCACTGTTTTCTCTAATAATCTTTCATTGCAGACACCCGACATCCGCACTCAGATTGCTGAGTGTCGTAGAGAGATCGCAGTGCTTAGACAGGAGGTGGCTGACCTTACTTTACAGATGGGAGTGTCTGATCTCACCCATGCTACTGAAGCCGATTGTCTATATCAGGAGATCGCAGAACTCAAGCAAGAAGTAGCCATGCTCCGTGGAACCTCTCAGGAAGATGACATCCCAACTACATGATCTCACCATTTAATCTTACTTTATCTCATTTTTTTTTATATTTCTCGTATTTACACAACTCATCTTATATTATCGCATTTGGAATATTATATAAACTACATCTATACATTAGTATTTCTATTTTTATCTATATATGTTTTATATTTATTTTATTTTAATTTTTCAGTTACTTATTTATTTATATTTAATTTTTGTTTTTGTTTTTGTTTCAGTTTCATTTTTATTTTTGTTTTCGTTTCAGTTTCATTTTTATTTTTGTTTTTACTTATATAAAATTATGCAAGTCAAAGATACTAAGAGAATCACAAGACAAATGCTATCCAGACCCCTCAAAGCCAAAAGACAAGAGAAGCCCAAACCAAAGGACCAAAATCTGGCCCAACCAGATTTTGCCTTGTGGCGCCCGCCATAGACCCTGTGGCGCCCGCCACAGCGTCTGTAAAAGGTCGGGGCAGAACCCCTTTCTTCACCATTTTTACACCTTACAACCTTCAAAACCCATTTTTTCACCTTGGAAAAACATCCTTGAACCCACAAAAAGCTCATACTTTTCTAATCACCACACCATACAAATCACTTTTCCGATTTCCATTTTCATTTTCATCCGTCGGATTTCGTAAAAATCCAACCTTTTCACTAACCACTTCACCTTCTTCACTTTTCAAGAGATTTCAAATGGAGTTTAACGGATTCATTCTTCGAGGAGGAAAACTGGGGGATCGGCAAAGAAAAATTATTGAACGGTTGCAAAATCGGGAAATCCTCCCAACAAGGTATGTTGACGAAGACTGTCTCTACACTTTAGGTATCTATCATAGTATATTTCATTTATTAGATAATTTAGGTTTGCATAATTTCTTTTCCAATAAAGAACCTACCTATGAGCGGTTGACAATTGAATTTTTGAGTTCCTTAATTTATATTGTCAACCCTAACACTGCTAGCACAATTGGTACTGTCAAATTTAGAATGTTTGCTGTTGAATACCAATTCAGTACCGACGAACTAGCCAGCTTGTTAGGGATCCCTCATGGGGAAGGTGCTATTTGTGAGGCCCCTTTGGATTCCGAATGGTCTGTTGAGGTATTTTCCTTTTGGGAGCGTTTATTAAACACTTCCATAAACTCTTTTGAAGGAGTTCTTGCCTCAACTATCCATAACCCGGCCATCCGAGTTTTTAGATATCTATTGGCATGCACTATTTTTGGCCGGGAGAATCCAAATAAGGTTAATGCTAGAGAGCTTCTATTTTTACAAGGAAGCCTCACAAATAGACATATTAATTTGGTCCCGTTCATGCTTGCTCATATGATTTTAACTGTGAATAAAGCGGGACCGATTTCTTTTGATGGATTGATTACATCTATTGCTCGGGCGCTTAACCTGAACGATGAGATGGCTACCCTAAACCCCTTACCTCCTCGCACAATTAACCTAAAATTTCTGAGAGACATGAAATTGTGCCGCTCGAGGAGAGAAGGAGGCTATATGCTTATGGTTCATGGTGTAGCCATCTCGTCTGTTGTTTTACCGTGCACTAGACGTACAGATGTACGAGATGAAAGGAATTGGACCTACGATTTAGACGCTCCACCTGTTTTGGGTCCACTTCCTCCTAACATTCCTGATGAGGCGGGACATGACACTGATGATGAATATGATCGGAGAGAGAGATCTCCCGTACCACATGTGTCCCCCCATCATCCTTCACCACCACACAGCGCACCATCTTCTTCTTCTCCAGGTACCACTCCTGGCTTCTATATTACAGAGGAGATGTGGCGTGACCACCTGGCTAGAGCGCAAAGGCGTGACGACCTACTCTCTACCCTCCAGCAACAAATGACGGATAATATGAACTTCATGCAAGAATCGCAGCGGAGGTCAGACAGGTCCTATGACACTGTTCTACAGTCTCTGCTTACGGTTACCAATACATAAGCCCGTCAGCAACAACACCACCAGCAACACATTGCTCTCATAGAAAACACTCAGGGTACCATTCTAGGTCACCTTCGAGAGGTGAGGACCGCTCAGGATGCCCTGATGGCGAGGATGGATCAGAGAGATCGTCGTCGTACCCGATCCCGTCGTCCACCTCAGGATGGCGAGGGCACTAGTGGTCAGCAATAGGTTGCCAGGTAACTCTTCCTTATCTTATTTCAAAACATTGGGGACAATGTTCGATTTAAGTGTGAGAGGAGACTCTATCGTCTTTTCTTTATTGTTTTTCTTGCTTTTCCTTTATCGTTTTTCTTTGCTGTTTTTAGATAGTTTATTTATTGTTATTTCCTTTTAGTTGTTTATTTTGCTTTTTAGTATAATGCATGAGTCTGATGAGTCACCAAATACAGTAGATCTTTAGTACAATCCTACCTCCCCATACCTTTAGCCCCACCAATTTTTTTTTGCAAAAGAAAACAGTGTTATTTCGAAAGTTTTCAGGTTTTAAAGACATGTTTTGAGTAAGGATGCGGTGACTTGGGAGAACTTTACGAAACATCAGTATTATCTTAGCACCATAGACTTCGTAAATATAGGAATCATTCCCGAAACCCCATATACCATGGCCTTAATCATCATTTCCGTCTCAGTCCTTAGTAGTTTATCTCAGCAGTCAGCTCCGGCCTACGCAACCTCTACGTAGAGGACCGATGCAAATAAGTGAATGATCCAGCAAAACAAAAAAATAAAAGAAAGCAAAAAGGCAACTCCGGTATAGGTGACCCTCACAAAGTCATTTAAACCAAAGAATTGTAAAAATTTGTTACAAAAAGAAAAAGAAAAAGAAAAAGAAAAAGAAAAAGAAAAACTTACCCACTGTTAGTTGGTTCAGAGGTATCTGGCACTGAACTCGGTAGGGCGGATTACGATCCGATCCCCCACAACTACAGTTGGGTCCAATAAAAGGATTTACACATATTTATGTGCCAGAAATCCCATGTTCAGATCATAATCACTAACAGGCCACTCTACTATGAAGCATGTACGGATAACGGACTTAATGTGATTGCGCCTGAATGAAAAGGACACAAAAAGAGATGAAGAGGCAGGCCTAGGTATTGTGGGATAATATGGGTTGGTTAATATAGGAATGAAGTTTATGTCCATATTTGCGGATTAGTGTCATCATGATACCCTTAGTTCACTCAATTAGTACCTATCACTACATCCCGACTTGAACTTAGAATTTTTACCTGAAGCACTCGTTTACACAAATTTTCTTTTATGAGCTTTTCAATGTTTTGCTTGAGGACAAGCAAAGGTTTAAGTGTGGGAGAGTTTGATAACACTAAAATTTATCGTATTTTCGACTCCGATTTCACATGCATTCTAGTTGTTTTATTATCATTTTGTTGTGTTATTGGTATGTTTTCCTTTGTTTTCAGGTTTTCACTTTAATCGGAGCCCCGATCGAGAAAAGGAGAGAAAAAGAGCCAAAAACCCTAAAATTCAGCATTTTGTTCTTATGGCCTACCCAATGGCGGGCGCCATAGACCAAGCCATCACGTGTCCAAGCTCAACTTCTCTCAACTCCCACGTTCTCCACTACATCCACTAAGGCGCCTCACTTTGGCCTTGTGGCGGGCGCCACAAGAGGAAAACAGTTTCCCTCAATTTTCAAGTTGAAGGTCATCCAAGTCATTTCCATCTTTTTACTTGCTTATAAATAGAAACTCGAATTCACTTTTACAATCATCCAAACTTAGAGTAGAGGCAAACTCAGAAGAAACTCTGTTTCACTTAGGCATATATTCAGTTTTATAAAGTGGTAATCACTTCACATTGGAGTGTTACCACAATTGTGTAATCGAGTCTGTGATAGAGTCTGTAATCGAGTTTGGAGCACTTTGGAAGGAAGTTAATCCTGCCGCCATTTTCATTTCCGCATTGCAATTTATTCAACCCTCCGATTGGAGCAGGTTTTTATTACTTGTCTTTATCTTATTTATTTCCCGCACTCGCTTTACTTTTATTTATTTCCCGCACTCGCTTTACTTTTATTTATTTCCTCGCATTCGCTTTACTTTTATTTATTTCCTCGCACTCGCTTTACTTTTATTTATTCCCTCGCACTCGCTTTACTTTTATTTATTTGCTCGCACTCGCTTTAAATTATTTACTTTCCGCACTCGCACTACTATTATTTACTTTCCGCACTCGCACTACTTTTATTTACATTTATGCACTTTTACTTTACCATGTCTAACTAAATTTATAAGTTTAGAATGTAAGGATCGTAATTGAACCAGTAATCCGTACAATTGTTCGTAGAAACACTTAAGGGCTATTTTAACTTTCAAATCAAGTTTTCCCGCACTTAAATTTCGTTGGGTAAGATCGAAAGTCGTATGTCGCATCTCGAAAAATACGATTCCTCGCGATGGCCGCGGAAAAAAATAATTTGAACAGAGTCGCCACCGAACTTTATTTATCCCAATGAAGGGATAGGAAAATATCGATAAAACCTTTAGAAAATAGAATAATGGTCATCGCAACCATATTCGGGTTCGGGAGTCGATTACGCAAGGGGAAGGTATTAGCACCCCTCACGTCCGTTGTACTCAACGGGAACCTTTTAGTCCAACTTGCTATTTGAATGTTAGTTAACTGTTATTTGCTTTCTTTGAGTAATTAGAGTTTATGATAAATATGGGTGAAGACCTCAGGAGGGGGAAATGGGAGGTTTTTTATTAGTGTGCTCGCGAAGATACAGCAATCTCCTGCCTACGTATCCTTATGGTGTAATAAGGAAATCAGAGCATTCGTAGTTCGTGGAACTACGGTTTTTTGTTGGTGTCTTTTAATGAACGACTGTGTAGATCGCGTTCTGTAACACCCCGATAAAAATAAGATAATTATTTAATTTAAGTTAATATTTATTTATTAATTTAATTAAATAATTGGAATTATTGGATTTTATTATTGGAGTATATAAGTTGGAATAAGGAAAAGAGTTCCATTTTGGTAAAAGGGTTTTTACGTGAAAAGCAGAGAAGCGGCTGAAAAGAGGAAAAGGGCAAAGAGACAGAGCAAGAGGAAGAAGGTTGGAGAAGAGAAAAGCTTGGAGCTTAAAGATTGCCGGATTAATTCAGGTAAGGGGGTTTATCGTCGTTTAATGGGTATTTTAGATTAACATGTAATGGGTAGTGATAAACCGTTGAATTGACCCTAATGGGGATGTTGAATGCTGAAGAATTGTGTTGGATAAGTTGTGTTAAAGCTGTAATTGAATCTGTATTTGTGTGAGTTGTGATTTCCCGAACGTATAGCTTTTTACGGAATCGGAATCGGAGGTCCGGAAGTCCTCCAACGGCGGAAAATGCGGAGAATTCTGCATTCTGCTTCGTGTTAGCGCAGGAACAGCTTTTTGTCTTGCGTTAACCGGTTAACCCAGGGTGTTAACCGGTTAACACTGTTAGGAATTGTGAAGTATTGCTGTTTTGCTTGCGTTAACCGGTTAACCCAGGGCGTTAACCGGTTAACACTGTTGTGATTTCTGAGAAATTGCTGTTCTGTCTGCGTTAACCGGTTAACCCAGGGCGTTAACCGGTTAACACTGTTGAGTTTTGCCAGAAAGCGTGTTCTGTGTTGCGTTAACCGGTTAACCCAGGGCGTTAACCGGTTAACACTGTTGGAAATTGGAAAAATTAATAATTGAATAATGTGTGCATAATTGGTGTTTGGCCTATATTGGCGTATGATGTAATAGGGATTAATTCCCGCTGTTTTGAGCAAGTATAGGTATTAGTGGAGTGTGTTAATACTGTGATTAATTATTTGACATGATATGATGTTTTGATACATGTGCTGATGATGTGTGAAAATATGCATAATGTTGTGAATGTATATATTATGCATGTATTTGCGAATGGACTGTTTTATGGCTTAGAGTGTGAGCATATGTCCTTGTGGATTGTTGTTGATGGTTGTATGCTAGGTGAATTAGCATGCATATTGTGGCCTTTATGGTGGTAGCTAATTCCCATGGTGAGGAATTAGTGAGTAAATCATTGTGGATTGTTGTTGATGTTTGCATGCTAGGTGATTAGCGTGCATAGCATAGCCCTTGGGGTGGTAGCTAATTCCCATGGTGAGGAATTAGTGAGTGAGTCACTAGGTCTCAATGAGTGGGACTAGTGGGCTTGGTAGCCGTATCTGGATTTGATCGGTGAGGTTGAACTATATGTTCACGAATAGTCGGTACCGCATGCATGGAGTCTCATTGCATAATGTATGTATGGCGTATAATATGAATGGATGTATTCCAATATTATACGTGTGTTTGTGTTGGTATTGAGTATGAGTATGAGTTGTATTGGTATTGAGTATGATGTTTGAGTTGATGTGCCGTTACCGAATGTGTGATATGATTAGGGTGATTAATGTGTTATTTACTTAGCATTACATGATATTTTATAATGCTTATTATATCGATTGAGGAACTCACCCTTACAACTATGTTTCAGGTAACGAGCAGTGATTGAGTAGAAGCTAGAGCTTGGAGTCTAGTGTAGTTCCTTAGTGGGTCATGCTCTGATAGATGTAACATCGGGACGGGATGTTTTACTTTGTTGAATAATTTTACATGTAATGTGTTACATGTTTTGCATGATTGATTTGATTTCTATCCGCTGCGTATTGTGCAAATGCTTTATGTTTTGAATTAATAAAAGAGCATGACAGTTATTATGGTGAATGGTGTGAAGTGATTGTGTGACACCCTTAATTGCACCTTTACTCTGATGTATATATATTTGTTGTTTTAAATTAAATATTTGGGGTATTTTAGAAGGGTGTTACATTAGTGGTATCAGAGCATAGTCGGTCGAGTCGAGTCGTAATTATTCTGTTTCCCCTGTACGGGATAGGTGTTGTGTAACACTATCAGTACTTATTATTTTAGCTTATTGGGTTTTCAGAATAGAGATGGCTGGAAGAGGTAGAGACGATGCTGCGATTGCTGAGGCTCTGGGTATGCTAGCTGGAGTACTTGGAGGGAATCCGAATGTTGTGGGAATGGGAGCTGCTCGTCAACTGAGTGAATTCCAGAAGAACAATCCTCCAATGTTCAAGGGAGCATACGATCCAGATGGTGCTTAGAAGTGGTTGAAGGAGATCGAGAGAATCTTCCGAGTGACTGAGTGTGCCGATAACCAGAAGGTCAGGTTCGGTACGCATATGCTGTCAGAGGAAGCAGATGATTGGTGGGTTGCTACCCGCACTGAGTTGGAATCTGCTGGGAATGCTGAGATCACTTGGGCTGTGTTCAGAGAGAGATTCCTGAGGAAGTACTTTCCAGAGGATGTCAGAGGAAAGAAAGAGATAGAGTTCTTAGAATTGAAGCAGGGTAACAGGTCTGTTACTGAGTATGCTGCTAAGTTCACAGAGCTGTCGAAGTATTACACTCCTTATGATGAGGCTGCTGGAGAATTTTCAAAATGTGTGAAGTTTGAGAACGGGTTGCGTCCCGAGATCAAGCAGGCTATTGGATATCAGCGGATTAGAGTGTTTTCTGATTTGGTTGACTGTTGCAGGATTTTTGAACAGGATACCAAGGCCAGAGCGGAGAGCTATCAGCAGAGGGTTGATAGGAAAGGCAAGAATCAGAATGATCGTGGGAAACCGTATGCAGCTGGCAAAGGTTTCCAGAGACAGAGTGGAATGAAGAGGCCTAGTGGGGGAGACTCTAGTGCCCCTGCTAAGTGTTACAGATGTGGTCAGGCTGGACATCGTGTCCATGAGTGTACCAGTGCTGAGAGGAAGTGTTTCAAGTGTGGAAAAGGTGGTCATTTGGCTGCAGAGTGTCGGTCGAAGACTGTGACTTGTTTCAACTGTGGAGAGTTGGGTCATATTAGCCCACAGTGTCTTAAGCCGAAGAAAGAGAACCAGTCGGGAGGCAAGGTTTTTGCTTTATCGGGTTCTGAGACTTCTACATATGATCGTTTGATCCGAGGTACGTGTTATATTAATGGCTTTCCTCTTGTAGCTATTATTGACACAGGTGCGACTCATTCCTTTATATCTTTGGATTGTACTGTGAAACTTAAGTTAGAGATATCTGAGATGCATAGAAGTATGGTGATTGATACTCCTGCGAAGGGTTCAGTGACTACTACTTCAGTTTGTTTAAATTGTCCTTTGAGTATTTTTGGTAGAGACTTTGGGATGGACCTAGTGTGTCTTCCACTTGTGCAGATTGATGTTATTCTGGGTATGAACTGGTTGGTGTGTAACCGAGTTTATATCAACTGTTTTGATAAGACTGTGATTTTTCCTGAGATTGAGGAAGGAAAGAGTTTGTTTCTATCAGCGAGGCAGGTGAATGAGGCAGTAGCCGATGGGGCAGAGTTGTTTATGCTGTTAGCGACTTTGGAGGCTAAAGATAAACTGGTGATTTGTGATCTAGCCGTGGTGTGTGATTTTCCTGATGTGTTTCCTGAAGAAGTGAATGAATTACCGCCAGAGCGTGAAGTTGAGTTCTCGATTGATTTGGTACCTGGTACTAGGCCGATATCGATGGCTCCGTACCGTATGTCTGCTGTTGAGCTAGCTGAATTGAAGAGTCAGTTGGAAGATCTGTTGGATAAGAAATTTATTCGTCCGAGTGTGTCACCGTGGGGTGCACCAGTGTTATTGGTTAAGAAGAAAGAAGGTACTATGAGGTTGTGTGTGGACTACAGGCAACTGAATAAAGTGACGATCAAGAATCGGTATCCTTTGCCGAGGATTGATGATTTGATGGATCAGTTGGTTGGTGCGAGTGTGTTCAGCAAAATAGATTTGAGATCGGGGTATCATCAGATACGTGTGAAAACTGAGGATATTCAGAAGACTGCTTTCAGAACAAGGTATGGACATTATGAGTATTCTGTAATGCCTTTTGGTGTGACTAATGCGCCTGGAGTATTTATGGAGTATATGAATAGGATTTTCCATCCGTACCTAGACAAGTTTGTTGTGGTGTTTATTGATGATATTTTGGTGTATTCGAAATCTGAAGAAGAGCATGCTGAGCATTTGAGGGTGGTTTTAGGAGTTCTACGAGAAAAGAAGTTATTTGCTAAACTGTCAAAGTGTGAATTTTGGTTAGAAGAGGTTAGTTTTCTTGGTCATGTGATTTCAAGAGGTGGTGTTGCGGTTGATCCTTCTAAGATAGAAGCGGTATCTAAGTGGGAAGCTCCGAAGTCAGTTTCTGAGATAAGGAGTTTTCTTGGTTTGGCTGGTTATTATAGGAAGTTCATTGAGGGATTTTCTAAGTTGGCGTTACCGTTGACGATGTTGACTAGAAAGGGGCAAGCGTTTGTTTGGGACTCAAAATGTGAAGAAGGTTTCCAAGAGTTAAAGAGAAGGTTGACTACTGCTCCTATTCTGACATTACCGAGTTCGTCGGAATCATTTGAGGTTTACTGTGATGCTTCATTGTTGGGTTTGGGTGGTGTGTTGATGCAGAATAAGCAGGTTATAGCTTATGCTTCGAGACAACTGAGGGTTCATGAGAGGAACTATCCGACACACGATTTAGAGTTGGCAGCTGTGGTATTTGTTCTGAAGTTATGGAGGCATTACTTGTACGGGTCAAGATTTGAAGTTTTCAGTGACCATAAAAGTTTGAAGTATTTGTTTGATCAGAAAGAGCTGAATATGAGGCAGAGGAGATGGTTAGAGTTTCTGAAGGATTATGACTTTGGTTTGAATTACCATCCGGGTAAAGCAAACGTAGTGGCTGATGCATTGAGTCGGAAATCATTGCATATGTCTATGTTAATGGTTAAGGAATTGGATTTAATTGAGCAGTTTAGAGACTTGAGTTTGGTGTGTGAGAGTACTCACAATAGTGTTAAATTGGGAATGTTGAAGTTAACGAGTGGTATTTTGGATGAGATTAGAGAAGGTCAGAAATCCGATGTGCTTTTGGTTGATAAGTTGACTCTAGTGAATCAAGGTCAAGGTGGTGAATTCAGAGTTGATGAGAATGGTGTTTTGAAATTTGGTAATCGGGTGTGTATTCCGGATGTTACCGAGCTTAAGAAGAGTATTCTTGAGGAAGGACATCGTAGTGGCCTGAGTATTCATCCTGGAGCTACGAAGATGTATCATGATTTGAAAAAGTTATTTTGGTGGCCGGGAATGAAGAGAGAAATTGCGAGTTTTGTTTATTCTTGTTTGACTTGTCAGAAGTCAAAGATTGAGCATCAGAAGCCGTCTGGGCTAATGCAACCGTTGGCTATTCCAGAGTGGAAGTGGGATAGTATCAGTATGGATTTTGTTTCTGGTTTACCGAGAACGATTAAGAATTTTGAAGCTATTTGGGTGATTGTTGACAGATTGACAAAATCGGCTCATTTTATTCCGATCAGAATGGATTATCCGTTAGAGAGATTAGCCGAGTTGTATATTGAGAAGATTGTAAGTTTGCATGGTATTCCGTCGAGTATTGTTTTGGACAGAGATCCTAGATTTACATCGAAGTTCTGGGAAGGTTTGCAGAGGGCTTTGGGAACTAAGCTGAGATTGAGTTCTGCATATCATCCGCAGACTGATGGTCAGACTGAGAGGACGATTCAGTCACTGGAGGATCTTTTGAGGGCTTGTGTTTTAGAAAAGGGAGGTGCTTGGGATTGTTATTTACCTTTGATTGAGTTTACCTACAACAATAGTTTCCATTCGAGCATTGGTATGGCACCGTTTGAAGCTTTGTATGGTAGGAGATGTCGGACACCTTTATGTTGGTATGAGTCCGGTGAGAGTGCTGTGGTTGGACCGGAGATTGTTCAACAAACTACGGAAAAGATTAAGATGATTCAGGAGAAGATGAGAATTGCTCAGAGTCGTCAGAAGAGTTATCACGACAAAAGGAGGAAGTCACTTGAGTTCCAAGAGGGAGATCATGTATTTCTTCGTGTTACTCCGATGACTGGGGTTGGTCGAGCTTTGAAGTCGAAGAAGTTGACACCTCGATTTATTGGTCCTTATCAGATTTTGGAGAGGATAGGGGAGGTAGCCTATCGTATCGCTTTACCGCCGTCACTTGCGAATTTGCATGAGGTTTTTCATGTGTCTCAGTTGAGGAGGTACATTCCTGATCCGTCGCATGTAGTCCAAGTAGATGATGTACAGGTGAGAGATAACCTGACTGTTGAAACATCACCTATGAGGATCGAGGATCGAGAGTTGAAGCAGTTGCGGGGTAAAGAGATTGCTTTGGTAAAGGTAGCTTGGGGAGGGCCAGCAGGTGGCAATGTGACTTGGGAACTTGAGAGTCAGATGAAGGAGTCCTATCCAGAGTTATTCGCTTGAGGTATGTTTTCGAGGACGAAAACTCTTTTAGTGGGGGAGAGTTGTAACACCCCGATAAAAATAAGATAATTATTTAATTTAAGTTAATATTATATTTATTAATTTAATTAAATAATTGGAATTATTGGATTTTATTATTGGAGTATATAAGTTGGAATAAGGAAAAGAGTTCCATTTTGGTAAAAGGGTTTTTACGTGAAAAGCAGAGAAGCGGCTGAAAAGAGGAAAAGGGCAAAGAGACAGAGCAAGAGGAAGAAGGTTGGAGAAGAGAAAAGCTTGGAGCTTAAAGATTGCCGGATTAATTCAGGTAAGGGGGGTTTATCGTCGTTTGATGGGTATTTTAGATTAACATGTAATGGGTAGTGATAAACCGTTGAATTGACCCTAATGGGGATGTTGAATGCTGAAGAATTGTGTTGGATAAGTTGTGTTAAAGCTGTAATTGAATCTGTATTTGTGTGAGTTGTGATTTCCCGAACGTATAGCTTTTTACGGAATCGGAATCGGAGGTCCGGAAGTCCTCCAACGGCGGAAAATGCGGAGAATTCTGCATTCTGCTTCGTGTTAGCGCAGGAACAGCTTTCTGTCTTGCGTTAACCGGTTAACCCAGGGTGTTAACCGGTTAACACTGTTAGGAATTGTGAAGTATTGTTGTTTTGCTTGCGTTAACCGGTTAACCCAGGGCGTTAACCGGTTAACACTGTTGTGATTTCTGAGAAATTGCTGTTCTGTCTGTGTTAACCGGTTAACCCAGGGCGTTAACCGGTTAACACTGTTGAGTTTTGCCAGAAAGCGTGTTCTGTGTTGCGTTAACCGGTTAACCCAGGGCGTTAACCGGTTAACACTGTTGGAAATTGGAAAAATTAATAATTGAATAATGTGTGCATAATTGGTGTTTGGCCTATATTGGCGTATGATGTAATAGGGATTAATTCCCGCTGTTTTGAGCAAGTATAGGTATTAATGGAGTGTGCTAATACTGTGATTAATTATTTGACATGATATGATGTTTTGATA
Source organism: Lathyrus oleraceus (assembly GCF_024323335.1). Lineage (NCBI taxonomy): Eukaryota > Viridiplantae > Streptophyta > Magnoliopsida > Fabales > Fabaceae > Lathyrus > Lathyrus oleraceus. Next base: position 28,423,252 of record NC_066582.1, on the reverse strand, counting down.
CATGTGCTGATGATGTGTGAAAATATGCATAATGTTGTGAATGTATATATTATGCATGTATTTGCGAATGGACTGTTTTATGGCTTAGAGTGTGAGCATATGTCCTTGTGGATTGTTGTTGATGGTTGTATGCTAGGTGAATTAGCATGCATATTGTGGCCTTTATGGTGGTAGCTAATTCCCATGGTGAGGAATTAGTGAGTAAATCATTGTGGATTGTTGTTGATGTTTGCATGCTAGGTGATTAGCGTGCATAGCATAGCCCTTGGGGTGGTAGCTAATTCCCATGGTGAGGAATTAGTGAGTGAGTCACTAGGTCTCAATGAGTGGGACTAGTGGGCTTGGTAGCCGTATCTGGATTTGATCGGTGAGGTTGAACTATATGTTCACGAATAGTCGGTACCGCATGCATGGAGTCTCATTGCATAATGTATGTATGGCGTATAATATGAATGGATGTATTCCAATATTATACGTGTGTTTGTGTTGGTATTGAGTATGAGTATGAGTTGTATTGGTATTGAGTATGATGTTTGAGTTGATGTGCCGTTACCGAATGTGTGATATGATTAGGGTGATTAATGTGTTATTTACTTAGCATTACATGATATTTTATAATGCTTATTATATCGATTGAGGAACTCACCCTTACAACTATGTTTCAGGTAACGAGCAGTGATTGAGTAGAAGCTAGAGCTTGGAGTCTAGTGTAGTTCCTTAGTGGGTCATGCTCTGATAGATGTAACATCGGGACGGGATGTTTTACTTTGTTGAATAATTTTACATGTAATGTGTTACATGTTTTGCATGATTGATTTGATTTCTATCCGCTGCGTATTGTGCAAATGCTTTATGTTTTGAATTAATAAAAGAGCATGACAGTTATTATGGTGAATGGTGTGAAGTGATTGTGTGACACCCTTAATTGCACCTTTACTCTGATGTATATATATTTGTTGTTTTAAATTAAATATTTGGGGTATTTTAGAATGGTGTTACACGTTCTAAAGGCTAAACGCTGGCTTGTCTACTCTCGGCGGAGGCTTAAGCATTGGTTTGTTATGCGCATTAGAAAGGATTAACAGTGTTCTTTTGAAAAGAATTTTTTAAGTTATGGGTCGCACGGGGGCGAGACATTAGTTTGATTTGTTAAGGTGTTTTGAAGAACGACAAAAGATTGAGCAATGTGGTGTATGTAGCGGTGTATTCGTCGCTATATGATTTATTGATTAAACCATAAGCAAAGCATACAATGAAATTCGAGTCGCCACCGCACTTTTATTTATCCAAAGGACTGGCTAAAAAGCGAACAAAAGCCTAAGAAGTTTTACACATAGAAAACTAATAAAAAGATCAGAGAGTCTGGGTAAGGGGTAAATTACGCAATGGGAAGGTGTTAGGCACCCACTACGTCCTAGGTACTCCTAGGGAGCCCTTTTCACACTTGTTGTAAAAGATTGTTATTTGTTATGACATAAATATTGTGCAAACATGATTGGGATGATGAGAAAAGAATATACAATTTATTATTTTTGTGTTCGAACGGATGAACCCGTTGCCTACGTACCTTCCATCAAAGGTAAGGATCAAAACGCCGTAGTTCGGCTAAAAGATTTCCAAAAAGTTAGTGGATTCAATTTTAAACACAAGCCCTAAGGTCTTACGTTATCCACGGGAGAAAACTCAACCTTATACAAACAACGAGTCCACCATGTGAGAACAGCTTCAACTTGCTAGTGAGGGGTTAACCCTATAATAAGCAAGGAAGACTTACAATTCAATCAACTAAGGACAAATAGGTGAGATTGACATCAACCAACTAGGATAAATCAAACCTATAGCTCATGTATGAAAAGATTAAAAATGGACAAAGCCAAAACCATTGAATGGGTGAAATTAATTGATTATGATTATGAAAGTAGAGTCAAAGTATGATTAAGATTAATTCAAAGAAGTATTATGAAATGGAGTTTGAAAAAAGTCAAGGACTTAGGTCCAGGTTTTCAGTTTGAAAAACATGAAGATGTTTGCACAATATCTATCTCAAGTTTGAAAGTAATGTGTGAAAAGGTTTAGGACATAATGGGGATGAATGGATGAAGATGGATTGTAAAACTTCTTAGAAGGTTCACCTCTTGAAATCATATAGAAGATGATTCAAGTGTGTCCTTTGGAATGGGCAATAAGCAATAACAAAGTAAGCAAACAAATGATACCGGATGCCACTCAATGGTCTTACTCCAATCTCACAAACAAAAGCGGATATCGGATACCAATAGATGGATTTACACCAATCTCCTAAAACAGAAATGGATATCAGAGGCCACTCAATGGACTTATACTAATCTCCTCAACAAAGAAAATGAAGGTGGATACTGGATGCCAATCTATCTGGACTTATACCAATCTCCAACAAAGGAAACATTTGGATGTCAGATGCCAATTTATCTGGGCTTACTCTAACCTCCAACATATGATCATAGGAATACAAATGCCAAATTACACGGACTTACAATTGTATCCTCACATACAATCAAACAATGCAACATATGATCACAGGAAAGCAAATGCCAACTTACAGGAACTTATAATTGCATCCTCACATACAATCAATCAAATGCAACATATGATCACAGGAAAGCAAATGCCAACTTACAGGGACTTATAATTGCATCCTCACATACAATCAATCAAATGCATCAAGCAAAGATAAGATGAGTAGCCAATGAAATGGTCTTATACTCACTTCCATATCATAGGAACAATAGCCAATGAACGGTCTTACAATTGTCCTCAATGGGCAAACAACAATGATAATGTCACAAAGACAAATGGAATGATCATGCACTAATGAATAATTAATGATGATAAATGCATAGAGCATACAAGCAAACATGTGCATATGAATTAAACAATCAATCAATGAAGTCATTCAGCACACACTATAACCAAGCAATTTAGGCTCACACAAAGGGTTAGGCATTGAAGCCAACTGGAATAGGGTTAATGGTGCTCTTAACCTTGCCATTGAGGGGCTAAGGTGAAGCAGATGAAAAGATATGAGGGGTGTGCCTCATTGCTCTTATCCCTGGTCAGGGAGAGCATTTGAATATCGGAAAGTGTGGGAGTTCAGAAAGTAGGAACTCTCTCCACAGATTATTGACTCGATAGATCTTGGGTTTGGATCTCAATGCTACAACCATGTAATGGGAGCAAGGAGAAGACTCACAGAATAGTAGGAGATAGGTTACATATCTCTTTGATCTACCAATTGCCTTATTAAAAGGACTTTTCCTGCTTGGGACAAATGTAAACACACACAAGCATTGCCTCTTAAGGAGGACTTCAGACAGTTGCCTGGCCAAGTAACAGGCCAGGTCTTCCAGACTACATGAAGAAAAGGGATTATACCTCAATGCAAATTGCTATTAAAGCAAAGCAAAGCAAGTTCTTTAAAGAACTAAGCAACTAAGGGTACCTGAAATAGTCAAACAGAATCAGTACACAACTCAAAGTTTAAATCAAAAGGAGATAAGGATTAACAGTCAACACAATTGATTAAAAGGTGCAATGCACAAGGCTCAAAGCTTGTGAACCAAGCAACCTACAAAAACAAACAAATTAGTCATGATAAACAATCAAGCTTAATCAAATTTGTATGATCTCTTTGAAGCAATGTTGCTTAACCTGAAAACATGAACTCAAACATGAGCAACAGGACCACTAGGACAAGCCTAGGGTCAAAAAGGAATGAGAAAGTCAAAACAGCAAGTGATATCCAATCAAAATCAAGTTTAAACAATCAAGAAGCAAACTCAATTGTTTTCATGTTCATATCATGCATCATCATCATTTCATAAACAAATTAGGTCAAGGCATGGCATATAGAAGCTCATAGAAGTCAACAGCAAGACTTAACTCAAAACCAATCATAAACAATTCCAAAAATCATCAAATAAATCATGAACAAACATAATCCATAGCATAGTAAGCACACCAAATTTCAGCTCAATTGGATCATGGGAAGATAGTCAATGAAAATCAGAAAGGCAAGGCAAGTTTAAGCATGCTCAAAGAAGTCAACCAAACATGTATCAACTTCAATAATTCATAAATCAGTGATAACATATGAGAAATGAATGGGATCAAAACCATGGCAAAGCTTAATATGTCCACTAATCACATGTCAAATTTCATGTTCATCCAATAAAGTATGAGAATTTCACAAATGATATGAGAAGATGTGTCACAAAAAGTCAACATATGACCAAACAGGGGAGAAAAATCTCAAACAAATGGGAAATGCCACAAATAATTCCAAGAAAAATCACATGTAAACTACTTATCTAAGAGTACATTAATGCAAAAATTCAAAGCAATTTGAGGTCAAGAAGCATGGTATAGAAAATCATCAAGTTGCACATCAATGGTGTGACACAAATTGTCACACCCTAATTCAAAAAATCATAACTCACAAACCAGAAATGATAAATTCATAAACTCTATACCAAAATCACCATGAGTGTGTCTAGTTTAAGCACAAACAATTTGGGGGCCATTGGATAAAGCATCATCATTTCACAAATGTTTTGGCAAAGTGTACAAAATATGAGCACATGTCACAAACCCTAACACCATTTAAAATTCACTCATGCAAAAATTCTGGAAAATACATGATAAAAAACTAGAGATTATGATGAACAATATGCAAAAAATCCCATGAATTTTGGATCAAAGATGGAGCTATGATTTTTGCAAGTTAGTGATCAAAAATGGAATAAAGAAAATAAAACAACATGAATTAATGGGTCAAATGGCACGGCAGTGGCAAACTTGTAATTACTTGGCCAACTTATCAAAATGCTGCGCATTACACAGGACAATGAAATGTTGTGATTGGCTGTTGGCAATGAAACAGTAAAACAGCATGCAACGTGAAAACAAGTTCTGGGAAATGGCATGAAATTAGGGTTTTATGAACAGTATACATTCTTCATCATCTCCAAAATCGTGGAAAAATTATTGTCACAGAAATGAGCAAATAGCATACCATTCTAATCAGCAGACCAAGCACATTCATAATCCAACATCCATATACCCTAAATCGAGCTAACAAAGGAGCAACAAGCAAAAACATGTTTGGATGTGAAACTTAAAAGTCAGATTTCTCAGCCATCACTCAATCATTTTGCACGATTCAAAGCTTAAAAGAATCAGCATGCAAGGATCTTCACAAAGCATAGCATAATTTAGCAAATAGAGTGATGCGAATTCTTACTTGATTTTGAAGAAACTGATGAAACAGTGAGGATTTGGTGAGGAAAGCTCGAAACAGATGTCCAGTCAAGCTTGAAATGATGGATGAGTGAAGAAGTTTAGCTCAAGAGTGCTTGGTTTTGCTTCAATCCCAATCTGCCATTGATGAGTGCTTGATGTAGCAGAGCTTGTAATGGCTTTACAGTTGAGTTTTGTTGCTTGCAAAGGCTCCACAGAGGTTGGTGGATGAAGGCAAAACAAACCAAATTCGATTTCCTTGAGGTTTCTTAGCAGTCAGTTCAAATGAATGAAAAATGAGAATTTGAGAGAGAGTGATTTTCTGTTTTGGAATGTGGGCTGCTAGGGTTCCTTTGAGCAGAAAATGAACAATATATACTTATGTTTAACAAGCTAAGCATCATTAGTGAACTTGGTAATTGGAATTTAGTTAAATGGCATCTTTTCACAAAATTGCTAAATTCCACTTAAGTGATATGGCCAAGGCTGCAACTCGAAAATGGGCCTTCCAACACAGCCAAAATGCAATTTCTGAACTTATTTGAATGGTAGAATTGGTTGGAAGTGGTTAATTTGAAGATTTACTTTTTCACCTCACTTGAAATTAAATCATGCAAGTTCAAAAAAGGCCATTTTGATTTGTAATGTTTTGGTGCATGATGATGACATTTTTGGAAAGAGGGGATCAAATGTGACTTGTTGCAAAAAAACCCCACCCAATTTGGCCAAATGGTTTGAGAGATATGGCCTTTTGAAGTTCAAAAATTTTTGAGAATGTTTTGATCATAACTTGCCAACCATACATGGGAATTGAGTGTTCTTGGACTTTTTGGAAATGGGAGAACAAGATCTTCAACTTTCATGTTGGGCAAAAATTCATTTGAAGCTTGTATGATGATGTAATGTTGGGGAGAAGAAGTTTCCATTTTTGGCAAATTCCAATTATAGGTCAACTTTCTATTTTTGGAAATTTCTTGTTTGACTTCAAATTCTTCCATGATGATGTTTGACATGTTATATGAGGCTTATATGGACATGAATGAGACCTCTCAAACCAAATCCCACCATCAAATCACTGATTAAATGGACAGTTGACCAAGGTTGACTTCAGTTGACTTTACTAGGGTTTTGCTTGACTGAACCATGTTCTGATGAATTCCAAGCCCTAACCACTTGATATCTTGATCCAAAATGATGTCACAACTCATATGAACTCTTGATGATTGATCATGGTGCCCAAATTCTTCAAGAATGGCCACCATCCATTGCTTAATGACTGATTTGACTGTTTAACTGTTGATTGCTTCATCTGCAAGTAACATGGTTAGATGACAAATATTTTTGTACTTTTGGTTAGTAAACATATGAAAAGCAATGATATACAAAGGCAATACATGCTTGGTGATCAAGAACCACACTCACAAGGTGATCCACCCACTAGGAGGGAAGCTAGGGCATGCAATGATCCTTGAGGCCATGATATGATATGATATGGGCCATGAGGGATCTTAGGGCCAAAATTGGGGTCTTACAGTGTACACCAATTGACCAATCCTTTCGAGGAGTAATAAGGCGTACGCCTTCTATTCCTTTTTCGTTTGATTATTTGAAGGTTTGTTTGTGGATGTTGAATATGCATGGTAGTGAGGCGTATGCCTCCTACTTGCTTATTCAAGGAATAATGAGGCGTACGCCACCTATTCCCTTATCCAAGTTTATTTAGCGTATTTTAGTCGGAAGTCGATAATTTGTGCAATATGGCGTACGCCAATTATTCAAATAATCGAGAGACGGCGAAGCGTACGCCTCTTATCTCTTATCACCCGAGGTTTAAATTGTAAAAGATATGTTTTTAGATATTGTATTTGATTTGCGAGAATAATTTGAATTTATTCGATTGTATTTTAATTTTGGTAGGCTTTAATTTGATGACGAAGATTCGAGCAATGTGGCGTACGCCAATTATTCGAATAATCGAAAGATAGTGAGGCGTACGCCTCCTATCCTTTTATTATCGAAAATTTAGAATTAAATAGTTGAAGAATTTGTAGTTGATTGGAAAGAAATGATTTGAAGTTTTAATCGGGTGACAAGAGCTCGAGCAATGTGGCGTACGCCAATTATTCGAGAAATTGAGAAATAGCAAAGCGTACGCTTCCTATATTCTTTTTCATCCCAAGTTTATAAAAAGATACATTTTAAGTATTACCTTAATTTAAAAAGATGATTTGTATTTTATATGATTATTAGGGTTTTAATTGAATGACGAAAACCCGAGCAATATGGCGTACGCCAATTATTCGAATAGTCGAGAGATAGTGAAGCGGAAGCTTACTATTCTCCTTTTCATTCAAAATTAATTATTAAAATGAAGCTTTTAGAATTTATAGATAATTTGGGGGAATATATTAATTCTATGGATTTTTAGGATTTTAATTGAATGACGAAAATCCGAGCAATATGGCGTACGCCAATTATTCGGGTAATCGAGAGATAGTGAAGCGGAAGCTTACTATTCTCCTTTTCATTCAAAATTAATTTAAAATAAGGTTTTTAGAATTTATAAATAATTTGGAGAGTGATTTTAATTTTATAGAATTTTTTAGGGTTTAATTGAATGACGAAAATCCGAGCAATATGACGTACGCCAATTATTCGAATAGTCGAGAGGTAGTAAAGCGGAAGCTTACTATTATCCTTTTCATCCAAAGCTTTAGATTTATAAAAATAGCATTCAATTATTAACACTACCCACTCAGTTGAACATGTATTGTATCCATAGTTAAAACTCATAATAGGACCAATCAAGAAACTTGAATTAAAATAATAGTTTATTTATCAATATCATAAAAATGAATATAGTAAATAACTTATGAAATATATTTTTTTTTAAAACAAAATAAGGGTGTATGAGAACAAAGGAAAATCAGATTACCAAAACCAACAAGAGGCCTTGAAGTAACAAGGAATTTCGAAATGGGCCATCTTGCAGCAATTGGCCCAGTAAAGAACAAAATCAACATGAATCGGAGTGGGCCTTAAGCCCAACTCCATCCCAATCCAATCCACCACGTTTGAAATGAAATTCAAAAAGAAAGGAAGGCAGCTGTATAGCTGCTCCGCGTTTGGAGGATGACCGTTCGGTCTTACCAGGGAGACGCGTGGCTTTCTTGGGGATGCTTCTAATTTAATGCTATAATAATTGCCTACCGTTACAATTAATATGCATTTTAACGTTATGTTATTAATGGACATAAATCCTGCAGTAATCAATTAATTAACTACAAATAAAACAATTAGCCTATAATTAGAACACTGATCTCTCTTCTACCCCTGTCAACGCTCTGTTTTCTCTTCCAAAGTGAAACCGCTCACAAATCAACCTCAGCATGGATACAAAACCGAACTTCTCTCTCACTCATCACACAGACAAACAAGACCCTTTTCTTTCTCAACCTGCAAGCAAAGATGAACACCTCACGATGTTCTTCGTCAAAGCCTTAGCGTAACCACAACGAAGAACAAACTCTGATTTCAACAATGGAATCCAAGACAAGAAAACCACGACCGAACAAACACAATATCCAAACTTAGATCAGAACTTAGAGCTTAGATCTACCAACAAATTTCTACGGATCACAACAAAATTTCCTATGAATCTACAACAATCTGGGCTACATGATGCTATCGCTACCTCAGAGAGGTCGAATAAAGAGTGAAAGACGTCATCGGAGACTTGCGACTCCGGCGAGAATCTGACGGACGTTTACCTCAAGTGAGTGTCTTTCTTTGTGTGAGTCCTTATCCCATTTTCGTTTAGCTTTCGATTCTTCTCTCTTCCTCTTCCTTCTTTGCTTTGTGTGTATCTCTATCAAGGTGAGAGGTTTAGCTCTGTTCCAAAATGAGCTTCGTCGTGAATGCTCAAAAGGGATTTTTAGAGAAGAGCTTTGATTGAGGTTATGGGTATATATATTTTTTTTAACTTCTGTGTTCGATGTGATTTTTATCAGGGTCTTAGCTCGGATTACTCAAAGTTCTAAGGATAAACTTTGAGCATCCATTTGATATCTTTGAGCTTTGGTGTGCAGGTTAGGATGCGGTTTCAGCAGAGTGACGGTGTAAAAAATAGGTCTTTCTTCCAATGATTGGATGTCTCTTATATAGAGTGAAAATGGGTGGTCCTTGAATCATGAGCTGGAAGAGGTGAAAGGAATCATTCCGTTAGAATAAGATTTCCTTCTGGATTGTGTGTGGACCAGCGTGACCGCGACCTTTTGTCTGTAGTGTTCTTTGAAGCATATGCTTTTTAAGGTTTTTTTTACTACTAAGGATTCTTTTACCATTCGGTTTTGCCATCCCTTGCAGTTATTTATTTGAGTCCACTTATTATAACTTGCATTGACTAAGAATTTTTTGTTATCAAAGTGAACCAACCTGGGATGCTCATGAAAGACATGGATTCTTAACAGTGCCAATCTATGCTTTACCTCTCACGCAAATCCAAGCACCCTTGCTGTGAGGTCGTGATTTAGACTTTTCTTTTCTTTTTGATGCCATGGAACATATGCCAATATGTGCCTTTGTGTGATTCTGTTAGGTTGTATGACAAATTCTTTTGTTTTGGTGTAAGCGAGAAGATGATTTGAAAGAGAGTTACACACTTGGGAATAGCTCCAATGCAAGATTGATGTCGTTACTATGTATCGCTGAATTGTGGTTAACGACAACGTTGCATTTGGCATGAAACATTTTTGCAGCTTTTCTATTGTGATATCCCCTTTTTTATGATGGCTTTATTTGTTTTGGAATTGTTGTGACATTTGTGTGTCCATTTTAAGCTTGGACTCTTTCAATTGTGGATTCAACTCTTGAATATTTAGTGTTTCTGCACGTCACTTAACTGATGTGATGGTGATATTTGACTCCACGGCTGTTTTAACTGTTATGAATTTGATTCAACCTCACTGGCTTTGCTTTGTCTAATGGACTTGATCATGATTGCTTTCCATTGATATACTTTGAAATCTTGTGAATACTGGTGCAGGTACATGAAACTTTGATACAAGATTTCCGAGTCTTGGCTTTCATTTCAATGAGGTGATATGTATTGTCCTGTCGTCGGTTCACATAACGGTAAGCATAGCAACTTACCCTTTTTAATCCTTTCTTACGCTGCATCCTGAAATGGTTTAGAGTTTTGTCCTGTATAGAATCTAAGTTTCCATGTGCTATACAATTTCTTGTAGCCAGAACTGTCCTAATGTTATCATCTTTGTTTAATACCAGGAGATCAAAATCAGAGGATTGACCGTGGAAAGATCCGGTTCCAGTCTTGGCCAGAAATGTATCCTTTGGAGTTTATAAAGAATGTGCATCCCAGTCTCGCCCAGTAGCATGTGGGAATTTCTTGTTATACAGTCTCAGCGGTATCTCTAGATCTACCGAAGGAGTCATCCATGTGGGCGGAATCATCACGCAGATTGCTGTCGCTTTAGGTCTGTCTCGCAAGCTGTCACATCTTTGGATCTATTGTAGGTACACCACCATGGAAATCGATTTCTGTTTGACCAGAGGATTGATGAGGAGAGCCTCTTTCCAATCCATGTCAGTTCCGACTGCTAGTTGACAGCGAGGCTATCCATTACTTCACACTGCTAGACCCTATGATGACCAGTGTGTATGATCCAGCGAATTGGAGTTATGCTCTAGAGGGCCAGGGAGAGACCGTTGAGGAGCCGAGATCGCCACCATTTCTTAATACACACCTACACCACCATATCCCAGAATCACTGTTTTCTCTAATAATCTTTCATTGCAGACACCCGACATCCGCACTCAGATTGCTGAGTGTCGTAGAGAGATCGCAGTGCTTAGACAGGAGGTGGCTGACCTTACTTTATAGATGGGTGTGTCTGATCTCACCCATGCTACTGAAGCCGATTGTCTATATCAGGAGATCGCAGAACTCAAGCAAGAAGTAGCCATGCTCCGTGGAACCTCTCAGGAAGATGACATCCCAACTACATGATCTCACCATTTAATCTTACTTTATCTCATTTTTTTTTTATATTTCTCGTATTTACACAACTCATCTTATATTATCGCATTTGGAATATTATATAAACTACATCTATACATTAGTATTTCTATTTTTATCTATATATGTTTTATATTTATTTTATTTTAATTTTTCAGTTACTTATTTATTTATATTTAATTTTTGTTTTTGTTTTTGTTTCAGTTTCATTTTTATTTTTGTTTTCGTTTCAGTTTCATTTTTATTGTTGTTTTTACTTATATAAAATTATGCAAGTCAAAGATACTAAGAGAATCACAAGACAAATGCTATCCAGACCCCTCAAAGCCAAAAGACAAGAGAAGCCCAAACCAAAGGACCAAAATCTGGCCCAGCCAGATTTTGCCTTGTGGCGCCCGCCATAGACCCTGTGGCGCCCGCCACAGCGTCTGTAAAAGGTCGGGGCAGAACCCCTTTCTTCACCATTTTTACACCTTACAACCTTCAAAACCCATTTTTTCACCTTGGAAAAACATCCTTGAACCCACAAAAAGCTCATACTTTTCTAATCACCACACCATACAAATCACTTTTCCGATTTCCATTTTCATTTTCATCCGTCGGATTTCGTAAAAATCCAACCTTTTCACCAACCACTTAACCTTCTTCACTTTTCAAGAGATTTCAAATGGAGTTTAACGGATTCATTCTTCGAGGAGGAAAACTGGGGGATCGGCAAAGAAAAATTATTGAACGGTTGCAAAATCGGGAAATCCTCCCAACAAGGTATGTTGACGAAGACTGTCTCTACACTTTAGGTATCTATCATAGTATATTTCATTTATTAGATAATTTAGGTTTGCATAATTTCTTTTCCAATAAAGAACCTACCTATGAGCGGTTGACAATTGAATTTTTGAGTTCCTTAATTTATATTGTCAACCCTAACACTACTAGCACAATTGGTACTGTCAAATTTAGAATATTTGCTGTTGAATACCAATTCAGTACCGACGAACTAGCCAGCTTGTTAGGGATCCCTCATGGGGAAGGTGCTATTTGTGAGGCCCCTTTGGCATTTTCATTGGCACCAATTGATTGCCCGTTTTGCATTACTTTCTCCACACTGAAATGTTGTAGACATATATTCTTGCAGCAACAGCCGTAGAGTGTTTTCTAGGAACAGGTTCCCATCTTCGGTGGATTTTGTTTGTTTAAGTTTTTATTATCTCTTGAATAACCTGTGGAGCAAAATGTTCAGGAGAGCTAGGCCTTTATCACATCCGTTATGAAGTTTGAGCACAAACCCTATTACGGTTGCGTTCTAAAGCCTTTGATAACCATGTAATGCTTGATTTTCTTGACAAATTATGATCCTAGCGTAGTAACCAGTAGACTTGAATTGGAACAGAGGGTTACATTATGGCTACAACTTGTAATGCTAAAAGACAAACTGATGATTGTACTTGGACATTTGTTTTTGGACATTTGTTTTATGATGATGATAAACGATTGGATGCATTTGTATTGGTCATGGATTAAAAAAGTTTTAATGGATTTGGATAGTTGGATTGGTAAATGGATTGTAATTTGAAGTTTGGATAATTAAAATGGAAAAGAAATGGATTTAAATGCAATGTGATTTGGATTAGCGGACAACTGTAATATTATGAAGGAACTTAATTGAAAATTGGATCTAAATGAATTGAATTGGGCTCAAAAAAAAAAGTGGGATGGGCTTTAACAAAATGAAATGTTTAAAGAACCAAATCATCTCCTTGAAATCAAATTGGATCTTTTAATCTTTGCTCAAACTTCTTGAAATTAATTCGGAAATGAGCGAAATGATTTTAGAGAAAAGACAAACATATCTTCAAATAGCATATCTAACCTCAAAGTCAGCTAAAACTTCAAAAGTCAATTTGAAGTTGAAATCCAAATGAGGTTAGAATTAGTCGGAACAATTATTATGATCTGATGACAATACGATGACTCACCAATCCATACGAATGAATTGGGCAGTCCAACTGAAACGACTTGTTCAACCGCTTAACAAGACACGTGGCAGACCGTGATGATCAAGGTGTGATTAGGCTGGATCAAATGCCTCAAAACCAAACATTTTATCAAGCTAATGAAATTGTCCACCACTATCATCAACCAAGGGATTAAGGTGTTTGCTTTGATCTAAAACCCTATTTCTTTGTTTAGTAAGATCCCTTCGTTTTAAGTCTGTGCATCATGCTTTATGGTTATAAACAAATAACGAAAGCTTCAAAACAGCTCGGACAAAATTGGGGTATGACACCGTCCACGTCCTTTTAAACTTAATTGTTTTTAACTATTTCAAAAACAGCGAAAGCGCTTTGTTTAGTTCATTAGGAGATTTTAACATAAAGAAGAAAAGAGATTTTAAAACTATTTTCGGACGCGTTTATAAGTTTAGGGTCTAGTTCGTGAGAACCTCTTTTGGTTAAGAAATCCAGGTTATAATACTTTTCAACTTAGTCAAGAAACTATATTTCTTAAAAATAAGTTTACTACTCTAATATAATGCGCGCCTTTTTATAAGTGACAATAAGAGGGTTTGATTAGGGAGTACAACTCGGTTCTGAATACGCGAAAGCGACAGTTCCTGTTAAATTAGTTCTTTTCAAAGTAGGAAACATTGCCCATAAGTAGCTCTACTAGCAAGTACTTGGACTATCAATTGATTACGTGAATTACATTCTACCCTATCTTTATTAATTAATCTTTATTTCAAACTTTACTTTTCAATTGCATACTACAAAAACACCTATTTTGATTTCCTTTGATAAACACCATAACAATAGATAACGATAGATTGACACTTGGTCTCTGTGGATTCGATAATCTTTTATATTACTCTGACGCGTTCGTATACTTGCGAAAAGCACGCATCAAGTTTTTGGCGCCGTTGCCGGGGACCAATTTCGTCAAATTTGATTTTCCTGTTGTTATATCGTTTAGACTTAGGCTATTTCCCGCCGGTCAATGCGAAGAACTCGCAGCACCGGAAGTTTAAGCTTAGTATACCATCTGGCGGAACCTGAACGTTACGCTCGCGCACGTTTATTCTTTCATAGAATTAAGAGAGCTATGGCCGAAGATCAAAACCAAAGACCTCTTAAAGATTTTGTTCAACCATCTAATGAAGAACCTAGTTCTAGTATAGTAAACCCAACCATCCCAGCTAATAATTTGGAACTTAAACCATCCATGTTGCAACTAGTGCAACAGAGACAATTCGCGGGTCTCGCTACCGAGAACCCAAACCAACATTTAAAAATATTTCTTCAATTAGCAGACACTTTTAAAACCAATGGAGCTTCTCCTGAGGCAATACGTTTAAGATTATTTCCTTTTTCCCTCATAGATAAAGCCCTATCATGGTTAGATTCCCTTCCACCCAATTCCATTACGACTTGGGATAACCTTAGAAGAGTTTTTCTTGCTAGATATTTTCCCCCGAGTAAAATCGCCGTTCTTCGAAACCATATAACTAGATTTACCCAAAACCAAGGAGAATCGTTGTTCGATGCTTGAGAGAGATATAAAGAGCTGTTACGAGCATGCCCACATCATGGTTTATAAAATTGGTTAATCATTCAAACCTTCTATAATGGACTTCATTACAACACAAAGATGACCATCGACGCTGCCGCAGGCGGTGCTCTGATGAACAAACCTTATCCTGAAGCTAGTGCCCTCATCGAGGATATGGATCAAAACCATCAATCATGGGGAGTCGAACGAGCGACAATTGAGAAGAAGGAATCCCAAGGAGGAGTGCATGAACTAAGCTCTATAGACATGATGCAAGCAAAAATGGACGCATTAGCCCTCAAAGTCGAGCATATGTGCATAAACCCGAATACTGTAGCCGCAGTTTCGTCGGATTGTGAGATATGTGGAACCAAAGGACACCAATTTGCAGAATGCAGTCTATTAAATGAAACCCACTCTGAGCAAGTGAACTACACCCAAGGGAACCCATATTCGAATACCTATAACCCTGGATGGAGGAATCACCCGAACTTCTCCTATAAAAACAATAACCTTATCCAAAATAATACACCTCTAAGACCTAGTTATCAAGCCCATAGATCAAATCAACCTATGCAACCTGTACCACCAAAGTCGAGCCTTGAGAAAATTATGGAAAATTTTATCACCGCTCAAACCCAACAAAACAAGGAGTTCATGAATCAAAACATTCATGTTAACGAATTGATTACTCAGTTAGGAACCAAGGTTGACCAAATAGTTACTCATACCAAGATGCTTGAAACCCAGATCTCTCAGGTAGCTTTAAACCAAGCCCCTCAGACCACATCTGGAGGACAATTCCCTGGACAACCTAAACAAAATCCGAGAGGACACGCTAATGCCATTACCCTACAAAGTGGGAACGCTTATGATGAGCCACCAAACCCTAGATTGAGTGAACCCAAAACTTCTAAGGAATGTACCAAACCCACGGACGAAGTAAAGGAACCAGAAGAATCTGAAAACCAGGAAGGTCGAGATAAAGGAGAAGAACCTAAAGATAAAACTTACGTACGACCCCCGCCATATAAACCACCTATACCATATCCACAAAGACTCAAACAAACCCATCTCAATAAACAATATCAAAAATTTATTAAAGTTATAGAAAAACTTCATGTAGAAATCCCTTTCACAGAAGCCATCACCCAAATACCTTCTTATGCAAAGTTTCTCAAAGACATCCTTACCAACAAACGTAGACTTGACGATCCGAAGCCTTTGGAATGTAATGCTATTTCCGAGGACAAATTAGCAAAGAAAGATAAAGATCCTGGAAATTTCTCCATTCCTTGCCTTTTAGGTAATTCTGTCATCGAAAAAGCTTTTCTAGACTTAGGAGCTAGTGTGAGCCTAATGCCTTTAGCAGTTTGTGAGAGGTTAAACTTAGGAGAATTACAGCCCACTAAGATGTCACTTCAGTTAGCCGATAGATATGTTAAATATTCGATAGGAATTTTAGAAGATGTTCCTGTTAGGATAGGTCAGTTATTTATCCCTACTGATTTTGTTTTCATGGACATCAAAGAGGACAATGATATACCAATCCTTCTAGGTAGACCATTCTTATCGACTGCAAGAGCCATAATAGATGTCAAAAAAGGAAAGTTGACATTTGAGGTAGGCGACGATAGATTGACACTTGGTCTCTGTGGATTCGATAATCTTTTATATTACTCTGACGCGTTCGTATACTTGCGAAAAGCATGCATCAGAAGATTGAGTTGCTTTGAGGTCAAATCGAAGCAATTCAGTTAATGTACCTAAAATTTCAGCTTCATGTATCTCTCAATATACTTGGAGTTAGAGTGAATTGAGGTCAGATTCGAGCTCAGTGCCATTTTTACTTTAAAATCATGTCCCTGTTTTTAATTTTGGTGATGGTTGATGGTCACCAGTCCGGTGAGGTCCACCGGAGAAGAAGACCGGAGCTACAGCTCCGGCCATGCACTGGCATGTCTCACAGCCACATGATCCTCTTGATTTGTTTTAATCTGGAGCGTGCGTTTTAAATACCAACGTTGTGGCGCGTTGACTTGAGACCATGGTGGAACGCGCGTTTCTGGACACTTGATCTGCCACCTCAATTAATGAGGGAGATCAAGTGGTCCACGTTTTTTCTGATATTTTAATTTTCATTTTAATTGCATTATTTTCAATAATTCATATTAAATTCAATATTGATCCAAAAAATATGGGACTTTCACCAAAAAATTTCAAATATTTTTCTCTTTCATATTCCGAATTAAAATTATTTTTGGATCATTATTAATATTTTTCATGAATTAATTGATTTTGCATTTGTTTTTAATTGTTTAAAAATATTTTTAAATGTCCAAAAATTATGAAATTTTTTCTCCAAGGTCCTTTGACCTTGTTTGACCTATAATAAATATCATGGCCATTTCTTTGGTGTTTTGATGAGATTTTAGGAATTGGACAAAACATATTTAATTTAAATGCATTATTTTAGTATTTTTAATTTGAATAAATGCCAAATAAATTTGTTGACCAATTGTGATGACTTGTCTATGTTTAACTCTTGTTGTTGGGCCTTGGTCAAGGTTGATTTGACTTTGTTAAATTAATATCATTGGATTTAGGGGATTGATGGAATGTACATTCCATCTCCCAAAATGAATGGATGATATTTATTTGGTAAAAGTCCTTCTTTGACCAATTTGTGTTTTGATCCATTCCCCTCCCACTTCATCTTATTCCCTTTCTTCATTCATTCATTCCATTTGGCCTATGACATCTCAAAGTCCCAATGCTAGTCGATTGAAAAATTGACATGAGTATGGATGAGATTAGGCCACACTTTTGCATATTCTTTTTGTGTGTGGTATGTTTCTTGAGCATAATCCATTATACTGTGTCTCTAACATGCATAAACACCAAAAATCTTATTGCCCGACCTCAAATAGTTGTGACTTCTACATAAGTCCAATTACGATTGCTTAACATAGCGCTAAATTTGTGACATAAAAGGCATAAGCATTCTAGTTAGTGAGATTGTAAGTCTCCCCTCTTTCATGGTATTGTGTGGAAACTTGGCCTTCTTTCCTTCCTTTGGAAGATATTTTGGTTCAAGGATTCATGCTTGTGATAAGTGGGTTGAGTGTTCTCCAAAGAATGTCTTAAGATGAAAAGCAAAAGCAAAACAATACTATCTTCTAACCTATTAACTACTAACTTTTAATTTCAATCTTTTACTTTAATGCAATTTACTTTTAGCACTCTATTTCATTTGCCATTGTTCATATCATTCTAATTGTCTATGTTAATGCAATTTGCTCTTTGTCCACTTGGACCATATTGTGTGATATATTTTGTTGGTGTATACTTTGCTTGTTTGTGTGGTCTTTGATCATTAATGTACATAATAACAACAAAAACCCTAAAAAACTTTTGAGTGGACTATTGGCTTGATCTTGGACAAATGGACTTAGAATCTAGGCAACCTTCCTAAGCTAAAGGACTTGGCCAATGCCAACTTGTTGAAGAACCAAGTGTTGATACATCTTTGAAGACATATCTAAGTTCATTTGCAACATGATCATTGTGAAGCTGTCATTTTGAACCTGTGACTTGTGGAATTCATCTGTTACATGGGCTATTTTGGAGAAGATCATGGAATGGATAAGCTTGGATGTGGCCATCTTTATTTGATGCCTTGCTCTTCAAGATAATATAATTGTGCATTTGTGTGTTGCTTGATTCTAAAAGTCCAAGGGAATTCTGGGTTTCTATTGACATTCTTGTCTATTGACATTTGGTAAGATCTTTTCAACTCAAACCTTTTAATTTTGTACATAGGATAGTCTCTTCATCTTCTCCCCATTTCTTTAATTTAAAAATCTCTCCCTCCATTTTTTCAAAATCTTCTTTGTGTGAACTACTTTTGTTCTAAACTTTGACCACTTTTGCAAAAGGATAGAAACTTTGGCCTTATGCCATTGCATTTTCAAACTTCTTTTCTTAAATCAAATTTGTAAATAAACTTAACTATACTTGACTTAAAGTTTCAAATAGCCAAAAAGAACTAACTCATTCAAACCATTTTTAGGCCTTTGTGCCTTTCAAACCTAATTTTGTTAAAAACAATGCATCCATTTTGAAATTTGTATCACGAAGTACGAGGTTTTGATCCCTCATTTTTATGTTGGTACGTAAGCACAAGACCAAAGGTCTTGTCAAACAAAAAAATATAATTAATGAATTCTTTTCTCATCCCCCCATTCTATTTGCTTGTAAACATCACTTTATACCAAGTACATATGCACACAAAAAGGGCTCCCTAGGAGTACCTAGGACACTTTGGGTGCTAACACCTTCCCTTTGTGTAACCAACCACCTTCTGTGATCTCTGACTTTTTTTTAGTTTTAATTTGAAAACTTCTTACGTTTGTGTTTTGTTCGTACTTTTTCCCTTTTCCATTGGAAACAATAAAAGCGCGACGGCGACTCTTGTTATTTGATCTCTAGCTTGTCAATAGCGTGATGCTCATGAATTTCTCTCTACACTTAGGTTTAGGCAACCTTCTTTATTCTAAAAGACTTGTCTAATGCCAACATTTGAGACTAAGATATATTTGAAATGTACTTTCATTTGATGCAAGACTTAAGAATTTCTTAGATTTATCTGCTACTCTATCTTTGTGCTTAATTGTTATTTCGATCATGTGTCTGATGTTTTGTTCTAAGTTGATCAAGTAATATTTCATCTAGTACATTGGAAGAGAATGAAGTCTGCTAGCTATTGGAATGCTTGCTTGGATGTGGCCATCTTTATTTGATGCCTTGATCTTCATGATGTCTGGATACTGCTCACTGCTTATTGATCATTGATTGATTAAAGTCCAAAGGAAAATGGGTTTCTATATGACATTCTTGTCTGTTGGATTTCATCCCATTGGTCAGATCTTTTCAACTCTTAACTTTTAAATTTATGCTTAGGATAGCCTCTTCATCTCCTCCCACTTCTTAAGTTTCAAAATCTCTCCCTCATTTTAAAAACATTTCTTTGCTTGTGATTTCAAATTTAGACATGTTTTAATGATTAGAAACTTTGGCCTTATGCCATTGAATTTTCAAACTCTTTCTTAAATCAAATTTGTAAATAAACTTAACCATATTGACTTAAATTTAAAAAGACAAAAAGAACTAACAACTTCACTCAAACTTTAGCCTTTTGTGCCCTCTTCTTAAAACTTTTGTTAAAAACAATTCACCAATTTATTTTAAAATTATACCACGACTACGAGGCTTTGATCCCTCGTTTTTATGTTGGTATGTAGGCACGAGACCGAAGGTCTTGTCAAACAAAAAAAGATAATCAATGAATTCTTTTCTTATCCCCACACCGTATTTTATGAAACATCATGTATACCAAAAACACATGCACATATAAAAAAGGGTCCCTAGGACACTTGGGTGCTAACACCTTCCCTCTGTGTAACCAACCCCCTTACCTATAATCTATGGAATTTTATTAGTTATGATTTTAAAACTTCTTATCTTTGGGTTTTGTTCGTACTTTTCCCCTTTCCTTTGGAAACAATAAAAGCGCGGTGGCGACTCTGGTTTTTATTGACGTTAAGTTTATCCATAGCTTGATGTTCATAAATTTACCGCTACAAAAATTAAGTGGCGACTCTGTTGGGAGTAGTCCTTAGTGGGTTTAGCCTACTTTTGTGTGTGTAAATATTTGTATATTTCATGTTTGTATATATTGTTTATGTGATATAATTTGTCCTGTTGTGCATGGTGATCTCTGTGTGGTGAGATAAGTTCTAACCCGAACTTGAGTTCAATTATGATAGGAGGATGGTATTGTCATGTTCAACTTGTGTGGAGTAGTCCTTAACAAGTTGGCTTGATATCCATCTACTCAGTGGAGACCTCTATAGAGTTGTTGATGTCACACAAGTTATTTATGGATAGGCATTACTTTCTCTGATTTGGGGTCTGAGAAGCTGAGGACCGTAGAACATTTAACCCAACTTGGCCTATTTAGGGTGTAGTGTAGAGACTGTTCAGGTGTATACTTGATCATAGTTATTACCCGATACTACACTCAGACGAGTTTCTCTTGAGAATATTATGGGTTGATGAGTCAGTCATCCTAACATATAATATCCGATAGATGGGATTAAGACTCTGGAAACTTCTTAGAAAATGATCTACATGTTTTTATCCTTAGTACACTCCTTTGGGATGGTTCTTAACCTGACTCTATGCTCGTGACTCATAACAAACCCTTTGATTCTTGGTTGATCTGATCAGGTCTCGTTAATATCGATGAAACTTTGGTGTTGATAATGTGAAAACCATAATCCACCAAAATGGATGATTGATCTTGATGATGACTTGATCCATCCCTTGACCTTTGTTTGTGTTTGCCTTGTGTGTGATCCCTTGTTTGTGATTATTGCATTAATGCATACATGCACATCATAACATTCATAACAAAAAAATAAATTTCAAGGAAACTGAGATCTTATTTGCAAATATTTTCAGACCATGGATAGTCGACGAAGGAACGCTAAGAAGTACAATTTCAGATGTCCTGATTTGAAAGAGCTAAGGAAGTTGTCATTCTTTGTACTAGATCCCTTGGACTTCAAGCAACATCATGGGAAGCTTTTGTCTGTATTATCTATTAATGTGGTTGAAGGACTTCTGAGTGTTTTGGTTCAGTTCTATGATCCTCTTTATTGGTGCTTCACTTTTCCTGATTATCATTTTGTACCTATGTTAGAGGAAAATGCTCATCTCCTGGGAATACTCGTATCTGACAAGATACCTTTTAGGGGATTAGAGGTGATTCCCAGATCTCATGTCATAGCTGAAGGCCTCCTTTGAGGCAATCAGAGATTGATTCTCATTTGATGAAGAAAGGAGGTATATTTGGGTTGACTTCTGAGTTCCTCATTGGAAAAGCTACTATCTTTTTTCAAGCCGGTAGTACGGATGCTTTTGAAGCCATCTTCGTATTGCTCATCTATGGTCTAGCTTTGTTCCCTAACATTGACGATTTTGTTGATGTTAACGCCATTAGAATCTTCTTGATTGGGAATCATGTTCCTACTCTGTTGGGTGACATGTATTTCTATTTGCATTTAAGGAATTCTAAAGGTGGTGGGACTATTGTGTGTTGTGTTCCTCTTCTGTACAAGTGGTTTATTTTGCATTTTCCGCAAACGCCTGCTTTCATGGAGAACTGATAATATCTACGGTGGTCCCAGAGACTTATGTCTCTCACTAGTGATGATATTATTTGGTATGATTCTGCATTGGGTAGCTTGGACATTATTGATAATTGTGGTGAGTTATCTAATGTGTCTCTCATTGGTACACAAGGAGGAATCAACTGCAGCCCTGCTTTGGCTCGTCGTCAACTTGGGTTCCCCTTGAGAGGTAAACCTAATAACACCCAATTAGAAGGTCTATTTTATCAAGAGGGTAAAGATCCCCAACTTTTAAAGAAAGGGATGATACGTGCCTCACATAATGTGCATAGGAAAGGAAGATCCGAGCTTGGTCCATGCAACTGTGTAGCTTTAAAAGCTTACATTATTTGGGTGAAGAAGCGAGCTTTGAAGCTGAAGATGTCATACGCTTGTGAAATACCTATATCCGTGGTTATGGATGAGCCATCAACTCTCCCTAACCAAGATATAGAGGAGTTGGAAGACGCACTCGCCAAGATGAAGCAAGAGAAGGATATGTGGGAAGAGTAGTTACATGCTTTGAGCCAAAAGCATGAAGAGTTGCAACTTGAGTCTAAAGACAAGGATGCACTTATTGAGATTCTTGAAGACCGAGCAGTGAAAAGACAGAGAGAGCCAGAGGGTTCATCTTCCTCTAGCATGCCTCAACCTTCTTGTGCTTGGAAGAAGATCGTTGATCAGCTAGTCCTGAGAAGGATCAGATGAAGACATCCTTTGAGTCCGAGATTCAACGCATCCGAAGGAAGTATGCACCCGTAGCCAGATCATCTGATGCAGTTGCTAAAGATCCTTAGGATGATAGTTTCCTTTTCTCTTGTATTTGTATTTTGGTTTCTAAAATTGTACTCAGTGTAATCCTTCCAAATTTTATGAATAAAAAGAGATTTTATGATCAATCAAATTGTTATTAGTGTTATTTTTTGAATATATGTTTGCAAATAGAACTTCATATGTTCCTTGAAATTAAAAACAATAAAAAACATTGCATTTCATGCATCATTTGCATAACATGTTTCTTCTGCTAGATGTCTTATCAATTTTTTATTCTATGCATTAGTCAAGCTGACTCACCGTTATAATACTCACGCTAATCAATCTAAGAGGATGGAGCATCTAGAGAAAGAGAACAAAGAGGGGAAGGATGAGATTTCCATACTTACAACGCTAATGCAATCCATGATTGCCGCTCAGAATCAATTATCACCATCTCCTGCAACTCCTCCTCCTCAGAGGACCGTTATTTCTGAGATTGCTTCTTCAATTGTTCCTGTTGCTGCTGGCAGTCAACCCATTCCTGCTATGCATGTTGGATTCCCTTGGGGAATGCCACCAAAATTTGTGCCAGAAGGGTATGCAGCCACATTTATTTCTCTATCGGGATCTAGACCGGTCATGTCAGTGCCACCTCCGGTTGTCCACACTCTTCCTTGTGTTGAAGACACTATCTACCACTTTGAGTCATCTGAGGGTCCAGATGTATACGAGAAGATGGATGAAATGAAAGATCAATTCTTCGAGCTGCGCAAAGAGTTGAATACTTTGAGAGGGAAAGATTTGTTTGAGAAGAGTGTTGCTGAACTCTGCTTAGTCCCTAATGTCAAGATCCCAATGAAATTCAAGGTCCCAAACTTTGAAAAGTACAAAGGGAATACCTGCCCGCTAAGCCATCTTGTTATGTATGCCAGAAAAATGTCTACTCAAACTGATAATGATCAGCTGTTGATTCAATATTTCCAAGACAGTTTAACTGGAGCTGCCTTGAGGTGGTACATGGGTCTGGACATTGCAAGCATCCGTACTTTCAATAAATTGGGTGAAGCCTTTGTCAAGCAGTATAAGTATAACATGGATATGGTACCTGATAGAGATCAGTTGGGGTCATGGTCTCAGAAGGATAAGGAGACATTCAAAGAATATGCCCAGAGATGGAGAGAATTGGCTAGAAGAGAAGGAGATGACTAAGATCTTCTTGAAAATGCTGAGTTCATTTTATTACAAACGTATGATTGCAAGTTCCCCAAATGATTTAACTAAAATGGTAAACATATGGATGAGGCTAGAAGAAGGATCCGTGAAGGACGTTTGTCTAAAGAAGAGGCGTCAGCTAGTAATAAGTATGGTGGAAGTTTCTCTAAAAGGAAGGAGGGAGAAGCTAGTTCAGTATCAGTAGGAAGGAAGAGAAGGCCTCATGTAAGAAAAAGTTCTCAACCCTGTCAACATAAACACCAAGTTTCTTCAGTAATTCCGGTTTTTTCCAATAATCCCAACAATCAATTAGTTCCAATTCAGCAACAACAACATCAACAACAACCGCAACAAAGAACCAACTACAACAACAACAATCATCAGCAGAATTTTGAGAAGAAGGAGGTCTCCTTTGATCCAATTCCTATGATGTATGCAGAATTGTACCTGTCTCTAGTACTCAAGAATCTTATTCAGCCGAGAAACCCTCTGCAAATTCCTAAGCCACTTTCATGGTGGTTCAAGCCTGATCTTCATTGTGCTTTTCACCAGGGAACCCCTGGTCATGATATAGAGAACTGCTATCCACTAAAGTATGAAGTTCAAAATCTTTTGAAGAGTGGTAGGGTGTCCTTTAAGGACAGAGCACCAAATGTGAAAGCCAACCCGTTTCCTGCTCATGGTAACGCTTCTGTCAACATGGTGGATGACTATACAGGAAATTTCAGAGTTTTTGATGTACGGCGTATTAACAGATCTCTGGTGGAAATGCATAGAACTCTGTGTTTAATTAGTGATTGTGAACATGACCATGATGGTTGTGTCATTTGCAGCGTGAACCCCTGTGGGTGTATGATTATCAAGAGAGATATCCATAAGTTGATGGATGAGAATGTAATCCAGATTCAACAGTCGAGGGATATGGGAGATGATGTGAATGTCATTATAACGGTGTTTAAGACCCCTGAGCGGGTAGTCATTCAGTTTGATAGTAGCAACAACAATAATTTCAATAGATCGGTATCACCGTTGGTAATACGGTTAGCGGGCCGTGTCCCTTATGCATCAAATAAAGTTGTTCTATATCAGTAAAATGACAATAGGGTTGAAAATTGTCAAGAGGTTCCTCTTCCAGTTGCAGACTCAGTGGTGAATATCGCTGATATAACAAAGGTGACCCATAGTGGTCGTGTGTTCAGTCCAGTCTTTCCTAAGGTGGTAGAAGATGTTTCTATAGGGAAGAAAGTGGAGATTCCTGTAGTGAATTCAGTTAGTGCTCCAATGTGTCAGTCTGGTGAATCCAGCAAATTGAAGACTAACGATGATGATGAGGTGTTAAGGTTAAATCAAGAGAAGTGAATTCAATGTTGTAGAGCAGTTGCTTCAGACGCCGTCAAAGATCTCCGTGCTATCATTGATAATGAATTCCAAAGCTCACATAGAGGCATTGCAGAAAATGTTTGAACAGGCCTATGTTGAGCATGATGTTATTGTGGATCAGTTTGACCACATAGTTGGCAACATAACTTCTCGTATCAATTTGAGTTTTTGTGATGAAGAGCTTCCTGAGGAAGGCAAAAATCACAACTCGGCGTTACATATTTCAATAAATTGCAAGGAGGACGCTTTGTCCAATGTGTTGTTTGACACTAGGTCATCATTGAATGTATTTCCAAAGTCAACCCTGTCAAAACTCTCCTACCAAGGCGCCCCAATGAGGTACAGTGGTGTAGTTGTCAAAGCGTTCGACGGTTCTCGTAAAACTGTCATTGGAGAAGTGAACCTTCTGGTGAAGATATGTTCAAGTGATTTCCAAATTACCTTCCAAGTAATGGATATCCACTCATCCTATAGATGCTTGTTGGGAAGGCCATGGATTCATGAAGCTGGAGCTGTGACGTTTACTCTACACCAAAAACTGAAACTTGTGAAGAACGACAAGCTCGTCGTTGTTGGTGGAGAGAAGGAATTATTGGTAAGCCATTTGTCATTTGTCACGTATGTTGATGCTAAAGAGGAGTTTGGAACGCCGTTCCAAGCCTTATCTATTGCTATTGAATTGAAGAAAACTGGAGCACCCATGTCTTCTTTGAAAGATGCACAAGAGGCTATTCAGGCTGGCAGTATTGACAAGTGGGGCCGTGTTATGGAAGTCTTCGAGAACAAGAACAGAGTCGGGATATGATTTCAACCAGGATCCTACAACGTCAAAACCAAAGTTATACAACCAATTTTCCATGGTGGAGGGTTCATTCATGAGAATGATCAACACTCAGCTTCCATTATTGAAGACAGTGGTGATGAAGATGAAGCTTGTGCCAACTTTGTGACGCATGGCCAGATTTGCAACTACTGGGTTGTTGTTGATGTTCCTGTTGTCATTCATCGTTCTAAGTAATTTGTTTTTTTGTTATTTAAAAAAATTCCTTCTCCTATGCCTAAGGGAGAAGTGAACATTGTTGGGCACTTTCTTTATTATCATCAATGAAATACAATTTTATTCATCCACATCTATGATTTTTTATTTTTACTTTTTTCTTCTTTGGAAAATGGTAATCACAAAAAACATAAATAAATAATAATCTTCCATCTGCATAATATTTGTTTGCACTCCATTTATCTAAAATCAAAATATCAAATCATTATGCAGGTTGGTTCTCAAACCCATTGAATACAATGATCATACTCCCTCTCCAAACTTTGATTTCCCTATGTTTGAAGCTGAGGAAGAGATTGATGATGAAGAAGTATCTCATGAGTTATCCCGTTTGCTTGAGCACGAGGAAAAAGCCATTCAATCGTTCAAAGAGCATATTGAATTAGTCAACTTGGGTTTCGATGATGAAGTAAAGGAAGTCAAGTTTGGGTCTCAACTGTGTCCAGAATCTAAGAAGGGGTTGATTGATCCTCTTCGTGATTATTCTGATGTGTTTGCTTGGTCCTATTAAGATATGTCTGGTTTGGATTCTGATATTGTGAAGCATAGACTGTCGTTGAAGCCAAAATCCCCGTCGGTAAAGCAGAAATTGAGAAGAACTCGTCCTGATATGTCAGTAAAGATCAAAGAGGAAGTACAAAAGCATATTTATGCTGGTTTTCTTGTTACATCTGAATATCCGCAATGGGTGGCCAATATTGTGCTTGTTCCGAAGAAAGATGGAAAAGTCTGCATGTGTGTTGATTATAGAGATTTGAATAAAGTCAGTCTGAAAGATGATTTCCTTCTGCCACACATTGATATGTTGTTACACAATACAACTAAATTCAAAGTCTTTTCATTTATGGCCGGATTTTCCGGTTACAACCAAATCAAGATGGCACCTGAAGATATGGAGAAGATCACATTCATTACACCCTGAGGAACATTTTGTTATAGAGTGATGCCTTTTAGTTTAAAGAATGCTGGTGCAACGTACCAGAGAGCTATAACCACTCTTTTTCATGATATGATGCATAAAGAGATTCAGGTTTATGTTGATGATATGATTGCTAAATCAAGTGATGAAGAAGAACATGTTGAGCATTTGTTGAAGTTATTCCAGCGTTTGAGGAAATATGAACTCCGCTTGAATCCTAATAAGTGTACTTTTGGTGTTCGTTTTGGTAAGTTGTTGTGCTTTATTGTCAGTGAGAAGGGTATTGAAGTTGATCTTGCCAAGGTCAAAGTAATACAAGAGATGCATGCGCCCAAAACTGAGAAGCAAGTCAGAGGTTTTCTCGGCCACTTGAATTATATCTCAAGATTCATATCGCATATGACTGCCACATGTGCTCTAATTTTGAATCTTCTTCGGAAAGAACAATCTTGTGATTGGAACGAAGTTTGCGAGAAAGCTTTTGGTAGTATCAAAGAGTATTTGCTTAAACCTCCAATTCTGTCTCCATCTGTTGAAGGAAGACCATTGATCATGTATTTGACTATGCTTGATGATAGTATGGGTTGTGTTCTTAGTCAGCAAGATGAATCTGGAAAGAAATAATATGCAATTTACTGCCTCAGTAAGAAGTTCACCGATCGCGAGACTCGGTATTCTATGCTTTAGAAGACATGTTGCGCATTGGCTTGGGCTGCTAAGCGTCTGCGCCAGTATATGTTGAATCATACTACTTGGTTGATATCCAAAATGGATCCAATCAAGTACATCTTTGAGAATCCTACCTTAATTGGAAGAATTTCTCGTTGGTAGATGTTGTTGTTTGAGTATGATATTCAATACCGATCTCAGAAAGCAATCAAAGGTAGTGTCGTAGCTGACCATTCGGCTCACCAACCTATTAAAGATTATCATTCAGTTCCGTATGATTTTCCGGATGAGGATATTTTGTACTTGAAGATGAAAGATTGTGATGAACCATTGCTTGAATAAGAGCCAAAACTTGGTTCCTGTTGGTGCATGGTATTTGATGGAGTTGTTAATTCGTATGGTAATGGCATTGGGGCAGTGATTATTACTCCTCAAGGCACTTATTTTCCTTTTATAGCTAGATTGAACTTCAAGTGTACAAACAATATGGTTGAGTATAAACCTTGCATTATGGGGCTTGAAGAGGCCATTTATCTCATAATCAAATATCTTAACGTCTATGGAGATTCAGCTTTGGTTGTGAATCAAATCAAAGGTGAATGGGAGACGAATCAACCCGGTTTGATACCATATAGAGATTATGGGAGGAGGATATCAACTTTCTTTATAGAGGTTGAGTTTCATCATATCCCTCGAGATGAAAACCGTATGGCAGATGCTCTTGCAACATTGGCTTCCATGATTGTGGTGAAATTTTGAAATGAATTTCCCAACTTAACTATGATGCGTCTTGATAGGCCAGCTCATGTGTTTGTCGTTGAAGAAGTCAAAGATGAAAATCCATGGTATTTTGACATCAAGTGCTTCCTCCAAAGTCAGATTTACCCATCCGGGGCATCTTTGAAAGATAAGAAGACTTTGAGAAGATTAGCTGGCAGCTTCTACCTGAATGGTGATGTGCTTTACAAGAGAAAATTTTGATATGGTTTTGCTCAGATGCATGGATATACACGAAGTAGACATATTGATGATTGAAGTCTACGAAGGTTCCTTTGGTACACATTCCGATGGACATGCTATGGCAAAGAAGATGTTGAGAGAAGGTTACTATTGACTGACAATGGAATCTGACTGTTGCTAGTTTGTGAAGAAATGCCACAAGTGTCAAATTTATGGAGATAAGATTCATGTTCCTCCGAAACTGTTGAGCGTCATTTCCTCTCCATGTGGGGAATTGATATGATTCGCATGATTGAGCCCCAAGCTCTGAACGGACATCGTTTCATTCTGGTGGCTATTGACTACTTCACAAAGTGGGTTGAAGCGGCATCATACGTGTCTGTGACCAAGCAAGTTGTTATAAGGTTTATCAAGAATCAAATTATATGACGTTATGGTGTGCCAAGCAAGATTATTAATGATAATGGATCTAACTTGAATAATAATATGGTGGAAGCTCTTTGCAAAGACTTCAACATTGCACATCATAATTCTTCTCCTTATAGACCTAAGATGAATGGGGTTGTTGAAGTTGCGAATAATAACATTAAGAAGCTCATTCAGAAGATGGTTGTGACATACAAAGATTGGCATGAAATGCTCCGATTTGCTTTGCGTGGGTACCGTAAATCTATCCGCACTTCAACAAGGGCAACCTCTTTCTCTCTTGTTTATGGCATGGAAGTTGTGCTCCCCGTGGAGATTGAGATCCCATCATTGCGTGTTTTGATGGAAGCCAAGTTGACTGAAGCTAAATGGTGTCAAACCAGATATGACCAGTTGAGTTTGATTGAAGAGAAGAGATTGACTTCCATGTGTCATGGTCAGTTATATCAATAGAGAATGAAGAAAGCATTTGATAAGAAGGTCAAGCCTCGTGTGTTCAGAGAAGCTGACCTCGTGTTCAAGAAGATTTTATCTGTCAAACCTGATGCTAGGGGCAAATGGACTCCTATATACGAAGGCCCATATGTTGTGAAGAGAGACTTTTTAGGCGGTGCTTTAATTCTTACAACTATGGATGGTGAAGAGTTCACGCGTCTTGTGAATGCCGATGCACTCAAGAAATACTTCACCTAAAAATAAAAGAATAACTCGCTAAGTTGAAAACCCGAAAGGGCGGCTTAAACAAAAAAGAGCGTCTCGGTGGACTGAAAACCCGGAAGGGCGATCCAGGCAAAAGTTAGAGACATAAAACAGAAAAAATTATCCCGTTAGATTGAGTACTCCACCTTCGGGCAATCTAGGAAAAATTAAGGATTATGACAAGTAACTGCATCTGGCTGGTCCTGATCTTTGAACCGTTTGAGAAAATCATTTAGTTCTAGTTCATCATTCTCAACCAAAGACAAGAACACGGTAGATTTCAAAGTTGGTAGGGAGAGTAGTGATCATTGTATTCAATATATCCCTTTTCCATGTAAATTACCATTTTCAAACTTTTTAAAGATTCATGGAGTCTTGTCATTGACGGACTACCATTCTATTAAATAAAGTTGAGATTTTTATCCAATTATTATGATTCTTATTTACTTCTGTTAAATAAAATTGAATTTTCATGTTGATAATTTTGAAATAAATTAATGAATAATTATTTTTCTTAAAATAATAAAAGCAATCACTTTAAGAGTAACTGATTTCAGCAAGGAATGTCAATAGCAATCTGAGAACATGTAAGTCTTGAGGTGTGAAGCATTGTTGGTTTTCCCTAAGCGGTCGGTTCGGAAAAAATTTCCTCCACAACAGTTCGCCATTTATCCCTAGCTTGGTTGATGAGTTTCTCCCTGAATATTTCGTCATCCCCGGTCGAGTTGGTGGGTATCATCTCCAATTGAGCTGATGATTAGTCCCATTTTCAAATACATATTCCCCAGCTGAGGTACTCATTTTTTGTATCCCCCAGTTTATGGTTTGGATGAATGGATCCTGGATATCTGGAAC
Source organism: Lathyrus oleraceus (assembly GCF_024323335.1). Classification (NCBI taxonomy): domain Eukaryota; kingdom Viridiplantae; phylum Streptophyta; class Magnoliopsida; order Fabales; family Fabaceae; genus Lathyrus; species Lathyrus oleraceus. Next base: position 28,392,227 of record NC_066582.1, on the reverse strand, counting down.
CTTTATTTGGTTTCCATTTGCATTTGATTGTGTTGCATAACTTCGGTAGTTTCTCCTTTGTATGAATCATATCCGATTATCTTTACCTCATAATTAGTTTATGTTGCAATTTCCAAGAAGAATTTGGTGATTATTGAGGAACGTGACGGTCTTGGTCACAACATCCCCAACAATTTTCTTAAATCCTCATGCAGAGTTTTATCTCTTGTATTCCCTGACGGAGTTCATCTTCTGATAGAAGTTCCCTCTTTCCCGATAGTGTCTGATTCTGAGTAGTATTTGATTTCGTCCCCTGCAAGGTTGTCTCCCATTTAATATGGTGTTGATTTAAAATTCCCCGCAGTGTTGATTTGTTTGGATCCTCAGCAGATCCTTCCATATCCTCGACATGTTTGGTTGATCATCCTTCATTAGTGCTCTCTTGCCGCAGAGTTTGCCATGATTAATTGAAAGCATATTCTCCATGACTTTCCCATCCATAGTAGATTCATTCGAAGTTATATGATTTATCTTTATCCCTAGTAATTTCTCCAGTTGGTGTGTCCATCTTGTTGAGATTAGCCGAGTGTTGTAGTGATGATTCAAATCTTTGTTATTTGTATCCTTTGTGCTATGTTGTCAGCATAATCATAATCATATACATGCATATTCATGCATAAAACACAACATCATATATTTCATTATGAATTTTATCGCATTGATTTTTCTTCTGATCCCCTGCTCTGGTGATATTATTTCCCCATACAGATTTGGTGTGTGTTTGTCCTCCTCCAATTATAGGGTGTCATCCCCTTAAGCAAAAAGAGTTTAACCTTTCTCATTACCCACTGAGTTATTTCCTCATGGATGACTATTATTTCAGTTTCCTCCCTAGATAATTATCTGGATGGAACCACTCCCCTTGAGTTATATCCTCATTGGGTTGAGTCTTTGTTTGACCATTTCTTTCTAGTTATTAGCTAGATAGATATCATGGTCCCCCGAGAGTCTGTTATTACCCAGTAACTGGTAATATTCTTCTCAAATATTGAGTATATGACTTTTTCCCAATACCCAGTAAAATGTAATCTACTTCCTTTGTATTCCCCGGCGGATTCGTTTTCATGTTTCCCCAGTGAGATTATCCTCGATATGTTCATCTTGACCGGTGATGGATGTTCTTCCTTTTTGGTTTTCTACCTAGTAAAAAGGTAGTTGTAATCCCTATTTTATTCCCCAAAGAGTCTATCCTTGATATGTTCACTTTAACTGGTGACGTATTTTCTCTTCTTTGTGGTATTCTACCCAGTAACCGGTAGTTGTAATTCCTATTTTCCCCTACTGAGTCTATCCTTGATATGTTCATCCTAATCGATGATTGATATTCTCTCTTTGGTATTCTGCCCAGTAACTGGTAGATATAATTCCTATTTTTCCCCGACAGTCTATCCTTGATATGTTTACCCTAGCCGGTAACGGATATTCTTCCTCTTTTCCCAGGTGGTTTATCCTTGATATGCTCATCCTTACTGATGACATATATTCTTCCTTCAAGTTTATCCTTGATATGTTCACCTTAACCAATGACAGATACTCTCTTTTTGGTCTTCTACCTAGTAACCAGTAGATGTAAATCCTATTTGATTTCTCTCCCCAGTAGGTTATTCTTACCCAGTAACCGGTAATGGATACACCTCTTTTTCCTCAGTGAGTCATACTTGATATGTTTACTCTAACCGGTAACGGATGTCCCTCTATCAGAGTATATTATCTTCTTACCAAGTAATTGGTAATAGATAATATATCTCTTTTACTCTTGTGTTGAAGTTCATTCTTCCCTAGTTGAGTTTAAGTGTGTGTTTCCTCAATGAAATCACCGTCCCCTATTTGGTTTGAATATTTCGGTTTTGTTCTGATATATTCCTATCCCCTGCAGATTTCCATTATCCCCAGATAGGGTCCTTCCATTAATTTATTTCCATAGAAAATCCCTCGCGTCTCACAGCAGTTTTTAAGTCGTAACCTGACCTACGCAAGACTTTTATCCCCAGAGTTTATGTCTCCCCAGTGAGTTTTCCTTATGGAATGCATTATGCTCCAGTGGACTTTCAGTCTCTTCAGATTCTTTTCCTTTGTGGCAATTTATTCCCCACAAAGATTGATTTAACATTCATATCATATGCATCATGAGGTCTCTTAGGGACCAAAATTTATTTCAAGATGTTGTTATTTAAGTCCATTCTACTGAGTTGATATGAAGATTTAACCTTCACAACCTCAATTAGAATGTTCTTAAATAGGGGCAGTTGTAAGACCCCAATTTTGACCCTAAGATCCCTCATGCTATCTCATCAAATGCATTGACTTTGGGATCACACCTTGGCATCCTCCTTACCCCTTATTCATTGGGTTTGTATTGGGAGAGATCACCAAGCACATTTGATTGTATCATACTTTGTTTTTCTTTGTTTACTAACCAAAATCCCAAAAATATGTCTATGTATAGCTTTGTTTCTTTTGTAGGTAGTGTGTGCATCCACCAATGCCTCATCAAGCTCATAATTAGGGTTTGAGACACTCAATGCAAGGAGATCAACCAAGGGGTGGTTCACAATGGTTTTAGATATCATATATGGATCCCCATGTTCTTCATTTGTCATTTGGATCAAGAAATTATCAAGAATTTGAAGCTTGTTTGCCTTGGAAACCCTAGTTCATCTGGGTATCTTGTGTGACTTCCTCAATAAGTTTCTTCAACATCTTGTCCAATATATCAAGGTATACTCCATATTACATCATCTTATACATATATTATCCTTCATGACTCCCAAATATCAAGATAACTTCAAGTTTGCAAGTAGGTTCAAGGTTGTTGATAAGAGAAAGTCAACTGGTCAAAACTGGGGTTCCCTAGACCCTATCTCCTAACATTTTTGTCATATGAAAATAATTCCAAGAGTAAAGTTACTCATTATGACATTAAAAACAACTTTAATGTTGACATAAATAGCTATTTTTTCTTAGAAATTCATTGTTTTTGGTGAAAGATTATATGTCATTTTGTATGTGCCCTAGTTACGAGGTCAACTTCCAAGGACCATAACTTTCTCAATATTTATGAGATGAAGGACATCCAAGTTTCATGATCAATTTCAAGATGTCCTATCCAACTTGTATTATTTTATAAAATTCAAATTCAAATTGCAAAGGCATGTTCCAAGAGGAAACATTATAGGTCATTTTGAGCCATTACCATTGAACAAGAAATTTTCCTCAACTTCTAAAATGCATAACTCCCTCGTGCCAAATCCAAATGAGGTCAAATTTGTGACCAAATTTAAGAGGATTGAAATAGATACAACCTTGATGAAGGAAAGTTTTACATTTAAAGCTCATCGAAAAAGTTATTCAAGGTGGAAGAAATGTATTTTTGACTTGGTACTTGGAAAATTTTCAAATATGATCCAACATTAAAGTTGTTCCCCTTGATGTCACCTTTCCAAAAAGTCCAAGATCACTTCATTTGGACAATATTTGAGGGACTTGCGCATGGTTACTTTTTTGGGTTAATTTTTGAAAGATTTGGATTCAAATGATCATTTCCATTTGCATGCTTCCATTTGCATGCTTCCATGTGATGACCTCAGTACTCATTATGAATGAATTGAAGTTGGATTGCATCATTATTTAGGCCCAAATCATTGGCCATGCATCAATGCACTATGGTTTCTAGTTTTGTCAAAATTCAAAGGGTGCAAAACTGAATTCCATTGGTTATATAAACAAGTGCATTGCCTCAAGAAGGACACACAAACCTTGCCCAAGCTTTGCCAAGAGATCTCAGAACCTCACACCATAGAATTCCTTGAAGATTTCTTTGAAATCGAGTTTGAATTTCACCTTCTATTTTGAAGTTCAAACTCCAAGGATTCACAACCTTTTTCATCTCAATTGATCACTGCAAGCAAGAGGAGGAAGAATCAAGCAAATTAAGATTGAGATCAAGCTAATTTGAAGCTACCCGAAGGTGATTTTTCAGAAACTTTGAGCCTTCAATTCTCTCTCAATTCTTCACCATTCTCTTTGATTTTCGGTTGGCTGAAGTCCTACCAATGTAGGAAATAAGATTGAGTTGCTTTGAGGTCAAATAGAAGCAACTCAGATCATGAACCTCAAATTTCAAATCCATGTATCTTTCTATATACTTGGAATTGGAAGAAATGAATGTCAGATCCGTGCTCTTGAGCATTTTTCGTTCAAAAACATGTACTCATTTTTCATTTTTAATTTGGTTGAGGGTAGACCAGTCCGATGAGGTTCATCGGAGAAGATGACCGGAGCTAGGGCTCCGGTGGTGAATTGGTAAGGTCCAAGTCATCTGATCTGGTTCCCATGTTTTAATCCTGAGCATTCGTTCTGATTACCACGTTTGCAGCGCTTTGACTTTGGTCTATGGTGGATTGAACACGTGTGGCCATCAGATATGCCACCTCAATTAATAAGGGAGATATGATGGCCCTTATTTTTTTTGTATTTTCTGAATTTCCATTTAATCCATTTATTTTATTTTATTCATAGAAATTTCATTTTTAATCCAAAAAATATGGGACTTTCACCAAAAGTCTTTAAATATTTTTTTTCTTCCATATTCTGAGTTAAAATTATTTTTTGGATTAATTTTGGTATTTTCCATGAATTAAATATTTTTGTGCATATTTTAATTGTTTAAAAATACTTCTGAACTTTTAAAAATCATGAATTTTTTTTGTCTAAGGTCCTTTGACCTTATTTGAACTAGGATAAATCCCTTGGCCATTTATTTGATGTTTTGAAGGGATTTTAGGTTTTGACTAAATTAAAATGTATTTTAATTCATTTTTAATTGATTAAATGTTTAAAAATATTGTTGAGCCATTTTTATGGTCTTGTGATGTTTGAATTTCTATTTTGGGCCTTGGTCATGATTGATTTAACTTTTGTTGGATCAAAATCATTGGATTTAGGGGATTGATGAAATATGCATTCCATCTCCCAAAATGAATGAATGGTTTTGATTTGATGAAATTTCTCTAATGATCAATTTGTGTTTATATCTTCCCTTCCCTCTTCATATTCATCCCTATTCTTTCCCGTTCCCCCATTTGACCAATGAAATCTCTAATGTCTAAAGGCTAATTGATTCATCAATGACCTTGTGCCAGATGAATCAATATAAGTATGATTGAGATAGGGCTCTCCCTTTTTTTAGTGTCTGGTATGTTTTAGGAGTTTGGTTCCTTGTACCAAATATCTAACATGCATTAACACCTTTATTTTTATTGCTCGATCTGAGATAGTTGTGACTTCTACATAAGTTCAATTACGATTGCTTAACATAGAGCTAAATTTGACCTTCAAGGCATAGAATTGAAGCAAGTGAGAATGTAAGTCTCCCCTTATTCATGGTATTGTGTGGAGACTTGACCTTTTTTCTTTTCATGAGAGCTAGTGGCATACTTGTTAAATTATCCATGTTGGAGCCATTCTCATGGAAGATGTCTTGGTTTAAGTTTTCATACTTGTGAGTGAATGGTTGAATGTTCTGCAATGAATGACTTAATCAATTAAAAATCACCACTAACAACACTAACTTTTGACTAACATTTGAATAACTCTTGTTAATATTGCTTTAATTTCAAGTCATTTACTATTATGCAATTTAAATTCCAGTCGTTTATCATCCATTGTCATTTACATTATATATAACTTTTTTATGTTTCAAGTCTTCTTCACTTTGCTCATTTGAGCCATATCTTGTGATTGTATATATTGGTTGCCTGATTTTGGTTTTGTTTATGGTGTTAGAACCTTAAAACATTTAATAACAAGAGAAAACCCTAAAAAACATTTGATCTACTGTTGAACTTGATCTGAACTTTTGGACTTAGGATTAGGCAACATTCTTTATGCTAAAGGACTTGGCCAATGCCAACATTTGAGACTAAGGTATCTTTGAACTGTGATTTCATCTCATGCAAGACTTGAGAATATCTTGGATTCATCTGCTACTCTGTCTTTGTGCTTAATTTTTATTTTGATCTTGTGTCTGATGTTTTGTTCTAAGTTGATCAAGGAATATTTCATCTGGTAAATGGAAGACAACGAAGACTGCTAGCTATTGGAATGCTTGCTTGGATATGGCCATCTATATTTGATGCCTTAATCTTCATGATGTCTGGATATTTCTCATTACTTATTAATCATTGCTTGATTAAAGTCCAAAGTAAAATGGGTTTCTATATGACATTCTTGTCTGTTGGATTGCATCCCATTGGTCAGATCTTTTCAACTCTTAACTTTTAAATTTGTGCTTAGGATAACCTTTTCATCTCCTCCCATTTCTTAAATTTCAAAATCTCTCCCTCATTTCAAAAAGATTTATTTGATTGTGATTTCAAATTTAGACATATTTTAATGATTAGAAACTTTTGCCTTAAGCCATTGAATTTTCAAACTCTTTTTTAAATCAAATTTGTAAATAAAATTAACCATATTGACTTAAATTTCAAAAGACAAAAAGAACTAACAACTTCACTCAAACTTTGGCCTTTTGTGCCCTCTTCTTAAAACTTTTGTTAAAAGCAATTCACCAACTTATTTGAAATTTTTACCACGAACTATGAGGTTTTGATCCCTCATTTTTATGTTGGTACGTAGGCACGAGACCGAAGGTCTTGTCAAACACAAAAAGATAATCAATGAATTCTTTTCTTACCCTCACACTCTATTTTATCAAACATCATTTACACCAAAAACACATGTACACATGAAAAAAGGCTCCCTAGGAGTACCTAGGACACTATGACACCTTCCCTCTGTGTAACCAACCCCCTTACCTGTAATTCTGGCATTTTATTAGTTTTGATTTGAAAACTTCTTATCTTTAGGTTTTGTTCATACTTTTCCCTTTTCCTTTGGAAACAATAAAAGCGCGGTGGCGACTCTAATTTTTATTGACGTTAAGCTTATCCATAGCTTGATGGTCATGAATTTACCGCTACACATCCTAACTTATTTTATAAGAATAACAACGCCTTGTATGCTCTAAATCAACCACCTCCTGGTTACCAAAAGCCAACTCAGAGCGCACCTCAAGTCGCTCCTCAAACGCCTAGAAAATCTAATATTGAGTTAATGATGAAGAACTTTGTTGCTTCTCAATGCAACAAAATAAGGAGTTTATGAATCAGAACGTACATACCTCGAAATTAGTGAAACAATTAGAAACTAAAGTAGATGCTTTGGCTACTCATAACAAAATGTTGGAAACACAAATTTCTCAAGTAGCCCAACAACAAGCAACTACCGCAGCTCCAGCTGGAACTTTCCCTGGTCAACCTCAACGTAATCCGAAAGGTCAAGATATTGCTATCACATTGCGGAGTGAGACGGAGTTAGGCAGACCAGTTGATCCCAGAATACAAGTTCCGCCGATGAAAAAGATGAAACCAAAGAGAAAGTTAAGAAGGAGAAACCATACGTCCTCCACCACCATATAAACCACCAATTCCATACCAGTTGATCCCAAAATACAAATTCCGCCGATGATTCAGAAAAATGACCAACCTGATAAACCAGAGGAAAAAGATGAAACCAAAGAGGAAGTTGAGAAGGAGAAACCATACGTCCTCCACCACCATATAAACCACCAATTCCTTACCCTCAAAGACTAGCTAAGTGCAAAAGCGAAGGATAATTCAGGAAGTTCGTCAAACTCTTGAAACATCTTAATATTACCATCCCTTTCACCGAAGTTATTACACAGATGCCCTCATATGCCAAGTTCCTAAAAGAAATCTTATCTAACAAGAAGAAACTTGAGGATGATGAGACAATGATGCTTAACATAGAGTGTAGTGCTATCATTCAGAATAACATGCCACCTAAACTGAAAGATCCTGGGAATTTTTCCATACCCGGTGTAATAGGGAAGTTTATAATAGACCAAGCCCTCTACGGTTTAGGATCTAGTGTGAGTTTGATGCCCATTTTGATCTGCGAAAGACTCAGATTAGGAGAGTTAAGACTAACGAGAATGTCTCTCAAACTAGAAGATCATTGTGTTAAGTATCCCATAGGAATGCTAGAGAACATTCTCGTCCGAGTTGGTCAATTCTTCATCCCTACTGATTTCATAATAATGGACATCAAAGAAGATTCTAACATCCCAATTATCCTAGGAAGACCCTTCCTAGCAACGGCCGGTGCCATTATAGATGTGAAACAAAGAAAAATGACTTTTGAAGTGGGGGAGGAGAAGATTGAATTCATTTTATCATAACTTCTGAAAGCACCTGCCATAGACGACATGTTTTATTTTATGGACATCATTGATGAGTGTAGAAAAGAAATAAAAAATGGAACCATCTGAGGATACTGAAATCCTAAAAATCCCAACACCACCCATTCTTGAGGACGACCAATACAAAGAACCATCCGTAGATGAAAGTTTAAGGGAATGTATAGCATTAACTTAAAATCCAATGACATGCCCGAAGAAACCATCTATAGAACTTAAAAAACTGCCAAAAAATCTGAGATATGAATTCCTGGACACAGAGCTTGAGAAACCAGTAATAGTCAACGCCAATTTAGGACAAATAGAAACTAAAAAACTATTACATATCCTAAGGAAATACCCTAATGCCTTAGGCTACAACATCTCATACTTAAAATAAATTAGTCCCTCTCTATGCATGCATCGCATTATGCTAGAAGAAGTCTTGAAAACCTCTAGAGAACACCAGAGGTGACTAAACCCGATTATGAGCGATGTTGTAAGAAAATAAGTGTTGACGTTATTAGAGGTAGGTATTATATATCCCATATCTGACAATAAATGGGTCAGCCCAGTACATATAGTACCTAAGAAAGGTGGAGTTACGGTTGTCGATAACGAAAAGGGCGAGACTGTAGCTAAACGTGTAGTAACCAGATGGAGGATGTGCATTGATTACAGAAAATTAAATAAAGCCACTCACAGGGATCACTTCCCCTTACCTTTCATCAATCAAATGCTGGAACGATTAGCTAAGCAGTCTCATTTTTGCTATCTGGATGGTTACTCAGGATTCTTTCAAATCCCCATCCATTCTGATGACCAAGAAAATATAACTTTCATATGTCCTTATGGTACATTTTCCTACAGACGAATGCCGTTTGGACTTTGTAGTGCTCCCACAACATTTCAGAGGTGCATGATGTCAATTTTTGCAGACTATATAGACGACATCATGGAGGTGTTTATGGATGATTTTTCCGTTTGTGGGCAGAGTTTCAATGGTTAATTTCGTGCTAAATTAGGAGAAATGTCATTTCATGGTTAGACAAGGGATAGTACTTGGACACATAGTGTCCGATAAGGGGATTGAAGTCGACAAAGCGAAAATAAAGGTTATAGAAAACCTTTAACCCCTGAAAACTGTTAGAGAAATCCGAAGCTTTTTAGGACACGCCGGGTTTTACCGCTGGTTTATTAGAGATTTCTCTAAAATAATAAAACCATTAACCACTTTATTGATGAAAGACGCGAAATTCGTCTTTAACGAAAAATGTCTGTAGGCGTTTGAATTATTGAAAAATGCCCTAATAACTACGTCCATCATGCAACCACCAATTAGAGCAGACCTTTTGAGATAATGTGTGACGCAAGTGATTATGATGTAGGCGCAGTCTTGTGTCAGAGAACTGATAAAAATATTCATGCGATCTATTACGTAAGTAGAACCTTGGACCAAGCGCAAATGAACTGCACCACGACTGAAAAGGAGCTCCTTGCCATCGGTTTTGCATTAGATAAACTTCGTTCCTACTTAGTGGGAGCTAAAATAATTATCTACCCTGTCGCAATCAGGTATCTATTGAATAAAAAAGACGCCAAACCAAGACTCTTAAGATGGATTCTTCTCTTGCAAGAATTTGAGTTGGAGACCAAAGACAAGAAGGGGAACCGAGAATATTGTTACCGCCCATTTGTCTAGACTCGAGAATATGGAAATCGAGCAATAACCAATCAACGATGATTTCCCATATGATCGGCTTGTATCTCAAATTGAAAATAACATAACTGCTTACCCTTTAACCTTTAAAGACGCAGAAACTGATGAGGTTGTGGAGGCCATAATTACTAAAACTACCTGGTCATGGTACGCTGACTTTGTCAACTACCTAGCAGCCGGAGTACTTCCTCCACAACTAACCTACCAACAGAAGAAGAAATTCTTCCACGAATTGAAACACTACTATTGGGATGAGCCAATTCTTTTCAAAAGAGGCGCCGATGGTATCTTCCGTTGCTGCGTCCCAGAGAAGGAAGTTGACAGCATCATATGGGAAATGCTAGCACATCGAAAACTTGCGCAAAAGTCTTACAATCCGATTTTTTTTGGCCTAATCTGTGGAAAGACATCAACTTCACGGTTATATGCTGCGACCGGTGCCAGCGCACTCGGGACATCTCTAGACGCGATGAGATATCTCTAAAAGGTATCTTGGAAGTAGAAGTTTTTTATGTGTGGGAATTCACTTCATGGGAATATAGTACAACCTATAAGACCCCTATAGGAACTACACCATTTAAATTAATCTATGATAAGTCTTGCCACCTCCCGGTTGATATAGAACATAAGGCTTACTGGGCCATTAAGGCCCTAAACATGGATTATGCAACCGCGGGTAAAAAATGAGTTTTAGAGATACATGAACTCGAGGAACTCAGATTGGACGCCTTCGAGAATGCCAAAATCTATAAGGAACGGACAAAAAAATGGCACAATAAACGTATCTCAAGAAGAGAGTTTAATAAGGGGGATTTAGTCCTGCTATTTAACTCCCGACTATGACTTTTTCAAGGAAAATTACGTTCTAGGTGGTCCGGCCCTTTTGAATTTACCTAAGTGTTTCAAAATGGAGCTATAAAAATAAAAGGTAAATTTAACGAAGCCTTTGTCGTGAACGGACATCGTCTGAAACACTATCATTATTTTAACAATAAAGATTTTTATACTAGTCTAAAGCTAGGCGAGCCGCCGACTCTCTCAACAACTTAATGATTCGTTAATCTGTGTCGAGCTTACGACATTAAACAAAGCGTTATAATGGAGGCTTACTTGTTTTGATCATTACTAACTATTTTCATGTCTCCCTTCAGGATACTAACTTCATACTAACTTTAAGAACAAAGAATATAGATAATATGGTTGTTACTTTTAGAAACGTGGCACAAATGCAATGTTATGAAACTCTTTTTTAGAGAGAGGCGGCACATACCAAATACCCTGATGTACACACCATGGCTACCTTAGGTATATGGGATAGCATCAACTTTATGTTCAACCTGTAAGACCCCAATTTTGACCCTAAGATCCCTCATGCTATCTCATCATATGCATTAGCATTGGGATCACACCTTGGCATCCACCTTACCCCTCATTCATTGGGTTTGCATTGGGAGAGATCTCCAAGCACATTTTATTGTGTCATACTTTTTTTTCCATTATTTACTAACCAAAGTGCCAAAAATATATCAATGTATAGTTTGTTGTTTTTGTAGGTAGTGTGTGTGTCCACCCATGCTCCATCAAGCTCATATCTAGGGTTTGAGACCATCAATGCAAAAAGATAAACCAATAGATGGTTTACATTGGTTCTATACATCATATATAGGTCCTCATGGTTTTCACATATCATTTTGATCAAGAATTCATCAAGATTTTGAAGCTTGTTTGCCTTGGAAGCCCTAATTCATCTAGGTATTTTGTGTGACTTCCTTAGCAAGTTTCTTCATCATTTGATCAAATATTTCAAGGGATACTCCATATTACATTATCTTACACATATATGATCCTCCATGAGTCCCAAATATCAAGGGAATTTCAAGTTAGCAAGATGGTTCATGGTGGTTGACTAGAGAAAGTCATCTAGTCAAAACTGGGATTCCCTAGACCCTATCTCCTACAATGTTTGTCATAAGAAAATGATTACAAGATAAAAGTTACTCCTTATGACATTCCAAACAACTTTCATGTTGAAGTCAAGAGCTATTTTTTCTTAGAAAGTCAATTTTTATGGTGAAAGATTATATGTCATTTTGTCTAAACCCTAGTTAGGAGGTCAACTTCTAAGGACCATAACTTGCTCAATTTTTATGATATGAAAGCAATTACAGTTTCATGATCAAATTAAAGATTTACTTTACAACTTTTATCCTTGGGATAATTTCAAATTCAACCTGCAAATGCTTGTGCCAAGAGGAAACATTATAGGTCATTTTGGGCCACTACCATTGAACAAGTGATTTTCCTCAACTACTAAAATTGAATAGCTTTTAAATATCTACACTTTTATGAAGGAACATTTTCCACTTAAATCCCATAGAAAAATTTATTCAAGGTGGAAGAAGTGAACATTTGACTTGGTACTTAGAAAATTTTCAAATATGTTTGATTTTCCAAACTTCCACCTCAAAATTCATCATGTTCCAAGCTTCAAATGGAAAAGTGTTCAACATGAAAGTTGTTCCCGTTGATCTCACCTTTCCAAAAAGACCAATATCATCTCATTTGGCCAAGAAGTGAAGGACTTGTGCATGGGTTCTTTTCAAAGGTTCATTTGGATGGATTTCACATTCACTTTTCAATCAGTTGCATGAGTACGTGACATGATTTCAGCATTGCACATTGGTGATTTTGGACCTGATAGCATCATTTGATGGGCCTATAACACGCCCATGCAAGCATGCAAGAAGATTTATAATTTTGGAAATTTTTGGAAGTGTGTGAAAATCAAATGCAATGCCTATAAATACAACCCTTTTGGCTCAGAATTAAGGATCTCATGCCCAAGCTTTGAACCTGTAATTCAAACCCTCACCATTAAAGGATAATCTTAAAGGTTTTCTTTTGAAAATTGAGCTTCAAATCTCATTCTGTTTTGAGATTGAAACTCCAAGAGTCGAAACTTTTCCTTGATCCAATTCATCTCCTACAAGCTTCTAAAGCCAAGACAAGGTCAATTAGAAGCAAGATCAAGCAAGTTTTAAGCTCACTTGAAGGTGATTTTCCAGAATTTTCATCTCTTCGATTCTCTTTCAATTCTTCACTATTCTTTGTGATTTTTGGTTGACTGAAGTCCTATCAATGTAGGAAACAAGTTTGAGTTGCTTTGAGGTCAAATCGAAGCAACTTAGTTCATGATCCTCAAAATTCAAATCCTTGCATATTTTTATATACTTGGAATTGGAGAAAATTGAGGCCAGATTCGAGCTCCTGAACATTTTTTCTTTAAATCCATGTCTTTGTTTTTCATTTCTATCGTGGTTTGTGGTGGACTAGTCTGGTGAGGTCCATCGGAGAAGAAGACCAGAGCCCTAGCTCCGGTGATGTGCTGGCGTGTATCCTAACCATCTGATCCTTTTAAAATGTTTTAATCTTGGCCCTTGGTTCTTATTACCATTGGTGTGGCGCATTGACTCAGGCCTTTGGTGGAACGCGCGCGCTTGGCCACCAGATCTGCCACTTCAATTAATGAGGGAGATCTGATGGCCCTTGTTTTTTTTGTATTTTATGAGTTTCCATTTAATCTAGTTATTTTATTTAATTAATAAAAAATTCATTTTTAATTTAAAAAAATGGGACTTTCACCAAAAATCTTTAAATATTTTTCTCTTTCATATTCTGAAATAAAACTATTTTTGGATTAATTTTGGTATTTTTCATGAATTAAATGTTTTTGTACATATTTTTAATTGTTTAAAAATACTTCTGACTTTTTAAAAATTGTGATTTTTTTTGTCTAAGGTCCTTTGACCTAGGATAAATACCTTGACCATTTATTTGGTGTTTTAAAGGGATTTAAGGTTTTGATATAATTAAAATGCATTTTAATTCATATTTAAATTGATTTTTAATTGATTAAATGTGTAAAAATCATGTTGAGCCATTTTTATGGTCTTGTGATGTTTGACTATTTGTTTGGGCCTTGGTCAAGGTTGATTTGACTTTTGTTGGATTAAAACCATTGGATTTAGGGGATTGATGAAATGGACATTTCATCTCCCAAAATGAATGAATGGTTTTAATTTGATAAAATTCCTCCTATGCCCAAATTTGTGTTTCTCTCGTTCCCCTCCCTCTTCATCTTCATCCCTATTCTTTCCCATTCCCTCATTTGACCAATGAAATATCTAATGTCTTAAGGCTAATTGGTTCATCAATGACCTTGTGTCAGATGAACCAATACAAGTATGACTGAGATAGGTTCATCCCTCTTGATCTTTTCTTTTAGTGTGTGGTATGTTTTAGGAGTTTGGTTCATTATAACAAATCTCTAACATGCGTTAACACCTAAATTTTTTTTGCCTGACCTCAGATAGTTATGACTTCTACATAAGTCCAATTACGATTGCGTAACATAGAGCTAAATTTGACCCTAAAGGCATAGCATTCTAGTAAGTGAGATCGTAAGTCTCCCAATCTTCATGGTATTATGTGGAAACTTGACCTTTTTTTTCCTTTCATGAGAGCTAGTGGCATACTTGTTGAATTATCCAAGTTGGAGCCCTTCTCATGAAAGATGTCTTGGTTTAAGGATTTGTGCTTGTGAATGGATGGTTGAGTGTTCTCCAAAGAATGACTTAATCAATTAAAAAAATACCACTAACACTTGACTAACTCTCGTCCATATTGCTTTATTTTCAAGTCATTTACTTTATGCAATTTAAATTTCAGTCATTTATCATTCATTGCCATTTACATTTCATTTAAACTTGTTTATATTTATGTCATTTTTCACTTTGTTCATTTGAGCCATATCTTATGATTGTATATATTGTTGGTGCATTTTGATTTTGTTTATGGTCTTAGGACCTTAAAACACTTAATAAATAACAAAAACCCTAAAAAATATTTGGTGGACTGTTGATCTTGATCTGAACTTTTGGACTTAAGATTAGGCAACATTCCCTATGCAAAAAGGACTTGGCCAATGCCAACATTCTGAGACCAAGTTATTGTGAACCAAGCCTTCATCTATTGCAAGCCTTGGACTCTGCTTGAATTCATTTGTTACTTTGTCTCATTGCTAATTGTTATTTTGATCTTGTGTCTAATACTTTTAAGTGTATGCTTAGGGTAGCCTCTTCATCTTCTCCCACTTATTAAATTTCAAAATCTCTCCCCCTTTTCAAAAAACTTTCTTTGCTTGTGATTTCAAACTTAGACCTTATTTCAAATAGAAACTTTGGCCTTATGTCAATGGATTTTCAAACTTTTTCTTAAATCAAATTTGTAAATAAACTTAATCATATTGACTTAAAATTTTAAAATACAAAAGGAACTTACAACTTCATTCAAATTTTCGGCCCTTTGTGCCCTTTTCATTTAAAATTTTCTTAAAAAGCAATTCACCAACTTTGAGATTGTTACCACGAACTACGAGGTTTTGATCCCTCATATTTATGTTAGTACGTAGGCACAAGTCCGAAGGTCTTGTCAAACACAAAAATCTAATTAATGAATTCTTTCCTCACCCCCACACTCTATCTTTCTCAAACATATTTTATACCAAAAACACATACATACATAAAAAGGGCTCCCTAGGAGTACCTAGGACTCTTTGGATGCTAACACCTTCCCTTTGTGTAACCAACCCCCTTACCTGTAATCTCTGCCATTTTATTAGTTTTGATTTGAAAACTTATTATCTTTTGGTTTTGTTCGTACTTTTCCCTTTTCCTTTGGAAACAATAAAAGTGCGGTGGCGACTCTGGTTTTATTGACGTTAAGCTTATCCATAGCTTGATGGTCATGAATTTACCGCTACCGAAATTAAGTGGCGACTCTGCTGGGGAGTAGTCCTTAGTGGCTTTAGCCTACTTTTTATGTGTATATATTTGTATATTTGATGTTTGTATATTTGTTTTTCTGATATAATCTGTCTGTTGTGCTTGGTGATCTCTGAGTGGTGAGATAAGTTCTAACCCAAACTTGAGTGCAATTAAGATAGGAGGATGGTATAGTCATGTTCAACTTGTGTGGAGTAGCCCTTAACAAGTTGGCTTGAGATCCATCTACTAAGTGGAGACCCTTTTGGAGTTACTAATGTCACACAAGTTATTTGTGGTGAGGCATTACTTTATCTGATTTGGTGTTCGAGAAGCAGAGGACCATAGAACATTTAACCCAACTTGACCTATTTAGGACGTAGTGCGGAGGCTGTTCAGGTGTAGACCTGATAACAATTGTTACACGATACTACACTAAGACAAGTTTCTTTTGAGAATATTATGGGTTGATGAGTCAGTCATCCTAACCTGTAATATCCGATAGATGGGATTAAGACTATGGAAACTTTGATAGAACATGATCTACATGTTTTTTTATCCTTAGTACACTCCTTTGGGATGGTCCTTAACCTGACTCCATCCTCGTGACTCACAACAAACCCTTTAATTCTTGGTTGATTTGATCAATTCTTATCACTATCAATGGAACTTGGGTGTTGATAATGTGAAAACCATAATCCCCCAAAATGGATGATTGATCTTGATGATGACTTGATCCATCCCTTGACCTTTGTTTGTGTTTGCCTTGTGTGAGATCCCTTGTTTGTGATTGTTGTATTCATGCATACATGCACATCATAACATTCATCACAAAAAAATATATTTCAAGGAACTATGGTCTTATTTGCAAATATTTCCAGACCATGGATTGTGGATGAAGGAACACTAAGAAGTACAGTTTCAGATGTTCTGATTTGAAAGAGCTAAGGAAGTTGTCATCCTTTGTATTAGATCCCTTGGATTTCAAGTAATGTCATGGGAAACTCTCGTGTGTATTATCTATTGATGTGATTGAAGGACTTTTGAGTGTTTTGGTTCAGTTCTATGACCCTCTTTACCGGTGTTTCACTTTTCCTGATTATCAGCTTATGCCTATGTTTGAGGAGTATGACCGTCTCTTGGGTATGCCCGTATCTGACAAAGTATCTTTTAGTGGATTGGAAGAGATTCCCAAATCTCATATCATAGATGAAGCTCTTCATTTGAAGAAATATGAGATTGATGCTCATTTGGTGAAGAAAGGAGGTATTCTTGGGTTGACTTCTGAGTTCCTCATTGGAAAAGCTACTATCTTTGTTCAGGCCAGCAATATGGATGATTTTGAATCCATCTTTGTGTTCCCTAACATTGACGATTTTGTTGATGTTAACGCCATTAGAATATTCTTGATTGGGGATTCTGTTCCTACTATGTTGGGTGATGTGTATTTCTCTTTGCATTTGAGGAATTCTAAAGGTGGTGGGACTATTGTGTGTTGTGTTCCTCTTTTGTACAAGTTGTTTATTTCGCACTTGCCTCAGACGCCTACTTTCTTGGAGAACAAGCAATGTCTATGGTGGTCTCAGAGACTCATGTCTCTCACTAATGATGATATTGTTTGGTATGATTCTGCATTGAATAGTATGGATATTATTGATAGTTGTGGTGAATTCTCTAATGTGCCTCTTGTAACACCCTTCTAAAATACCCCAAATATTTAATTAAAATATAACAAACATATAACAATCAGAGTAATTATGCCATTCAAGGGTGTCACACAATTATTCACACCATTCACCAATTATAACTGTCATGCTCTTTTATTAATTCAAAACATAAGCATTTGCACAAAACGCAGCGGATAGAGATCTCCTCAATCATGTAAAACATATAACATTCACATGTAAATTATTCAACAAGGTAAAACATCCCATCCCGATGTTACATCTATCAGAGCACGACCCACTAAGGAGACTACACTAGACTCCAAGCATTCGCTTCTACTCAACTCATTTCTCGTTACCTGAAAAATAGTTGTAAGGGTGAGTTCCTCAATCGATATAATAGGCATTATAAAATATCATGTCATGTTAAGTAATTTAACACATTAATCACCCTAATCACAACATACAATCAGTAACAGCACATCAGCTCAATATCATACTCAACACCAACATAAAACACAAGTATAATCTCAAATCATACTCCATAACAACACAAACACACGTATAATATTGGAATACATCCATTCATATTATACGCCATACATACATTATGCAATGAGACTCCACACACGCGGTACCGACTATTCTTGAACATATAGTCCAAGCTCACCGATCAATCCAGATACGGCTACTAAGCTCACTAGTCCCACTCATTTGGGATCTAATGACTCACTCACTAATTCCTCACCATGGGAATTAGCTACAGCCCCGAAGGCTATGCTATGCACACTAATCATCTAGCATGCAAACATCAACAACAAATCCACAATGATTCACTCACTAATTCCTCACCATGGGAATTAGCTACAGCCCCAAAGGCTATGCTATGCACGCTAATCATCTAGCAATGCAACATCAACAACAATTCACAATGGACATATGCTCACACTCTAAGCCATACAACAGTCCATTCGCAAATACAGGCATAATATATACATTCACATCATTATGCATGCCATCATACATCATCAACACATGTATCAACACATCATTATCATGTAAATCAATTAAACACAGTATTAGCACACTCTACTAATACCTATACTGCTCAAAACAGCGGGAAATAATCCCTACTATATCACACACCGATATAAGCAACCACCAATTAGGCACACAACATTTTAATTAACACTTTTTCCACTCTGCAACAGCGTTAACCGGTTAACGCCCTGGGTTAACCGGTTAACGCAGCATAAAACACGCTTTCTGGCAATTCACATCAGTGTTAACCGGTTAACACCCTGGGTTAACCGGTTAACGCAAGCAAAACAGCACATTTTCACAATTCAAAATAGTGTTAACCGGTTAACACCCTGGGTTAACCGGTTAACGCAAGGCAGAAAGCTGTTCCTGCGCTAACACGAGGCAGAATGCAGAATTCTCCGCATTTTCCGCCGTTGGAGGACTTCCGGACCTCCGATTCCAATTCCGTAAAAAGCTATACGTTCGGGAAAACACGACTCACACAAATACCGATTCAATTTCAGCTTTTTAACACAGTTTATCCAACGTAATTCCAGCATTCACCAATCCCAATTAGGGTCAAATCAACGGCTTATCACTACCCATTACATATTATCCCATAATACCCATTAATCGACGATAAACCCCCTTTACCTGAGTTAATCCGGCGAATCTTTAAGCTCCAAGCTCTTCTCTTCTTCAACCCTCTTCCTCTTGCTCTGCCTCTTGCCCTTTTCCTCTTTCAGCCGCTTCTCTGAGTTTCACGTGAAAACCTTATTTTCCAAATGAAACTCTTTTTCCTTATTCCAACTTATATATTTTCCAAATTATATTATTATTCAAAGAATAATAATAATTCAATAATTCCAAAAATAATAATAATAATAATAATCCAATTATCTAATTAAATTAATAAATATATTATTAACTTAATTTAAATAATTATCATATTATTATCGGGGTGTTACACCTCTCATTGGTACACATGGAGGAATCAATTATAACCCTGCTTTGCCTCGTCGTCAACTTGGGTTCCCCTTGAGAGATAAACCTAATAACACTCAATTAGAAGGTCTTTTCTATCAAGAGGATAAAGATCCCCAACATTTAAAGTAGAGGATGATACATGATTGGCATAATGTGCATAGGAAAGGAAGATCTGAGCTTGGTCTGTGTAATTGTGTAGCTTTGGAAGCTTACACTATTTGGGTAAAGAAGAGAGCTTTGGAGCTGAAGATGTCGTACGCTTGTGAGAGACCTATGTTTGTGGTTGTGGCTGAGCCATCAACTCTCCTTAACCAATATGTAGAGGAGTTGGAAGACGCACTCGCCAAGATGAAGCAAGAGAAAGATATGTGGGAAGAGAGGTTCCATGATTTGAGCCGAAAGCATGAAGAGTTGCAGCTTGAGTCGAAAGACAAGGATGCAGTTATTGAGATTCTTGAAGACCGGATAGTGAAGAGCCAGAGAGAGACAATGGGTCTATCTTCCTCTAGCATGCCTCAGCCTTCCGGTGCTTCAAAGAAGATTGTTGATCAGCTTGTTCTTGAAAAGGCTCAGATGAAGACATCCTTTGAGTCAGACATCCGATGCATCCGAAGGAAGTACGCGCCCGCAACTAGATCGTATGATATCGTTGCTAAGGGATCCTTAGGATGATTAGTTTCCTTTTCTCTTGTATTTGTAATTCGGTTTCTGAAATTGTACTCAGTGCAATCCTTCAAAACTTTATGAATAAAAAGAGATTTTTATGGTCAATCAAATTGTTATTATTGTATTTTCCAATATCATTTCATATGTCCCTTGAAATTAAAAACAATAAAAAACATTGCATTCCATGCATCATTTGCATAACAGGTTTTCTTCAGCCAAATGTCTTACCGGTTATTCTTCTGTGCTTCAGCCAAGCTGACTCAGCGAAACAACACCGGCGCTAATCAACCAAGGATAATGGAGCATTTAGAGCAAGAGAATAGAGAGCTGAAGGATGAGATTGTCAGGTTAACAATGCTGATGGAATCTGATATTGCTACGCAGAACCAATCTTCACCAACTCCTGCAACTCTTCTCCAGAGGACTGTCATTTTTGAGGTTGATACCTCAACTGTTCCTGTTGCTGCTTCCAGTCAATCCATTCCTTCTATGCCTGCTGGGTTTCCTTGGGGAATGTCGTCAAATTTTATACCAGAAGGGTATGCGCCCACCTTTGTCTCTCTGCCGGCATCTAGCCCGATCATGTTAGTGCCACCTCCTGTTATCCACACCCTTCCTTGTGTTGAGGACACTATCTACCATTCTGAGCCATCTGAGGGCCTAGACGTATATGAAAAGATGGATGAGATGAATGATCAATTCCTCGAGCTACCTAAAGAGTTGAAGACTTTAAGAGGAAATGACTTGCTTGGGAAGAGTGTTGCTGAGCTCTGCCTGGTACCCAATGTGAAAATCCCGATGAAGTTCAAAGTCCTTGACTTTGAAAAATATAAAGGGAACACTTGTCCGCTAAGCCACCTTGTGATGTACGCCAGAAAAATGCCTACTCAAATTGATAATGATCAGTTACTGATTCACTATTTCCAAGATAGTTTAACTGGTGCCGCTTTGAGATGGTATATGGGCTTGGACAGTGCAAGCGTCCATACTTTCAATGACTTGGGTGAAGCCTTTATCAAGCAGTAGAAGTAGAACGTAGGTATGGAACCCTATAGAGACCAACTGAGGTCTATGTCTCAGAAGGATAAAGAGACATTCAAAGAGTATGCCCAAAGATGGAGGGAGTTGGCTGCCCAGATAAGTCCACCATTGGAAGAGAAAGAGATGAAGAAGATCTTCCTGAAAATGTTGAGTTCATTTTACTACGAACGTATGATTGCAAGTTCCCCCAATGACTTTACCGAAATGGTAAATATAGGGATGAGGCTAGAAGAAGGAGTTCGTGAAGGACGTCTGTCTAAGGAAGAAACATTGTCTAGCAAGAAGTATGGTGAGAGTTTCTCCAAGAGGAAGGAGGGAGAAACTAATTTAGTATCCATGGGAAAGCAGAGGAGGCCTCATGTCAGAAAAAGTTCTCAACCTTGTCAACATCAACATCAAGTTTCTTCAGTAATTCCAGTTTTTTCCAACAATTCTAATCAATCAGTTCCAATTCAACAACAACATCAACAACAACCGCAACAAAGAACCAACAACAACAAAAATAATAATCACCAACAAATATTTGAGAGGAAGAAGGTCTCCTTTGACCCTATTCCTATGTCGTATGCAGAATTGTACCCGTCCTTGGTTCTTAATAACTTCATTCAACCCAGAAATCCTTCGAAATTTCTGAGCCACTTCCATGGTGGTTCAAATCTGAACTTCACTGTGCTTTTCACCAGAGAGCCCCTGGCCACAACATTGAAAAATGCTATCCGTTGAAGTATGAAGTGAAAAAGCTTGTGAAGAGTGGGATGGTGTCCTTTGAGGACAGAGCGCCTAATGTGAAAGCTAATTTGTTGCCTGCTCATGGTAATGCTTCTGTCAATATGGTAGACGGTTATCCTAGTCAGTTCAAGGTTTATGATGTTCGCCATATCATACAATCTTTGGTGGAAATTCATAAAGATATCTGTTTGGTCAGGTACTGTGAGCATGACCATGATGGTTGTGTGATATGCAGTGTAAACCCTCGTGGATGTGTTATTGTCAAGAGAGATATTCAGAGGTTGATGGATGAAGAACTTATTCATATTTTCTAGTCAAGAGATATAGATGATTTGAATGTAATTGTACCAGTGTTTAAAACCCCTGAGCGGGTAGTTATTCTATTTGATAGCAACAACAACAATAATGTTAACAGATCGGTATCATCGTTGGTTATACAGTTAGCGAGCCCTGTTCCATATGCATCCGATAAAGTTGTGCCATATTAATACAACGCCACAATGATAGAAAATGGTCAAGAGGTTCCTGTACCAGTTGCAGACTCCATGGTGAACATTATTGATATTGCAGAGGTGACCTGTAGTGGTCGTGTGTTTGGTCCGGTTTTTCCGAGAGAAGTAGAAGATGGTGCAGTAAGTAAGAAGGCAGAGATTCCAATAGCGAATCCAATTAGTACTTCAGTGTGTCTGTATGGTGAATCCAACAAACTAAAGGCTAATGATGATGATGAAGTTTTGAAATTAATCAAAAGAAGCGAGTTCAATGCTGTGGAGCAGCTATTCCAAACTCCGTCAAAAATCTATATGTTGTCACAATTGATGAACTCTGAGGCACATAGGGAAGTATTGCAGAAAGTGCTCGAACAGGCTTACGTTGAGCATTATGTGACCGTGGATCAGTTTGACCACATTGTTGCCAATATTACTTCTTTCAATAATCTGAGTTTTTGTGATGAAGAGCTTCCTAAGGAAGGCAAAAATCACAACTTGGCATTGTATATTTTGATGAATTATAAAGAGGACGCCCTGTCCAATGTGTTGGTTGATACAAGGTCATCTTTGAATGTACTTCAGAAATCAACTATATCAAGACTTTCTTACCAAGGCACCCCAATGAGGTACATCGGCGTGATTGTTAAAGCGTTTGATGGTTCTCGAAAAACTGCCATTGGTGAAATGGACCTTCCAATGAAGATAGGTCCGAGTGATTTCTCGATTACTTTCCAGGTAATTGATCGCATGACTAGTATGTCTACAGGTTTCGTGACTGCAAGTGCACAATCATATCGCATAGTTTTAAAGATTATCAAACCCACATGACTAATAATCGAACTTACAGTTATCTAATGTTATTACGTAAATCTAAGGCTGAGGATTTCTCTAGGGGTTAAGGGATGATGAGAAATAACTACTAACGACAATAGGATTTTAATAAAAATATTTAATAGCGGGATATCGGTATGTAACACATCAAACTTCGGGGATTCAATAAGTAGTTGGTGAAATCTTAAACGTCAAAATACTCTTTAATAGAAATTATTTATTTAAAAGACTTTATATCACACTCTCGTGTTTATTTACTCTGACTATACTCTTAAACCAGAATGCTTCTCTCTCGCTGTCTCATTTGAATTAAAATTAATTTTTGGAAATAAATAAAGTCTAATTAATCCTAAAGCGCTCTCGCTGCATTTAGAATTAATGCCTAGTTTCAGCTATCCGGTTAAAACCTCAAACTCTCGTTTTTATTGACCATAACCTTTGTTTGCTTTATACTCTCGTACGAAAACAATTTTAAATTTAGAAGAAGAAACTATAACCGGAAAATAATATTTTATAAAAGTCAACACCAATTATTTATGAATCCCTTCGTTTCGACGGTCTTTACATACCGATATCGATTGGTTTAGTCGAACATAGATTCGAGAACAAACATGATATTATGATAATTATACATAAGACAAGGCATAAGCAATTAAAATAGAAATTAAAATAGAACCTGGAATATAGACCGAAAAACTTGAATTAATGATGGTTCTTGAATTCAAATAATGTCGGCACGCTTGACGAATCGAGTACACCGCTACAATCAAATTCAATCGCTAAAGCTAAAGTCGTGATAGTCCTCGATGTGGAGAATCTATCACTTTACAAGTAAATATCTGCTTAAAATGCTAACAACAAAAATTTGGCTAAAAGTGACAGTTCGGTCTTTGAAGACCGAATCCCTAATATATACTCCTCATTCCTTCCTTGAAAGTAGCCTTGAAGATCTCTTAGTGGGAGCGGTTAGTTGAATGAGATAAACGGGACGTGGAGAAAAATGTGGAGAAAAATAAGGAGGAATGGGTTTGGTGGCGGCTGCCGCAACCCTAGGTAGTGGGCGCCATACCTTGCTAGGTGGCGGGCGCCACACCTTCTATTTGGTGGTGGGCGCTACCTTGGCTTCATGTGGTGGGCGCCACACCTTCTATTTAGTGGTGGGCGCCACCTTGGCTTCAGTGGTGAGCGCCACCTTGCTTTGTGGTGGTGGGCGCCACCTTCTTTCATTTGCTTCATTTTCTTCCCTTTTTCTTTCCTTTTTACTCTTTTCCCACTTTGCTTGCATAGATACATCTTATTTGATAAATACCTGAAATAAACACAAAGTACGACGTAATGCTATGGAAATCAAGTAAAAATCAATGCAATTCAAGTCAAATATACGATACATTTTCGCGTTATTAAACTCCCTCATACTTAAACCTTTGCTTGTCCTCAAGCAAATGCTACACACATGAATAAAAGAGTTTTGTCAAATTTTGCAGCATATTGTGTCAAGACTCGTGAAACACATGGTTGCATTCGGATACTCATTCTAGCCTATAAACTCTACTTCGGTTAGAAATTGCATCAACAGGTACTAACTTCCACACTAAGGGTATCGTTGGAACACAGGCTCACAATCGTGCAGTCATAAGTCTCCCTCCTATACAAACCAATCTGAATCATGTCATCATGCCTAAGCCTACCTTACTAATCCTTCTTTTTATCCTTTTTTTCATTCTAGTGCAATCACATTAAGGCCGTTATCCTTTCACACTCATAGCAAGATAATCTGTTAGTGACTATGATCTCATTATTATTTCTTTCTTTTACTTTTTCTCGCACTTTGGCTCAAATAACAACTAAGGATGGTTGTATCGTTGGGTTAAATGACTGGGTGAGGGTCACCTAACTTAGAAGGAACAACAAATTTTCATTAATTTTTTCGATCGTTTTCTCTTTTAAGCCTGAGATCATACACTTATTTGCATCGACTTCTTGCATAGTGTGTGCTTAGGATGGTTTCAACTGCTAGATAAACTACTTAAGGAAATATTAAAGGATAGAATTTAAGGCTATGACATGACAAGTACTCAAATCGATCTTATACTTGGGAGATTTAAGGTGTTAAAACGATACTGATCTTGTAAAGATTTTCCAAATCTCTACAATCCAACCTAAGTTTTATATATAGTTTAGAATTTTCAAAAGATGTACTGTATTTCTAAGTCAAGATTTTCGCAAAAGTTTGGTATGGCTTAAGAAAATGGAAGAATCAGTAAATAACGGAAACCACGCATAAAGACTCGACAGTGCAATGATATTTGACTCAACTAACACTTAACAATTTAACAAATGAAATAACAATAATTAAATCTACCTAGAAAGTGATCAATAAAAGCGGTAAAGCTTCCTCCCCCATACTTAAACCGAGCATTGTCCCCAATGCAACGACATAAGATAGGAAAGGAAGGTAGAACCTGGAAAATTTGTTACTGGTGGCCTCTGCCACGTGTTCGTCCACGTCTACCATTTCCAGGATGGTGAGGTGGCGTGCCCATATAAGAGGCATAGTCTTGTAGATCTTCCACATGCACTGTCAAAGCTGCCATTTCATCGATCAAACCTGACATGTTATGTTCATTCCTGAAAGCATAATCATGTTGGTCATGCTGCATCTGGCGAAGGATTTGCATCATTTCGGTTTGCTGAGCTTCCATGTTTTGAATTTGTTGGTCGCGTTGAGCGTCTAATTCGCTACGTCGCAGCAATTCAGCATAGATGTCACCAAGAGTGGCAGGTGCCACATTTCTTCTTCTGGGCCTATTCCTGGATGATGTACCTGCAACATTTTCAGAAGAAACATGTGTGGTGTGTGTGTGTGTGCGTGTCAGTAGCAGGAGCAACCAACTCCTGAACATAATCCTCATCGATGTCCCCTCTAGCAGCTACATTCTAAGGAATATGCGTGGGGACTGGGTTAGGTACCGGATCATGAATATAATAATAATTGTCCGGATTGCGCACATCTGTGCGATTTGGGTTGGGGAGGATGAAATTTGGAAAAACACTATTTGCAACCATTAGATGAAATTTACCGTCATGCCTTCGCTTTACCAATTTCATGCTCCCTGTCATGTCAATATCAATGGCGCGAGGCGGTAGCGGTGTTAGGCAGGAGAATTTTTCTTCGAGTCCTAGGACTCGGGCTATTGAGGTTATTAAACCGCCAAAAGAAATTGGTCCTCTTCTCGCGTTGACTATGGCCTGCATGTGAGAGAACATGAAAGGGACGGTGTTTACCTTTTGTGGAACAAATGTGACGAACAGATAGAAGAATTCTTTCTTGTTCACCTTGTTAGAGTTGGATCGGCAAAAAATAGTGCAAGCCTTTAGTTAGCGGAAGTAACGTATAGGTGAATTGTGAATTAACGGGGCTCTGTTTCCCTCAAAATTGTGTGTTACCATACCTGTTATTTCCCTCCAGAATGGTTGAAAGGCATGCTGCCAACCATCAGTATCCGGGACCTCACATACTACGTCATCCCCGTGGGGGAATCGCAACAGGTTCGCTAGTTGGGCAAATGTAAAAGCGTACTCTACATTGAACATGCGAAATTGAACAGTCCCACTAGAACAGCTTGTGTTGGGGGCGGGGCTGAAAAAAAGCGAACTAAGGAATTCTAGTCTTAGTTGGACATAGACCGGATCTTTAAAAGATAAGAAATAATTTAAACTTAAAGTATTGAGCATATGATTAACACTATCAAGAATTCCTAAGGCTATTAAACAAGGTTCATCAGCATACCTTATTAACTCTATTTCTCTTGCGGTTTTTGGAGGTTGAAGGTTTTCTATAACTTCTATTTTAGCTTTGTCAACTTCAATCCCCTTATCAGACACTATGTGTCAAAGTACAATTTCTTGTCTGACCATGAAATGACATTTTTCCCAATTTAACACGAGATTCACTTTTACGCATCTTTCAAGTGCCATTTCTAGGTTCGATAAACAACCTTCAAAACTCTTCCCACAAACAGAGAAATCGTCCATAAATAGTTCCATGATGTTGTCTATAAAATCATAGAAAATTGACATCATGCATCTTTGGAATGTTGCGGGAGCGTTAGATAGTCCGAACGACATCCGTCGATAGGAAAAAGTACCATAAGGATTAGTGATGGTTGTTATTTCTTGGTCATCGGGATGAATATGGATTTGAAAGAATCCTGAATAACCATCTAAATAGCAGAAGTGAGAATGCTTAGCCAATCATTCAAGCATTTGATCAATAAAAGGTAAAGGAAAATGATCCTTTCGAGTGGCTTTGTTTAATTTTCTATAATCAATGCACATTCTACTTCCATCTACCACTCTTTGTGCTATATATTCGTTTTTTTCATTATTAACAACTCTGACGCCTCCCTTCTTTGGTACGACATGTACTGGGCTGACCCATTGACTATCGAATATCAGGTAAATAATCCTTACTTCTAACAACTTTTGCACTTCTCTCTTTACTACTTCACTCAGAACAGGATTTATCCTTCTTTGATGCTCTCTAGAGGTCTTACTGTCTTCCTCTAGCATAATGTGATTCATGCATATGGAAGGGCTTATTCCTTTTAGATTTGAGATATTGTAGCCTAAAGCAGTTAGATATTTCCTTAAAACGTGTATGAGTTTTTTGGTTTCTATCTGCCTTAAGTATGCATTAACTATTACAGGTCACTCGAGTTCAGTGTCTTGGAATTCTTACCTTAAATTTTTGGGTAGCCTTTTAAGTTCTAATGTTGGTTTCTTCGGGCAAGGCATATGATTGGGTGTCAGTGTTAGACATTCACTCAGATTGTCATCTTGGTATTCCTGACGCCAATTTTTATCTTCAAAAGTAGGAGGCCTTGAATTTTTAGTATTTAAGAGTATGAAGTTTTTTCATTTTCCATTTCTCTTACACATTCATCGATGACATCTAGTAGACAACATGTATCGTCTATAGCTGGTGCCTTTAAGAATTGCGTCATGAATTCGACTTTTTCCTCACCGACTTTAAAGGTTAGCTTGCTTTTCTTTACATCTATAATAGCCCCGACAGTAGCTAAGAATGGTCTTCCTAATATGATAGGGATATTGGAATCCTCCTTTATGTCCATGATTATGGAATCAGTAGGAATATAGAATTGACCTATGCGCACTGGAACATTCTCTAGCATACCTATGGGAAATTTAACAAAATGATCCACAAGTTGCACGGACATCCTAGTTGCTCTCAATTCTCCCATTTTAAGCCTTTCGCATATGGGCAAGGGCATTAAGCTAATACGGGCTCCTAAGTTACATAGTGCTTTGTCTATGACAAACTTTCTGATTACACAGGGTATAGAGAAACTCCATGGGTCTTCCAGCTTAGGAGGCATATTGTTTTGAATTATAACGCTACACTCAGCAGAAAGTGTAACGATTTCGTTATCCTCGATCTTCGTCTTGTTAGATAAGATCTCTTTAAGAAACTTAGCGTATAAGGGCATTTGAGTGATAGCTTCTATAAAGGGTATTGTGATATTCAATTGTTTCAGAAGCTCTACAAATTTCTTGAATTGCCCTATACTTTTGGATTTAACAAGTCTTTGAGGATACGGGATATGAGGTTTATACGGAGGTGGAGGCACATATGGTTCTTCTTTCTCTACGGCCTCTTCACTTTTATCTTCCTTTAGTTCATCTCCCTTTTCAGTTATCTTACTAGGGTCTTGGTGCATGGCTGGACTTTCAATTCTAGGGTCGGTTGGTTCGTCTAATTCTGTCCCACTTAGTAGTATAATAGCATTTTCATGACCTTTCGGGTTTGGTTGTGGCTGTTCAGAAAATGTCCATTCAGGGGCAGCAGTAGGTGCTTGTTGTTGAGTCACTTACGAAATTTGTGTTTCTAACATTATGTTATGGGTGGCTAAAGCATTTACTTTGTTTGCTAACTGTTTGATTTGCTCACTAGTGTGTATGTTTTGATTTAGGAAATCCTTATTTGTTTGGGCTTGGGTAGCTATGAAGTTTTCCATCATTATTTCAAGGTTTGACTTCCTAGGAGCAGTTGTGGCAGTTTTATGATATCCTGGTGGTATAGCAGGTGCTTGGCTAGGTGCATACAGTCGTTATTGTTTATGTATGAAAAGTTCAGATGGTTCTTCCAGCCTGGGTTATAGGTGTTTGAGTAAGGGTTTCCTTGAGCATAATTCACTTGGTCTGTGGAGATTCCTGCCAAAAGTTGACATTCAGGGGTAGCATGCCCAGGAACTCCGCATAACTCGCAGTTCAGAGCTACGACAACCACGATGGTTGTGGGCCTTAGGGTCATGTTTTCTATCTTTTGGGTGAGACCATCCACCTTAGCATTGACATGGTTGTAGCGGTAAATTCACGACCATTAAGCTATGGATAAACTTAATATCAATAAAACCAGAGTCGCCACTGTGCTTTTATTGTTTCCAAAGGAAAAGGGAAAAGCACGAATAAAACCCAAAGATAAGAAGTTTTCAAATCAAAACTAATAAAATGTCAGAGATTACAGGTAAGGGGGTTGGTTACACAAAGGGAAGGAGTTATCACCCAAAGTGTCATAGGTACTCCTAGGGAGCCCTTTTTATGTGTGTATGTGTTTTTGCATAAAAGATGTTTGCAATAAATAGAGTGGGGGGGGGGGGGTGACAAAAGAATTCATTAATTATATTTTTTGTGTTTGACAAGACCTTTGGACTTGTGTCTACGTACCAACATAAAATGAGGGATCAAAACCCTGTAGTTCTTGATATCAATTTCAAAGTGAGTGAATTTATTTTTTAACAAAAATTGAGGTTTAAAAGAGGCACAAAAGGGCCTAAAAGAGTTTGAATGAGTGTTAGTTCTTTTTGTCTTTTGAAGTTTTAAGTCAAATATGGTTAAATTCATTTACAAGTTTGATTAAGAAAAAGAGTTTGAAAAATGCAATGACATAAGTCCAAAGTTTCTAATTTGCAATAAGGTCTAAGTTTGAAAATCACAAGCAAAGAAGGTTTTGAAAGAGGGGAGAGATTTGAAATTTAATAAGTGGGAGGAGATGAAAAGACTAATCCTAAGCAAAAATTTAAAAGTTGATAGTTGAAAAGATCTGACCAATGGGATGCAATCCAATCGACAAGAATGTCATATAGAAACCCACTTTTCCTCTGGACTTTAAAATCAAGCAATATCAATAAGCAAGCAAGATGAAGAGCAAGGCGCAAATAAAGATAGCCACATCCAAGCTAGCAACTCCATAGTCTTTTTCATAATATTCTCCGTGTATCAGATGACATACTCCTTGAATGGCTCAGAATAAGGCATTAGACACAGGTTCAAAGTAACATTTGCATCAAGACCATGTAGCAGATGAACTCAGAGGGATCTCAATACTTGCATCAGATGAGAGTTCAATTCACAATGACATGGCTTCAAAAAAGTTGGCATTGGTCAAGTCCTTTTGCACAGGAAGTGTTTCCTAATTCTAAGTCCAAGTCTCAGATAAAATCCAACAGTCCATACAAACATATTTTAAAGAGTTTTTGTTGTTATTATGTACATTAAGGTCCTAAGATCACAAACACAAACAAGTATATACAATCACAATATATTCACAATACATGGCTCAAGTGAGCAAAGTAAAAATGACATTAAGATAAACAAGTTAAATGATATGAATAATGACAAATGATAAAAGGGCTTGAATTTATAATGCATAAGGTAAATGACTTGAAATTAAAAGTTAGTCAAATGTTAGTTGATTAGATGTTAGTATTGTTTTTGCTTTTCAATTGTTTAAGTCATTCTTTGGAGAACACTCAACCCTCTATTCACAAGCATGGATCCATGAAAGGGGGGAGACTTACAATCTCACTTACTAAAAACACACTTTTGGGTCTGTCCAATGAATCAGATGAGTAAAGGTAAAACAGCCTACAAAATACAAGCAGCGGTGAAAAAGGTTAACATTAACTTACACAGGCCTTCTTCGCAATCCAGAAGAAGGTGACAACGACATTTTTTCCTCAATTTCAGAAGGGTTTTCTTTAACTTTTCTCTCAATGTCTTTTTCAGATACTTCTATGTCAGGCTGAAAATTTAAATGGTTATATAACAATCACAAAGTGTGCTTGTTTAGCAAAAATATAAAATGGAATCTATGAATAGGAAACAATGGAGCTAATTGCACTGCCTTGTGATGTACTCCAACCAAGTACCAATAATTCAAGTTATTAAATATTTTTTATAAACTTGTTACATTTTAATGTGATGTTTCTCCATCACAAAACAAAACATTGAGGTTTGTTTGGTTGAGTAAGTGGGCAAAAGAGGAAGGAGTTAAAAATTTTTTTTTTTTACTTTTAACAAATACGTATAAACAAATAAATAAACTAATTTATGATATCCCATTATAGTGATGCAAAAGAGGAACCTCAAATATTTAGTCAATTTCTCTAATGATCCCTTTGCATTTTAACATCTTTCAAGATACATAAGCTAACAAATACATACCACGTGAACCAATTTTGAAGCAATGACTTCAATCTTCTCTGAATAATCGTTCAACATAGTCTTTGAGATCCTGCAAGATATCATGTATTAAAGTTTTTTAGGAATTTATAGTGCCCAAAAAACATTTAATTCAGATTTTGACAAGATTAATTCTTCTCCCTTACATCACTCGTTTATTATTCAAATTTTTAACATATTAGTTATCTCTTCCAATGTTATTCTAAGTATAACTCTTTGTGCATATAACTCTTCTGATGAATAAGAGAATAAGTTATTTTCTTGAGTATATGGCTAATGGGCTGCACCACGTTGTTATATTTATTGACCATCAATTAACTGCGTTAACGCCATATTGTACTTCACTAACCATATAACTAATTATCGAATAGGCCAAGTTCTCCAAAGACATCTTCCAAACGAAGGAAAAAAGGCCAAGTTTCCACACAATACCATGAAAGGGGGGAGACTTACAATCTCACTTACTAGAATGCTATATTTTTAGGTCAAAATTTAGCGCTATGTTAAGCAATCATAATTGGACTTATGTAGAAGTCACAACTATCTGAGGTCGGGCAATAGAAATTTTAGTGTTAATGCATGTTAGAGATATGGTATAATGAACCATACTCCTAAAACATACCACACTTAAAAAGAAGAGGACAACAGGGTGGACCTAATCTCATTCATACTTATATTGGTTTATGAACCAATTAGTCTTAGGATATAGAGATATCATTGGTCAATGAAATGGATGGGATAAAATAGGATTGAAGATGAAGTGGGAGGGGAAATGAGACAAACACAAATTGGTCATGGGAGGAATTTTATCAAATTAATTCATTTTGGGAGATAAAATGTACATTTCATCAATCCCCTAAATCCAATGATTTTAATCCAACAAAGTCAAATCAACCTTGACTAAGGCCCAAACACAATAGTCAAACTTCACAAGTCAATAAAAATAGCTCAACACAATTTATTCACAATTAAACAATTAAAAATTAATTAAACATACATAAAATTAAATTATGTTTGATCAAAAACCTAAAATCTCTTCAAAACACCAAATAAGTGGCCAAGAGATTTATCCTAGGTTAATTAAGGTCAAAGGATCTTAGACAAAAAAATTCATAATCTTTGGAAAGTCAAAAGTATTTTTAAACAATTAAAAAATATGCGTAAAAACAATTAAATCATGAAAAATATTAATGTTGATCCAAAAAATAATTTTAATTCATAAAATGAAAGAGAGAAATATTTGAATATTTTTGGTGAAAGTTCCATATTTTTTTGGATCAATATAAAAATTAATATGAATTAATAAAAATAAAGCAATTAAAATGAAAATTCAAAAAATCAAAAATGCGTGGACCATCTGATCTCCCTCATTAATTGAGGTGGCATATATGATGGTCCCAAGCGCGCGTTCCATGTGGTCACTAGTCAACTGCACATCACACGTGGTAATCACGACCAATGCTCAATATTAAAACAATTTGAATGGATCATGTGGTTCAGAGACTTGCCAACGCATCACCAGAGCCAGAGCTCCGGTCTTCTTCTCCGGTGGACCTCACCAGACTGGTCCACCTTCAACCATTACCAAAATGAAAAAGCAAGACATGGATTTAAAGAAAAAATACTCATGAGCTCGAATCTGGCCTCAATTTTGTCTAACTCCAAGTATATAGGAAGATACAGGGAGTTGAATTTTGAGGATCATGATCTGAGTTGATTCGATTTGACCTCTAAGCAACTCAATCTTTTTGCCTACATTGGTAGAACTTCAGACAACCAAAAATCAACAAGAATAATGGAGAAATAAGAGAGAATCGAAGAGTGGAAAAATCTGGAAAATCACCTTCAATGGAGCTTCAGATTGGCATGATCTTGCTCTCAATTATGCTTGGCCTTGCTTTAGATGCTTCATGGAATAGAAATGGATCAAGGAAAGGGATGGACTCTTGGAGTTTCAATATCAAAAACAACAGGAGATTCAAACTCGATTTTCAAAGAAAATCTTCAAGCTTATCCTTTAATGGTGAGGGTTTAGGGTTGCTAAATCAAAGTTTGTGCATGAGGTCTTTATTTCTGAGCAAGAGAGCTTCTATTTATAGGCCAACGTCAATGATATTTGCATACTTCCATTTTTAGCAAAACTTGAAAATCTCTCTTGCATGCTTGCATGGGCGTGTGATAGGCCCATCAAGTGATGCACTTAGGTCCAAAAATGAGTGTAAGCCATGCTGAAATCATGTTGTCAAGCATGCATTCGTGTATGAAAACTAGAACTTGAAATCTTCCAAATGGTCCTTCAACTTTAACCCATGCGTAAGTCATTCATCCTTTGTCCAAATGAGATGATTTTGAACTTTTTAGAAAGTTTAGATCAAGAGGAACAACTTTCATGTTGAACATATTTTCATTTGAAGCTTGGATCATGGTTAATTTTGAGGTGGAAGTTTGGAAAATCAAACATATAAGAAAAAATTCTAAGTGCCAAGCCATATGTTCACTTCTTCCACCTTGAATAACTTTTTCTATGGGTTTCAAATGAGAAACGTTCCTTCACTAAAGTTGTAGCTCTTTCAAGTATCTTAAATTTGATCACAAATTTGACCTTATTTGGATTTATCATGAAGGAGTTATGCATTTTAGAAGTTGAGGAAAATCACTTGTTTAATGGTATTGGCCCAAAATGACCTATAATGTTTCCTCTTGGCATATGCATTT
This sequence comes from Lathyrus oleraceus, assembly GCF_024323335.1. NCBI lineage: Eukaryota > Viridiplantae > Streptophyta > Magnoliopsida > Fabales > Fabaceae > Lathyrus > Lathyrus oleraceus. Next base: position 28,357,698 of record NC_066582.1, on the reverse strand, counting down.
GCAAGTTGAATTTGCACTTACTACAAACATTAAAGTTGAATTAGGCATCTTGAATTTAATCATGAAATTTTAATGGATTTCATCTCATAAAAAATGAGCAAGTTACGATCTTGGGAATTTGACCTCCAAATAAGGGTTTAGACAAAATGACCTATAATCTTTCACCATAGCAAATAACTTTCCATGCAAAAGTAGATCTTGACCTTAAAATGAAAGTTGTTGGAATGTGATTTAGAGTAACTTTGCTCTTGGAATCATTTTCATATGATAAAAATTGTAGGAGATAGGGTCTAGGGAACCCCGGTTTTGACCAGTTGATTTCCTCTGATCAACCACCATGAACCATCTTACTAGATTGACATTCTATTGACTTTTGGGACTCATGGAAGATCACATATGAATAAGATGATGAAATTTGAAGTATCCCTTGAAATATTTGATCAATTGGTAAAGAAACTTGTTGAAGAAGTCACACAAGATACCTAGGTGAATTAGGGCTTCCAAGGCAAATAAGCTTCAAACTCTTGATGATTTCTTGATCAAAATAAAGTGTGAAGATCATGGGGATCCATATATGACACTTAGAGACAATGTGATTATTGACTGAGCTCCTTGCACTGAGGGTCTTAAACCCTAGATATGAGCTTGATATATCAAAGGTGAGCATACACACTATCTACAAAAGCAGTTAAACTATACAATGACATATTTTTGGTATTTTGGTTAGTAAATAAAGAAGAATGAAGTATGATACAATCAAATGTGCCTGGTGATCTCTCCCAATTCAAACCTAATGAATGAGGGGTAATGAGGATGCCAAGGTGTGATCCCAATGTTAATGCATATGATGGGAATAGCATGAGGGGTCTTAGGGTCAAAATTGGGGTCTTACAGCTGCCCCTATTTAAGGACGTTCTAGCTGAGGAGATGAAGGTTAAAATCTTTGCATCGCCTTAGTAGAATGGACTTAAATGACAATATATAGAAACAAAGTTTGGTCCCTAAGAGACCTCACGATGCATATGATATGAATGTTAAAATAATCTTTGTGGGGAAAATGTTGCCACAAAGGAAAAGAATTTGGAGAGACCGAAAATCCGTAGGAGTATAATGCATTCCGTAAGGAAAACTCACTGGGGAGACAGAGACTCTGGGGGATAAAAAGGTTGTGCGTAGGCCAGGCTACGACTTTCAAACTGTTGGGTGACTCGAGGGATTCCACGAAAATAAATCAATGGAAAAACTCAGTCGGGGAATGAAAGGAACATCTGCAGGGGAAACAAGTAGATCAGATCAAAGCTGAAATACTCTAACCAAATAGGAAATGGCGATCTCACTGAGGAAATACGTACTCAAACTCAACTGGGGAAGAAATGATCTTCAACACAGGAGTAACAAAAGTATATTATCCACTACCAGTCACTAGGTAAGGGATAACATAATCTATCAGAGAGGACATTCGTTACCGGTTATGGTAAACATATCAAGGATGACCCTCTGAGGAAAGAACCAAATAGGATTTACAACTACCGGTTACTGGGCAGAAGTTCAACAAGAGAGATAATATCCGTCACCGGTTAAGGTGAACATATCAAGGATAGTCTCAAAGGGAAGAATATTCGTCATCGGTTAAGATGAACATATCAAGGATATACTCATCTAGGAACATTAGGAAGAATATCCGTTACCAGTTAGGGTAAACATATCAAGGATAAATGCCTGAAAAAGTAGGAATTATATCTATCGTCGACTGGATAGAATACCAGAAAGAGAATATTCGTCATCGGTTAAGATGAACATATCAAGGATAAATTCCGAGGGGAGAAATAGGAATTACATCTATCAATTACTAGATAGAAAACCAAAAAGAGAATATCCGTCATCGGTTAAGATGAACATATCAAGGATAGACTCCACGAAAGGGAAAGTATGATTTACAACTACCGGTTACTGGGAAGAAGACCGCAAAGAAGAGGAAATTTGTCACTGGTTAGGATGAACATATCAAGGATTAACCTTCTGGGGAACAAAATAGGGATTACAACTACCCTTTTACTAGGTAGAATATCCAGAGGAGAATATCCACCATCGGTTAAGATGAACATATCAAGGATAAACTCAGAAGGGAAAGAGTATTTGTCATCGGTTAAGATGAACCTATTAAGGATAAACTTCTTGGGAGACGTGAAAATGTATCCGCTGGGGAGAAAAAGGTTACTTTTGCCTGGTATTGGGGCAAAAGTGAAATACTTGCAAATTGAGAAGAATTTTACCGGTTACTAGGAAATAGACTCTCAAGGGACCAAAAGCATCTATCTAGGTAAGATCTAGAAAGAAACGGTCAATCAAAGAGTCAACCCAATAAGGATATAACTCAGGGGGAGTGATTCCATCCAGATAATCAACTGGGGAGGAAGCTAAAATAATGATCATCCACGAGGAAGTAACTCAGTGGGGAATGAGAAAGGTTAAATTCTTTCTGCTTAAGGGTCTGACACTCTATAATTGAAAGAGGATAGACACACCAAATTTGCATGGTGGGGGGAAGGATATCACCGTAGTAGAGGATCAGAGGAATATTGAATCCCAAAGTGCATTATTAATGCAAATGATGAAATCTATGAATGTATATGTATATGTATATATGATGATTATGCTGACAAAACGATCACAAAGGATACAAATGTCACTGGTCTGCATCACGAATACAATACTCTTCCAATCCTCACATGAGGGAAATGTAAGACCGCAATTTTGTCCCTAAGATCCCTCATGGCATCATATCATAACATTACATAGCCTCAAGGATCATTGGACACCTTACTTCCTTCCCTGTGGGTGGGACATTCCTGAGAGTGGTTCTTGATCACCAAACATTGCTTGCATTTATATATCATTGCTTTTCTTTTAATCACTAACCAAAATGTACAAAAATATGTCATCTAACATTTGTTTTGTAGCTTAGACAGTCAACAGGTCAAGGCATCAGGTGAATTCATGGTACAAAGAGAAGATGGTATTTTCTTAATATGAGGATCATGTGATTATTATTTTGAGCTTATATAAGCTAGAGGTTCATTTTGGACCAAATTCCCCAAGTGGATGAGGCCCAAGTTCATCAGAACATGTTCAGGTCATCTAAGGGTCAATGCAGTCAACTGAAAAGTCAACTGTGGGTTTTGAATTGAGAAATTGAGTTTCTTCATCCCATTCATGTCCAAACAATGCTTATTCATCATGTCAAATGCTTACATTGAATAATTTGAAGTCAAATCAAAAGTTTCCAAAAATGGAAAGTGACCTGTAATTTCAACTTTCCAAAAATGGAAAGTTTTTGGACCAACTTCAACTCAACTTTCCAACATCAAAGAAGATTCAAATGAAATTTTGTCCAACATGAAAGTTGAAGATCTTTCTCTCCCGTTTCCAAAAAGTCCAAGATCATGAGCATCTGATGAATGGTTAAGGAGATATGATCCAATCATTGCCAAGTGTGCATGGAACTTCAAATGGCCATAACTTTTGATTCATAACTCCAAATTTGGTGCCTCTTTTTCTAAAATGCTTCTCATAACATGAAGTTTCCAAAAAATTCATCACATTGCATGAATTTCCATCATATGATCATTTGCTATTTCAAGTCAATTTTGGAGGGAAAATGGCCAATTCAAAAATGGTGCATCATGGGAGCTTTTTACCATTACCATTGTGTTTGAAAAATGTTTTTGAGTGAAATTAATCAGCCACATGGTATTGTTCACGTCGGAAATAGCCAAGCACCATGCAATTTTCAAATTTTGTCAAAACACCTTATTTTGCTAATCACCATTAACCAAATGCTAATTGCACTTTTAGTATGATTAGTACAACATATAAATACCCTAATCATAATAGAATTTGGGACTTTTCACCAGATCTAGATCTCAAAATTCTCTCTCCCTCCAAAATTTTCTCCTAATCACAATTCAAATTTCTTCAACATAGCAACTGGATTTTATTGAAGAATCATGATCAGTGAGTTGGATTGAGTGTGAATCCAGTCTTTGTTTGAAGAATTCGAGCATAATCAAGTAGTTGAAGCTCAAGAACTCAAGAATGGAAGTTGATTGTTAAGCAAGATCCAAGCAGTTACAAGTTCCAATTCCTTCACCAAACTTCATTACAAGTATTCTGGAGTAGATCTGCAGCTTACAAGGCTTTGAATCATGCATTTCAAGAAGCTGCTCTTCAAGAGGTTCAGTTTTTGAATCTCATAATTTTGCAATTCATTGACATGTTCATGTAGATCTTTCCATGCTGAGTTTACTGATGCTTTTAGAATTGAAAATAATGCATTATTGAGAGAGATATGCTTGATTAAAGTTTGTTGCATCAAAATGTTTTCTATCGATTCTCTCTGTTCATGATGAATTGATGTTAGATAATGCTTGATCTGTAATCTCCATGGAATAACGGTTCGAATGGTATCAAGTTTTCAAAATTCTGCAAAATTTTCTGGATGTTGTTCACTGTTCATCACCGTCTTCGTGAGGAAGACGGTGTTTTCCTCCGTCCACGGCTGAGAGCGCTGCCGTCTGGTTCAGTGTGACGTGGCTAGGGCTTGGTCCCATGTATTTTCCATGTGCGCGCGTATTTGGCAGGATAATTGGTCTCCAGCGCTTTGACTTTCGCCATGTAAGCCTTTGACCGCCACATGCCATTCCACCACATTAGTGATGCTGTGCGTTTTGAGCGCACACACTCACTTCGATTCCAGCGTGCAACACTTATTTCAAATTCATTCACATTTTTTCCATTCCCCTCCAAATTTCATGCTATGATCATTTTTATTTCAAATTTTTTTTATGTCAACTTCAAAAATGCATAATAAATTGAAAAATGCTCCAAATAATCCCTGGTTTTTTGTTACTTGATCCTTGACATGTCTTCTATTTTATGATGATAATTTCTGAAGTTGTGCATGGCTGGATTTCGAATTGTGTTAGACTATGTGATCATGTGTACATTTGTGACCTTGCTCCATTCATCTTATCATAACATGCTCAATATTGATCCAAATGCCATGAAATTTTGCATGATGATTCCTAACATGTTGATGGATGTTTGAGGCTTGATTGTGCATTTTTCTCATTCACCATTTCTGTTTTATACACATGTTTGCATGGTGTGACAATGTGTGTCACACAATTTGATGATCAACTTGTGCAATTTCATTTCCATATTAAATGACCTCTGTTGATTCTAATTTTTGGCATGTTGATTGTGTTGGATGTGCTTGACGCTCATAAAGTTTTCCAGAATTGTTTGACTCATTTCTGTTTTGATTTGGAATTTTCATTCTCAATGTCCAAATGTATGCTTTGAAATTGTCTTTGACTTCCCTTGCACATGAAATGCCTTTGCTTGATGATTTTGATTTGGTCCTTCTTAGGACATGTTAATATGTGTTTAAAGTTGCATCATGTTGAGTTTTAGCTTCTGTTTTGGCTTTTAGCTTCACTTTTGACCCTGAGCTTTGACCTAGTGGTTTGGACTTACATGTGAGCTTTGAATTTCAGGACCAAGCACCTAATCTCCCTGGTTGATGTTGCTTCATCATTTGAATGTTGATATTTGCTATTTATTGCTAACATTTGGTTGTTTTGTAGGCATTGATGATGATTCACTTGAGTGTTTGTCTTATGGCTTACATGTTGTACATTGGGATTGTCTGTTTGTTGTTGACTGTTGTCTGTTTGTCTGAATACTGTACTGATTTGTTTAGTTGTTTACACAGGTACCTAAGTTGCTTTAAGTTCACTTGAACTTTGCTTTGCTTGTGGTTGGCATACCACTTACGTATATTCCTATTTCTCCATGTAGTCTGGAAGACCTGCTGTTATTGGCAGGCACCTGTCTGAAGCCCTCCTTAAGAGGCCATGTCTTTGTTTGTTTAAATTTTGTGCCAAGAAGGTTAAGTCCTCTTAAGAGGCAATTGGCAAATAAAAGGGATGTGCAATCCATCCCCTGCTATTCAGTTGAGTCTTTCATATTGCTCGCACTACGTGCTGATGCATTTGAATAAACATCCCAAGATCTTGTATAGTCAGTCATGTGGAGTAGATTCCCTCATTCTGGACTCCCACACCTTCTTTGATTCAAGCTCTCCCAGGCCAGGGATAAGAGCTATGAGGCATAACCCTCATCTCCATTTCATCTGCTTCACCCTAACTCTCAATGTTAGGGTTAAGAGCTCAAAATACCCATGACAGTTGGTTTGTTTGTCGAGGTTGATGTGACCCCTTGACTAAAACCTAACCTTGATTGAGCATATTGATTGTGTATAGTGTGTGATAAGTGACTGCTTGTTTGCTTATTTGTCCATCTGTGCATAATTGTTTGTGTGTGCCTCTATGCATTGTTTTCATCTTTCAGCATTAATTGTATATCATTTCATGATCATTGTTCATACTTTGTGACATTTTGTTTTGTCCATTAAGGAGTCAATTGTAAGTCCAGCTATTGGCATTTGTTTCCTGTGATCTGGTAGGAGTTGGGACTAAGACCATTGATTGGCATTCCATTTCCTTGGAGTCAAGTGTAAGACCATTTATTGGCAACTTGTTTCCTCTTGCTTATTGCATTTGTTATTTGTTTCTTGTGAGGAGTTAGATGTAAGACCATTGATTGGCTATCTGTTTCTTGTGATCATTTTGTGGAGTCAGGTATAAGACCATTGATTGGCAACTTGTTTCCTATTTTTGTTTCTTTTTGTGGAGTCAGGTATAAGACCATTGATTGGCTATCTGTTTCCTGTGATCATTTTGTGGAGTCAGGTATAAGACCATTGATTGGCAACCTGTTTCCCATTCTTTGTTCAGGAGTTAGATGTAAGACCATTGATTGGCTATTTGTTTCCTATGTTGCTTTTCGGAGTTGGACGTAAGACCATTGATTGGCACTCCATTTCCAATTTTGTTGTTCTCTTTTGAACCTTGTTTGTTGCTTTGTGCTTGTTGCCTTATTCCAAAGGAATCACTTGGATCATCTACATATGATCTCAAGAGAGGAACTCTTAAGAAGTTTTGCTTTCCTCACCCTCCCACCTTTTATTTCTTTAAACCTCCATTTGCATGTTAAACCAGACCAGAAAACTATTGTGCAAGCATTTTCATCTGTTTTCAAAACTAGAAACCTAGGCCTTAAGCCTCTGATTTTCAAACTTCATTTTCACAATACTTCTTCTGAATTGAATTCTAATCATACTTTGACCCTCTTTGTGAATACTCATAATTGGTTAGTTTCACTCACTTAATGGCTTTTGTGGCCTTTGTCCACTTCTTGATAAGTTTTCATACATTAGCCATAGATCTCAATTATCTTAGTGGTTGATGTGAATCTCATCTTTCGTCCTTAGTGATTGAATTGTAAGACTTCCTTGCTTATTATAGGGTTAACCCCTCTCTAGCAAGTTGAAGTTTTTCTCACGTGGTGGACTTGTTGTTGTATAGGTTGAGTTTTCTCCCGTGGATAATGAAAGACCTTAGGGCTTTTGTTTTAAAATTAATTCACCCATGTTTTGGAAATCTTTTAGCCGAACTACGAGGTTTTGATCCTGTAAAGGTACGTAGGCAATGGTTATCCATCCAAACACAAAAATAATAAAAATTTGTATATTCTTTTCTTACCTCTTCCCTCATGTTTGCACAATAAATATTTTCATAAACAATATCTTGTTACAACAATTTGTGAAAAGGGTTCCCTATGAGTACCTAGGATGCTTTGGGTGCCTAACACCTTCCCTTTGCATAATTACCCCCTTACCCAGATCTCTGACCTTTCATTGGTTTTCTATGTGTAAAACTTCTTAGGCTTTTGTTCTCTTTCTAGCCATTCCTTTGGATAAATAGAAGTGCGGTGGCGACTCTATCTTTGTATGCTTTGCTTTTGATTTAGTCAATAAATCATAAAGTGATGAATACACCGCTACAGAAAGCATCTGCTGGAGAGAAAGGGTTGCGAAGGTTGAACGGGAGTCATCTATCTCGAAGGCTCAACCCTGGCTGGGGACAAGGAAAAGGTTTGCCAAAAATCTACACTATCAACTCTGGAAGGAATTTTAGGTCAATACCATATCAAATGGGAGACAACCTTGCAGAGGACTGAAAGTACTGCTCAAGAATCAGGGCTAATAGGGGTCAGGGATAACTCCGCTGGCGACTTGAGGGGAAACAAAATTTGATGACTCTATGCAACCTGTTGTGATAATGCGCCTACAACTCCAGGGAGGCAATTACGAACTTAGTTGGGGAAACCATCAAAACTCGGTTGGAGATTGAAAACCTGCTGGGGAAGAAATAGAGATCACACCAACTGCTTGAGGATGAAACCAACAATGCTTCGCTTTTTATGGCTTACCTGTTCTCGGACCACTGTGGATATTCCTTAATTGAAATTGATTTCTCTTTAAAAGTAATTGTTGTTATTATTTAAGAAAACATGATTTTATTTTAAAATTTTAATTTCAAAATGATCACAATAAAATTTAATTTAATTTAGCTGAATAAATAAGAGTAGAAACAATTGGATAAAAAGCTCAACTTTATTTAATAGGATGGTAGTCTATAAATGACAAGACTCCGTAGATCTTTACAAAAGTTGAAAAATGGTAATTTACATGGAAGATGGCTACATTGAATACAATGATCACTAATCCTTCTACCTACTTTGATATCCACTGTGCTCTTAGCTTTGGCTGAAGATGAATAAGAACCAACTGTCATGCTCAAGAAAGTCTTCAAGACTGGAGATTGGCAGGATGCAATTACTTGCCATAATCCCTAATTTTTGCATAAATTTCCCTAAGGTGGGGCACTCAATTTATCGGGATAATATTTTTCTATTTTATGGCTCTAAGTTTTGTATGGATCGCCCTTTCAAGTTTTCAATCCACCGAGATGCTCATTTTTGCCTAAGCCGCCCTTTCGGGTTTTCAACTTAGCGAGTTGTTCTTTTCCTTTTTTAGGCGAAGTATTTCTTGACTGCACCGGCATTCATAGAACGCGTGAACTCTTCACCATCCATAATTGTAAGAATCAAAGCACCTCCTAAAAAGGCTCTCTTAACAACATATAGGCCTTCATAATTAGGAGCCCATTTTCCCCTAGAACCTGGTTTGAAAGATAGAATCTTCTTGAGCACAAGGTCACCTTCTCTGAATACACGAGGCCTGACCTTCTTATCGAAAGCTTTCTTCATTCTCTGCTCATACAACTGACCATGACACATGGCAGTTAGCCTCTTCTCTTCAATCAAATTCAGTTGGTCAAACCTGGTCTGACACCATTCATCTTTGGTCAACTTGGCTTCCATCAAGACACGCAATGATGGGATCTCAACCTCTATCGGGAGCACAACTTCTACACCATAAACAAGTGAGAAAGGGGTTTCCCCTATTGAAGTACGGATGGATGTACGACACCTATGCAAAGCGAATGGGAGCATCTCATGCCAATCTCTGTATGTTACAACCATTTTCTGGATGATCTTCTTGATGTTCTTGTTTGCAGCTTCAACAAACCCATTCATCTTAGGTCTGTAGGGAGAAGAATTATGATGTGCAATCTTGAAGTCTTTGCAAAGAGCTTCCACCATATTATTGTTCAAGTTAGATCCATTATCAATAATGATCTTACTTGGCACACCATACCAACATATAATCTGATTCTTGATAAACCTCACAACAACTTGCTTAGTCACATTCGCATATGATGCCGCTTAAACCCACTTCATGAAGTAGTCAATAGCCACCGGAATGAAAAGATATTCAGTCGAAGCTCTGGGCTCAATCATGCCAATCATATCAATTCCCCACAAGGAGAAGGACCATGGAGAGGAAATGAAATTCAATAGTGTCGGAGGAACATGAATCTTATCTGCATATATTTGACACTTGTGGCATTTCCTCACAAACTTGCAACAATCAGATTCCATTGTGAGCCAATAGTAACATGCTCTCAACATCTTCTTACCATAGCGTGTACATTGGAATGAGTGCCAAAGGAACCTTCTTGGACTTCTGTCATCAATAAGTCTGCTTCATGTCTATCCACACATTTGAGAAGAACCATATCGAAATTTCTCTTTTAAAGCACATCACCGTTCAGGTAAAAGTTGCAATCTAATCTCCTCAAAGTCTGATTATCTTTCAAAGATGCCCTAGACGGGTAAATCTGACTTTGGAGAAAACACTTGATATCAAAATACCACGGCTTTTCATCCTCGATCTCTTCAATAACAAACACATGTGATGGCCTATCTGTTGGTGTAAGCCCTAGAGGCCAATACTTTTGGTACTTGTATCGAATTATTTATTAATAATAAAAGGCATTTTCTTTATTATGGTTGATTAATAAAGTCCCTAGAATAGATAGTCCGTTTAATGTATTAAGTGTGACTTAATCATGAGAACACATTGAACATAAGGACATTATTCTTAAAGTATCCGTAGTCGAGCTTTAGTGTGAAGTGGGATAACATTAAAGCATTAAGACTATTATGTTTGTAGACTGATGATCACATCTCATGGATCATGGATAAAGAGTTATCAAGTCTTAAACATAGGTATGAATATTAGGAGTAATATTTATACCGGATTGACCCGCTATGAGAATACTATATAGAAAGTTATGCAAAGTGTCATAAGTTATTCTCATGGTGATAATAGTGTATACCACTCTTCGACCTGAAACCACTATGGATCCTAGATGTAGAGTCGAGTGCTTTATTGCTGATCCAACATTGTCCGTAACTGGATAACCATAAAGACAGTTGATGGGTACTCCACGAAGCATGCTGAGGGACATGAGTGTCCTAGATGGAATTTGCCAATCCTGCGTAACAGGATAAATGTCTATGGGCCCAATATTGAACTGGACAAGGGTGACATGGTCTATACCTTGTGTTCAATATAGACATAAGGGCAAAGGGGTAATTATACACATAATTATTATCACAGGAGGTTTTGTCAGATCACATGACATTTTCGTGACTTGGGTAGCAGTGATGTGTTGCTAGATACCGCTCACTGTTTATTATGTTAAATGCGTGATTTAATATAATTGCCAACGTCGCGAAAACCTATAGGGTCACACACAAAGGACGGATTGATGAGAGATAGAATAATTAAGGAACATCGTAAGGTACGGTGTACTTAAGCAGAATACGAAATGTGGTAAGGTACCAAATACTTAAGTGATTTTGGCATATTATGAGATATAGGCCAAAATGCACTTAAGTGGGCTTTTTGGCTTGAAGCCCACACAAGTGGTTCTATAAATAGAGCTCTTGTGCAGAAGCTTTGCATGGGAATACAACACAACTGAAGAGTTGGAATTTCGTATCTCTCTCTCACTCAAAGCCTTCATTCATAACAGCTAGCACTGCGATTGAAGGAATCCGTTCGTGTGGACTGAGTAGAGACGTTGTCATCGTTCAACGTTCGTGATCGCCCCGTGGATCTGTATCAAAGGTTTTGATCATTATCAGAGATCTGCACCAAAGGTTTGAATCGCCACAAGAGGTAACGATTCTATCACTGATCATGCCCATTCGTAAGGATCAATAAATGGAGAAAATTTTAAATTCCGCTGCGCCTTGGATGGCAATTCTCCAACAGTGGTATCAGAGCCACTTACGAAACCATGAATCTGATATCTGTTTTTGTTATGTAATAATATGATTAAAACAGAATGAATCAAAGGTTAAATTGAGATCGATCAAGTTACATATATGTGATATATGTAACCCTGATGCAAAATACATTATATATGATATAATGTTCTTGTTTCGTTCATTCAAAACCTCGATGATTGTTTTCCTTTGAGCGATCAATGGTCGTTTGCTTCTTGATCCGACATTAGTATGGTGAAGCAATGACGTGTTGATCAATCATACTGAATTAACAATCGAGACGTGTTTGACAGTCTGAAATTGGTGCATTAGGGTTAATGACGGCACAAGGGTTGTGTTGTCAGAGAGTTATGCGATTGGGGTTTGAACGCACAAGAGTTGAGCTTCCTAAACACTTTTTGGAACAGTGTTAACCGGTTAACGCGTATGGTTAACCGGTTAACGGAATGCAAAATAAAATTTTTGAGATTTTTTAACAGTGTTAACCGGTTAATCGGTTAACGCAAGGCGGAAAACAGTTTTCCAAGACATTTTCAAACAGTGTTAACCGGTTAACACATTTGGTTAACCGGTTAACGCAAGGCAGAAAACTTTTTTTTTTTTTAGATTTCAAACAGTGTTAACCGGTTAACGCATATGGTTAACCGGTTAACGCAAGGAAATTTTCACCCATTCGGCTAACTCAGTGCTTTAAAAGTGTCAAGTGTTGATACGAAAAGCGACATCGATTTTAAATGAATTGTTCATTAAAATGTGATGATCGGTCGTCGAAATTTAATTTGATTTTAATTAATTAAAGGAATTAATTATAATAATAATAAAGTGTTTATTATTGTCTTGTGGTGATCGGTTATGGCCTTAGTTTTCCTTTGTTTTATTTTGGGTTTTTAAAATGCGACCTGCGTGTCGTGCCTCTCTCTTAATCTCCCAAATGTAACTTCTTTTCTCATCTCACTCCCTCGTATGTAAAACGAGTTTCTTTCATGTAATGTAATGGTATGAAGAAAGCAAAGAAGTCAGTGCCAAAGGAGGACAACCTTGAAGATCTTGCTTGGAGAAGCTTAGATCATTGTAGGTTAGCTTAGGTTCTCTCATTGGCTTGGGAGAACAATTGCGCTAGGGGCCATAACTGTTTCATTTTTGTTTGTATGTATGTTGATGCATGTGAATATATGTTGATGCATGTGAGAGACGGTTTATATGATAAACAAGCCGGTGAGATCAGAAAAATTGCAATTCCCTCAAAACTAAATATTAAGTTTTAAGCTTTCCAAGTTTTAACACTCATCAAGACTAGTATCGAATAATGTAGGTTTCGCCTACGCGAGGTGCATGTTCTATATTAGTAAGGTGCGATGGGATAATTGTAATATCCAACTGTTAAAACAATGGGTCAAACTTAACTAAACAAATTATAATAAGATTATATATATGTTTAGAAGCAAGAGTTGGGAATAATCCATATGATGGATTGGAATAAGGAGTTATTCACCCAACTGAAATTTTCGAGAGTTGTATGAGATACAATTGGAAGGAGTTCCTACCTAAAATAACCTAGTTTTGTGTAATCCTCCTACGCGGACTTAGAACGAAGTGAAATATGGATCTCGACCCACTAGAAAATCTTCCAACGGAATTTTCCGAATCAGATGATGATGGTCATTTGTTTTGAGTAAAATAGTGGGAGCATATTTAATTAAAGGCCTAATTGAATATGTCAATGATACTTATATTTTCATTAATCCTTATGTAGATTACCATGACAGCAAACACCTCTAACAACATCCTGCGATCAATCCTTGATAAGGAAAAATTGTCTGGGACAAATTTTCTGGATTGGCACCGAAACCTGAGGATAGTCCTCAAACATGATAAAAAGTTGTATGTCTTGGAGACACCTGTTCCTGAAGAGGAACCTCCTAGTTCTGCACCTAAGGCAGAAAGAGATGCTTATAAGAAGCATGTCGATGATGCCAATGAAACTGCTTGTCTCATGCTAGCTACCATGAACTCAGAATTGCAGAAGCAACATGAGAACATGTCAGCATTCGATATGATCGAACACCTGAAGTTGCTCTATCAAGAGCAAGCAAGGCATGAGAGGTTTGAAGTTTCAAAAGCCCTTTTTCAAAGCAAGTTAGCTGAGGGAGCCCCTGTAGGTCCCCATGTACTCAAGATGATTGGGTATGTGGAAAACCTTGAGAGATTGGGTTTTCCCCTCGAAAAGGAACTTGCAACTGATTTGATCTTGCAATCGTTGCCAGATAGTTTCAGTCAATTTGTCCTAAATTTCAATATGATTGATATGGACAAATCTCTTCCTGAACTGCTCGCCATGTTAAGAACTGCCGAGCAGAATCTGAAGTCAAAAGGGAAGTCCATTCTGATGATCGGAAATGGAAAGAAACAGAACAAAAGGCCCACTAAGCAGAGTGATAAGGGGAAGGGCAAGGAAGTTGCCAATCCCAGACCCACTGCTGCTTTGAAGCCTAGTGGAGGCATAGCAAAAGAAGGCACCTGCTTCCATTGCGGTAAGATCGGACACTGGAAGAGGAACTGCCCAAAGTACCTGGAAGATAAGAAGAATGGAGTAGAGACTTCAACTTCAGGTATTTTTGTTATTAATTTATCTACTTCTACATCATGGGTATTAGATACTGGATGAGGTTCTCACATTTGTACAAATGTGCAGGAACTAAAAAGGAGTAGAGATTTGGCAAAAGGTGAAGTCGACCTACGAGTTGGCTATGGAGCAAAGGTTGCTGCTTTAGCCGTAGGAACTTTTGTATTGACTTTACCTAGTGGTTTAATAATTCAGTTAGAGAACTGTTATTATGTACCTGCAATTAGCAGGAATATTATTTCCATTGCTTGTTTGGACAAGTTTGGTTTTTCATTTATAATAAAGAACAATTGTTGCTCAATTTATTTGAATGATATATTCTATGCTACTGCACAAATGAACAATGGACTGTATGTCCTTGATCTTGAAATGCCTATTAATAACATTAATACAAAAGGGTGAAACCTAACGAGTTAAAACCAACTAGGTAAGAATATTAAAACTCTTCGATCAGATCGAAGTGGTGAGTATTTAATCCTAGAGGTTGATGACCATCTGAAAGAGTGTGGGATCCTATCCCAACTTACTCCTCCTGGCATATCCCAATGGGAGGGTGTATCTGAGAGAAGAAATCGAACCCTGTTGGACATGGTCCGATCCATGATGAGTCACACCAATCTTCCAAACTCCTTTTGAGGACATACACCATTGACATTAGCTTACACACTTAACCGTGTTCCATCCAAAAGGTTGAAAAGACACCATATGAGATATGGAGTGGTAAGAGACCTTATATGTCTTACATGAAGATTTGGGGTTGCGAAGTTTATGTGAAACGACAAATTTCAACTAATCTTGAGCCCAAATCTGACAAATGTTTATTTGTGGGGTATCCTAAAGAAACAAGAGGATATTATTTCTACAATCCTTCTGAGGGCAAAGTGTTTGTCGCTCGAACTTGAGTTTTCCTAGAAAGGGATTTTATTTCCAAAGGAATCAGTGGGAGGAAAGTAGAACTTGAAGAAATTCAAGAATCACAAAGTATCGATACACCTATGGAGGAATTAGAGCAGGAAACACAAGTAGTTGTGTAAGAGCAACCTGCTCAAATAGAACAAGACCAGCGTAGGTCAGGCAGGATACGTCACCTACCTGAGATATATGGATATCTGATCAAGGTGATGTATTACTCATGGATTAAGATGAGCCTGTGACCTACTCATGGAATCTTCGTTTTGATGAAACAGTAAAACTGTATGGATTCATCAAGAACGAAGATGAGCCTTGTGTCTACAAGAAGGTTAGTGGGAGCATGATCGTATTCCTGGTATTATATGTAGATGACATATTACTCATTGGAATCGATATCCCTACCCTGCAACAAGTAAAGGCTTGGTTGGGGAAATACTTTTCTATGAAGGACCTGGGTGAAGCAGCCTATCAGAATCTATAGAGATAGATCATGAAATGCTTGGCCTAATTCAGAGTACATAGACAAAGTGTTGAGACGCTTTAATATGAATGAGTTCAATCTGGTTATGTGTTTTGCTTAAATGGTGGCACTGTGAGCTTGAAAAGTTCAACGCAAGATGCAGTTGTTGATTCTACAACTGAGGCTGAGTATATTGCTGCCTTAAGTGCAGCAAAGGAAGCTGTTTGGATCAATAAACTTGGCATAGTCCCTAGCATTGTGGATCCCATTGGTCTCTATTATGATAACAATGGTGTTATCGCACAAGCTAAGGAGCCTAGATCTCACCAACGATCCAAACACATACTTAGGCGTTGTGCGAAAATATGTAAAGTACCTACACTTGACAATGTTGCTAACCCACTGACAAAGCCTATTGCGCAGCAGAAGCATGATGGCCATACTAGATCAATGGGCATACGGGGTATGCCTGATTGGCTCTAGTGCTAGTGGGAGATTGTTGGTGTAAGCCCTAGAGGCCAATACTTTTGGTACTTGTATCGAATTATTTATTAATAATAAAAGGCATTTTCTTTATTATGGTTGATTAATAAAGTCCCTAGAATAGATAGTCCGTTTAATGTATTAAGTGTGACTTAATCATGAGAACACATTGAACATAAGGACACTATTCTTAAAGTATCCGTAGTCGAGCTTTAGTATGAAGTGGGATAACATTAAAGCATTAAGACTATTATGTTTGTAGACTGATGATCACATCTCATGGATCATGGATAAAGAGTTATCAAGTCTTAAACATAGGTATGAATATTAGGAGTAATATTTATACCGGATTGACCCGCTATGAGAATACTATATAGAAAGTTATGCAAAGTGTCATAAGTTATTCTCATGGTGATAATAGTGTATACCACTCTTCGACCTGAAACCACTATGGATCCTAGATGTAGAGTCGAGTGCTTTATTGCTGATCCAACGTTGTCCGTAACTGGATAACCATAAAGACAGTTGATGGGTACTCCACGAAGCATGCTGAGGGACATGAGTGTCCTAGATGGAATTTGCCAATCCTGCGTAACAGGATAAATGTCTATGGGCCCAATATTGAACTGGACAAGGGTGACACGGTCTATACCTTGTGTTCAATATAGACATAAGGGCAAAGGGGTAATTATACACATAATTATTATCACAGGAGGTTTTGTCAGATCACATGACATTTTCGTGACTTGGGTAGCAGTGATGTGTTGCTAGATACCGCTCACTGTTTATTATGTTAAATGCGTGATTTAATATAATTGCCAACGTCGCGAAAACCTATAGGGTCACACACAAAGGACGGATTGATGAGAGATAGAATAATTAAGGAACATCGTAAGGTACGGTGTACTTAAGCAGAATACGAAATGTGGTAAGGTACCAAATACTTAAGTGATTTTGGCATATTATGAGATATAGGCCAAAATGCACTTAAGTGGGCTTTTTGGCTTGAAGCCCACACAAGTGGTTCTATAAATAGAGCTCTTGTGCAGAAGCTTTGCATGGGAATACAACACAACTGAAGAGTTGGAATTTCGTATCTCTCTCTCACTCAAAGCCTTCATTCATAACAGCTAGCACTGCATTGAAGGAATCCGTTCGTGTGGACTGAGTAGAGACGTTGTCATCGTTCAACGTTCGTGATCGCCCCGTGGATCTGTATCAAAGGTTTTGATCATTATCAGAGATCTGCACCAAAGGTTTGAATCGCCACAAGAGGTAACGATTCTATCACTGATCATGCCCATTCGTAAGGATCACTAAATGGAGAAAATTTTAAATTCCGCTGCGCCTTGGATGGCAATTCTCCAACACTATCAAGACGCATCATCGCCAAATTGGGAACTTCATTCTAATACTTCACCACAATCGTTGAAGCCAACGTTGCAAGAGCATCTGCCATCCGGTTTTCATCTCGAGGGATATGATGAAATTCAACCTTTGTAAAGAAAGTTGAAATCCTCCTTGCATAATCTATATATGGTATCAAACCGGGTTGATTCATCTCCCATTTACCTTTGATATGATTCATAACCAAAGCTGAATCTCCATAGACGTCAAAGTATTTGATTTTGAGATCAATGGCCTCTTCAAGCCCCATAACGCAAGCTTCATACTCAGCCATATTCTTTGTACACTTGAAAGTCAATCTAGCTGTAAACAGAAAATGAGTGCCTTGAGGGGTAATAATCACTGCCCCAATGCCATTACCATACTGATTAACAGCTCCATCAAATACCATGCCCCAACGGGAACCAGGCTCTGGCCCTTTTTCAAGCAATGGTTCATCACAATCCTTCATCTTCAAGTACAAGATCTCTTCGTCAGGAAAGTCATATTGTACTGACTGGTAATCTTCAATTGGTTGGTGAGCTAAATGGCCATCCAAGACACTACCCTTGATTGCTTTCTGAGATCGGTATTCAATATCATACTCTGATAACAACATCTGCCAACGGGAAATCCTCCTAGTTAAAGCAGGCTTCTCAAAAATATACTTGATTGGATCCATTTTGGATATCAACAAAGTGGTATGGTTCAACATATATTGACGCAGACGCTTAGCAGCCCAAGCCAATGTGCAACAAGTCTTCTCTAGCATAGAATACCGAGTCTCACAGTCGGTGAATTTCTTACTGAGGTAGTAAATAGCATATTCTTTCTTTCCATTTCCGTCTTGCTGACCGAGAACACAACCCATACTTTCCTCAAGAACAGTTAAATACATGTTCAACGGTCTTCCTTCCATAGGTGGAGACAGAATCGGAGGCTCAAGCAGATACTCTTTGATACTGTCAAAAGCTTTCTGGTAGTCTTTGGTCCAATCACAAGACTGATCTTTCCGAAGAAGCTTGAATATAGGCGCACACGTGGCAGTCATGTGCAAAATGAATCTTGAGATATTATTCAAACGGCCGAGAAAACCTCTGACTTGCTTCTCAGTTTTGGGCGCAGGCATTTCTTGCATTGCTTTGACCTTGGAAGGATCAACTTCAATACCATTCTCACTGATAATAAAGCCCAACAACTTACTAGAACAAACACCAAAATTACACTTATTGGGCTTCAAGCGGAGTTTATACTTCCTCAAACGCTGGAATAGCTTCAACAAATGCTCAACATGCTCTTCTTCATCACTAGATTTAGCAATCATACCATCAACATAAACTTCGATCTCTTTATGCATCATATCATGAAAAAGAGTGGTCATTGCTCTCTCGTATGTTGCACCAACATTCATTAAATCGAAAGGCATCACTCTATAATAGAATGTTCCCCAGGGTGTAATGAACGTGGTCTTCTCCATATCCTCGGGTGCCATTTTGATCTGATTATAACCGGAAAATCCGTCCATAAATGAAAAGACTTTGAATTTAGTTGTATTGTCTACCAACATATCAATGTGTGGCAGCGAGAAATCATCTTTCGGACTGGCTTTATTCAAATCTCTATAATCAACGCACATACGGACTTTTCCATCTTTCTTTGGAACAGGCACAATGTTGGCCACCCACTGCGGATACTCAACAATAACAAGGAAACTGGCATCGATCTGCTTCTGCACTTCTTCTTTGATCTTCACTACCATATCAGGATGAGTCATCTTCAACTTCTGCTTGACTGGTGGGCATTCTGGCTTCAACGACAATCTATGCTCCACAATCTCAGAATCCAACTAGGCATGTCTTGATAGGACCAAGCAAAGACATCTGAATACTCTCGGAGAAGGTCAATCAACCCCTTCTTAACCTCTGGACACAATCGAGATCCAATCTTGACTTCCTTTACCTCATCTTCGGAACCCAAGTTGTCTAACTCAATTTCCTCTTCAAATGGCTGAATGGCTTTTTCCTCGTGCTCAAGTAGACGATACAATTCATCAAACACTTCTTCATCGCTTTCTTCCTCAACCTCAAACACAAGGAATTCAAAGTTTAGAGAAGGAGTAGGATCATTGTATTCAATGGGTTTAGAAACCAACCTGCATAATGATTTGATATTTTGATTTTATAGAAGTGAATTGTTACCAAATATTATGCAGGTGGACAATGATTATTTATTTATTTATGTTTTTTGTGATTACCATTTTCAGAAAAGCAAAAAGTAAAAATAAAAAAAAACATCATAGATGTGGATGAATAGAATTGTATTTTATTGATGATCAATTTGAAATATGCCCAACAATGTTTGCTTCTCCCCTAGGCATAGGAGAAGTATTTTCAAAAATAATAAAGCAATTACTTAGAGCGACGAACAATAATAGGAACATCGACAACGATCTAATTGTTGCAAGCTTTTCCATGCGTCACAAAATTGGTGCAGTCTTCATCTTTAACACCCTCGATTATAGCAGCTGAGTGTTGTTCATTACCATGGATGAACCCTCCACTACGGAAATTCGGTTGCATATCTTCAGCTTTGATCATAGACGACCCTTGCTAAAATCCCAAACCAGCACGATTCTTGTTCTCGGCGACCTCTACCATCTGGCCCCACTGATCAGAACTACCATCTTCAACAATCTTCTGAGTGTCTTTAAAAGAGGACATAGGTGCCCAGCTCTCTTCTCTTTAGTAATAGATAAATCTTGGAACGGAGTTCCAATCTCATCATCAACTTCCACATACGAGAAAGACGACAGGTGACTCACCAACAATGCTTTCTCTCCACCAACAATGACGGGCTTACCATTATTCAAAAATTTCAACTTCTGATGTAGAGTGGACGTCACAACTCCTGCCTCATGTATCCATGGCCTTCTTAACAAGCAGTTATAGGTCGAATGGATATCCATTACCTGGAAAGTAATTTGGAAATCACTCAAACCTATCTTCACTAGAAGGTCCACTTCACCAATAACCGTGTTGCGAGAACCATCAAAAGCTTTGACGATCATGCCACTATACCTTATCGGAGCTCCTTGGTAGGATAATCTTAACAGAGTTGACTTGGGGAGTACATTCAACAAAGAGCCGGTATCAACCAATACATTGGACAATGCATCCTCCTTACAATTCATTGATATGTGTAGTGCCAAGTTGTGATTCCTACCCTTCTCGGGGAGTTCTTCATCATAGAAGCTCAGATTATTGCAGGAAGTAATGTTATCCATAATATGGTCAAATTGATCCACAGTCACACCATGCTCAACATAGGCTTATTCCAACACCCTTTGCAATGCTTCTTTGTGCGCTTCAGAATTCATAAGCAGAGACAACACTGAAATATTGGAAGGAGTCTAGAGCAGCTGCTCCACCATATTAAATTCACTTTTCTTAATCAAACGAAGCACCTCATCATCATGATTAGGCTTCAAATTGCTGGATTCACCAGACTGACACTTTGGAGCACTAACCGGATTTACTGTAGGTACCTCAACTTTCTTACTAACATCCTTTACATCCTTCGGGAAAACAGGACCAAATACACGACTGATACGGGTCACCTTCTCTATATCAACAATGTTCATAACATAATTAGTCGTAGGCAACGAGACCTCTTGACCATTCTCCACCATTTTTGCATTATACTAATAAGGAACAACTCTATCGGATGCATACGGGACTGGGCCCGCTAATCGTATCACTAATGGCGATACCGATCTATTGACATTGTTATTGTTATTGCTATCAAACTGAATTACCACCCACTCAGGGGTCTTAAACACTGGCACTATCACGTTGACATCATCTATGTCCCTTGACTGTTGAATTTGGATTACATTATCATCCATCAACTTCTAGATATCTTTCTTGACAATCGAACACCCACGGGGGTTCACACTACAGATTTCACAACTGTCGTGGTCGTGTTCACAATCACTAATCGTGCACAGGGTCTTATGCATCTCAACCAAGGATCGACGGATATGTCGCACATCAAACACTCGGAAACTTCCTGGACAACCATCTACCATATTAACAAAGGGATTACCATGAGCAGGCAATGGGTTAGCTTTTACATTTGGCGGACGGTCCTCAAAGGACACCATCCCACTTTTCACTAGCTTTTTGACCTTGTATTTAAATGGGTAGAAATTCTCGATATCATGACCAGGAGCCCCTTGATGAAAGGCACATCGTAGTTTTGGCTTATACCACCATGGAAGTGGTTCTGGAATTTATGGCGGATTTCTTGGTTGGAGAAGGTTCTTGAGAACCAGAGACGGATATAACTCAGCATAAGACACATGAATAGGGTCAAAAGAGACCTTCTTCCTCTCGAAACTCTATTGTTGTTGTTGATTATTGTTGGTGTTGTTGTAGTTGTTTGTTCTTTGTTGTGGTTGTTGTTGACGTTGTTGTTGAACTGGTATTGGTTGATTATTGGAAAATACTGGAATAATGGATGAAACTTGATGATGATGTTGACGTGG
This sequence comes from Lathyrus oleraceus, assembly GCF_024323335.1. Lineage (NCBI taxonomy): Eukaryota > Viridiplantae > Streptophyta > Magnoliopsida > Fabales > Fabaceae > Lathyrus > Lathyrus oleraceus. The sequence goes on along the minus strand of NC_066582.1, from coordinate 28,335,618 downwards.
TTGCGGACTTCTTCTGACATGAGGCCTCTTCTGCCTCCCTACTGACACTACATTGGTTTCACCTTCTTTCTTCTTAGCGAAACTGTTACCATACTTCTTGCTTGAAGATACCTCTTCCTTAGACAAACGTCCCTCATTGACACCCTCTTCTAATCTCATCCCCATATTTACCATTTTGGTAAAATCACTAGGGGCACTAGGAATCATTCGTTTGTAATAAAACGAACTCAGGGTCTTGAGGAAAATCTTGGTCATCTCTTTTTCTTCCAACGAAGGGTTAATCTGAGCAGCAAGCCCTCTTCACCTCTGGGCGTACTCTTTAAATGTCTCTTTGTCCTTCTGAGACATTGACCTCAGCTGGTCCCTATCGAGCTCCATATCAATGTTGTATTTGTACTATTTCACAAAGGCTTCACCCAAATCATTGAACATGCGAACATTTGCACTATCCAATCCCATGTACCACCTCAGAGCGGCACTAGTCAGACTATCCTGAAAGTAGTGAATCAATAACTGATCATTATCCGTTTGCGTCAACATTTTTCTGGCATACATGACGAGATGGCTAAGTGGACAAGTATTTCCCTTATACTTTTCAAAGTCAGGGACTTTGAACTTCATTGGGATCTTGACATTCGGCACTAGACAGAGCTCAATAGTACTCTTGCCAAACAAATCTTTTCCCCTCAAGGTCTTTAACTCCCTTCGTAGCTCAAGGAATTGGTCTTTCATCTCGTCCATCTTCTCATAAACATCCGGACCCTCAGACGGCTCAGAATGGTATATGGTGTCTTCAACACGAGGCAGAGTGTGAACAATTGGAGGCGGAACAGACATGACCAGGATAGATGCCGACATAGAAGCAAAGGTAGGCGCGAAACCTTCGGGCATAAAATTCGGCGGCATTCCCCACGCTAATCCTGCAGGCATAACAGGAGCAAACTGAGTGGCAGGCATGTTTGAAGTAACAACCTCTAAAATGGATGTCTTCTAAGGAGGAGGAGTTGCAAGCATTGGAGAAGATTGACCTTGAGCAGCTAGAACAAACTCCATCATGGCAGTCAAGCGAGAAATCTCGTCCTTCAACTCTCGGTTCTCTTATTCCAAGTGTTCCATGATTCTCGGATGATTGGCGCGAGTTGATCGCGACTTAGTAAGTATATGGGAATCGTGACTGCAAGTGCACAGTCATATCGCATAGTTTTAAAGATTGTCGGACCCACAAGGACTAATAATCAAATGTATCGTTATCTACAATTCACATCCCTAATAAATAGAAACTTCCCTCCTTATATATTTTCCACATCCCTACTTTTTCTCAGTTTTATTTATAGGTTAGAATTTTCAAAAGATGCACTGTATCTCTAAGTCTAGATTTTTGCAAAAAAAAATTGTATGGCTTAAGTAACTGGGTGAGTTAGTAAATAACGGAAACCACGCATAAAGACTCGACATCACATTGATATTTAACTTGACTGACACTTTAATAAAAATAACAAAAGGAAATAACAATAACAATAATTTAAATCTACCTAGAAAGCGATAAATAAAAGCGGTAAAGCTTTCTCCCACATACTTAAACCTTGCACTGTCCCTAATGCAACGACATAAGATAGGAAAGAAAGGTAGAACCTGGGTATCATGCTACTGGTGCCTTCTGCCACGTGTACGTGCACGTCCACCATTTCCTGGCTGGTGAGGTGACATGTAGTTTTGGAGATCTTCCACACGTATTGTCAATGTTTCCATTTCATCGATCAAGCCAAACATGTTCTGTTCGGTTCTGAAAGCATAGTCGTGTTGATCGTGCTGCATTTGGTGAAGGATTTTCATCATTTCAGTTTGCTGAGCTTCCATGTTTTGGATTTGTAGGTCGCGTTAAGCGTCTAATTTGCTACGCCGCAGCAGTTCAGCATAAATCTCATCAAGAGTGGCTGGTTCCACATTTCTTCTTCTAGATCCTTGACTGGAGGATGTACCTGCAACATTTTCAAATGACATGTGTGTGGTGTGTGGGTCAGTAATGGGAGCAGTTTGCTCCAGAATGTGATCCTCATTGGTGTCCCCGCCAGCAGCTACATTCTCAGGAATATGCGCGGGGACTTGGGTAGGCACCAGATCATTTGTATAACAATAATTATCCGGGTTACGCACATCTGTGCGATTTGGATTTGGGAGGATGAAATGTTGTAAGACATTATTTGCAATTATTAAATTGAATTTTTCGTATGGCCTTCATTTTATTAATTTCATGCTCCTTGCCATGTTTATGTCAATGGCATGATACGGGAACGGGGTTTGCCTGGAGAATTTTTCTTCGAGTCCTAGGACTCTGGCTATGGAGATTATTAAACCTCCAAAAATAATCGGCCCTCGCTTCGCATTGGCAATGACCTGCATGTGAGATAGCATAAAAGGGTCGGTATTCACCTTTTGTGGCAAAAATGTGACGAACAAATAAAAGAGTTCTTTTTCGTTCACCTTGTTAGAATTTGCTCGGCCAAAAATGATGGATGCCAATATTTGGCGGAATATGGAATAGCCGGGTTGTGAATTAAAGTGGCTCTATTTCCCTCAAAACTATGGGTTACTGTATCGGTTATTGCCCTCCAAAATGGTTGGAAGGCGCATTGCCGACCCTCAGTATCTGGGACCTCGCTTACCACACCATCCCCATGGGGGAAATGTAGCAGGTCCTCTAGTTGGGAAAATGTAAGGGCATATTCGACGTTGAATAAATGAAACTGGACAGTCCCACTAGAGCAGTTTGTGTTGGGTGTGGGACTAAATATTAACGAGCTTAGGAATTCTAGTGTTAATTGAGCATAGATAGGGTCCTTAAGAGATAGAAAATAATTTAAATTTAAAGTGTCTAGCATATAGTTAACACTATCTAGAATTCCTAAGGAAAATAAACAGGGTTCATCGGCGTACCTTGTTGATTCAATCTTTCTTGCGCTTAGAGACGTGTATGTCTCTTCTTGTAATTCGCATGGCTTTCCATTTCTGAACACTATTTCGTATTCCCTTATCTATTCCATGATGAATTTCACACTTCTTGTGTAATATGGTAAGAATATAGCAAGAGAAAGGAGAATTATGCTTATGAGAGGTGTGATTTGTTGAGGTTATGTTAGGGTTTATATTGAGGTGATGGTGGTTGGAAATTTATTGATGAAATAAATTACATTTACGGTATTCAATGCCTTGGTCAAAGAATTTTGAAAATGGTTGAAAAGGCTTTAAGGCATTGTCAAGCATGCAAGGGACCAAACCATTAACTGATTTGATGTGACAATAATACAGTAGCGTGCGCGTGAAGGCTTGTGTAGTGGTTGGCGCCACTTTTAATGTTCGTGGTGGGCGCCACTAGGGCTTATGGCGGGCGCCACAACCCTCACATGGGCGCCATAGCTGTGTGTTGCAGGCACCACATGCACTATGGTCTTCCCCATGTGTGTGCCTTTATAGTTGCTTTGACCATAATTTTCAATTGAATTTTAGTTTACCGGCACGGAATAATGGTTTAGTAACTAGTTAAAAGAGAACCAACATAATATATAGGTAGGAATAATAAACATGATATAGTTAAATGAAATTAAATCGCAAAATTGAAGAATAAAAGAATGGAGTAGACGGGAAAAGATGATATAATTTGTCTACTGGAATAAAAAGAAACGAAGTAGTTAAATAAATTCCCAATGTGTAAAAACAAATAACAATAAAACTCCAAACAAGAAAATAAAATAAAAGTCAGTAAATAGGTAATACTCCAATAAATTAGCCATTACGATGACTGCTGGTAGGAGGAGCGAACGAGTAGAAGTGCTGGTAAATGTGATTCAGGTTCTCTGTCACTACATCCATAAAGCAGTGGAATTCCACACGCAGGGTGCTCAGCTCGCCTCTCAAGTTGGCAATGTCTGTCTAAACAACTTCAATGGCAACAACATGATCGATGGGAGGTGCAACAGGTATAACTGGGGCGTGTGATTCAGCGTCAGAGAGATAATTGTCATAGTGGTCGTAGATTTGAGGTGTCTCTGGAGGAGAAGGTGGTGCATCTGGTGGTCCATCTAAATCATAGAGCCAATTGTTCCTATCATGTACACTCATCCTAGGGTCTAGCAGGGTAAACAGGTGTACTACTTCGTGGTTAATCAGAAATTCGAACACATCTCGACCTAGGTTCCTAATGATCCCGGTGTTGAAGCAGAAGTCGATATTCATTGGTCGTATTCCACCTAAAGGGGTGAGCCTGATAAGTGGTTGTCTCAGTCTGATGGCATTTGCTATCATGGTCACTAAGCCTCCCACTAAGATTGGTCCATAGTCTTCTTGTACTATACGGTACAAATTAGATATCATGAAGGTAGCGGTGTTAACAGGTCGGGCCTGTGATACACAATACATTATAAAGAGTTCGTCTTTGGACACAAAGGTTCTATTCTGTTCCTTTCCAAATAAGGTGTGAGCTAGGATCTTATGAAAGTAACGAATGGTAGGGTTATGGATGTTCTTTGAATGCATAAGGTCTAGCTCGGGATGGTCGTTTCCTGTGATGCTACCCCAAAAGAGATCTATTTTATGGTCTACAAGTCTACCTTACTAGGTAATGGTAAAGGTATCAGGACCATTAGGGCATCCTAGGAATTCAGCCATTTCTCTATGGGTGTAGCGGTAGTCATTATCAAACAACCTAAAGGTGATTAGGCCTTTTTTAAATCCCATACCATGGTTTGGAAGGTCCACTAGGGAGCTTAGGAATTCTAAAGTCAACCTACTGTAGGAACTAAATTTTCTTTTGATAGCAAAGGTGTCCCAACCTAGTTGGTTAATTAGGAACATAACACTGTCTCTTATACCTAATTTGGTCATGGTGCGTCCATCTGGGTATAAGGTTAGTGTCATTTCTCTCTGAGCTAGAGCCTCAAAACGTCTCCTTTGAGCTCTGCCTCTGAAGACTCTATCCATGTAATCTACTTGTTACATTGTGATAGTCAGTAGCTAGATAAAATCAAGTAGATGACAACATTAAGTTAGTAATGGTCAATAATAAAGAAAGGTACCAATTAACTTTATGAGAAATAAGAAAGAAAGAAGGAATGAAAATTAAGCAATAGTAATAATTATAAGTTTGGGTAATGAAATTAAATAGTTAGAGACAGAGTGTGAGTTGTCTCCCACCAAGCACTTTGTTTATTGTCGTAAGCTCGACAGAAATAGGACAGGTGTTATTCTTTTGAATGAGCACGAAGCTCTGCAAGATTTAGATTTGCAATGAAATCATTGTTATCAATGTTGTGGTAATGTTTAAAACGTTGGCCGTTTACTATGAATGGTTCGCTTGTTTTTCCTTTTATCTCTATTGATCCATTTGGAAACATATTGGTCATTTAGAAGGGACCACTGTAACACCCTTCTAAAATACCCCAATAATTAATTAAAACAACAGAATATAAATCAGAGTAGATATGCAGTTAAGGGTGTCACACTGACACTTCACACCATTCATCAAAATAATTCGTCATGCTCATTTATTTATCAAAATAAAACATTGCACAATACGCAGCGGTTAGAAATCTAACAACATACAAGCCATGTAACACATTACATGTAAAGTTGTTCAACAACCAAATGAAAACAAGTAAAACATCCCGTCCCGATGTTACATCTACCAGAGCATGACTCACTAATGAACTACGCTAGACTCCAATCACTAGCTTCTACTCAATCACTGCTCGTTACCTGAAAACATAGTTGTAAGGGTGAGTTCCTCAATCGATATAATAAGCATTATAAAATATCATGTAATGCTAAGTAAATTAACACATTTCATCACCCTAATCAGATCACACATTCAGTAACGGCAACACCAACTCATAATCACAATCATATTCAACACAAGCAAAAAACACACGTATAATATTGGAATACATCCATTCATATTATACGCCATACATACATTATGCAATGAGACTCCATGCATGCGGTACCGACTATTCGTGAACATATAGTTCAACCTCACCGATCAAATCCAGATACGGCTACCAAGCTCACTAGTCCCACTCATTTGAGACCTAGTGACTCACATCACTAATTCCTCACCATGGGAATTAGCTACCACCCCAAGGGCTATGCTATGCACGCTAAATCACCTAGCATGCAAACATCAACAACAATCCACAATAATTCACTCACTAATTCCTCACCATGGGAATTAGCTACCACCATACAGGCCATATTATGCACACTAAATCACCTAGCATGCAACCATCAACAATCCACAATGGACATATGCTCACACTCTAAGCCATAAACAGTCCATTCACAATAGCATACATAATAGATATATTCACAATATTATGCACACCATCATACATCATCAATACAATTATCACAAAATCATATTATGTCATGCCACATAATCAATCACAGTATTAGCACACTCTACTAATACCTACACTGCTCAAAACAACGGGAAATTGATCCCTCCTATATCATACACCAATATAGGCCAATCATCAATTGTTCACAATATTTAAAATATCAGTTTTTCTATTTTTCAAACAGTGTTAACCGGTTAACGCCCTGGGTTAACCGGTTAACGCAAACAGAACACGCTTCCTGGCACATTTTAACAGTGTTAACCGGTTAACACCCTCGGTTAACCGGTTAACGCAAGACAGACAGCAATATTTCTCAATTCATAACAGTGTTAACCGGTTAACACCCTGGGTTAACCGGTTAACGCAAGACAGAAAGCTGTTCCTGCGCTAACACGAAGCAGAATGCATAATTTCTCCGCATTTTCCGCCGTTGGAGGACTTCCGGACCTCCGATTCCAATTCCGTAAAAAGCTACACGTTCGGAAAATCACAACTCACCCAAATATAGATTCAATTACAGCTTTAACATAACTTATTCATCACAATTTTTCAGCACTCATCATCCCAATTAGGGTCAATTCAACGACTTATTACTACCCATTACATGTTAACCCATAATACCCATTAAACGACGATAAACCCCCCTTACCTGAGTTAATCCGGCAATCCTTTAGCTTCAAGCTCTTCCTTCTTCAACCTTCTTCTCCTGCTCTTCCTCTTTGCCCTTTTCTCACTTTTTGTCGCTTCTCTGGTTTTCACGTGAAAAAACCCTTTTTACCAAATGGAACTCTTTATATATATATATTCCAACTTTATTATTCCAATTTATATTATTCCAATAATAATCCAATTATTTAATTAAATTAATAAATATACTATTAACTTAATTTAAATAATTATCATATTTTATCGGGGTGTTACAACTCTCCCCCACTAAAAGAGTTTTCGTCCTCGAAAACATACCTCAAGCGAATAACTCTGGATAAGACTCCTTCATCTGACTCTCAAGTTCCCAAGTCACATTGCCACCTGCTGGTCCTCCCCAAGCTACCTTTACCAAAGCAATCTCTTTACCCCGCAACTGCTTCAACTCTCGATCCTCGATCCTCATAGGTGATGTTTCAACAGTCAGGTTATCTCTCACCTGTACATCATCTACTTGGACTACATGCGACGGATCAGGAATGTACCTCCTCAACTGAGACACATGAAAAACCTCATGCAAATTCGCAAGCGACGGCGGTAAAGCGATACGATAGGCTACCTCCCCTATTCTCTCCAAAATCTGATAAGGACCAATAAATCGAGGTGTTAACTTCTTCGACTTCAAAGCTCGACCAACCCCAGTTATCGGAGTAACACGAAGAAACACATGATCTCCCTCTTGAAACTCAAGTGACTTCCTCCTCTTGTCGTGATAACTCTTCTGACGACTCTGATCAATCCTCATCTTCTCCTGAATCATCTTAATCTTTTCCGTAGTTTGTTGAACAATCTCCGGTCCAACCACAACACTCTCACCGGACTCATACCAACATAAAGGCGTCCGACATCTCCTACCATACAAAGCTTCAAACGGTGCCATACCAATGCTCGAATGAAAACTATTGTTGTAGGTAAACTCAATCAAAGGTAAATAACAATCCCAAGTACCTCCCTTTTCCAAAACACAAGCCCTCAAAAGATCCTCTAGTGACTGAATCGTCCTCTCAGTCTGACCATCAGTCTGCGGATGATATGCAGAACTCAATCTCAGCTTAGTTCCCAAAGCCCTCTGCAAACCTTCCCAGAACTTCGATGTAAATCTAGGATCTCTGTCCGAAACAATACTCGACGGAATACCATGCAAACTTACAATTTTCTCAATATACAACTCAGCTAATCTCTCTAACGGATAATCCATTTTGATCGGAATGAAATGAGCCGATTTTATCAATCTGTCAACAATCACCCAAATAGCTTCAAAATTCTTAATTGTCCTTGGTAAACCAGAAACAAAATCCATACTGATACTATCCCACTTCCACTCTGGAATAGCCAACGGTTGCATTACCCCAGACGGCTTCTGATGCTCAATCTTTGACTTCTGACAAGTCAAACAAGAATAAACAAAACTCGCAATTTCTCTTTTCATTCCCGGCCACCAAAATAATTTTTTCAAATCATGATACATCTTCGTAGCCTCAGGATGAATACTCAACCCACTACGATGTCCTTCCTCGAGAATACTCTTCTTAAGTTCGGTAACATCCGGAATACACACCCGATTACCAAATTTCAAAACACCATTCTCATCAACTCTGAATTCACCACCTTGACCTTGATTCACTAGAGTCAACTTATCAACCAAAAGCACATCGGATTTCTGACCCTCTCTAATCTCATCCAGAATACCACTCGTTAACTTCAACATTCCCAATTTAACACTATTGTGAGTACTCTCACACACCAAACTCAAGTCTCTGAACTGCTCAATTAAATCCAATTCCTTAACCATTAACATAGACATATGCAATGATTTCCGACTCATTGCATCAGCCACTACGTTTGCTTTACCCGGATGGTAATTCAAACCAAAGTCATAATCCTTCAGAAATTCTAACCATCTCCTCTGTCTCCTATTCAGCTCTTTCTGATCAAACAAATACTTTAAACTTTTATGGTCACTGAAAACCTCAAATCTTGACCCGTACAAGTAATGCCTCCATAACTTCAGAACAAATACCACAACTGCCAACTCTAAATCGTGTGTTGGATAGTTCCTCTCATGAACCTTCAGTTGTCTTGAAGCATAAGCTACAACCTGCTTATTCTGCATTAACACACCACCCAAACCCAACAATGAAGCATCACAGTAAACCTCAAATAGTTCTGACGGACTCGGTAATATCAGAATAGGAGCAGTAGTTAACCTTCTCTTTAACTCTTGGAAACCTTCTTCACATTTTGAGTCCCAAACAAACGCTTGCCCCTTTCTAGTCAACATCGTCAACGGTAACGCCAACTTAGAAAATCCCTCAATGAATTTCCTATAATACCCTGCAAGTCCAAGAAAACTCCTTATCTCAGAAACTGACTTCGGAGCTTCCCACTTAGATACCGCTTCTATCTTAGAAGGATCAACAGCAACACCACCTCTTGAAACCACATGACCAAGAAAACTAACCTCTTCTAACCAAAATTCACACTTAGACAGTTTAGCAAATAACTTCTTTTCTCGTAGAACTCCTAAAACCACTCTCAAATGTTCAGCATGCTCTTCTTCAGATTTCGAATACACCAAAATATCGTCAATAAACACCACAACAAACTTGTCTAGGTACGGATGGAAAATCCTATTCATATACTCCATAAATACCCCAGGCGCATTAGTCACACCAAAAGGCATTACAGAATACTCATAATGTCCATACCTTGTTCTGAAAGCAGTCTTCTGAATATCCTCAGTTTTCACACGTATCTGATGATATCCCGATCTCAAATCTATTTTGCTGAACACACTCGCACCAACCAACTAATCCATCAAATCATCAATCCTCGGCAAAGGATACCGATTCTTGATCGTCACTTTATTCAGTTGCCTGTAGTCCACACACAACCTCATAGTACCTTCTTTCTTCTTAACCAATAACACTGGTGTGCCCCACGGTGACACACTCGGACGAATAAATTTCTTATCCAACAGATCTTCCAGCTGACTCTTCAATTCAGTTAACTCAACAGCAGACATACGGTACGGAGCCATCGACATCGGCCTAGTACCAGGTACCAAATCAATCGAGAACTCAACTTCACGCTCTGGCGGTAATTCATTCACTTCTTCAGGAAACACATCAGGAAAATCACACACCACGGCTAGATCACAAATCACCAGTTTATCTTTAGCCTCCAAAGTCGCTAACTGCATAAACAACTCTGCCCCATCTACTACTGCCTCATTCACCTGCCTTGCTGATAGAAACAAACTCTTTCCTTCCTCAATCTCAGGAAAGATCACAGTATTATCAAAACAGTTGATATAAACTCGGTTAAACACCAACCAGTTCATACCCAGGATAACATCAATCTGCACTAGTGGAAGACACACAAGGTCCATCCCAAAGTCTCTACCAAAAATACTCAAAGGACAATTTAAACAAACTGAAGTAGTAGTCACTGAACCCTTCGCAGGAGTATCAATCACCATACTTCCATGCATCTCAGATATCTCTAATTTAAGTTTCACAGCACAATCCAAAGATATAAAGGAATGAGTCGCACCTGTGTCAATAATAGCTACAAGAGGAAAGCCATTAATATAACACGTACCTCGGATCAAACGATCATCTGCAGAAGTCTCAGAACCCGATAAAGCAAAGACTTTGCCTCCCGACTGGTTCTCTTTCTTCGGCTTAGGACACTGTGGACTGATATGACCCACCTCTCCACAGTTGAAACAAGTCATAGTTTTCAACCGGCACTCTGCAGCCAAGTGACCACCTTTTCCACACTTGAAACACTTCTTCTCAGTACTGGTACACTCATGGAAACGATGTCCAGCCTGACCACATCTGTAACACTTAGCAGGGGCACTGAAGTCTCCCCCACTAGGTCTCCTCATCCCACTCTGTCTCTGGAAACCTTCGCCTGCTGCATACGGTTTCCCACGATCATTCTGATTCTTGCCTTTCCTATCAACCCTTTGCTGATAGCTCTCTGCTCTAGCCTTGGTATCCTGTTCAAAAATCCTGCAACAATCAACCAAATCAGAAAACACTCTAATCTGCTGATACCCAATAGCCTGCTTGATCTCGGGACGTAACCCGTTCTCAAACTTCACACATTTTGAAAATTCTCCAGTAGCCTCATCATAGGGAGTGTAATACTTCGACAGCTCTGTGAACTTAGTAGCATACTCAGTAACAGACCGGTTGCCCTGCTTCAATTCTAGGAACTCTATCTCTTTCTTTCCTCTGACATCCTCTGGAAAGTACTTCCTCAGGAATCTCTCTCTGAACACCGCCCAAGTGATCTCAGCATTCTCAGCAGCTTCCAACTCAGTGCGGGTGGCAACCCACCAATCATCTGCTTCCTCTGACAGCATATGCGTATCGAACCTGACCTTCTGGTTATCGGCACACTCAGTCACTCGGAAGATCCTCTCGATCTCCTTCAACCACTTCTGAGCACCATCTGGATCGTATGCTCCCTTGAACATTGGAGGATTGTTCTTCTGGAACTCACTCAGTTGACGAGCAGCTCCCATTCCCACAACATTCGGATTCCCTCCAAGTACTCCAGCTAGCATACCCAGAGCCTCAGCAATCGCAGCATCGTCTCTACCTCTTCCAGCCATCTCTATTCTGAAAGCCCAACAAGCTAAAACAATAAGTACTGATAGGGTTACACAACACCTATCCCGTACAGGGGAAACATAATAATTACGACTCGACTCGACCGACTATGCTCTGATACCACTAATGTAACACCCTTCTAAAATACCCCAATAATTAATTAAAACAACAGAATATAAATCAGAGTACATATGCAGTTAAGGGTGTCACACTGACACTTCACACCATTCATCAAAATAATTCGTCATGCTCATTTATTTAACAAAATAAAACATTGCACAATACGCAGCGGTTAGAAATCTAACAACATACAAGCCATGTAACACATTACATGTAAAGTTGTTCAACAACCAAATGAAAACAAGTAAAACATCCCGTCCCGATGTTACATCTACCAGAGCATGACTCACTAATGAACTACGCTAGACTCCAATCACTAGCTTCTACTCAATCACTGCTCGTTACCTGAAAACATAGTTGTAAGGGTGAGTTCCTCAATCGATATAATAAGCATTATAAAATATCATGTAATGCTAAGTAAATTAACACATTTCATCACCCTAATCAGATCACACATTCAGTAACGGCAACACCAACTCATAATCACAATCATATTCAACACAAACACAAAACACACGTATAATATTGGAATACATCCATTCATATTATACGCCATACATACATTATGCAATGAGACTCCATGCATGCGGTACCGGCTATTCGTGAACATATAGTTCAACCTCACCGATCAAATCCAGATACGGCTACCAAGCTCACTAGTCCCACTCATTTGAGACCTAGTGACTCACATCACTAATTCCTCACCATGGGAATTAGCTACCACCCCAAGGGCTATGCTATGCACGCTAAATCACCTAGCATGCAAACATCAACAACAATCCACAATAATTCACTCACTAATTCCTCACCATGGGAATTAGCTACCACCATACAGGCCATATTATGCACACTAAATCACCTAGCATGCAACCATCAACAATCCACAATGGACATATGCTCACACTCTAAGCCATAAACAGTCCATTCACAATAGCATACATAATAGATATATTCACAACATTATGCACACCATCATACATCATCAATACAATTATCACAGAATCATATTATGTCATGCCACATAATCAATCACAGTATTAGCACACTCTACTAATACCTACACTGCTCAAAACAACGGGAAATTGATCCCTCCTATATCATACACCAATATAGGCCAATCATCAATTGTTCACAATATTTAAAATATCAGTTTTTCTACTTTTCAAACAATGTTAACCGGTTAACGCCCTGGGTTAACCGGTTAACGCAAACAGAACACGCTTCCTGGCACATTTTAACAGTGTTAACCGGTTAACACCCTCGGTTAACCGGTTAACGCAAGACAGACAACAATATTTCTCAATTCATAACAGTGTTAACCGTTTAACACCCTGGGTTAACCGGTTAACGCAAGACAGAAAGCTGTTCCTGCGCTAACACGAAGCAGAATGCAGAATTTCTCCGCATTTTCCGCCGTTGGAGAACTTCCGGACCTCCGATTCCAATTCCGTAAAAATCTACACGTTCGGAAAATCACAACTCACTCAAATATAGATTCAATTACAGCTTTAACATAACTTATTCATCACAATTTTTCAGCACTCATCATCCCAATTAGGGTCAATTCAACGGCTTATTACTACCCATTACATGTTAACCCATAATACCCATTAAACGACGATAAACCCCCCTTACCTGAGTTAATCCGGCAATCCTTTAGCTTCAAGCTCTTCCTTCTTCAACCTTCTTCTCCTGCTCTTCCTCTTTGCCCTTTTCTCACTTTCTGTCGCTTCTCTGGTTTTCACGTGAAAAAACCCTTTTTACCAAATGGAACTCTTTATATATATATTCCAACTTTATTATTCCAATTTATATTATTCTAATAATAATCCAATTATTTAATTAAATTAATAAATATACTATTAACTTAATTTAAATAATTATCATATTTTATCGGGGTGTTACAACCATACTATATAGAACGAAGTTTTCCGGGAAAGAGTCTGAGGCGGGAGTTAAACAGAAGTACTTTGTCGCCTTCCTTAAACTCTTTTCTTGATATGCGATTGTCGTGCCATTTTTTTTGTTCTTTCTTTATAGATTTGGGCATTCTCATACGCATCTAGTCTAAGTTCTTCTAGTTCGTAGATATCTAATATTCTTTTTTCGCCTGCGGCAGTATAATTGAGATTAAGGGTCTTAATGGCCCAATATGCTTTATGTTCTAATTCTACTGGTAGATGACATGATTTTCCATAAACTAGCTTAAAAGGTGTGGTTCCTATTGGGGTCTTATAAGCTGTCATATATGCCCACAGGGCTTCTGGTAATTTTGAGGGCCAATCTTTCCTGGAGGTGGCAACCTTCTTTTCTAAGATTTGTTTAATTTCTCGGTTTGAGACTTCTACTTGCCCACTCGTCTGTGGGTGATAGGGTGTTGCTACGCGGTGCCGTACTCCATATTTCAGTAATAGCTTTTCAAAAATCCTTGAAATAAAATGCGAGCCACCATCACTGATGACAAGTCTCGGCACTCCAAATCTAGGGAATATTATACGCTTAAAGAGTCTAATTACCACTCGTGTGTCATTCGTTGGAGAGGCCATGGCCTCAATCCATTTTGATACGTAATCGACCACAACAAGGATATACTTATTACCAAAAGAAGATGGGAAAGGTCCCATAAAATCGATTCCCCTAACATCGAAGACTTCTACTTCCAAAATGCCTTTAAGCGGATTTTCGTCACGTCTAGATATGTTGTCAGCGCGTTGACGCCGTTCACAATTTGTTATCGCGATATGGACATCTTTCCACAGAGTGGGCCAAAAGAGGCCGGCTTGCAAGATCTTAGCGCAAGTCTTTGAGGTGCTTGCATGTCCTCCATAGGGAGCAAAATGACAGTGGGAGATTACGTTTTCTACCTCATCCTCGAGGACACATCGACGGAAAATGTCGTCGGCGCCTCTTTGGAAAAGTAGAGGCTCATCCCAATAGTAATGTTTAAGATCGTAGAAGAATTTTTTCTTTTGTTGGTAGGTCAAGTCTGGCGGAAGCACCATAGCTGCTAAGTAGTTGACGAAGTCAGCGTACCATGGTAGTATGGTTTTGGTGTAAATTGCTTCCACTACCTCGTTTGTTTTGGTAGCCTTATAGGTTAACACATCTTTAGCTGTATTGCTTCCCAGTTGGGCTATGAGTCTTTCGTATGGAAAATCTTCGTTTATAGGCACTCGTTCAGGTTCAATACCTTCCAATCTTGACAAGTGATCGGCCACGACGTTTTCAGTGCCCCTTTTATCCTTGATTTCTAGGTCAAACTCTTGTAATAGTAATATCCACCTTATGAGTCTTGGTTTGGCGTCCTTTTTGTTTAACAGGTACCTAATTGCAACATGATCGGTTAAGATAATTATCTTTGCTCCTACTTGGTAGGAACATAATTTATCCAGAGCGAACACTACGACTAAAAGTTCCTTCTCTGTGGTGGCATAGTTCATTTGTGCAAGGTCTAGGGTTCTACTTGCATAGTATATTGCATGAAGTTTCTTATCACTTCTTTGTCCTAAGACTGCGCCTACAACATAGTCACTAGCCTCACACATGATTTCAAAGGGTAATCTCAAATCGGGCGGTTGCATGATAGGTGCAGTAATAAGAGCTGTTTTCAGTTATTCAAACGCCGCTAGGCATTTGTTGTCAAAGATGAATTTGGCGTCTTTCATCAATAGGTCAGTCAATGGTTTGGTGATTTTTGAGAAATCTTTAATGAATCGCCGGTAGAAACAGGCATGTCCTAAGAAGCTTCGTATTTCTCTTACGGTTTTCAGAGGTTGGAGGTTTTCTATAACTTCTATTTTAGCCTTGTCGACTTCAATCCCCTTGTCGGATACTATGTGTCAGAGTACGATTCCTTGTCGGACCATGAAATGGCATTTTTCCCAGTTTAGCACGAGGTTCACTTTTACGTATCTTTTTAGTACCATTTAAAGATTCGATAAGCAGCCTTCAAAGCTCTGTCCGCATACAGAGAAATCATCCATGAAGACTTCCATGATGTCATATATGAAATCAGCAAAAATTAACATCATGCATCTTTGGAATGTTGCGGGAGTGTTACACAGTCTGAATGGCATTTGTCGGTAGGCGAATGTACCATAGGGGCATGTGAAGGTCGTTTTCTCTTGGTCGTCGGGATGAATAAGAATTTGAAAAAATCTCGATTAACCGTCTAGGTAGCAGAAGTGAGAATGCTTAGCCAATATTTCAAGCATTTGATCGATAAACAGTAAAAGAAAATGATCCCTCTGAGTGGCTTTGTTTAATTTTCTATAATCAATACACATTCTACTTCCAGTAACCATTCTTTGTGCTATAGATTCTCCTTTTTCATTATTCACAACTATGACGCCTCCATTCTTTGGTATGACATGTACTAGCCTGACCCATTGACTATCGGATATCGGGTAGATAATACATGCTTCTAACATTTTTTGCACTTCTTTCTTTACTACATCACTCAGAATGGGATTTATTCTTCTTTGATGTTCTCTAGAGGTCTTACTGTCTTCCTCTAGCATTATGTAATGCATGCATATGGAAAGGCTTATTACTTTTAGATCTGAGATATTATAGCCTAAAGTAGTGGGGTGTTTTCTCAAAATATGTAAAAGCTTTTCGGTCTCTATCTGCCCTAAGTATGCATTTACTATTACAAGTCGCTCAAGTTCAGTGTCTAGTAATTCGTACCTTATATTTTTGGGTAACATCTTAAGTTCTAGGGCTGGTTTCTTTGGGCAAGGCATATGATCGGGCGTTAGTGCTAGGCATTCGCTTAGGCGGTCATCTTGGTATTCCTTACTTAAATTTTCATCTTCAAAAGTATGAGGCCTTGGAATTTTCAGTATTTCAGAGTATGATGTTTGTTCATTCTCCATCTCTCTTATGCATTCGTCGATGACATCTAGTAGACAACAGGTATCATCTATAGCTGGTGCCTTTAGGAATTGTGTCAAAATGAATTCGAATTTTTCCTCACCAACTTCAAAGGTTAGCTTGCCTTTCTTAACATCTATAATAGCTCCGGCTGTAGCTAGGAATGGTCTTCCTAATATGATAGGGATGTTGGAATCCTCTTTTATATCCATGATTATAAAATCAGTAGGAATATAAAATTGTCCCATGTGTACCAGAACGTTTTCTAGCATACCTAAGGTAAATTTAACAGAACGATCTGCAAGTTGTACGGACATCCTCGTAGGTCTTAGTTCTCCCATTTTTAGCATTTCGCATATGCACAAGGGCATTAAACTAATATTGGCTCCTAAGTCGCATAGTGCTTTGTCAATGACAAACTTTTCGATTACACAAGGTATGGAGAAACTACCTGGGTATTTCAGCTTAGGAGGCATATTGTTTTGTATTATGGTGCTACACTCAGCAGTAAGTGTAACAGTTTCGTTATCCTCTATCTTCTTCTTGTTAGATAAGATTTATTTGAGAAACTTAGCATATGGGGGCATTTGAGTGATGGCTTATGTAAAGGGTATTGTGATATTCAATTGTTTTCGAAACTCTACGAATTTTTTAAATTGTCCTACACTTTTAGATTTAACAAATCTTTGAGGATAAGGGATATGGGATTTATACGATGGTGGAGGCACATAAGGTTCTTCTTTCTCTACGGCCTCTTTGTTTTTAACTTCCTCTTGTTCGTCTTACTTCTCAGTTACCTTAGTGGGGTCTTGATGCATGGATGAGTTTTAAGTTCTAGGGTCGACAGGTCGGTCTAGTTCTGTCCCACTTTGTAGTATAATAGCATTTGCATGACCTTTCAGGTTTGGTTGCGGCTGTCCAGGAAATGTTCCTGCAGGAGCAGCAGTAGGTGCTTTTTGTTGAGCCACTTGCAAGATTTGTGTTTCCAACATTTTGTTGTGGGTGGCGAATGCGTCTACCTTGTTTGCTAACTGCTTGATTTTCTCACTAGTGTGTATGTTTTGATTTAGGAATTCCTTATTTGTTTGGGCTTGGATAGCTATGAAGTTTCCCATCATTATTTCTAAGTTTGATTTCCTAGGAGAATTTTGAGTATTTGTGGCAGCTTTATGATATCCTGGTGGTACAGCAGGTGCTTGGTTAGGTGCATACAATGTATTATTATTTTTGTATGAAAAGTTAGGATGGTTCTTCCAACCTGGGTTATAGGTGTTTGAGTAAGGGTTTCCTTGAGCATAGTTCACCTGGTCTGTAGAGGTTCCTGTCAAGAGTTGACATTCTGGGGAAGTATGCCCTTGAACTCTGTATATCTCGCAGTTTGGTGCTACGGCAGCCACGGTGGTTGCCGGTTTTATGGTCAAGCTGTCTATCTTTTGAGTAAGAGCATCTACCTTAGCATTGACATGGTCAAGACTGCTTAATTCGTACATGTTGCCCTTCGTTTGAGGTTTCTCTACAAAGGTTCTTTTGCTTCCCCATTGGTAATGATTCTGGGCGATACTTTTGATGAGTTGATAGGCTTCATTGTATGGTTTATCCATCAGTGCGCCACCTGTGGCGGCGTCTATTGTCAATCTTATATTGTACAAGAGACCGTTGTAAAAGGTATGGTTGATCAACCATTCTTCTAGACCGTGATGTGGACAAAGCCTCATCATGTCTTTGTATCTCTCCCAAGCTTCAAAAAGTGATTCATTATCCTTTTGTTTAAACCCATTTATTTGGGCTCTTAGCATAACCGTCTTACTAGGTAGGAAATATCGGGGTAAGAAGACTTTCTTCAACTCGTTCCACGTAGTGACAGAGTTGGATGGTAGAGACTGGAGCCAAGCTCTAGCTCTACCTCTTAATGAAAATGGGAAAAGACGTAGTCTTATAGCTTATGGGTTGACACCATTCGCTTTCACTGTGTCTGCGTATTGAAAAAATACTGACAAATGTAGGTTCGGGTCCTCCGTGGGACTACCTGAAAATTGGTTTTGCTGTACAGCTGACAACAATGAAGGTTTTAGCTCAAAATTATTGGCCTCGATGGCAGGGACAACGATGTTGTTATGTGGTTCATCCTGCGAAGGGATTGCATAGTACTCAAGAGGGCGGTTTTGCACTCCTTCAGCCATCTCTGGTTGAATAACTGATTCAGAAGTAGGGATGTTAAGGTCCGGAATATTTAGCTTGATACGATGTTCCCGTATCAAGTCTCGTATCCGGCGTTCTAATCTAAGATAATGCTCAGGTTCGTCGAACTGTAGCTTTAATTTCTCGCCTTGAGAGCGAGTGCTTGGCATACACTCGACAAATGTAGAAAGGGAAAAAGAATTGTTTGCCTTAGTCTATACTGAGCAACACTAGAGTTACGATATCGACTAAATTAGTCCCCGACAATGGCGCCAAAAGTAAGTTTTGAATTTAAAAGTAAGTTTTGAATATGAATAAAGTCTAATTAATCCTAAAGCGCTCTCGTTGTGTTTAGGATTAATGCCTAGTTTCAACTATCTGGTTAAAATCTCAAACTCTCGTTCTTGTTGACCATAACCTTAGTTTATTTTGTACTCTCGTACGAAAAATAGTTTGATTAAAACAAGAAACTAAAAACCGGAAAAATAAGTTTTATAAAAACTGACACCAATTATTTACGAATTTCGTCGTTTCGACGGTCTTTACATACTGACACCTAAGGGTTTAGCCGGACATGGATTCGGTAACATACATGGTATTTGGAAAATCAAACATGCAATAAGGCATAAATAAATAAAATAGAAATCAAAATAAAACCTGGATTACAAATTAAGAACTGGAACTGAATCTTGATTCTTCGATTAAAATAATGTCGGCAGGATTTGGCAATGGGTAACCGTTACAATTGAATTCAAATGCGTAAAATAAATTGCAATTATCCCTGATATGGAGAAACTATCACTGTTATAAAGTAGGAAAAACTGCCTAGGAAACTAAAACAAAATGATTCTGACTAAAAATAATCCGTAGATTGAAAACTGGACGAAGAGAGAGAGAGAGAGAGAGAGAGAGAGAGAGAGAGAGAGAGAGAGGGAGAGAGAGAGAGAGAGAGAGAGAGAGAGAGAGAGAGTCATGGCATGTAGAAACTTCCCTCCTTATATATTTTCCACATCCCTAATTTGTAGCCAAAGGTGAGTAGATTCGTGGCTAGAATCATTGAGAAAAAGTAGGGAAGACTAGGTTGTGGCGGTTGCCACAACTCTATTCTTTGACTCCGTGGCGAGCGCCACAATTATAGGGCTAAGCGCCACAATTCTTCATGCTTGGTGGTGGGCGCCACCACCTTCTTTGGTTCATGTGGCGGGCACCACACATCTTGGTGATGGGCACCACAAGCCCATTTGTTGTGGTGGCCCATTATCTCTATTTTTCTCCATTTTCTTATCTTTTTCTTTCCTTTTTACTATTTTCCACTTTCCTTATTGTAAACCTTTCATTCAATAAATACCTGCAATAAACGTAAAATATTGCGTAATAATAAGTGTTAATCAAGTAAAAAGCAATGCATATGAAGTCAAAAATACGATACGTTTTTGCGTTATCACGAGTTGTGTATTGATGAGTCAGCTTGGCTGAAGCACAAAAGAATAACCAATAAGACATCTGGCGGAAGAAAAATCTGCTATGCAAATGATGCATGAAATGCAATGCTTTGATTTTTTTTATTTTCAAGGAACATACTATTTTATTTGCAAATATATAATAATAACAATTGTAACAATTTGATTGACCATAAAAATCTCTTTTATTCATATAATTTGGAAGGATTACACTTAGTACAATTTCAGAAACCAAAATACAAATACAAGAGAAAAGGATACTAATCTTCCTAAGGATCCCATAACCACGGTGTCATATGATCTAGCTGCAGGCGCGTACTTTCTTCGGATGCATCGGATCTCAGACTCAAAAGAAGTCTTCATCTGAGCCTTCTCGAGGACAAGCTGATCAACAATCTTCTTCGAAGCATCGAAAGGATGAGGCATACTAGAGGAAGATAGACCATCTGATTCTCTCTATCTCTTTACTGCTCGGTCTTCAAGAAGTTTGATAAGTGCATCTTTGTCCTTAGACTCAAGTTGTAACTCTGCATGCTTTCTATTCAAAGCATGGAACTTCTCTTCCCACATATCCTTCTCTTGCTTCATCCTGGTGAGTGTGCCTTCCAACTCCTCTACATCTTGTTTAGGGAGAGTTAATGGCTCAACCACAACCATAGACATAGGTCTCTCACAAGCATACGACATCTTCAACTCCAAAGCTCTCTTCTTCACCTAAAGAGTGTAAGCTTCCAAAGCTAGTCAGTTGCATGGACCAAGCTCGAATCTTCCTTTCCTATGCACATTATGCCAAGTATGTATCATCTTCTGCTTCAAATGTTGGGGACCTTTACCCTCTTGATAGAAAATCCCTTCTAACTGAGTGTTACTAGGGTTGTCTCTCAAGGGGAACCCAAGTTGACGACGAGCCAAAGCAGGGTTGTAGTTAATTCCTCCTTTTGTACCAATGAGAGGCACATTAGAGAATTCACCACAACTATCAATAATCTCCAAGCTACTCTGAGACCACCGTAGACATTGTTTATTCTCCACAAAAGCAGGCGTCTGAGGCAAGTGCGAAATAAACCACTTGTACAAAAGAGGAACACAGCACATAATGGTTCCACCACCTTTAGAATTTCTTAAATGCAAAGAGAATTACATATCACCTAACAGAGTAGGCACAAGATTCCCAATCAAAAAGATTCTAGTGGCGTTAACATCAACAAAACCATCGATGTTAGGGAACAAAGCTAAACCATAGACGAGCAACACAAAGATGGCTTCAAAAGCATCAACACTACCGGCTTGAGCAAAAGCAATAGTTTTCCCTATGAGAAACTCAGAAGTCAACCCAAATATTCCTCCTTTCTTCACCCAATGAGCCTTAATCTCAGACTTCTTCAGATGAAGAGCTTCAACTATGATATGAGATCTGGGAATCTCTTCCAATCCACTAAAAGGCACCTTGTTAGAAACGGGTATTCCCAAGAGATGGGCATACTCCTCCAACATAGGCACAAGCTGATAATCGGGAAAAGTGAAGCAACGATAGAGAGGATCATAAAACTGAACCAACACACTCAAGAGTCCTTCGACCATATCAGCAGATAACATAGATAGAAGCTTCCCATGGCGTTTCTTGAAGTCCAAGGGATCTAATACAAAAGATGACAGCTTCCTTGACTCTTTCAAATCCGGACATCTGAAACTATACTTCTGAGTGTTCCTTCGTCCATAATCCATGGTCTGAAAATATTTGCAAATAAAACCTCAGTTCCTTGAAGCTATTTTTCATATGATGAATGTTGTGATGCGCATGTATGCATGAATGTAACAATCACAAGTAAGGGATCACACACAAGGAAAACAAATAAAGGTAAAGGGATGAATCAAGTTATTGTCAAGATCAATCATCCATTTTGGTGGATTATGGTTTTCACCTTATCAACACCCAAGTTCCATTGATATTGACAAGACTTGATTGGATCAACCAAGAATCAAGGGTTTGTTGTGAGTCACGAGCATGGAGTCAGGTTAAGAACCATCCCAAAGGAGTGTACTAAGGATAAAACCTATACATAATGTTCTAAAAAGTTCCCAGAGTCTTAATTCCATCTATCGGATATTATAGGTTAGGGTGACTGACTCATCAACCCATAGTATTCTCAAGAGAAACTCGTCTGAGTGTAGTATCCCGTAATAGCTTCTATCAAGTCTACACCTAAACAGTCTCCGCACTATGTCCTAAATAGGCCAAGATGGGTTAAATGTTCTACGGTCCTCAGCTTCTTGGACCCCAAATCAGAGAAAGTAATGCCTAACCACAAATAACTTGTGTGACATTAATAGCTCCAAAAGGGTCTCCACTGAGTAGATGTGTCTCAAGCCAACTTGTTAAGGACTACTCCACACAAGTCGAACATGACTATACCATCCTCCTATCTTAATTGCACTCAAGTTCGGGTTACAACTTACCTCACCACTCAGAGATCACCGAGCACAACAAGCAAATCATATTACACAAACAAATATACAAGCATCAAATATACAAATATATACACATAAAAAAGTAGGTTAAACCCACTGAGGACTACTCCCTAGCAGAGTCGCCACATAATTTCTGTAGCGGTAAATTCATGACCATTAAGCTATGGATAAACGTAACGTCAATAAAACCAAAGTCGCCACCGCACTTTTATTGTTTTCAAATGAAAAGGGAAAAGTACGAACAAAACCCAAATATAAGAAGTTTTCAAATCAAAACTAATAAAATGCCAGAGATTACAGGTAAGGGGGTTGGTTACACAGAGGGAAGGTGTTAGCACCCAAAGCATCCTAGGTACTTCTAGAGAGCCTTTTTTTATTTGTGTATGTGTTTTGGCATAAAATATGTTTGCAATAAATACAGTGGGGGGATGAGAAAAGAATTCATTAATTATATTTTTTTGTTTGACAAGACCTTCGGACTTCTGCCTACGTACCAACATAAAATGAGGGATCAAAACCTCGTAGTTTGTGGTATCAATTTCAAAGTGAGTGAATTTATTTTAACAAAAATTTCGGTTTAAAAGAGGCACAAAAGGGCCTAAAAGAGTTTGAATGAGTGTTAGTTCGTTTTGTCTTTTGAAATTTTAAGTCAAATATGGTTAGATTCATTTACAAGTTTGATTAAGAAAAAGAGTTTGAAAAATGCAATGGCATAAGGCCAAAGTTTCTAATTTGCAATACGGTCTAAGTTTGAAAATCACAAGCTAAGAAGGTTTTGAAAGGGGGGAGAGATTTGAAATTTAAGAAGTGGGAGGAGATGAAGAGACTAATCCTAAGCAAAAATTCAAAAGTTGAGAGTTGAAAAGATCTGACGAATGGGATGTGTAACACCCTTCTAAAATACCCCAAAATATTTAATTAAAATAACAATAACAAATATATATATC
The DNA here is from genome assembly GCF_024323335.1 of Lathyrus oleraceus. Taxonomy (NCBI): domain Eukaryota; kingdom Viridiplantae; phylum Streptophyta; class Magnoliopsida; order Fabales; family Fabaceae; genus Lathyrus; species Lathyrus oleraceus. The sequence continues at coordinate 28,311,847 of NC_066582.1, read as the reverse complement.
AGAGTAATTATGCACCAAGGGTGTCACACAACTACTTCAAACCATAATAACTGTCATGCTCTTTATTTAATCAAAATAAACATTTTTGCATAATTCGCAACGGATAGAAATCAACCAACCATTCAAAACATATAACATATTACAGGTAAAAAGTTCAACAACCAACAATAAAACAATTAAAACATCCCGTTCCGATGTTACATCTATCAGAGCATGACCCACTAAAGCGACTACACTAGACTCCAAGCATTAGTTTCTACTCAACTCATTGCTCGTTACTTGAAAAATAGTTGTAAGGGTGAGTTCCTCAATCGATATAATAAACATTATAAAATATCATGTCATGTTAAGTAATTTAACGCATTGATCACCCTAATCGTATCACACATTCAGTAACGGCACATCAACACAAACATCATACTCAATATCAACACAAACGCCATTTCTCAACTAAATCAAATATTCATACAACAACCAACTAAAATGCAACTCTAATGAGACTCGACTCGTCATGCATGTGGTACCATTCGGAGTAAAACTCCCAACTTAAAATCATTGCCATTTTATTGGGCATCAAGGCATAAGCCTTCAACTTTCAACTTAAAATTTGCCAATCCAGGCCAACGTGGTGTGAGCAAAGCTCCGACTTAATGCATATGAAATGTACATGGCATACACGACTTTACAATTCCGACAACATAATAATAATAACAACACAACAAGGTTTTCAACATAATCAACTTATAATCAACTTTGGCTCATCAAGCCTACAACTCAGTATTTTCAACAACTTTAACACAACTTATCAACATATTTGTATCAACACTTCATAACATAAACTCAACAAAATTACTCATCAAAATTAACTATAATAGGCCAATCACCAATTATGTTCACAACATTAAAATATCAATTTTTCCAATTTCCAACAGTGTTAACCGGTTAACGCCTTGGGTTAACCGGTTAACGCAGGACAAAATACACTTTCTGGCAAAACGCAACAGTGTTAACCGGTTAATGCCCTGGGTTAATCGGTTAACGCAGGCAAAACAGCACATTTCCACAAAATATAACAGTGTTAACCGGTTAACGCCCTGGGTTAACCGGTTAACGCAGACAAAACAGCAGTTCCTGCGCTAACACAAGGCAGAATGCAGAGTTCTCCGCATTTTCCGCCATTGGAGGACTTCCGGACCTCCGATTCAATTTCCGTAAAAAGCTACATTATCGGAAAATCACGACACATACAATTATCGATTCAATTTCAGTTTTCATACAACTTATTCATCACAATTTTCTCAGCATTCTAAATCCCAATTAGGGTCAATTCCACGGTTTATCACTACCCATTACATGCTAATCTATAATACCCATTAAACGACGATAAACCCCCCTTACCTAAGATAATCCGGCAATCTCTAAGCTTCAAGCTTTTCCGTTCTTCAACCTTTGCTCTCTAGCTCTTCCTCTTTGCCCTTTCTCCACTTTTCACCTTTCAGCCGCTTCTCTGTTTCACGTGAAAACTCTTTACCAACAAATGAAAACCCTTTTTTCCTTATTCCAACTTATATATTTTCCACTAATTATTATTCCAAATAATAATAATAATAATAATCCAATAATTCAATTTATTTAATTAAATTAATAAATATATTATTAACTTAATTTAAATAATTCTCTTATTTTATTCGGGGTGTTACAACTCTCCCCCACTAAAAGAGTTTTCGTCCTCGAAAACATACCTCAAGCAAATAACTCTGGATAAGACTCTTTCATCTGACTCTCCAGTTCCCAAGTTACATTGCCACCTGCTGGTCCTCCCCAAGCTACCTTCACTAAGGCAATCTCTTTACCCCGCAACTGCTTCAACTCTCGATCCTCAATCCTCATAGGCGATATTTCAACAGTCAGGTTATCTCTCACCTGTACATCATCTACTTGGAACACATGCGACGGATCATGAATGTACCTCCTCAACTGAGACACATGAAAAACCTCATGCAAATTCGCAAGTGACGGCGGTAAAGCGATACGATAGGCTACCTCTCCTATCCTCTCCAAAATCTGATAAGGACCAATAAATCGAGGTGTCAACTTCTTTGACTTCAAAGCTCGACCAACCCCAGTTATCGGAGTAACACGAAGAAACACGTGATCTCCCTCTCAGAACTCAAGTGACTTCCTTCTCTTGTCATGATAACTCTTCTGACGACTCTGAGCAATTCTCATCTTCTCCTGAATCATCTTAATCTTTTCTGTAGTTTGTTGAACAATCTCCGGTCCAACCACAGCACTCTCACCGGACTCATACCAACATAACGGTGTCCGACATCTCCTACCATACAAAGCTTCAAACGGCGCCATACCAATGCTCGAATGAAAACTATTGTTGTAGGTAAACTCAATCAAAGGTAAATAACAATCCCAAGCACCTCCCTTTTCCAAAACACAAGCTCTCAAAAGATCCTCTAGTGACTGAATCGTCCTCTCAGTCTGACCATCAGTCTGCGGGTGATATGCAGAGCTCAATCTCAGCTTAGTTCCCAAAGCCTTCTGCAAACCTTCCCAGAATTTCGATGTAAATCTAGGATCTCTGTCCGAAACAATACTCGACGGAATACCATGCAAAATTACAATCTTCTCAATATACAACCCAGCTAATTTCTCTAACGGATAGTCCATTCTGATCGGAATGAAATGAGCCGACTTTGTCAATCTGTCAACAATCACCCAAATAGCTTCAAAATTCTTAATTGTTCTCGGTAACCCAGAAACAAAATCCATACTGATACTATCCCACTTCCACTCTGGAATAGCCAACGGTTGCATTAGCCCAGACGGCTTCTGATGCTCAATCTTTGACTTCTGACAAGTCAAACAAGAATAAACAAAACTCGCAATTTCTCTTTTCATTCCCGGCCACCAAAATAACTTTTTCAAATCATGATACATCTTCGTAGCACCAGGATGAATACTCAACCCACTACGATGTCCTTCTTCAAGAATACTCTTCTTAAGCTCGGTAACATCCGGAATACACACCCGACTACCAAATCTCAAAACACCATTCCCATCAACTCTGAATTCGCCACCTTGACCTTGATTCACTAGAGTCAACTTATCAACCAAAAGCACATCGGATTTCTGACCCTCTCTGATCTCATCCAGAATACCACTTGTTAACTTCAACATCCCCAATTTAACACTATTGTGAGTACTCTCACACACCAAACTCAAGTCTCTAAACTGCTCAATTAAATCCAATTCCTTAACCATTAGCATAGACATATGTAATGATTTCCGACTCAATGCATCAGCCACTACGTTTGCTTTACCCGGATGGTAATTCAAACCAAAGTCATAATCCTTCAGAAACTCTAACCATCTTCTCTGTCTCATATTCAGCTCTTTCTGATCAAACAAATACTTTAAACTTTTATGGTCACTGAAAACCTCAAATCTTGACCCGTACAAGTAATGCCTCCATAACTTCAGAACAAATACCACAGCCGCCAACTCTAAATCGTGCGTCGGATAATTCCTCTCATGAACCCTCAGCTGTCTTGAAGCATAAGCTATAACCTGCTTATTCTGCACCAACACACCACCCAAACCCAACAATGAAGCATCACAGTAAACCTCAAATGATTCCGACGAACTCGGTAATATCAGAATAGGAGCAGTAGTTAACCTTCTCTTTAACTCTTGGAAACCTTCTTCACATTTTGAGTCCCAAACAAATGCTTGCCCCTTCCTAGTCAACATCGTCAATGGTAACGCCAACTTAGAAAATCCCTCAATGAACTTCCTATAATAACCAGCCAAACCAAGGAAACTTCGAATTTCAGCAACAGACTTCGGAGCTTCCCACTTAGATACCGCTTCTATCTTAGAAGGATCAACAGCAACACCACCTCTGGAAATCACATGACCAAGAAAACTAACCTCTTCTAACCAAAATTCACACTTGGATAGTTTAGCAAATAACTTCTTTTCTCGTAGAATTTCTAAAACCACTCTCAAATGTTCAGCATGCTCTTCTTCAGATTTCGAATACACCAAAATATCATCAATAAACACCACAACAAATTTGTCTAGGTACGGATGGAAAATCCTATTCATATACTCCATAAATACTCCAGGCGCATTAGTCACACCAAAAGGCATTACAGAGTACTCATAATGTCCATACCTTGTTCTGAAAGCAGTCTTCTGAATATCCTCGGTTTTCACACGGATCTGATGATACCCAGATCTCAAATCTATTTTGCTGAACACACTTGCACCAACCAACTGATCCATCAAATCATCAATCCTCGGCAAAGGATACCGATTCTTGATCGTCACTTTATTCAGTTGCCTGTAGTCCACACACAACCTCATAGTACCTTCTTTCTTCTTAACCAATAGCACTGGTGCACCCCACGGTGACACACTCGGACGAATAAATTTCTTATCCAACAAATCTTCCAACTGACTCTTCAATTCAGTTAACTCAACAGCAGACATACGGTACGGAGCCATCGATATCGGCCTAGTACCAGGTACCAAATCAATCGAAAACTCAACTTCACGCTCTGGCGGCAATTCATTCACCTCTTCCGGAAACACATCAGGAAAATCACACACCACGGCTAGATCGCCAATCACCAGTTTATCTTTAGCCTCCAAAGTCGCTAACAGCATAAACAACTCTGCCCCATCAGCTACTTCCTCATTCACTTGCCTTGCTGATAGAAACAAACTCTTTCCTTCCTCAATCTCAGGAAAGACCACCGTCTTATCAAAACAATTGATAGAAACTCGGTTAAACACCAACCAGTTCATACCCAGAATAACATCAATCTGCACTAGTGGAAGACACACTAGGTCCATCCCAAAGTCTCTACCAAAAATACTCAAAGGACAATTTAAACAAACCGAAGTAGTAGTCACTGAACCCTTCGCAGGAGTATCAATTACCATACTACCAAACATCTCAGATATCTCTAACTTAAGTTTCACAGCACAATCCAACGATATAAAGGAATGAGTCGCACCTGTGTCAATAATAGCTATAAGAGGAAAGCCATTAATATAACACGTACCTCGGATAAGTCTGTCCTCACTGGCGGTTTGAGTTCCGGTCAATGCGAACACCTTCCCCGTCTGAGATTTCTTTGGCTTCTGACACTGACTTCCAATATGCCCTTCTTCGCCACAATTAAAACAAATCATTGCCTTGTGCTTGCAATCAGCTATTGCATGACCAGTCTTACCACAACGAAAACACCTCTTTACTTCAGCAGTGCATGCATTACTCTTATGACCAGCCTGACCACATTTGAAGCAAACTATACCAGCAGGAGCACCTCCCCTACTGGTCCTCTGAGCCGGAGCAGCTCCTTGTTTCCCTTTTCCCACTGGAGCATCATACGGTTTTCCACGGTTTTGATGTTGCTTGCCCCTGCGGTCACTGACAATCTTGTAATGAGCATTATTGTCTTCTTCAAATATCCTGCAGCTATCAACCAATTCAGTAAAAATGCGTATCTTCTGATACCCAACAACCTTCTTAATTTCAGAGCGCAGTCCGTTTTCAAACTTGATGCACTTTGAAAATTCAGCACCAGCACCAGTGTAATGAGGATAAAATTTGGACAGCTCCACAAATTTCGCAGCATAATCAGTGACAGACATGCTTCCTTGCTTCAGCTCAAGGAACTCAATTTCCTTCTTACCACGAACATCTTCCGGATAATACTTTCTCATGAATTCCCTACGGAATACATCCCAAGTAATGACTTCACCTGCCACGGTCAACCTCTCGTGAGTCTCTAGCCACCAGTCATCAGCTTCGACTGCTAGCATGTGAGTACCATACCGAACCTTCTGAGCTGGAGTGCAATCCATAACACGGAAGATTCTCTCAATCTCTTTCAACCATCCCAAGGCTGCATCTGGATCATGCTTCCCTTTAAACACCGGCGGATTCTCTCTCTGAAAAGTCGCCAAGCTACGTGATCCAGCATCACCACCAGCATTTGGCAAGTTCTGCACAGCTTGTGCCATCGCTTGCATTGCGGCAGCCATTGCAGCGTCATTCCTTCCAGCCATTTCAACTTATCAATACAACACAACTTAAAGTTAGATTGGTAACAATACACAATTGTTAGACAGAACGACACGACAACTGACCGGACAGACCGACCTGCTCTGATACCACTAATGTAACACCCTTCTAAAATACCCCAAAATATTTAATTAAAATAACAATAACAAATATATATCAGAGTAATTATGCACCAAGGGTGTCACACAACTACTTCAAACCATAATAACTGTCATGCTCTTTATTTAATCAAAATAACATTTTTGCATAATTCGCAGCGGATAGAAATCAACCAACCATTCAAAACATATAACATATTACAGGTAAAAAGTTCAACAACCAACAATAAAACAATTAAAACATCCCGTCCCGATGTTACATCTATCAGAGCATGACCCACTAAAGCGACTACACTAGACTCCAAGCATTAGCTTCTACTCAACTCATTGCTCGTTACCTGAAAAATAGTTGTAAGGGTGAGTTCCTCAATCGATATAATAAACATTATAAAATATCATGTCATGTTAAGTAATTTAACGCATTGATCACCCTAATCGTATCACACATTCAGTAACGGCACATCAACACAAACATCATACTCAATATCAACACAAACGCCATTTCTCAACTAAATCAAATATTCATACAACAACCAACTAAAATGCAACTCTAATGAGACTCGACTCGTCATGCATGTGGTACCATTCGGAGTAAAACTCCCAACTTAAAATCATTGCCATTTTATTGGGCATCAAGGCATAAGCCTTCAACTTTCAACTTAAAATTTGCCAATCCAGGCCAACGTGGTGTGAGCAAAGCTCCGACTTAATGCATATGAAATGTACATGGCATACACGACTTTACAATTCCGACAACATAATAATAATAACAACACAACAAGGTTTTCAACATAATCAACTTATAATCAACTTTGGCTCATCAAGCCTACAACTCAGTATTTTCAACAACTTTAACACAACTTATCAACATATTTGTATCAACACTTCATAACATAAACTCAACAAAATTACTCATCAAAATTAACTATAATAGGCCAATCACCAATTATGTTCACAACATTAAAATATCAATTTTTCCAATTTCCAACAGTGTTAACCGGTTAACGCCTTGGGTTAACCGGTTAACGCAGGACAAAATACACTTTCTGGCAAAACGCAACAGTGTTAACCGGTTAATGCCCTGGGTTAATCGGTTAACGCAGGCAAAACAGCACATTTCCACAAAATATAACAGTGTTAACCGGTTAACGCCCTGGGTTAACCGGTTAACGCAGACAAAACAGCAGTTCCTGCGCTAACACAAGGCAGAATGCAGAGTTCTCCGCATTTTCCGCCATTGGAGGACTTCCGGACCTCCGATTCAATTTCCGTAAAAAGCTACATTATCGGAAAATCACGACACATACAATTATCGATTCAATTTCAGTTTTCATACAACTTATTCATCACAATTTTCTCAGCATTCTAAATCCCAATTAGGGTCAATTCCACGGTTTATCACTACCCATTACATGCTAATCTATAATACCCATTAAACGACGATAAACCCCCCTTACCTGAGATAATCCGGCAATCTCTAAGCTTCAAGCTTTTCCGTTCTTCAACCTTTGCTCTCTAGCTCTTCCTCTTTGCCCTTTCTCCACTTTTCACCTTTCAGCCGCTTCTCTGTTTCACGTGAAAACTCTTTACCAACAAATGAAAACCCTTTTTTCCTTATTCCAACTTATATATTTTCCACTAATTATTATTCCAAATAATAATAATAATAATAATCCAATAATTCAATTTATTTAATTAAATTAATAAATATATTATTAACTTAATTTAAATAATTCTCTTATTTTATTCGGGGTGTTACAGGATGCAATCCAATAGACAAGAATGTCATATAGAACCCCACTTTTTCTTTGGACTCTAAAATCAAGAAATATCAATAAGCAAGCAAGATGAAGAGCAAGGCATCAAATAAAGATAGTCACATCCAAGCTAGCAACTCCATAGTCTTCTTCATAATCTTCCCCATGTATCAGATGACAAACTCCTTGAATGGCTCATAATAAGGCATTAGACACAGGTTCAAAGTAACATTTGCATCAAGACCATGTAGCATGACAGTTCAATTCACAATGACTTGGCTTCAGAAAAGTTGGCATTGGCCAAGTCCTTTTGCACAGGGAGTGTTGCCTAATTCTAGGTCCAAGTCTCAGATCAAATCTAACAGTCCACACAAACAGTTTTTAAGAATTTTTGTTGTTATTATGTACATTAAGGTCCTAAGACCAAAAACACAAACAAAATACACAAACAAGTATATACAATCACAATGTATTCACAATACATGGCTCAAGTGAGAAAGTAAAAATGGAATTAAGATAAACAAGTTAAATGGTATGAATAATGGCAAATGATAAAAGGGATGAATTTAAAGTGCATAAGGTAAATGACTTGAAATTAAAAGTTAGTCAAATGTTGGTTGATTAGATGTTAGTATTGTTTTTGCTTTTCAATTGTTTAAGTCATTCTTTGGAGAACACTTAACCCTCTATTCACAAGCATGGATACTTGAACCAAGACATCTTCCAAAGGAAGGGAAAAATGCCAAGTTTCCACATAATACCCTGAAAGGGGGGAGAATTACAATCTCACTTACTAGAATGCTATGCTTTTGGGTCAAAATTTAGCACTAAGTTAAGCAATCGTAATTGGACTTATGTGTCACAACTATCTGAGGTCGGGCAATAGAACTTTTAGTGTTAATTGTAAGACCCCAATTTTGACCCTAAGATCCCTCATAGCATCATAACATTGCATTTGCATTGCCTCAAGGATCGTTAGCATCTTGGTTCCCTTTGCCTTTAGGTGGGACTCCTTGTGATTGGTTTGAGATCACCAAGCATGCTTGAATTATACATCATTGTTTCTCTTATTTTTGTTTACTAACCAAAAGTACAAAAATGTGTCACTAACATCTTTTGTTTGAAGCTTGAGTATCATCCAAGACACTTTGTGGGTTCTATTTAGATGATCAGTCGACACAAGGGAATGGCTTGAGATACTTCCAACAAGTTCAAATGGGGTCTATTCGTTAGTCGAAACGTTAATCTTGAAGGAGAAAAAGTTTGTTTTTGAACTGTCATGCTCGCTAGGCGAAGCCCACGTGTTTAAAAAAAAATAAAAAAATAAATAAAAAAAAAAAAAAAAAAAAAAAATATAACAGGAAAACTTTGGACTTGGGCCTCTCTCATTTGAGCCCACGGGTCCACAAAATCAGGTTATAAGTTCAAAGTTTCAGTGAAACAAAATTTTATTCCATTCCTATTACCCTGGCAGGAAAAAGATAGTGAGAGAAGAGCTAACAGAGTTCAGAGCAACCTCCAGAGACTGAAGCGAACCCATCGGCAAAGAACCAATTCCCTCTCATATAAACCCTCAGATTGCTTTGCAAACCCAACCGGGCAATTCAATTTCATTGATCTCTCCAGTCAGGTTTGCCTTATTCCCATTACTTTATGCTTTGAAGTTGAATACTCTGAATGTATGAGGTATTATGGGTGAATTTGATACCCTTTCGATGCATGTGTTTGACAAGAGGTTTAGGCCTCCTACCCTTGGTTGCTTTTTGTGAATTTTAATGGCATGATTCATGTGGTTACATTTTGATTTGGGGGCAACTCTTGGTTACCCTATCTTGTTTCTCTAACCTGTTTGTTGAGTTTTGTTTTGTGAGGGCTCATATGACTCTTGCAGAGATGGTTTGCCTGGTGTTCCACTTTATTTGTGGGATACCACCTGGAGGTTCATTCTGATTACCTGTACTGATTCACTTTCTTTGATGGTGTTAGCTTGGAAGGATCTCACGGTTTCCTTGTTCCGTTAATTACTGTTGCTTCGGATCTTTATCCGTGTGGTACTTTTACATTTTCCCGTATTTTTACCGCTTTCTTAGCTGGAAGACCTCGATAGGAGGCAATGTTTTGTGTGTTTACTTTATGCAGGTTCCTTCGTCTAGGACTTCCCTTTTGCCTGAGCGTTCCTAAAACGCAAACAAATTCATTGATTTTTCTTCTCCATAGAACACGTTTACTCCTTCTACTACAGGCGAGTAAGTCTCCAAAGGTCGAGCATCCGGTAGATTGCGTAGTAACGTCGTTCCCCCCAAATCAAAACCCTTAACCCCGTAGTTAGTCGAACTACGTTTTGCTCTGATTTTCATCCCAGATGAGATACGTAGGCATAAGACGTGATGTCTTAGCGAGCACATTCCTCTTTAACCCATAGGTAGCCGAGCTACGAAGACTCTGATTCTGAGATTCAGATGAGATACGTATGCCGTGGATGCGACGTCTGTGCGAGTCATTTTCTTTTTACCCTTCTTTTAGTAAGTAGTACATTAGATAAACATACACGCTTTTCTCATCCCTTCAATCATGTTTGCACAAATAAATTTTCAAAAAAAATAATAACAACAACCTTACAACAAATGTGAAAAGGGCTCCTTAGGAGTACCTAGGATGTTTTGGATGCCTAATACCTTCCCATTGCATAACCAACCCCCTTCCCCAGATCTCTGACATTTTTACTAGTTTTTGATTCGATAAAACTTTTAGGTTTTTGTTCGCTTTCTAACCATTCCTTTGGATAAATAGAAGTGCGGTGGCGACTCGACTTGTATGATTTACCTTGGATTTAGTCAATATCTCTAATGGTAACGAATACCCCGCAACAGAAAAGTGGAGACTCTGCTGGGGATCGTATATTGCCTAGTGGGTTTTGCCTACTTTTCATATTTGTTGTATTGTATTGTTTTGTGACATATTTTTGTGCAATTTGGGATTACTGTATTGTATGTAATGATTGAATTGTTTGATATTAATTCCTTGTATGCTTGGTGATCTTCGTGAGATGAGTTCTATACCCGGACTCGAGTGCAATTAAGATAGGAGTATGGCATAGTCTTGTCGACTTGTGTGGAGTTATTCCTTAGAAAGTTGACTTGCAAGCCCACTCACTTGGTGGAGGTCATGTTGGGATCAATAATGTCACACATGTAGTTGTGGTTAGACATTACTTTTTCTAATATAGACCTTAGAAGCCAAGGACCTTAGTTTACCAAACCCATCTTGGCCTATTCATAGGATGTAGTGCGAAATTTGTTCAAGTGTAAGATTTGATACGATTGTTACGCGATACTACACTCATAAGAGTCTCTCTTGAGAATATTTTTGGAATACGAGTAGTCGTTTCTCCGATAATATCCAAAAGATGGGATGATGACTATGGGAACCTTTTGTAGAACATGTTTGGCAGGTTTAAACCCTAGTACACTCCCTTTTGGGTGGTTCTTAACCTAACTCCATGCTCGTGACTTACAACAAACCCTTGATTCATGGTTGATCCGTTCAGGTATCCTTAATATCAATGGAACTTGGGTGTTGATAAGGTGTAAACCATAATCCCTCAAAATGGATGGTTGATATTAAGGATAACATGATCCATCCCATGACCTTTGTTTGGTGTGCTTTGCTTGATCCTTGAGTGTGATTGTTGCATTCATGCATTCATGCACCCATTTGCATTCATATCATCAAAATAATAAGAAAATTTTCAAGGAATTTAAGAGGTTTATTTGCAAAAGTTTCAGACATGGAAAGACAAAGAAGGAATACAAAGAAGTACAGCTTCAGGCAACCAGATTTGAAAGAGTTAAGGAAGCTGACATCCTATGTATTAGATCCTTTGGGTTTTAAGGCTCGTTTTGGGAAGCTTCTTCCTCTTCTGACCACTCAGGTGGATGAAGGATTGATGAGTGTATTGGTGCAGTTTTACGATCCTTTGTACCGTTGTTTCACATTTCCGGATTTTCAGCTTTTGCCTACACTTGAGGAATATGCTTATCTTGTGGGTATACCTGTTCTGGATCAGTTGTCGTTCAGTGGCTTGGAAAGGGTTCCTACTTCTCAAGAGACAGCAGACATGTTACACATAGATGAATCTCTGGTTGGTGCTCATATGACTACCAAAGGTGGAATTCAAGGTCTCCCTTCTGAGTTCCTCATTGCTCAAGCCACTATATATGGGAAGGCCATGAGTGAGGATGCCTTTGAAGCCATATTTGTACTTCTCATCTATGGATTGGTATTGTTCCCCAACATCGACAAGTTTGTGGATGTGAGCGCTATTAGGATCTTCTTTACTCTTAATCCCGTTCCGACTCTGTTGGGCGATACCTACTTCTCTTTGCATATGAGGAATGCAAAGGGTGGTGGCGCCATTGTGTGTTGTTTTCCTTTGTTGTATAAGTGGTTTATTTCTCACTTACCTCAGACGGTCGCTTTCAAGGAGAACAAGGAATGTCTACGGTGGTCCACGAGAATTATGTCTCTCACTAATGATGATATCTCTTGGTATAACCGTGTGTATGATGGTGTGCAGATTATTGACTCTTGTGGCGAATTCTCCAATGTACATCTTCTTGGTACGTGTGGTGGGATTAACTATAACCCTTCTTTGGCACGTCGTCATCTTGGGTTCCCCCTAAAGGATAAACCTAATAACATTCTGTTAGAGTGTGTATTCTTTCAGGATGGTAAAGATCCCCAAGGCTTGAAAGCTAGGATGGTCCGCGCTTGGCGCAAGATTCATAAGAAAGGAAGGAAAGAGTTGGGTCCTAAGAATTGCATCGCTTTGGAGCCTTACACTGTTTGGGTAAGCAGGAGAGCGTCTGAGTATCTCATGCCTTACGAGTATCTGAGACCTACACCTATGATTATGGTTGGGCCTTCAACCCTCCCTAATTAAGGAGTAGAGGAGTTGAGAGACGAAGACCGTTCACGTGCCTGGATCCGTGAACGTGAAGAGTTGCTTCAGCAAATTAAGGAGAAGGATGCTTTGATTGAGTTTCTTGAGCATCAGGTTATTGATGACCCTGATGATGTATGGACTTCTCTACTTCCTCAGTCTTCTAAGTTCTGGAAGAGGAGGTATGATCGACTCGCCAAAGAGAAGGCCGATATGGAGGCAGCCTACGAGAGGGAGGTGAAGAGGCTTCGCGCATCTTATCTTCCTGTGTCCCGAGCTTTAGATGATTGTTTCTAGGGATCTATAGGATGATTATTTTCCTTTTCTCTTGTATATGATTGACGATGTTGCACTTCTTTTCCCTGATATTATTTAATGAGATATTTCCATATGTGATCCAATGCTTAATATTTCCAAAATTTGCAAATAAAACTCTAAAGTTCCTTTGAAATAAAAAAAACAAATCATATGCACAAACATTGCATGCATCATATGCATAAGCAGGTTTTATTTCCGGTCCCTTGCCCCGTGGTCTAACTCTGTGTCCTTCATTTATTTTGAAGATAAGCTGACTCACCGGTACTACACTAGAGCCAACATTTTAAGACTGATGGATCACTTAGAGCAAGAGAACCGCGAGCTGAAAGAGGAAGTGGCCAGATTGACTGCCCTAATGGAGTCACTCATGGATGCCCAGAGCCATTCTTCTCCGACACCTTCAACTCCTCCCCAGAGGACAGTTATCTCCGAGATTGTCTCCTCTACTGTGTCCGTGGCCAGTGCACACTTTGTTCCAACAGCCATGCCAACCGGGTTCCCGTGGGGGATGCCTCCCAATTTCATGCCTGAGGGTCCTGTTCCCACCTTTACTTCTCTTCCGGCATCTAGCCCGGTCCTTGCCGTTCCTCCTCCTATCGTGCATACTTTGCCCAGGGTAGACGGCGCCATCTATCATTATGAGCCGTCTGAGGGTCCAGATGTTTATGAGAAGATGGATGCTATGAACGATCAATTTCTTGAGCTTCGCAAGGAATTGAAAACTCTCAGAGGGAAGGATCTTTTCGGCAAGTCTGCTGCCGAACTCTGCTTGGTTCCAAATGTGAAGATCCCTGTGAAATTCAAGGTCCCTGATTTTGAAAAGTACAAAGGAAATACTTGTCCTCTCAGCCACCTGGTCATCTATGCCAGGAAGATGTCGACTCAAACCGATAATCACCAACTACTCATCCACTACTTTCAGGATAGTCTGTCCGGTGCCGCTTTGCGTTGGTACATGGGTTTAGACAGCGCGAACATCCGATCCTTCAATGATCTCGGCGAAGCCTTCATCAAGCAGTACAAGTACAACGTGGATATGGCTCCCCATAGAGATCAATTGAGAGCCATGTCCCAGAAGGATAAAGAAACATATAAGGAGTACGCCCAGAGGTGGCGAGAGGTGGCAACACAGATCATGCCTCCGCTAGAAGAGAAAGAGATGACTAAGATCTTTTTGAAGACTTTAAGTTCTTTTTATTATGAGCGGATGATTGCTAGCGCTCATTCTGACTTCACCGAGATGGTGAATATGGGGATGCGTCTAGAAGAAGGGGTCCGTGAAGGACGGTTAACGAGAGAAGAAGGCTCTTCTGCCAAACGTTATGGGGCGTTTGCAAAGAAGAAAGATGGAGAGGCACATGTTGTGACCTCCCATGAGAAACCAAGAAGACCCTCTGTGAGGAGGAAGACTGTGCGTCCCGATAGTAACCAGCACCAGGTGGCTCATATAGCACCTGTCTTTAGAGATAATCAACAGTATCAGCAACATAGCAACAATCAACAACCACCTCAGCAATATCAACCACAATAGCTCCGTCCACAACAACAGGCCTACCAGCCTCGCAACAGTAATCAGACCAACACAAGTTACGAGAGGAAAAAGGTCACTTTTGATCCTATTCTGATGACGTACTCAGAGTTATATCCCTCTTTGATAGAAAGGAAGTTGATTACTCCGAGAGACCCACCGGCTATACCTGCTAACCCCCAGTGGTGGTATAAGCCCGAGTTACATTGTGTTTCCCATTCTGGTGCTCCCGGCCACGACGTGGAGAATTGTTACCCTTTGAAGACCAAGGTTCAAGACCTTGTGAGGTGTGGAATTCTATGTTTTGAGGACGTAGGTCCTAATGTGAAGAAGAACCCATTGCCCGAACATGGGAAATCTGTTAACATGGTCCAGGGTTGCCTTGGAAAATACAAGGTCAAATATGTCAGTCATATTCGACAATCTCTGGTCGAGATGCATCGTTTGCTATGTGATTATAGTCATTATGAGCATGACCATGATAGGTGCCGAGTCTGCTCTGTTAACCGATTGGGTTGTTGCCAGGTGCGCAAGGATGTTTAGGAAATGCTGCACGAAGGAGTCATTGAGATCCTTCAAAACAAAAATGTTGACGAAGATGCTGATGAGGTCAACGTAATTTCTCTAGTATTTCGGATCCCCAAGCCTGTTATCATCAAGTACAATGGTAGCAAGCAGAAGGCTTCTCCCGCTCTGATCATTAAGCCTGCTGGTCCTGTGCCTTACTCTTCTGAAAAGGAAGTTCCCTATCGCTACAATGCCGTAGCAGTAGAGAATGGGAAAGAGGTGTCCTTGCCCTCTTCTTCTATTGTGAATATTGCCGATGTTAGCGGTTTGACCCGTAGTGGCCGTGTATTTTCAGCACCGCCGAAGCCTCAAATTAATGCTAATTTTGTTGAACGCCCGATTAGGAACGTTGTGAATTTGCCGAATCCGGCACTTGCTGTTAAGCCATCCTCCGTACTGAAAACTCCTACTTCTGTTGGCCCGAGTGGCAATGAGAAAGAAGACTGTGATGAGATGTTGAGAATCATCAAAAGGAGCGAGTACAATGTTGTAGACCAACTTCTACAAACGCCATCCAAAATATATGTGTTATCCTTACTCTTAAATTCAGAACCACACCGAGAGGCTCTGTAGAAGGTGTTGGATGTGGCATATGTAGATCACGATGTCACTTTGGAGCAATTCGATATCATTGTCACAAACATTACTGCTTGTAACAACCTGAGCTTTTGTGACTCTGATCTCCCTGAGGAGGGAAGAGACCACAACTTGGCTTTACACATATCTATGAATTGCAAAGACGACGCCATGTCTAATGTGTTGGTGGACACCGGGTCATCATTGAATGTATTACCAAAGTCCACTCTCTCAAAGCTATCATATCAAGGGCCTCCCTAGAGGCAGAGTGGAGTAGTTGTGAAGGCTTTCGATGGGTCTCGCAAAACTGTGATTGGGGAAGTTGATCTCCCAATCAAGATCAGACCAAGTGAGTTCCAGATTACCTTCCAGGTTATGGACATTCACCCAACGTATATTTGTCTCTTAGGCAGACCATGGATTCACGAGGCAGGCGCCGTGACGTCCACCCTACACCAGAAATTGAAATTCGTGAAAAACAAGAAGCTAGTGGTGGTAGGGGGAGAAAGGGCTCTCCTGGTTAGCCGTTTGTCTTCCTTCTCTTACATAGATGCTGAGGTTGAAGTTGGAACTCCTTTCCAAGCGTTATCTATTGCTGAGCCTACTGAGAAAAGAGCTCCTTCATTTGCTTCCTACAAAGATGCAAAGTTGGCCATTGAGCGTGGTGCAATTGCTGGTCTAGGAAAAATGATTGAGTTAGAAGACAACGAATCTCGGGCTGGCATAGGCTTTTCTTCTGGTACTTTCAACAAGCAAGGGTTATTCAAGAGTGGAGGTTTCATCCACACTGGTCTAGATGAGGAGGTCGCTGCCGTTTTAAAAGAAGATACAAAGGATTCTCGCAACTTCATCATCCCTGGTGGGGTCTGCAACAATTGGGTCGCTGTGGATATTCCAACAGTTGTCCATAAGTCAACGTAATAATCACTTTGTTTAAAAACCCTTCTCTTATGCCAAAAGGAGGAGTGATGACATTGTTGGCGCATAAATACAATGATATTTTCATTCAATAAACTCATGTTAAATGTTTGTTTTTCCATTTATTTTCCCTTTTCGCTTTTTGCATGAAATTGGTGATCACATAAAACCCTAAAAAATAGAATAAAATCAATCTTTCCATATGCATAATGATTTGCCTTGTTTGAATTCTAAGAGCTTTTTCATATCCAAAATCATTATGCAGGTTGATCAAACCCATTGAACATAATGACCCAACACCATCTCCCAATTTTGAATCCCCTGTATTTGAGGTGGAGGAAGATGATGTTGAAGAGATTCCTGATGAGATTACCCGTCTACTTGAGCATGAAGAGAAGATCATTCAACCGCATCTTGAGAATCTGGAAACAGTCAACTTGGGGTCTGAGGATTGTGTGCGAGAGGTAAAGATTGGGGCACTCCTGGAAGAGTCTGTTAAGAAGGGGTTAATCGAATTACTATGAGAATATGTTGACGTCTTTTCCTGGTCATATGAAGACATGCCTGGTCTAGATACTGATATTGTGCAACATTTCCTACCTTTAAAGCCTGAGTGTGTGCCTGTGAAGCAAAAACTCAAAAGAACTCATCCTGATATGGCAGTGAAGATCAAAGAGGAAGTTCATAAGCAAATTGATGCGGGGTTCCTGGTGACTTCTATATATCCTCAATGGGTGGTCAATATTGTGCCTGTGCCTAAGAAAGATGGAAAAGTTCGGATGTGTGTGGATTATAGATATTTAAATAAAGCTAGTCTGAAAGATGATTTCCCTCTACCACATATTGATATGTTGGTCGATAGTACACCTAAATTCAAAGTCTTCTCGTTTATGGATGGATTTTCCGGATATAATCAGATTAAAATGGCACCCGAGGATATGGAGAAGACAACATTCATCACACCTTTGGGAACATTCTGTTATCGAGTGATGCCCTTCGGTTTGAAGAACGCCGGAGCTGTAACACCCTTCTAAATACCCCAAATTTTTATTAAAACAACAGAATATAAATCAGAGTAGATATGCAGTTAAGGGTGTCACACTGACACTTCACACCATTCATCAATATAATTCGTCATGCTCATTTATTTATCAAAATAAAACATTGCACAATACGCAGCGGTTAGAAATCTAACAACATACAAGCCATGTAACACATTACATGTAAAGTTGTTCAACAACCAAATGAAAACAAGTAAAACATCCCGTCCCGATGTTACATCTACCAGAGCATGACTCACTAATGAACTACGCTAGACTCCAATCACTAACTTCTACTCAATCACTGCTCGTTACCTGAAAACATAGTTGTAAGGGTGAGTTCCTCAATCGATATAATAAGCATTATAAAATATCATGTAATGCTAAGTAAATTAACACATTTCATCACCCTAATCAGATCACACATTCAGTAACGGCAACACCAACTCATAATCACAATCATATTCAACACAAACACAAAACACACGTATAATATTGGAATACATCCATTCATATTATACGCCATACATACATTATGCAATGAGACTCCATGCATGCGGTACCGACTATTCGTGAACATATAGTTCAACCTCACCGATCAAATCCAGATACGGCTACCAAGCTCACTAGTCCCACTCATTTGAGACCTAGTGACTCACATCACTAATTCCTCACCATGGGAATTAGCTACCACCCCAAGGGCTATGCTATGCACGCTAATCACCTAGCATGCAAACATCAACAACAATCCACAATAATTCACTCACTAATTCCTCACCATGGGAATTAGCTACCACCATAAAGGCCACATTATGCACGCTAAATCACCTAGCATGCACACATCAACAACAATCCACAATGGACATATGCTCACACTCTAAGCCATAAACAGTCCATCCACAATTGCATACGTAATAGATATATTCACAATATTATGCACACCATCACACATCATCAATATCATTATCACAGAATCATATTATGTCATGCCACATAATCAATCACAGTATTAACACACTCTACTAATACCTACACTGCTCAAAACAACGGGAAATCGATCCCTCCTATATCATACACCAATATAGGCCAATCATCAATTGTTCACAATATTTAAAATATCAGTTTTTCTACTTTTCAAACAGTGTTAACCGGTTAACGCCCTGGGTTAACCGGTTAACGCAAACAGAACACGCTTCCTGGCACATTTTAATAGTGTTAACCGGTTAACACCCTGGGTTAACCGGTTAACGCAAGACAGACAGCAATATTTCTTAATTCATAACAGTGTTAACCGGTTAACACCCTGGGTTAACCGGTTAACGCAAGACAGAAAGTTGTTCCTGCGCTAACACGAAGCAGAATGCAGAATTCTCCGCATTTTCCGCCGTTGGAGGACTTCCGGACCTCCGATTCCAATTCCGTAAAAAGCCACACGTTCGGAAAATCACAACTCACCCAAATATAGATTCAATTACAGCTTTAACATAACTTATTCATCACAATTTTTCAGCACTCATCATCCCAATTAGGGTCAATTCAACGGCTTATTACTACCCATTACATGTTAACCCATAATACCCATTAAACGACGATAAACCCCCCTTACCTGAGTTAATCCGGCAATCCTTTAGCTTCAAGTTTTTCCCTTCTTCAACCCTTGTTCTCTTGCTCTTCCTCTTTGCCCTTTTCTCACTTTCTGTCGCTTCTCTGGTTTTCACGTGAAAAACCCTTTTTACCAAATGGAACTCTTTATATATATTCCAACTTTATTATTCCAATTTATATTATTCCAATAATAATAATAATTCCAATAATATCCCAATAATAATCCAATTATTTAATTAAATTAATAAATATACTATTAACTTAATTTAAATAATTATCATATTTTATCGGGGTGTTACAACTCTCCCCCACTAAAAGAGTTTTCGTCCTCGAAAACATACCTCAAGCGAATAACTCTGGATTAGACTCCTTCATCTGACTCTCAAGTTCCCAAGTCACATTGCCACCTGCTGGTCCTCCCCAAGCTACCTTTACCAAAGCAATCTCTTTACCCCGTAACTGCTTCAACTCTCGATCCTCGATCCTCATAGGTGATGTTTCAACAGTCAGGTTATCTCTCACCTGTACATTGTAACACCCTTCTAAAATACCCCAAATATTTAATTAAAACAACAAATATATACATCAGAGTAAAGGTGCAATTAAGGGTGTCACACAATCACTTCACACCAATCATCAAAATAACTGTCATTCTCTTTTATTAATTCAAAGCATAAAGCATTTGCACAATACGCAGCGGATAGAAATCAAATCAATCATGCAAAACATGTAACACATTACATGTAAAATTATTCAACAAGGTAAAACATCCCGTCCCGATGTTACATCTATCAGAGCATGACCCACTAAGGAACTACACTAGACTCCAAGCTCTAGCTTCTACTCAATCACTGCTCGTTACCTGAAACATAGTTGTAAGGGTGAGTTCCTCAATCGATATAATAAGCATTATAAAATATCATGTAATGCTAAGTAAATAACACATTAATCACCCTAATCATATCACACATTCGGTAACGGCACATCAACTCAAACATCATACTCAATACCAACACAAACACAAAACACACGTATAATATTGGAATACATCCATTCATGTTATACACCATACATACATTATGCAATGAGACTCCATGCATGCGGTACCTACTATTCGTGAACATATAGTTCAACCTCACCGATCAAATCCAGATACGGCTACCAAGCCCACTAGTCCCACTCATTGAGACCTAGTGACTCACTCACTAATTCCTCACCATGGGAATTAGCTACCACCCCAAGGGCTATGATATGCACGCTAATCACCTAGCATGCAACATCAACAACAATCCACAATGATTTACTCACTAATTCCTCACCATGGGAATTAGCTACCACCATAAAGGCCACAATATGCATGCTAATTCACCTAGCATACAACCATCAACAACAATCCACAAGGACATATGCTCACACTCTAAGCCATAAAACAGTCCATTCACAAATACATGCATAATATATACATTCACAACATTATGCATATTTTCACACATCATAGGCATATTTATCACATACTCATATCATGTCATGCCAATTAATTCAATCACAGTATTAGCACACTCTACTAATACCTATACTGCTCAAAACAACGGGAAATGATCCCTACTATATCATACACCGATATAGGCCAACCATCAAACATGTACACAACATTTTAAATATTAATTTTTCCACCTTTCAACAGTGTTAACCGGTTAACGCCCTGGGTTAACCGGTTAACGCAGACAGAACACGCTTCCTGGCACATTTTAACAGTGTTAACCGGTTAACGCCCTGGGTTAACCGGTTAACGCAAGCAAAACAACAATACTTCACAATTCCTAACAGTGTTAACCGGTTAACACCCTGGGTTAACCGGTTAACGCAAGACAGAAAGCTGTCCCTGCGCTAACACGAAGCAGAATGCAGAATTCTCCGCATTTTCCGCCGTTGGAGGACTTCCGGACCTCCGATTCCAATTCCGTAAAAAGCTATACGTTCGGGAAATCACGACTCACACAAATACATATTCAATTACAGCTTTAACACAACTTATCCAACACAATTTTTCAGCATTCAACATCCCAATTAGGGTCAAATCAATGGCTTATTACTACCCATTACATGTTAACCCATAATACCCATTAAACGACGATAAACCCCCCTTACCTGAGTTAATCCGGCGAATCTTTAAGCTTCAAGCTTTTCTCTTCTCCAACCTTCTTCCTCTTGCTCTGTCTCTTTGCCCTTTTTCCTCTTTTCAGCCGCTTCTCTGCTTTTCACATGAAACCCTTTCTTTACCAAATGGGACTCTTTTTTTATTTCCAACTTATATATATTTTCCAATAATTATTATTCCAATAATAATAATAATCCAATAATTCCAATTATTTAATTAAATTAATAAATATAATATTAACTTAAATTAAATAATTATCTTATTTTTATCGGGATGTTACAACTCTCCCCCATTAAAAGAGTTTTCGTCCTCGAAAACATACCTCAAGCGAATAACTCCGGATAAGACTCCTTCATCCGACTCTCAAGTTCCCAAGTCACATTGCCACCTGCTGGTCCTCCCCAAGCTACCTTTACCAAAGCAATCTCTTTACCCCGCAACTGCTTCAACTCTCGATCCTCGATCCTCATAGGTGATGTTTCAACAGTCAGGTTATCTCTCACCTGTACATCATCTACTTGGACTACATGCGACGGATCAGGAATGTACCTCCTCAACTGAGACACATGAAAAACCTCATGCAAATTCGTAAGTGACGGCGGTAAAGCGATACGATAGGCTACCTCACCTATCCTTTCCAAAATCTGATAAGGACCAATAAATCGAGGTGTCAACTTCTTCGACTTCAAAGCTCGACCAACCCCAGTTATCGGAGCAACACGAAGAAACACATGATCTCCCTCTTGAAACTCAAGTGACTTCCTCCTCTTGTCGTGATAACTCTTCTGACAACTCTGAGCAATCCTCATCTTCTCCTGAATCATCTTAATCTTTTCCGTAGTTTGTTGAACAATCTCCGGTCCAACCACAGCGCTCTCACCGGACTCATACCAACATAAAGGTGTCCGACATCTCCTACCATACAAAGCTTCAAACGGTGCCATACCAATGCTCGAATGAAAACTATTGTTGTAGGTAAACTCAATCAAAGGTAAATAACAATCCCAAGCACCTCCCTTTTCCAAAACACAAGCCCTCAAAAGATCCTCCAGTGATTGAATCGTCCTCTCAGTCTGACCATCAGTCTGCGGATGATATGCAGAACTCAATCTCAGCTTAGTTCCCAAAGCCCTCTGCAAACCTTCCCAGAACTTCGATGTAAATCTAGGATCTCTGTCCGAAACAATACTCGACGGAATACACTGCAAACTTACAATTTTCTCAATATACAACTCAGCTAATCTCTCTAACGGATAATCCATTCTGATCGGAATGAAATGAGCCGATTTTGTCAATCTGTCAACAATCACCCAAATGGCTTCAACATTCTTACTTGTCCTCGGTAAACCAGAAACAAAATCCATACTGATACTGTCCCTTTTCCACTCTGGAATAGCCAACGGTTGCATTAGCCCAGATGGCTTCTGATGCTTAATCTTTGACTTCTGACAAGTCAAACAAGAATAAACAAAACTCGCAATTTCTTTTTTCATTCCCGGCCACCAAAATAGCCTTTTCAAATCATGATACATCTTCGTAGCTCCAGGATGAATACTCAGGCCACTACAATGTCCTTCCTCAAGAATACTCTTCTTAAGTTCGATAACATCCGGAATACACACCCGATTACCAAATTTCAAAACACCATTCTCATCAACTCTGAATTCACCACCTTGATCTTGACTCACTAGAGTCAACTTATCAACCAAAAGCACATCGGATTTCTGACCCTCTCTAATCTCATCCAGAATACCACTCGTTAACTTCAACATTCCCAATTTAACACTATTGTGAGTACTCTCACACACCAAACTCAAGTCTCTAAACTGCTCAATTAAATCCAATTCCTTGACCATAATCATAGACATATGCAATGATTTCCGATTCAATGCATCAGCCACTACGTTTGCTTTACCCGGATGGTAATTCAAACCAAAGTCATAATCCTTCAGAAACTCTAACCATCTCCTCTGTCTCATATTCAGCTCTTTCTGATCAAACAAATATTTTAAACTTTTATGGTCACTGAAAACCTCAAATCTTGACCCGTACAAGTAATGCCTCCATAACTTCAGAATAAATACCACAGCTGCCAACTCTAAATCGTGTGTCGGATAGTTCCTCTCATGAACCTTCAGTTGTCTCGAAGCATAAGCTACAACCTGCTTATTCTGCATCAAAACACCACCCAAACCCAACAATGAAGCATCACAGTAAACCTCAAATGGTTCCGACGGACTCGGTAATATCAGAATAGGAGCAGTAGTTAACCTTCTCTTTAACTCTTGGAAACCTTCCTCACATTTTGAGTCCCAAACAAACGCTTGCCCTTTTCTAGTCAACATCGTCAACGGTAACGCCAACTTGGAAAATCCCTCAATGAATTTCCTATAATAACCTGCAAGTCCAAGAAAACTCCTTATTTCAAAAATTGACTTCGGAGCTTCCCACTTAGATACCGCTTCTATCTTAGAAGGATCAACAGCAACACCACCTCTTGAAACCACATGACCAAGAAAACTAACCTCTCCTAACCAAAATTCACACTTAAACAGTTTAGCAAATAACTTCTTTTCTCGTAGAACTCCTAAAACCACTTTCAAATGTTCAGCATGCTCTTCTTCAGATTTCGAATACACCAAAATATCGTCAATAAACACCACAACAAACTTGTCTAGGTACGGATGGAAAATCCTATTCATATACTCCATAAATACTCCAGGCGCATTAGTCACACCAAAAGGCATTACAGAATACTCATAATGTCCATACCTTGTTCTGAAAGCCGTCTTCTGAATATCCTCAGTTTTCACACGTATCTGATGATACCCCGATCTCAAATCTATTTTGCTGAACACACTCGCACCAACCAACTGATCCATCAAATCATCAATCCTCGGCAAAGGATACCGATTCTTGATCGTCACTTTATTCAGTTGCCTGTAGTCCACACACAACCTCATAGTACCTTCTTTCTTCTTAACCAATAACACTGGTGCACCCCACGGTGACACACTCGGACGAATAAACTTCTTATCCAACAGATCTTCCAACTGACTCTTCAATTCAGTTAACTCAACAGCAGACATACGGTACGGAGCCATCGATACCGACCTAGTACCAGGTACCAAATCAATCGAGAACTCAACTTCACGCTCTGGCGGTAATTCATTCACTTCTTCAGGAAACACATCAGGAAAATCACACACCACGGCTAGATCGCAAATCACCAGTTTATCTTTAGCCTCCAAAGTCGCTAACAGCATAAACAACTCTGCCCCATCTGCTACTGCCTCATTCACCTGCCTTGCTGATAGAAACAAACTCTTTCCTTCCTCAATCTCAAGAAAGATCACAGTCTTATCAAAACAGTTGATATAAACTCGGTTAAACACCAACCAGTTCATACCCAAGATAACATCAATCTGCACTAGTGGAAGACACACAAGGTCCATTCCAAAGTCTCTACCAAAAATATTCAAAGGGCAATTTAAACAAACTGAAGTAGTAGTCACTGAACCCTTCGCAGGAGTATCAATCACCATACTTCCATGGATCTCAGATATCTCTAATTTAAGTTTCACAGCATAATCCAAAGATATAAAGGAATGAGTCGCACCTGTGTCAATAATAGCTACAAGAGGAAAGCCATTAATATAACACGTACCTCGGATCAAACGATCATCTGCAGAAGTCTCAGAACCCGATAAAGCAAAGACTTTGCCTCCCGACTGGTTCTCTCTCTTCGGCTTAGGACACTGTGGACTGATATGACCCACTTCTCCACAGTTGAAACAAGTCACAGTCTTCGACCGGCACTCTGCAGCCAAATGACCACCTTTTCCACACTTGAAACACTTCCTCTCAGCACTGGTACACTCATGGACACGATGTCCAGCCTGACCACATCTGTAACACTTAGCAGGGGCACTAGAGTCTCCCCCACTAGGCCTCTTCATCCCACTCTGTCTCTGGAAACCTTTGCCAGCTGCATACGGTTTCCCACGATCATTCTGATTCTTGCCCTTCCTATCAACCCTCTGCTGATAGCTCTCCGCTCTGGCCTTGGTATCTTGTTCAAAAATCCTGCAACAGTCAACCAAGTCAGAAAACACTCTAATCCGCTGATACCCAATAGCCTGCTTGATCTCGGGACGTAACCCGTTCTCAAACTTCACACATTTCGAAAATTCCCCAGCATCCTCAGCATAGGGAGTGTAATACTTCGACAGCTCTGTGAACTTAGCAGCATACTCAGTAACAGACCGGTTGCCCTGCTTCAATTCCAAGAACTCTATCTCTTTCTTTCCTCTGACATCCTCTGGAAAGTACTTCCTCAGGAATCCCTCTCTGAACACCGCCCAAGTGATCTCTGCATTCCCAGCAGATTCCAACTCCGTGCGGGTAGCAACCCACCAATCATCTGCTTCCTCTGACAGCATATGCGTACCGAACCTGACCTTCTGGTTATCGGCACACTCAGTCACTCGGAAGATCCTCTCAATCTCCTTCAACCACTTCTGAGCACCATCTGGATCGTATGCTCCCTTGAACATTGGAGGATTATTCTTCTGGAATTCACTCAGTTGACGAGCAGCTCCCAATCCCACAACATTCGGATTCCCTCCAAGTACTCCAGCTAGCATACCCAGAGCCTCAGCAATCGCAGCATCGTCTCTACCTCTTCCAGCCATCTCTATTCTGAAAACCCAACAAGCTAAAACAATAAGTACTGATAGGGTTACACAACACCTATCACGTACAGGGAAACAGAATAATTACGACTCGACTCGACTCGACCGACCATGCTCTGATACCACTAATGTAACACCCTTCTAAAATACCCCAAATATTTAATTAAAACAACAAATATATACATCAGAGTAAAGGTGCAATTAAGGGTGTCACACAATCACTTCACACCAATCATCAAAATAACTGTCATGCTCTTTTATTAATTCAAAACATAAAGCATTTGCACAATACGCAGCGGATAGAAATCAAATCAATCATGCAAAACATGTAACACATTACATGTAAAATTATTCAACAAGGTAAAACATCCCGTCCCGATGTTACATCTATCAGAGCATGACCCACTAAGGAACTACACTAGACTCCAAGCTCTAGCTTCTACTCAATCACTGCTCGTTACCTGAAACATAGTTGTAAGGGTGAGTTCCTCAATCGATATAATAAGCATTATAAAATATCATGTAATGCTAAGTAAATAACACATTAATCACCCTAATCATATCACACATTCGGTAACGGCACATCAACTCAAACATCATACTCAATACCAACACAGACACAAAACACACGTATAATATTGGAATACATCCATTCATGTTATACACCATACATACATTATGCAATGAGACTCCATGCATGCGGTACCTACTATTCGTGAACATATAGTTCAACCTCACCGATCAAATCCAGATACGGCTACCAAGCCCACTAGTCCCACTCATTGAGACCTAGTGACTCACTCACTAATTCCTCACCATGGGAATTAGCTACCACCCCAAGGGCTATGCTATGCACGCTAATCACCTAGCATGCAACATCAACAACAATCCACAATGATTTACTCACTAATTCCTCACCATGGGAATTAGCTACCACCATAAAGGCCACAATATGCATGCTAATTCACCTAGCATACAACCATCAACAACAATCCACAAGGACATATGCTCACACTCTAAGCCATAAAACAGTCCATTCACAAATACATGCATAATATATACATTCACAACATTATGCATATTTTCACACATCATAGGCATATTTATCACATACTCATATCATGTCATGCCAATTAATTCAATCACAGTATTAGCACACTCTACTAATACCTATACTGCTCAAAACAACGGGAAATGATCCCTACTATATCATACACCGATATAGGCCAACCATCAAACATGTACACAACATTTTAAATATTAATTTTTCCACCTTTCAACAGTGTTAACCGGTTAACGCCCTGGGTTAACCGGTTAACACAGACAGAACACGCTTCCTGGCACATTTTAACAGTGTTAACCGGTTAACGCCCTGGGTTAACCGGTTAACGCAAGCAAAACAGCAATACGTCACAATTCCTAACAGTGTTAACCGGTTAACACCCTGGGTTAACCGGTTAACGCAAGACAGAAAGCTGTCCCTGCGCTAACACGAAGCAGAATGCAGAATTCTCCGCATTTTCCGCCGTTGGAGGACTTCCGGACCTCCGATTCCAATTCCATAAAAAGCTATACGTTCGGGAAATCACGACTCACACAAATACAGATTCAATTACAGCTTTAACACAACTTATCCAACACAATTTTTCAGCATTCAACATCCCAATTAGGGTCAAATCAATGGCTTATTACTACCCATTACATGTTAACCCATAATACCCATTAAACGACGATAAACCCCCTTACCTGAGTTAATCCGGCGAATCTTTAAGCTTCAAGCTTTTCTCTCCTCCAACCTTCTTCCTCTTGCTCTGTCTCTTTGCCCTTTTTCCTCTTTTCAGCCGCTTCTCTGCTTTTCACATGAAACCCTTTCTTTACCAAATGGGACTCTTTTTCTTATTTCCAACTTATATATATTTTCCAATAATTATTATTCCAATAATAATAATAATAATCCAATAATTCCAATTATTTAATTAAATTAATAAATATAATATTAACTTAAATTAAATAATTATCTTATTTTTATCGGGGTGTTACATACATCATCTACTTGGACTACATGCGACGGATCAGGAATGTACCTCCTCAACTGAGACACATGAAAAACCTCATGCAAATTCGCAAGCGACGGCGGTAAAGCGATACGATAGGCTACCTCCCCTATCCTCTCCAAAATCTGATAAGGACCAATAAATCGAGGTGTTAACTTCTTCGACTTCAAAGCTCGACCAACCCCAGTTATCGGAGTAACACGAAGAAACACATGATCTCCCTCTTGAAACTCAAGTGACTTCCTCCTCTTGTCGTGATAACTCTTCTGACGACTCTGAGCAATCCTCATCTTCTCCTGAATCATCTTAATCTTTTCCGTAGTTTCTTGAACAATCTCCGGTCCAACCACAACACTCTCACTGGACTCATACCAACATAAAGGCGTCCGACATCTCCTACCATACAAAGC
This sequence comes from Lathyrus oleraceus, assembly GCF_024323335.1. Lineage (NCBI taxonomy): Eukaryota > Viridiplantae > Streptophyta > Magnoliopsida > Fabales > Fabaceae > Lathyrus > Lathyrus oleraceus. The sequence goes on along the minus strand of NC_066582.1, from coordinate 28,283,070 downwards.
TTCAAACGGTGCCATACCAATGCTCGAATGAAAACTATTGTTGTAGGTAAACTCAATCAAAGGTAAATAACAATCTCAAGCACCTCCCTTTTCCAAAACACAAGCCCTCAAAAGATCCTCCAGTGACTGAATCGTCCTCTCAGTCTGACCATCAGTCTGCGGATGATATGCAGAACTCAATCTCAGCTTAGTTCCCAAAGCCCTCTGCAAACCTTCCCAGAACTTCGATGTAAATCTAGGATCTCTGTCCGAAACAATACTCGACGGAATACCATGCAAACTTACAATTTTCTCAATATACAACTCAGCTAATCTCTCTAACGGATAATCCATTCTGATCGGAATGAAATGAGCCGATTTTGTCAATCTGTCAACAATCACCCAAATAGCTTCAAAATTCTTAATTGTCCTCGGTAAACCAGAAACAAAATCCATACTGATACTATCCCACTTCCACTCTGGAATAGCCAACGGTTGCATTAGCCCAGACGGCTTTTGATGCTCAATCTTTGACTTCTGACAAGTCAAACAAGAATAAACAAAACTCGCGATTTCTCTTTTCATTCCCGGCCACCAAAATAACTTTTTCAAATCATGATACATCTTCGTAGCTCCAGGATGAATACTCAAGCCACTGCGATGTCCTTCCTCAAGAATACTCTTCTTAAGTTCGGTAACATCCGGAATACACACCCGATTACCAAATTTCAAAACACCATTCTCATCAACTCTGAATCACCACCTTGACCTTGATTCACTAGAGTCAACTTATCAACCAAAAGCACATCGGATTTCTGACCCTCTCTAATCTCATCCAGAATACCACTCGTTAACTTCAACATTCCCAATTTAACACTATTGTGAGTACTCTCACACACCAAACTCAAGTCTCTGAACTGCTCAATTAAATCCAATTCCTTAACCATTAACATAGACATATGCAATGATTTCCGACTCATTGCATCAGCCACTACGTTTGCTTTACCCGGATGGTAATTCAAACCAAAGTCATAATCCTTCAGAAATTCTAACCATCTCCTCTGTCTCATATTCAGCTCTTTCTGATCAAACAAATACTTTAAACTTTTATGGTCACTGAAAACCTCAAATCTTGACCCGTACAAGTAATGCCTCCATAACTTCAGAACAAATACCACAGCTGCCAACTCTAAATCGTGTGTCGGATAGTTCCTCTCATGAACCTTCAGTTGTCTCGAAGCAAAAGTTACAACCTGCTTATTCTGCATCAAAACACCACCCAAACCCAACAATGAAGCATCACAGTAAACCTCAAATAGTTCTGACGGACTCGGTAATATCAGAATAGGAGCAGTAGTTAACCTTCTCTTTAACTCTTGGAAACCTTCTTCACACTTTGAGTCCCAAACAAACGCTTGCCCCTTTCTAGTCAACATCGTCAACGGTAACGCCAACTTAGAAAATCCCTCAATGAATTTCCTATAATACCCTGCAAGTCCAAGAAAACTCCTTATCTCAGAAACTGACTTCGGAGCTTCCCACTTAGATACCGCTTCTATCTTAGAAGGATCAACAGCAACACCACCTCTTGAAACCACATGACCAAGAAAACTAACCTCTTCTAACCAAAATTCACACTTAGACAGTTTAGCAAATAACTTCTTTTCTCGTAGAACTCCTAAAACCACTCTCAAATGTTCAGCATGCTCTTCTTCAGATTTCGAATACACCAAAATATCGTCAATAAACACCACAACAAACTTGTCTAGGTACGGATGGAAAATCCTATTCATATACTCCATAAATACCCCAGGCGCATTAGTCACACCAAAAGGCATTACAGAATACTCATAATGTCCATACCTTGTTCTGAAAGTAGTCTTCTGAATATCCTCAGTTTTCACACGTATCTGATGATATCCCGATCTCAAATCTATTTTGCTGAACACACTCGCACCAACCAACTGATCCATCAAATCATCAATCCTCGGCAAAGGATACCGATTCTTGATCGTCACTTTATTCAGTTGCCTGTAGTCCACACACAACCTCATAGTACCTTCTTTCTTCTTAACCAATAACACTGGTGCGCCCCATGGTGACACACTCGGACGAATAAAGTTCTTATCCAACAGATCTTCCAGCTGACTCTTCAATTCAGTTAACTCAACAACAGACATACGGTACGGAGCCGTCGATATCGGCCTAGTACCAGGTACCAAATCAATCGAGAACTCAACTTCACGCTCTGGTGGTAATTCATTCACTTCTTCAGGAAACACATCAGGAAAATCACACACCACTGCTAGATCGCAAATCACTAGTTTATCTTTAGCCTCCAAAGTCGCTAACAGCATAAACAAATCTGCCCCATCTGCTACTGCCTCATTCACCTGCCTTGCTGATAGAAACAAACTCTTTCCTTCCTCAATCTCAGGAAAGATCACAGTCTTATCAAAACAGTTGATATAAACTCGGTTAAACACCAACCAGTTCATACCCAAGATAACATCAATCTGCACTAGTGGTAGACACACAAGGTCCATCCCAAAGTCTCTACCAAAAATACTCAAAGGACAATTTAAACAAACTGAAGTAGTAGTCACTGAACCCTTCGCAGGAGTATCAATCACCATACTTCCATGCATCTCAGATATCTCTAATTTAAGTTTCACAGCACAATCCAAAGATATAAAGAAATGAGTCGCACCTGTGTCAATAATAGCTACAAGAGGAAAGCCATTAATATAACACGTACCTCGGATCAAACGATCATCTGCAGAAGTCTCAGAACCCGATAAGGCAAAGACTTTGCCTCCCGACTGGTTCTCTCTCTTCGGCTTAGGACACTGTGGACTGATATGACCCACCTCTCCACAGTTGAAACAAGTCATAGTCTTCAACCGGCACTCTGCAGCCAAGTGACCACCTTTTCCACACTTGAAACACTTCTTCTCGGTACTGGTACACTCATGGAAACGATGTCCAGCCTGACCACATCTGTAACACTTAGCAGGGGCACTGGAGTCTCCCCCACTAGGTCTCCTCATCCCACTCTGTCTCTGGAAACCTTTGCCAGCTGCATACGGTTTCCCACGATCATTCTGATTCTTGCCTTTCCTATCAACCCTTTGCTGATAGCTCTCTGCTCTAGCCTTGGTATCCTGTTCAAAAATCCTGCAACAGTCAACCAAATCAGAAAACACTCTAATCCGCTGATACCCAATAGCCTGCTTGATCTCGGGACGTAACCCGTTCTCAAACTTCACACATTTTGAAAATTCTCCAGTAGCCTCATCATAGGGAGTGTAATACTTCGACAGTTCTGTGAACTTAGCAGCATACTCAGTAACAGACCGATTGCCCTGCTTCAATTCTAAGAACTCTATCTCTTTCTTTCCTCTGACATCCTCTGGAAAGTACTTCCTCAGGAATCTCTCTCTGAACACCGCCCAAGTGATCTCAGCACTCCCAGCAGCTTCCAACTCAGTGCGGGCAGCAACCCACCAATAATCTGCTTCCTCTGACAGCATATGCGTACCGAACCTGACCTTCTGGTTATCGGCACACTCAGTCACTCGGAAGATCCTCTCGATCTCCTTCAACCACTTCTGAGCACCATCTGGATCGTATGCTCCCTTGAACATTGGAGGATTGTTCTTCTGGAACTCACTCAGTTGACGAGCAGCTCCCAATCCCACAACATTCGGATTCCCTCCAAGTACTCCAGCTAGCATACCCAGAGCCTCAGCAATCGCAGCATCGTCTCTACCTCTTCCAGCCATCTCTATTCTGAAAGCCCAACAAGCTAAAACAATAAGTACTGATAGGGTTACACAACACCTATCCCGTACAGGGGAAACAGAATAATTACGACTCGACTCGACCGACTATGCTCTGATACCACTAATGTAACACGCTTCTAAATACCCCAAATTTTTATTAAAACAACAGAATATAAATCAGAGTAGATATGCAGTTAAGGGTGTCACACTGACACTTCACACCATTCATCAATATAATTCGTCATGCTCATTTATTTATCAAAATAAAACATTGCACAATACGCAGCGGTTAGAAATCTAACAACATACAAGCCATGTAACACATTACATGTAAAGTTGTTCAACAACCAAATGAAAACAAGTAAAACATCCCGTCCCGATGTTACATCTACCAGAGCATGACTCACTAATGAACTACGCTAGACTCCAATCACTAGCTTCTACTCAATCACTGCTCGTTACCTGAAAACATAGTTGTAAGGGTGAGTTCCTCAATCGATATAATAAGCATTATAAAATATCATGTAATGCTAAGTAAATTAACACATTTCATCACCCTAATCAGATCACACATTCAGTAACGGCAACACCAACTCATAATCACAATCATATTCAACACAAACACAAAACACACGTATAATATTGGAATACATCCATTCATATTATACGCCATACATACATTATGCAATGAGACTCCATGCATGCGGTACCGACTATTCGTGAACATATAGTTCAACCTCACCGATCAAATCCAGATACGGCTACCAAGCTCACTAGTCCCACTCATTTGAGACCTAGTGACTCACATCACTAATTCCTCACCATGGGAATTAGCTACCACCCCAAGGGCTATGCTATGCACGCTAATCACCTAGCATGCAAACATCAACAACAATCCACAATAATTCACTCACTAATTCCTCACCATGGGAATTAGCTACCACCATAAAGGCCACATTATGCACGCTAAATCACCTAGCATGCACACATCAACAACAATCTACAATGGACATATGCTCACACTCTAAGCCATAAACAGTTCATCCACAATTGCATACGTAATAGATATATTCACAACATTATGCACACCATCACACATCATCAATATCATTATCACAGAATCATATTATGTCATGCCACATAATCAATCACAGTATTAGCACACTCTACTAATACCTACACTGCTCAAAACAACGGGAAATTGATCCCTCCTATATCATACACTAATATAGGCCAATCATCAATTGTTCACAATATTTAAAATATCAGTTTTTCTACTTTTCAAACAGTGTTAACCGGTTAACGCCCTGGGTTAACCGGTTAACGCAAACAGAACACGCTTCCTGGCACATTTTAACAGTGTTAACCGGTTAACACCCTGGGTTAACCGGTTAACGCAAGACAGACAGCAATATTTCTCAATTCATAACAGTGTTAACCGGTTAACACCCAGGGTTAACCGGTTAACGCAAGACAGAAAGCTGTTCCTGCGCTAACACGAAGCAGAATGCAGAATTCTCCGCATTTTCCGCCGTTGGAGGACTTCCGGACCTCCGATTCCAATTCCGTAAAAAGCCACACGTTCGGAAAATCACAACTCACCCAAATATAGATTCAATTACAGCTTTAACATAACTTATTCATCACAATTTTTCAGCACTCATCATCCCAATTAGGGTCAATTCAACGGCTTATTACTACCCATTACATGTTAACCCATAATACCCATTAAACGACGATAAACCCCCCTTACCTGAGTTAATCCGGCAATCCTTTAGCTTCAAGCTTTTCCCTTCTTCAACCCTTGTTCTCTTGCTCTTCCTCTTTGCCCTTTTCTCACTTTCTGTCGCTTCTCTGGTTTTCACGTGAAAAACCCTTTTTACCAAATGGAACTCTTTATATATATTTCAACTTTATTATTCCAATTTATATTATTCCAATAATAATAATAATTCCAATAATATCCCAATAATAATCCAATTATTTAATTAAATTAATAAATATACTATTAACTTAATTTAAATAATTATCATATTTTATCGGGGTGTTACAGGAGCCACGTATCAACGAGCTATGACCACCTTGTTTCATGATATGATGCACATGGAGATTGAGGTATATGTTGACAATATGATTGCTAAGTCAAGAACGGAAGTTGAACATGTAGAGCATTTGTTGAAGCTTTTCCGGCGTTTGAGGAAATATAAGCTTCGTCTGAATCCCAACAAGTGTACATTTGGAGTTCGTTCTGGCAAGTTATTGGGCTTCATTGTTAGTGAAAGAGGTATTGAGGTTGATCCTGTAAAGGTCAAAGCAATACAAGAGATGCTTACACCCAAAACTGAGAAGCAAGTCTGAGGTTTTCTTGGCCGCTTGAATTACATTTCCAGATTCATATCCCACATGACTGCCACATGTGCGCCTATATTCAAGCTCCTCCGGAAAGATAAATCCCATGATTGGACCAAGGATTGCCAAAAAGCTTTCGACAGTATTAAAGAATATCTGTCTGAGCCTCCAATTTTGTCTCCGCCTGTAGAGGGAAGACCTTTGATCATGTATCTGACTGTTCTTGAGGACTCGATGGGTTGTGTCCTTGGTCAGCAAGACGAATCAGGGAAGAAGGAGTATGCAATTTACTACTTGAGTAAGAAGTTCACTGATTGTGAGTCTCGATACTCAATGCTTGAAAAGACATGTTGTGCTTTGGTTTGGGTTGCTAAGCGCTTACGCCAGTATATGATAAATCATACGACTTGGTTGATATCCAGAATGGATCCAATCAAGTAGATCTTCGATAAGCCTGCTTTAACAGGGAGAATTGCCCATTGGAAGATGTTGTTATCTGAGTATGATATTGAGTATCGAGCTCAGAAGGCTATTAAAGGTAGTATCTTGGCTGACCATTTGGCACATCAGCCTATTGAAGATTATCAGTCAGTTCAGTATGACTTCCCGGATGAGGAAATTCTGTATTTGAAAGTAAAAGATTGCGATGAGCCTACACTTGATGAAGGGCCAGAGCCTGGTTCCAGATGAAGTATGGTGTTTGATGGCGCTGTAAATCAGTATGGAAATGGTATTGGGTCCGTGATTATTACTCCTCAGGGCGCGCATATTCCTTTTACAGCAAGGCTAGCTTTCAAATGCACGAATAATATGGCTGAGTATGAGGCCTGTATTATGGGATTGGAGGAATGTATTGATATAAGGATCAAGCATCTTGATGTATATGGTGATTCGGCCCTCGTTGTTAATCAGATTAAGGGTGAATGGGAAATGAATCATCCTGGCCTCATTCCATACAGAGATTATGCGAGGAGGATTTCAACGTTCTTTACTGAGGTTAACTTCCATCATATTTCTCGAGATGAGAATCAGATGGCAGATTCTCTTGCTACGCTTGCTTCAATGATTGTGGTTAAATTGTGGAATGAAGTCCCCAATATCACCGTGATGCGCTTGGACAGACCATCTCATGTATTTGCAGTAGAAGAAGTAAAAGATGATAAGCCGTGGTATTATGATATCAAGTGCTTCCTTCAGAGCCAGATTTACCCTCCGGGGGCATCTGTAAAAGATAGGAAGACTTTAAGGAGATTATCAGGCAGTTTCTACCTCAATGGTGATGTGCTTTATAAGAGAAATTTTGACATGGTTCTGCTCAGATGCATGGATAGACACGAAGCAGACCTGTTGATGACTGAGGTCCATGAAGATTCATTTGGTACTCATTCCAATGGACATGCCATGGCTAGAAAGATGTTGAGAGCAGGCTACTATTGGCTGACAATGGAGTCTGACTGCTGCAAATTTGTGAAGAAATGCCACAAGTGTCAGATTTATGCTGATAAGATTCATATTCCCCCGACACTTTTGAATGTGATCTCATCACAATGGCCTTTCTCCATGTGGGGAATTGACATGATTGGCATGATAGAGCCGAAAGCGTCCAATGGACACAGATTTATTCAAGTGGGTTGAAGCAGCGTCATATGCAAATGTGACCAGGCAGATGGTCGTGAAGTTTATCAAGAATCAACTCATATGCCGATATGGTGTGCCAGATAAGATCATTACTGATAATGGATCTAACTTGAATAACAAGATGATGAAAGAGTTGTGTAGTGAGTTCAAGATTGCACACCATAATTCCTCTCCGTACAGACCCAAGATGAATGGGGTTGTTGAAGCTTCTAATAAGAATATCAAAAAAATTATCCAGAAGATGGTTGTTACGTACAAAGATTGGCATGAGATGCTACCATTTGCTTTGCACGGATATCGTACATCTGTCCGCACTTCAACAGGTGCATCCCCTTTTTCTCTAGTTTATGGCATGGAGGCGGTACTCCCAGTAGAGGTGGAGATCCCATCAATGAGAGTCGTGATGAAGGCCAAGTTGACTGATGCTGAATGGGTTCAGAGTCGTTATGACCAGCTAAACTTGATTGAAGAGAAGAGATTGACTGCCATGTGCCATGGTCAGTTATATCAGCAGAGAATGAAGAAAGCTTTTGATAAGAAGGTCAAGCCTCGTGTGTTCCGAGAAGGTGACCTTGTGCTCAAGAAAGTTTTGTCTTTCGCGCCCGATTCCAGGGGCAAGTGGACTCCAAACTATGAAGGTCCATATGTTGTTAAGAGAGCCTTTGCAGGTGGTGCTTTGATACTTACGACTATGGATGGGGAGGATTTCACTCGTCCTGTGAATTCAGATGCAGTCAAGAAATACTTCGCCTAAAAAAAATAAAAACTGAATAGCTCGCTAAGTTGAAAACCCGAAAGGGCGACTTAGGCAAAAATGAGCGTCTCGGTGGATTGAAAACCCGAAAGGGAGATCCAGGCAAAAGTTAGAGACACAAAAAATATATAATAATGATATATGTATCCCGCTAGATTGAGTACCTCATCCTGGGGCAATCTAGGTAAAAATTAGGGATTTGGCAAGTAACTGCATCCTGACAAGACTTTGTTCTACAACTGTCGTCCGTCAGAGACCCTTGCTCATTATCAGCCAAAGCTTCAAATACATCGAATTCAGAATTGGCGGAGAAATGGTCATTATGTTAAATGTAGCCCTTTTCCAATATATATCACCAATTTCAAATTTGTAAAGATCTATGGAGTCTTGCCATTCACAGACTACCATTCTATCAAATAAATTTGAGCCTTTTATCCAATTATTGGCACTCTTATCTGTTTCTATTCAACAAATGTTTTGCATGTTTTGATTAAGAAAATATCATTGTTTTAAACAATCAAATTTTTTATAAATTATTTTTAAACAAAGTGAACATTCACAATGACGAAAGGATACTTAGGAGATCCTTAGTGCTCTCCCAAGGGTGGTACGATCCCCAACAGGGTAAGATTTTTGTCCATATTCCTGGCATGACTGTATCTCCTCCCTCCGGAACCCCTTGTGGTTTATCCTACCAAGTGGATTGCTTGTTGAGAGTCACCTCTCTTCCCTTCAGCAGAGTAGCAATCTTTCTTCCTCAGCAGCTTGGATCTCTTTGGGCAAGAGCGATATTTGGTGGTTGATCCCGCTAAATCCTTTATCTCCTCGGATAGATTCCCCAGTAGAGTTGTTGGTGTGGTGGACCTTGTCTGTGATAACTCTCGTCCCCAGCTGGAATGATCGATGATTCATCCCTTGCAGAGCTCTTTGCTTCCTGGTATCTCTGATCCCCAGCAGATTGGATACTCCACGGTGAACTTGGCTTTTTCTCTTGAGATGTAGTACCGGGTGGTTGATTCCTGGACCTGGTTATGTTAGATATGTCTGTCTGTCAGCATACATCATACATAAACCATGCATATTCATGCATAATTATAACATTTAGATATTCATGTTGCATTCTTTGCCATATATCGTTGTTTGTTGTCTCCTACTATTTGGTGATATACTTCCCCGAGCAGATGTGTGTGTCTGATCTCTCCATATAGAGTCAGCTCCATAGGCAGAAAGCGTCTATCCTTTCTTCCATATTCCCCACCGGGTTATATCCTCGTGGATGTTGATTGTTTTTGTTCCTTCCCAACACATATATTGGGATGGTTTTCCCCACCGAGTTATATCCTCGTGGATGTTGATTGTTTTTGTTCCTTCCCGACACATATAATTGGATGGTTTTCCCCATTGAGTTATATCCTCACCGGGACAAGTCTTGATTTGATGTGCCTATCTAGTTTGATCCTAGATCGGTCTCTTGAGACTCTTTTCCTGTTTCCCCGCAGTAAATGAATAATGGCTTAATAATTAGTAATTATTATACCCGGCGGAGTCTGTGTTTCTCTACCCTCATACCGTTAGTGGTAAACCATATTTCTTCCCTTTTTGCAGAGTAACTATTTTTGCTCATCTTTAATTGGTGACAGTTATCTTCATCCAATATTCGGTGATGATATCCCCTCATCTGCTTGGGTAATTGCCCTGATTACGCAATTTATCCCCAGTGGGTCATCTCTCGTCTACCTTGTTGTTGTTGGTAACGATTATTTCTCCCCTGAATTGGTCATCATTATATACCTAGTTTCGGTATCCCGATGCCCTTTTCTTTTGGTCGATTTATCCTTCATTAACCCAGTAACCGGTTGTGGATAATCTTCCATGCGAGTATGTTATCTATGTTCTGACGGTAATAGATAATATATCTCATGCACTCTCGGGTCTGAAGCCTTTTGTTCTTCCCCGGTCGAGTAAGATTCGTATCCCCTTTGTGGAGTCGAATATCCATCCTGTAATCGAGTTTGCTTTTAGCCCTCTTTTGGATGATGAGTGTTTTGGGAATATTCCCCAATTCACACCTTGGTTGGTCACCTATTATATGCCCAATAATCGGTATCCCTGGTGTCCCTTCCTCCCTGCTTCCTATTATGACTTTTTGTCCCCTGTGGAGTCAGAATCCCTGAGTTGAAGTATACCTTTTAGGTTTTCCTCAGACGTTTTGAAGTTTTGATATCTCTCACCCTTATACCGGTCTTGGATATTCATCTCTTCCTGAGCATGTTGTATCTCTCACCCTCATACCTGGCGTTCAGATCACATGTCTCCTTGAACTTATTACCCAGTAACCGGTAATACCTCGTCCCGCTGCTTCCCCAGGAGTGTCCTTGTGGACATCCCCAGCGAAGTCCCTTAGTGGATTGTTTTCATCCGGATTTTATCCGAAGTATCCGCCGTGGATAGTTTTTTGTTGTATTGGCATATTCCCCAAGTCCTGCATCTTCGAGTCAGCTCGAGTCTTTCCATTGGATCTTTTCCCTTTGGAATTCTGTTCCCCACGCTTTGAGTCGTGACCTGCTCGCGCATTTTTATCCCTTTTCTATCCCCAGGGTCTTGGTCCCATGGAGTGAATTGCTCATATGGATTATCAGTGGCTTCTGATTTCTTTGCTTTTGTGGACACATATCTCCACAGAGTGCTACCATTTTTCATACCTACATTTGCATCATGAGGTCTCTTAGGGACCAAAATTCGTCTCTTTGTTATTATTTAAGCCCATTCTACCCCGTTGAGACGAAGATTTTAACCTTCACTTCTCCGGCTAGAATGACCTTAAATAGGGGCATCTGTAAGACCCCAATTTTGACCCTAAGATCCCTCATGGCATCATAACATTGCATTTGCATTGCCTCAAGGATCGTTAGCATCTTGGTTCCATTTGCCTTTGGGTGGGACTCCTTGTGATTGGTTTGAGATCACCAAGCATGCTTGAATTATACATCATTGTTTCTCTTATTTTTGTTTACTAACCAAAACCACAAAAATGTGTCACTAACATCTTTTGTTTGAAGCTTGAGTATCATCCAAGACACTTTGTGGATTCTATTTAGATGATCAGTCGACACAAGGGAATGGCTTGAGATACTTCCAACAGGTTCAAATGGGGTCTATTCGTCAGTCGAAACGTTAATCTTGAAGGAGCAAAAGTTTGTTCTTGAACTGTCATGCTCCCTAGGCGAAGCCCACGTGTTTAAAAAAATAAATAAATAAATAAATAAATAAATAAATAAATAAATTAAATATAATAGGAAAATTTTGGACTTAGGCCTTTCTCATTTGAGCCCACAGGTCCACAAAATCAGGTTATAAATTCAGAGTTTCAGTGAAACAAAATTTTATTCCATTCCTATTACCCTGGCAGGAAAAAGATAGTGAGAGAAGAGCTAACAGAGTTCAGAGCAACCTCCAGAGACTGAAGGGAACCCATCGGTAAAGAACCAATTCCCTCTCATATAAACCCTCAGATTGCTTTGCAAACCCAACCGGGCAATTCAATTTCATTGATCTCTCAAGTCAGGTTTGCCTTATTCCCATTACTTTATGCTTTGAAGTTGAATACTCTGAATGTATGAGGTATTATGGGTGAATTTGATACCCTTTTGATGCATGTGTTTGACAAGAGGTTTAGGCCTCCTACCCTTGGTTGCTTTTTGTGAGCGTTTTGTGAATTTTAATGGCATGATTCATGTGGTTACATTTTGATTTAGGGGCAACTCTTGGTTACCCTATCTTGTTTATCTAACCTGTTTGTTGAGTTTTGTTTTGTGAGGGCTCATATGACTCTTGCAGAGATGGTTTGCCTGGTGTTCCACTTTATTTGTGGGATACCACCTGGAGGTTCATTCCGATTACCTGTACTGACTCACTTTCTTTGATGGTGTTAGCTTGGAAGGATCTCAGGGTTTCCTTGTTCCGTTAATTACTGTTGCTTCGGATCTTTATCCGTGTGGTACTTTTACATTTTCCCGTATTTTTACCGCTTTCTTAGCTGGAAGACCTCGATAGGAGGCAATGTTTTGTGTGTTTACTTTATGTAGGTTCCTTCGTCTAGGACTTCCCTTTTTCCTGAGCGTTCCTAAAACGCAAACAAATTCATTGATTTTTCTTCTCCATAGAACACATTTACTCCTTCTACTACAGGCGAGTAAGGCTCCAAAGGTCGAGCATCCGGTAGATTGCGTAGTAACGTCGTTCCCCCCAAATCCAAACCCTTAACCCCGTAGTTAGTCGAACTACGTTTTGCTCTGATTTTCATCCCAGATGAGATACGTAGGCATAAGACGCGATGTCTTAGAGAGCACATTCCTCTTTAACCCATAGGTAGCCGAGCTACGAAGACTCTGATTCTGAGATTCAGATGAGATACGTATGCAGTGGATGCGACGTCCGTGCGAGTCATTTTCTTTTGACCCTTCTTTTAGTAAGTAGTACATTAGATAAACATACACGCTTTTCTCATCCCTTCAATCATGTTTGCACAAAAAAAAATTCAAAAAAAATAATAACAACAACCTTACAACAAATGTGAAAAGGGCTCCCTAGGAGTACCTAGGATGCTTTGGGTGCCTAATACCTTCCCATTGCATAACCAACCCCCTTACCCAGATCTCTGACATTTTTACTAGTTTTTGATTCGATAAAAATTTTAGGCTTTTGTTCGCTTTCTAACCATTCCTTTGGATAAATAGAAGTGCGGTGGCGACTCGACTTGTATGATTTACCTTGGATTTAGTCATTATCTCTAATGGTAACGAATACCCCGCTACATTAATGCATGTTAGAGATATGGTATAATGAACCATACTCCTAAAACATACCACACGTAAAAAGAAGAGGACAAAAGGGTGGACCTAATCTCATCCATACTTAGATTGGTTTATGAACCAATTAGCCTTAGGATATAGAGATATCATTGGTCAATGAAATGGATGGGATAGAATGAGATTGAAGATGAAGAGGGAGGGGAAATGAGACAAACACAAATTGGTCATGGGATGAATTTTATCAAATTAAAATCATTCATTTATTTTGGGAGATTAAATGTACATTTCATCAATCCCCTAAATCAAATGATTTTAATCCAACAAAGTCAAATCAACCTTGACCAAGGCCCAAACACAATAGTCAAACTTCACAAGTCAATAAAAATAGCTCAACACAATTTATTCATAATTAAACAATTAAAAATAAATTAAAAATGTATTAAATTAAATTATGTTTGATCAAAAACCTAAAATATCTTCAAAACACCTAATTAATGGCCAAGAGATTTATCTTAGGTCAATGAAGGTCAAAGGACCTTAGACAAAAAAAATCATAATCTTTGGAAAGTCAAAAGTATTTTTGGATCAATATTAAAACTAATATGAATTAATGAAAATAAAGAAATTAAAATGAAAATTTAGAAAATCAAAAATACGTGGACCATCTGATCTCCCTCATTAATTGAGGTGGCAGATCAGATGGTCCTAAACGCGCGTTCCATGTGGTCACTAGTCAATTGCGCAGCACACGTGGTAATCACAACCAACGCTCAAGATTAAAACAATTTGAATGGATCATGTGGTTCAGAGACTTGCCAACGCATTGTCGGAGCCAGAGCTCCGGTCTTCTTCTCCGGTGGACCTCACCGGACTGGTCCACTTTCAGCCATCACCAAAATGAAAAAAGAAAGACATGGATTTAAAGAAAAAATGCTCAGGAGCTTGAATCTGCCCTCAATTTTGTCCAACTCCAAGTATATAGGAAGATACAGGGAGTTGGATTTTGAGGATCATGACCTGAGTTACTTCGATTTAAGCTCTAAGCAACTCAATCTTGTTGTCTACATTGGTAGGACTTTAGGCAACCAAAAATCAACAAGAATAATGGAGAAATAAGAGAGAATCGGAGAGTGGAAAAATTTGGAAAATCACCTTCAATGGAGCTTCTGATTGGCACGATCTTGCTCTCAATTATGCTTGGCCTTGCTTCAGATGCTTGATGGAATAAAAATGGATCATGGAAAGGGATGCACCTTGGAGTTTCAATCTTAAAAATAGTGGGAGATTCAAACTCGAGTTTCAAAGAAAATATTCAAGCTTATCCTTTAATGGTGAGGGTTTAGGGTTGCTGAATCAAAGCTTGCACATGAGGTCTTTATTTTTGAGCAAGAGAGCTTCTATTTATAGGCCAATGTCAATGATATTTGCACACTTCCATTTTTGGCAAAAACTTGAAAATCTCTCTTTCATGCTTGCATGGGCGTGTGATAGGCCCATCAAGTGATGCACTTAGGTAAAAAAATGAGTGTAAGCCATGCTGAAATCATGTTGTCAAGCCATGCATTCGTGTATGAAAAGTGGAACTTGAAATCTTCCAAATGGTCCTTCAATTTAACACATGCACACATCATTCATCCTTTGTCCAAATAAGATGATTTTGGACTTTTTAGAAAGGTTTGATCAAGAGGAACAACTTTCATGTTGAACATTTTTTCATTTGAAGCTTGGATCATGATGAATTTTGAGGTGGAAGTTTGGAAAATCAAACATATCAAAAACATTTCTAAGTATCAAGCCATATGTTCACTTCTTCCACCTTGAATAACTTTTTCTATGGGCTTCAAATGAGAAACGTTCCTTCATCAAAGTTGTATATATTTCAAATCCCTTAAATTTTGTCACAAATTTGACCTCATTTGGAATTAGCATGAAGGAGTTATGCATTTTAGAAGTTGAGGAAAATCACTTGTTCAATGTTATTGGCCCAAAATGACCTATAATGTTTCCTCTTGGCATATGCATTTGAAAGTTGAATTTTCACTTCCTCTAAACATAAAATTTGAATTAGTCATCTTGAATTTGATAATGCAATTTTAATGGCTTTCATCTCATAAAAAATGAGTAAGTTATGATCTTGGGAAGTTGACCTTCAAATTAGGGTTTAAACAAAATGACCTATAATCTTTCACCATAGAAAATGAATGTCCAAGCAAAACTAGATCTTTACCTCAACATGCAAGTTGTTTGGAATGTCATTTAGAGTAACATTTCTCTTGAAATCAATTTCATATGATAAAAATTATAGGAGATGGGGTCTAGGGAACCCGAGTTTAGACCAGTTGATTTCGTCTGATCAACCACCATGAACCATCTTGCTAGCTTGACATTCTCTTGACTTTTGGGACTCATGGGATATCAAATATGAATAAGATGATGATATGTGAAGTATCCCTTGAAATATTTGATCAATTGGTGAAGAAACTTATTGAATAAGTCACACAAGATACCCAGATGAATTAGGGCTTCCAAGGCAAACAAGCTTCAAACTCTTGATGATTTCTTGATCAAAATAAAATGTGAAGATCATACGGATCCATATATGACACTAAGAGTCAATGTGGACCAATTCTTGATTGAGCTTCTTGCACTGAGGGTCTTAAACCCTAGATATGAGCTAGATATATCAAAGGTGAGCATACACACTACCTACAAAAGCAGTTAAACTATACAATGACATATTTTTGGTATTTTGGTTAGTAAATAAAGAAAAATGAAGTATGATACAATCAAATGTGCCTGGTGATCTCTCCCAATGCAAACCTAATGAATGAGGGGTAAGGAGGATGTCAATGTGTGATCCCGATGTTAATGCATATGATGAGAATAACATGAGGGATCTTAGGGTCAAAATTGGGGTCTTACAATGGTCGAGACTGCTTATATCATACATACTCCTTTCGTTGGAGGTTTCTCTATGGAGGTTCTATCACTTCCCCACTGATAGTGATTCTGGGCCATACTTTCGATAAGTTGATAAGCCTCATTGTAGGTTTTATCCATAAGTGCGCCACCTTCGGTGGCGTCTATTGTCAATCATGTGTTGTACAAGAGACCGTTGTAAAAGGTATGGATGATCAACCACTCTTTTAGACCGTGATGTGGAAAAAGCCTCCTCATGTCTTTGTATCTCTCCCAAGCTTCAAAAATTGATTCGTTGTCTTTTTGTTTAAACCCGTTTATTTGGCTATTAGCATAACCGTCTTACTAGGTGGGAAATATCGAGCTAAGAAAACTTTCTTCAACTCGTTCCACTTAGTGATATAGTTGGACGGTAGAGACTGGGGTAAGGCTCTAGCTCTATCTCTTAATGAAAAAGGGAAAAGACGTAGTCTTATAGCTTCGGGGTTGACACCATTCGCTTTCACTGTGTTTGCGTATTTCAAAAGCACTTGAAAAGTAGGTTCGGGTCCTCCGTGGGACTACCAGAAAATTTGTTTTGCGGTACGACTGACAGCAACAAAGGTTTTAGCTCGAAATTATTTGCCTCTATGGCAGGGACAACGATGTTGTTATGTGGTTCATCCTGCAAAGGGATGACATAGTACTTGAGAGGACGGTTTTGCGGTCCTTCGGCCATCTTTGGTTGCATGACTGGTTCAGGAATAGGGATATTGTAGCGGGGTTTTCGTTACCTTTAGGTTTATTGACTAAACTAAAAGTCAACATACAATTCGATTCGCCACCTCACTTTTATTTGTCCAAAGGAAAGGCTAAAAAGAGAACAAAAGCCAAGGTAAGAAGTTTTTCAAATCAAAAACTAATAAAAATGTCAGAGATCTAGGTAAGGGGGTTGGTTATGAAATGGGAAGGTTTTACGCACCCAAAACATCCTTAGTACCCTAAGGGAACCCTTTTTGCAAACATGTGTTGTAGGTTGGTATTTGTGAAAAGATTTGTACAAAAGATTGGGGGGATGAGAAAAGAATAGATTATATTTACGAATTTTGTTGTTTGAATGGATGAACCCATTGCCTACGTGCCATCACAAAGGAGGATCAAAACCTCGTAGTTCGGGGTAAAAATCTCAAAGAATTGGTGAATTGATTTGACCAAAAGCCTTAAGGTCTTTTGTTATCAAAGGGAGAAAACTCAACCTAAACCAACAATCCACTATGTGAGGAAGGCTTCAACATACTAGTGAGGGGTTAACCCTATCATAAGTATGGAAGACTTATAATTCAATCACTAAGGATGAGGTGAGATTTACATTAACCACGATGATAACTCAAACCTATGACTAATGTTTATGAAAAGGTTTTAATAAGGTGGCCATTGGAACCACAAAAACAACTTGAAGTGATTTATATTTACAAGTTAGACTTATTTACAAAATGAAGTCAAAGTTGGATTAATGTTTATTCATAATGATTATTTATGAAAAGAGTTTTGAAAAGTCAAAGGCATAAGGCCTAGGTTTCTAATTTGAAACAAAGTCAATGTTTGAAAGAAATGATTTTTGGCTTGGTTAGAGTGGGGAGAAGAAGAGAAGGGCTAGTCCTAAAGCATACAAAGATAAGAGGGGAAAGATAAACCTTTGGAGTTCCGTTTCTTGAAATCATAGAGATGATTCAAGATGCTCCTGTCCTTTGGACTTAGCACACACAAACAAGCAATCAACCAATTTTGGATTCAAGCTCCTAGGATCTCCATTTGGCGTGTCTCTTAACTTGGCTACTCATGACAATGGTCCTCTTTTCACAATCTCAATGTAGGATCCCTATCACACAAAAGCAAACATAAAAAAGTTCACAAACACAATAAGGGGAATGGACAAAGAATAAGTTTGGATGAGAAGTCCTTTAAGATCAACTTTGAAATTTAGCATTCTAAAGGCATGAGGCCTAGTTGCTCTTCAACAAGTTTTGCATTCTAAAGGCATGAGGCCTAGTTGCTCTTGAACTCCTTTAAGCATAGGTAAGTACTAATTCTAAGTCCTTTCTCCTTTTTGCATTTGGTTCACACAAAACAAACACAAGATAACAATATATTTATATACAATAATGAGCTTAAATGAGCAAAAGAAAAATGACATAAACATAAAATATGTGCTTAAGTGAGCAAAGTGAAAATTAATATGAATAATGAGCAAGAAATAAATGACATTAAAATTAAATGGCAAGAAATTAAATGCTCAAATTAAAGTTAGTAATTAGTGTAGTTATGTTAGTTTGTCATAAGACAATGTAGCGCTATGTTAAGCAATCGTAAGTGGACTAATGTAGTAGTCATACCTATCTGAGGTCGGTTAATAAAAATAAAGGCAAAGAACATAAGTTAGAGATCATGACTAGTAAGCCAAGTTCCATAAACTTTCCATGCCAAAACAAAAGGGAAGGGCCTTGTATTGTCTTTAGGTTATTTTCTTGACCAAGAAGCAGCCTATCTTGGACACAAAACAACTCACTTGATCATGGAACAAGTTGAGTTTGGTTTGGATCAAAGAAGGTTAAACCTCTCATTTGTCAAGATCAACCATAAGAACTTAACTCATTGGCCATTGATGGAAAGAAAGGGATGAAGATGAAAGGGAGGGGAAAAGAATACATCAATCAAATCCAATTGATCAAATGTGGATCAAACCAACATCAATCCACACCAAACAGAAATCAAATGAAGGTTACAAGTCAACAAGTCAACAATAATTTTTTGGTATTTTTTTGAATTAAAATAAAATGCAAATAAAAAATAAACAAATAAGGTCAAACCTCAAATTCAATTCAAATCAACTTCAACAAGTCCAATTAAATTCTCATAGGTCTAACATGGTCAAACAAACTTTGACTAATTTTCTCATCAATTTTTGAAATCAAAAAGCAATTAAAAACAATTAAAAACAGCACAAAATGGATTAAAATCTCAAATAAATCTCAAATCAAATAAGAAATTGATGAGACTATTTTTCATTGACTTATCATGATCCATAGATACTATAAAAATATTTTTGGATATTTCAAAAGTCAGAAAGTATTTTAGAATGAATTAAAACTATTAAAAACCAAATAATTCATAAAAAATATTAAATGAAGTCACAAAAATAATTAAAAATCAAAATATAAAACTAGATTTTTCAAGAAATTTTTTGGAATTGGTCTCATATTTTTATGACTTCAAATAATTTTTTTAATGAATTTTTGAAAATAAAAGGAATTAACTGAAATTAAAAGAAAATGGAATAACTAGAAAAATCCACCGCCACAGGATGGATTCATTAATTGACGCGGTAAGGCTGGATGGCTCAGATCATGGAGAACACGGTGCAACCATGTCAAGCGCGCAACATTTTGAATTAAAATAAGTAAACACAATGGAGGATCCAGATTAGAACGTGGAAACATAATCCAAGGGCCATGAAGGTGTACACGTGGTGATGGTGGTGGAAACCACCATCTTCTCCGGTGAACCAACAACCTCTGGCCACCAGTTGCAGAGAAAAAAAGCTTTAAAAAAATGGAAAATAAGGACATGAAATTGAAGCTTGTGTGATGGAGATCAACACTATATCCATGGATCTTCCTCACTCTTCCTATATTGAGAGAAATGTGAAGTGGAAGATCATGGTGTACCAACTGTAAATGCACGAAATGGAAAATTGAAACCACCATTGGTTTGCCTTAAGTGTGAGGACTTCAGAAAACCACACAAACACAAGGATACTACATTTAATTGCAAGTTCTAGATCTAAAAAGTTTGAAGGTATACCTCTGAATTGAAGCTCTTCAGGTCACGATTCCTTCAAGATCTTGGCTCCTCTTTGCTCTAGGGATGCAGTGGAGATGAAAGGTTAAGGAATTAAGCTTTGAAGATCAACTAATGATGTTGAATTTCAAGGTCGAAAGTGAGAAAAAAATTCTGAAAAATTCCTTTGGTATGGTTATGGTTTCAATGCTGCAGCAATTCAGATCTCCAAAAGGTTGATGAATGAATGAGAGGGAATGGTTATTTATAGCTGAAATTGGTTGTGCATCATGCTTCCCTCGTGTGCATGGCATTTGAAATTTGCTTGCATGGGCCTATGCAAGCATGTAGCAGGCCCAATGATGGATGAAACGTCTTGTTGATACCACATGGAATGGATTTGGACGTGTACATGAAAGGGAATCATCTTGCATGCCAAGTTACATCATGAAATGCCAAAATGCACATAAATGAAGAGTTCTTCGAAACTCCCAAATGGTAAGTCCAAAAAAGTAATGTGACTAATGGTTGGAAAAACCTTGAAATAAGGAACAAAAGTCATGTTGGGAAAAAATTCATTTGGTATTTGGAAATTAATGAAAACTGGCCTGGAAGATCCAAGTACAAAACATATTCAAAGTACTTTGAAAATTTTCCCAAAAAGAAAGCTTAATCAAGCCCCTCTATTTTCATGATTCAAGATTCAAATGGAAAAACCTCCAACATCAAATTTGTATATCTTTTCAAGATGATCAATTTATACTCAAAGTTTACACCATTTGAATTTTCTATGACAAAGTTATGGGCATTTGAAGTTGGGTACTTTTTCAAATTCAATGAATTAGGTCCAACATGACCTATAATGTTTTGTATTATCACATGTATTTCTTTTATGATTATGAAATTTGGTCAAACATAATATTTTAATTAGACATCTCAAGATTTCCAATTCATTTGGCCTCACTTAAAAATCATAAAAATTAAGGAAGTTATGTCCTTGGTAAGTTGACCCAAAATTAGGGTTTAAGTCAAAATGACCTATAATGTTTTGAAATTAATGATGACCTTACAAGTTTCAAATGTATTTTTTAAGAACATTAAAGTTGTTAATATGGTTCTTAAGAACATTTGTTATCTTGGGGTCACCTTCATTTGACAAACACATCAATAGTTATATCTCAATGATCCTCAGTTTAGTCAGATGACTTGACTGGTCAACTTCTCAAGGCCAAACTTCCAATTTTGATGAATGAATGATTGAGGATCCTAAAATAGGCTCATATATGCATAAAAAAATGAATTAAAGAACTTCCCTTGATTAAATTTGATCATAGGTTGAGATTGCTTCATGGACAAGGCACAGTCAAGGCATAGTGGAATTAGGGTTTCCTTGGGAAACAATCTTCAAGCCCTTTGGGTTATCTTGATCAAATTGGCAAATTGAGATACTTGGGAGACATATATGGTGATTAGGATCTTTGTGGACCATTCTCATGCTTTTTATCATCTTCATCTAGCCATTGCATTGGGCTTAGGAGCCTCCTAGGAGCATTGGAGCACATGATCACTTGAGCTTCAAAACAAAAAGAGTTAGTGACATGTTTTTGTGCTTTTGGTTAGTAATCAAATAAGAAAAGCAATAATATACAATAAAAACATGCTTGGTGGTATCAAACCACTCACACAAGTCCCAACCCTAGGGTTAAGGAGCCAAACATGCTATGATCCTTGAGGCAATGCACTTGTGCAATAACATGATGCCATGAAGGATCTTAGGGTCAAAATTAAGGTCTTACAGATGCCCCTATTTAAGATCATTCTAGCCGGAGATACGAAGGTTAAAATCTTCGTCTTGACGAGATAGAATGGGCTTAAATAACAACAAAGAGACGAATTTTGGTCCCTAAGAGACCTCATGATGCAAATGCATGCATGCAAAATAAAATCTTCATGGTGAATAATCGCCACGAAGGAAAAGAAATCAGGAGAAACTGAAAAATCCATAGGAGTAACACACTCACTAGGGAGATAGAGACTCTGGGGGGAGATAAGGTAAAAATGCGTGAGTAGATCACGATTTGAAAACTTGCTGGGAGACACGAAGGGATTCCACAAAAATAAATCGATGGAAACACTCGAGTTGACACAAAAATGCATGTATTGGGGAATATGCCAATACAACAAAACTATCCACAAAGGAACATCTGATAAAAATCCGGACTCATACGGGGATGTCCACAAAGGACTCAACTGAGGAAGAAACAACGAGATATTACCGGTTACTGGGTAATAAACTCGGAGAGAGACATGTTATCAAAATGCCGGTTACTGGGTGAAAGAACGACACGCTCAGGGAGAAAGAATATCTAAGACCGGTATAAGGGTGAGAGATATCAATCATCTGAAACATCTGAGGAGGACCCAAAAGGCACATCTCAACTCAGGAAAATTTGACTCCACAGGGGACAAAAGTCATAATAGGGAGCAGAAGGAAGGGACACCAGGGATACCGGTTATTGGGGCATATAATAGGTGACCAACCAGGCGTGAATTAGGAACAAATCCAAGACACTCATCATCCGAAAGGAGGGCTGAAAAAGCAAACTCGACTTACAGGATGGGCATTCGATTCCACAAGGAAATACGAATCTTACTCGACTGGGGAAGAAAAAGACTTCGAATGAAGAGCACATGAGATATATTATCTATTACCGTCATAACGTAGATAACATACTCACATGGAATATTATCCACAACCAGTTACTAGGTTAATAAAGGATAAATCGACCAAAAAGAAAGGACATCCGGATACCAGTTACTGGGTATAAAATGATGACCAATCAGAAAGAGAAATCATCATTACCAAACAAGGGTAAATGAAAGATGACTCGCCGGGGATAAATTGCTTGACAAAAGCAATTATCCAAGAGAGATATCACCGGTTACTGGGTGGTATACTCAAAAACGAAGGAATATCAATACCGATTACTAGGTAAAGAGAACCAACAAAGAGGAGATTACATCTACCGGTTACTGGGTGGACACTGGGTCATCATTGAATGTGTTGCCAAAGTCCACTCTTGCAAAATTGTCATATCAGAGGCCTCCCATGTGGCAGAGTGGAGTGGTGGTGAAAGCTTTCGATGGGTCCCGTAAAACTGTGATTGGAGAGGTTGAACTCCCAGTCAAAATTGGACCAAGTGATTTCCTGATCACCTTCCAGGTCATGGACATTCACCCATCATATAGTTGTTTTTTGGGAAGACCATGGATTCACGAGGCAGGCGCCGTGACATCCATCCTACACCAAAAACTGAAATTTGTCAAAAATAAGAAGTTGGTGGTGGTAAGGGGGAGAAAAGGCTCTCCTGGTTAGCCATTTGTCTTCCTTTTCTTACATAGATGCAGAGGATGAAGTTGGAACTCTATTCCAAGCTTTATCTATTGTTGAGCCTACTAAGAAAGGAATTTCTTCATTTGCATCCTATAAAGATGCTAAGTTGGCCATTGAGCATGGTGCAACTACTGGATTGGGGAAAATGATTAAGCTGGAAGACAACAAATCCTGGGCTGGCATAGGGTACTCTTCTGGCGTTTTCAATAAGCATGGGTTGTTCAAGAGTGGTGGATTCATCCACACTGGTCAAGATGGGGAAGCTGCTGCTATTTTGGAAGAAGATGTAGAGGAAGTTTCTGGCAACTTTGTCATCCCTGGAGGGGTCTGCAATAATTGGGTTGCTGTTGATGTTCCAACAGTTATCCATAAGTCAAATTAATGTTCATTGTGTTTAAAAACCCTCCTCCCATGCCAAAAGGAGGAGTGATGACATTGTTGGCTCATAAATACAATGATATTTTCATTCAATAAATTCATGTTAAATGTTTGTTTTTCCAATTATTTTCCCTTTTCGCTTTTGCATGAAAATTGGTGATCACACAAAACCCTAAAAATAAGAATAAAATCAATCTTTTCATCTGCATAGTGATTTTCCTTGTCTGAATTCTAAAATCTTTTTATATCCGAAATAATTATGCAGGTTGATCAAACCCATTGAACATAATGATCCAACACCATCTCCCAAATTTGAGTTCCCTGTATTTGAGGCCAAAGAAGATGATGTTGAAGAGATTCTTGACGAGATTACCCATCTACTTGAGCATGAAGAGAAGATCATTCAGCCGCATCTTGAGAATCTGGAAACAGTCAACTTGGGGTCTGAAGATTGTGTGCGAGAAGTGAATATTGGGGCACTTCTGGAAGAATCTGTTAAGTAGGGGTTGATTGAGTTGCTACGAGAATACGTCGACGTCTTTGCCTGGTCGTATGAAGACATGCGTGGTCTGGATATTGATATCGTGCAACATTTCCTGCCTTTGAAGCCTGAGTGCGTGTCTGTGAAGCAAAAGCTCAGAAGAACTCATCCCGATATAGCAGTGAAGATCAAAGAGGAAGTTCAGAAGCAGATCGATGCGGGGTTTCTGGTGACTTCTACATATCCTCAGTGGGTGGCCAATATTATGCCCGTGCCTAAGAAAGATGGAAAAGTCCGAATGTGTGTGGACTATAGAGACTTGAATAAAGCTAGTCCGAAAGATGATTTCCCTCTACCACATATTGATATGTTGGTAGATAATACAACTAAATTCAATGTCTTCTCATTTATGGATGGATTTTCCGGATATAATCAGATTAAAATGGCACCCAAGGATATGGAGAAGACAACATTCATCACACCTTGGGGAATATTCTGTTATCGAGTGATGCCCTTCGGTTTGAAGAACGCCGAAGCCACGTATCAACGAGCTATGACTACCTTGTTTCATGATATGATGCACAAGGAGATCGAGGTATATGTTGATGATATGATTGCAAAGTCAAGAACGGAAGTTGAACATGTAGAGCACTTGTTGAAGCTTTTTCAACGTTTGAGGAAGTATAAGCTTCGTTTGAATCCTAACAAGTGTACATTTGGAGTCCGTTCTGGCAAGTTATTAGGCTTTATTGTCAGCGAGAGAGGTATTGGGGTTGATTCTGCCAAGGTCAAAGCAATACAAGAAATGCATGCGCCCAAAACTGAGAAGCAAGTCCGAGGTTTTCTTGGCCGCTTGAATTATATTTCCAGATTCATATCCCACATGACAGCCACATGTGCGTCGATATTCAAGCTCCCCCGGAAAGATCAGTCTCATGATTGGACCGAGGATTGCCAAAAGGCCTTTGACAGTATCAAAGAATATTTGTCTGAGCCTCCGATTCTGTCTCCACCTGTGGGAGGGAGACCATTGATTATGTATCTGACAGTTCTTGAAGACTCAATGGGTTGTGTTCTTGGTCAGCAAGACAAATCAGGGAAGAAAGAACATGTTATCTACTACCTGAGTAAGAAGTTCACTGAGTGTGAGTCTCGATATTCGATGCTTGAGAAAACATGATGCGCTTTGGCTTTGGCTGCTAAGCGCTTACGCTAGTATATGTTGAATCATACGACTTGGTTGATATCCAAAATGGATCCAATCAAGTATATCTTTGAGCAGCCTGCTTTAACTGGGAGGATTTCCCGTTGGAAGATGTTGTTGTCTGAGTATGATATTGAGTATCGAGCTCAGAAAGCCATAAAAGGTAGTATCTTGGCTGACCACTTGGCACATCAACCGATTGAGGATTATCAGTCAGTTCAGTATGACTTCCCAGATGAGGAAATTCTGCATTTGAAAATGAAAGATTATGATGAGCCTACGCTTGATGAAGGGCCAGAGCATGGTTCCCGATGGAGCATGGTGTTTGATGGCGTTGTAAATCAATATGGAAATGGTATTGGGGAAGTGATTATTACTCCTCAGGGTACACATTTTCCTTTTACAGCGAGGCTAACTTTCAAATGCACGAATAATATGGCTGAGTATGAGGCTTGTATCATGGGATTGGAAGAATGTATTGATCTTAGGATCAAACATCTTGATGTTTATGGTGATTCGACCCTTATAGTTAATCAGATTAAGGGTGAATGAGAGACGAATCAGCCTGGCCTTATCCCATATAGAGATTATGCGAGGAGGATTTCAACGTTCTTTACTGAAGTTGACTTCCATCATATTCCTCGAGATGAGAATCAGATGGCAGATGCTCTTGCTACACTTGCTTCGATGATTGTGGTTAGACTTTGGAATGAAGTTCCCAATATCATTGTGATGCGCTTGGACAGACCAGCTCATGTATTTACAGTAGAGGAGGTGCAAGATGATAAGCCATGGTATTATGATATCAAGTGCTTTCTTCAAAACCAGATTTACCCACCTGGGGCATCTGTGAAAGATAGAAAGACTTTGAGGAGATTATCAGGCAGTTTCTACCTCAATGGCGATATGCTTTACAAGTGAAATTTTGACATGGTTCTGCTCAGATGCGTGGATAGACACGAAGCAGACCTGTTAATGACTGAGGTCCATGAGGGTTCATTTGGTACTCACTCCAATGGACATGCCATGGCAAAGAAGATGTTGAGAGCAGGCTACTATTGGCTGACAATGGAGTCTGACTGCTGCAAATATGTGAAGAGATGCCATAAGTGTCAGATTTATGCGGATAAGATTCATATTCCCCCGACACTTTTGAATGTTATTTCATCACCATGGCCTTTCTCCATGTGGGGAATTGACATGATTGGCATGATAGAGCCGAAAGCGTCCAACGGTCACAGATTTATTCTCGTAGCAATTGATTACTTCACCAAGTAGGTTGAAGTGACGTCATACGCAAATGTGATCAGGCAGGTGGTTGTGAAGTTTATCAAGAATCAAGTCATATGCCGTTATGGTGTGCCAGATAAGATCATTACTGACAATGGATCTAACTTGAACAACAAGATGATGAAAGAGTTGTGTAGCGAGTTCAAGATAGCACATCATAATTCTTCCCCTTACAGACCCAAGATGAATGGGGTTGTTGAAGCTGCTAATAAGAATATCAAGAAAATTGTCCAGAAGATGGTTGTTGCGTACAAAGATTGGCATGAGATGCTGTTATTTGCTTTGCATGGATATTGTACATCTGTCCGCACTTCAACAGGGGCAACCCCTTTCTCTCTTGTTTACAGCATGGAGGTTGTGCTCCCAGTAGAGGTGGAGATCCCATCAATGAGAGTCTTGATGGAAGCCAAGTTGATTGATGCTGAATGGGTTCAGAGTCGTTATGACCAACTGAATTTGATAGAAGAGAAGAGATTGACTGCCATGTGCCATGGTCAATTATATCAGCAAACGATGAAGAAATACTTTGATAAGAAGGTCAAGCCTCGTGTATTCCGAGAAGGTGACCTTGTGCTCAAGAAAGTCTTGTCTTTCGCGCCCGATTCCAGGGGCAAGTGGACTCCAAACTATGAAGGTCCCTATGTTGTTAAGAGAGCCTTTTCAGGAGGTGCTTTGATACTTACAACTATGGATGGGGAGGATTTCACTCGTCCTGTGAATTCAGATGCAGTCAAGAAATACTTCGCCTAAAATAAAAACAGAATAGCTCGCTAAGTTGAAAACCCGAAAGGGCGGCTTAGAAAAAACAAAGTGAGCGTCTCGGTGGATTGAAAACCCGAAAGGGAGATCCAGGAAAAAGTTAGAGACATAAAAAATTAATATGTATCACGCTAGATTGAGTACCTCACCCTGGGGAAATCTAGGCAATAAATTAGGGATTTGGCAAGTAACTGCATCCTGACAAGACTTTGTTCTACAAGCTGTCATCTGTCAAAGATTCTCGCTCAGTCATCATCAACTGAAGCTTCAAATACATCGGATTCAGAGTTGGTGGAGAAATGGTCATTATGTTCAATGTAGCCCTTTTCCAATATATATCACCAATTTCGAATTTGTAAAGATATATGGAGTATTGCCATTTGCAGACTACCATCCCATCAAATAAATTTGAGCCTTTATCTAATTATTTGCACTCTTATTTGTTTTAATTCAACAAATGTTTTGCATGTTTTAATGGAGAAATATCATTGTTTTAAATAAATAAATTTTTCATAATTTATTTTTAAACAAAGTGAACATTCACAATGACGAAAGGATATTCTGGTACATCTTTAGTGCTCTCCCAAAGATGGCATGATTCCCAACAGGGTAAGACATTTGTCCATATTCCCAACATGATTGTATCCCTTTCCATCAGAGCCCGTTTGTGTTTTCCTCCCGAGCAGAGTGGTTGATCTTTCCTTCAGCGGAGTAATGATCCTTCCTCCTCAGCAGATGTGATTTCGTCAGTAGTACAGTATATGGTGGTGACCCTGGAAACTTTTGTCTGGCGGTTGTTCCCCAAAGAATTCCACCCTCTCCTCTGATAATTTCCCTAGTAAGTTGCTTCTACGGTGGATTTTATCAATGGGGTGATCCTGTCCCCAGCTGGAGTGACTGATGCCCATCCCCTACAGAGATCTTTGTTTCCTGGTATCTCTTGCCCCCATCAGATTGGATGTTCTCCAGTGGGCTTGGTTGTCTCTCTCGAGATGTAGTACCGGATGTTTGTTCATTGATTGTTGGACCTATTTGTGTTAGATATGTCTATTTTGTTAGCACTCATCATACATAAACCACACATATATGCATAATTTTAAACATTCAAATATTCATGTCACATTATTTGCCATAAATACCTTTGTTTGTTGTCCCCTGCCATTCGGTGATACATATTTCACCAAGTAGATATTTGTGTCTGATCTCCCCATGAAGAGTCAGCCCCATACTAAATGACACTCAAGGAACACGATTATGCAAGAAAATTGAGGTGTTATGTGAAGAAAATTCAAATTTGGATTGAGAGAAAAATTTGGAGGGAAATGAGATTCTAGATCTAGAACTTGTAAAAACTGAACAATTCTGTTACAATTAAGCTTATATATGACATGTTAATTACTTTGCTAATGATAATTAGGCTTGGCTAATGAGAAGTTAATGAGAAATAAGGTGTATGACCAAATTGCAAAATGTGTGGTGCATGGAGAATTTTACACGTGAACAGTGCCATGTGAGTGTATAAAACCATTCAAAATCATTTCATGAACACAATTGGATTGGAATTAAGCATGTATAATGCACCAAATTTAAATTCTTCATTTTCCCTCCAAAAAGCTCATGCATGGCCAAATGATCATGTGATATTATTTCATTCAATGCAATGATGGATTTGGAAAGTATTGGTCATGAGAAGCAATATGCAAAAAGAGTGGTTCAAATTGGAGTTTTGGATCAAAAGTTATGGCACTTTGAAGTTTCATGTACACTTAGTGATCATTTGCTAATAACTTCTCAACCCTTCATCAGATACTCATGATCTTGGACTTTTTTGAAATGGGAGAGAAAGATCTTCAACTTTCATGTTGACCAAAATTTCATTTTAAGCTTATTTGATGTTGGAAAGTCAAGTTGAATGTGGTCCAAAAACTTGCCATTTTTGGAAACTTTTGATTTGGCTTCAAATTCTTCAATGTAGATGTTTGACATGATAAATAAATCTCTTTTGGACATGAATGAAGTGTCTCAAACCATTTCTCCACCTCATAGCCCTTAGTTGACTGTACAGTTGACTTGTATGGGCCTCAGATGACCTGGACATGCACTGATGACTTTGGGCCTTTACCACTTGGTAAAGTTGCTTCAAAATGAACCTTGGCTCATATAAGATCTTTAAATCATGTGGCCTTCATATCAAGGAAAAACTTGCTCCTTTTTGCACTGATGAATCCTCTTGATGCCAGTTCTTATTGATATGGTGCAATGCAATATGTAATGTGCAATATGTAATGTTAATGACCTAAAACATGAAATGAATGCATGAATGGGGGGTGCAAATTTGAGGTGCTACAACGTGGCGTATGTAGACCATGACGTCACCATAGAATAATTTGATAGCATTGTTGCAAACATTACTGCTTGCAACAATCTGAGTTTCTGTGATGTTGATCTCCCTGAGGAGGGAAGAGACCACAATTTGGCACTTCACATCTCTATGAACTGCAAGGATGATGCCATGTATAATGTGCTGGTAGACACTGGATCATCGCTGAATGTGTTGCCAAAATCCACTCTTGCCAGACTTTCATACCAGGGGCCTCCCATGAGGCAGAGTGAAGTGGTCGTGAAAGCTTTTGATGGATCCCGCAAAACTGTGATTGGCAAGGTTGGGCTCCCAGTCAAGATTGGACCTAGTGATTTCCAGATCACTTTCCAGGTCATGGATCTCCACCCATCATATAGTTGTTTGTTGGGCAGACCATGGATTCACGAGGTAGGCGCCATGACATCCACCCTACACAAAAAGTTAAAGTTCGTTAAGAACAAAAAGTTGGTGGTGGTAGGGGGAGAGAAGGCTCTCTTGGTTAGCCATCTGTCTTCCTTTTCTTACATTGATGCTGAGGATGAGGTTGGGACGCCGTTCCAAGCTTTGTCTATTGCTGAGCCTTCTAAGAAAGGAACTTCTTCATTTGCGTCCTACAATGATACGAAGTTGGCCATTGAGCATGGCGCAACTACTGGCTTAGGACAAATGATCAAGCTGGAAGATAATAAATCCCGGGCAGACATATGGTACTCTTTAGGCACTTTCAACAAGCATGGGTTGTTTCAGAGTGGTGGCTTCATCCACACGGTCGAAGATCAGGAAGCTACTGCTGTTGTGGAAGATGATGCATAGGAAGATTCTGACAACTTTGTCATCCCTTGAGGGGTCTGAAATAACTGGGTAGTTATGGATGTTCCAACAGTTGTCCATAAGTCCACGTAATGTTCATTTTGTTTAAAAACCTTCTCCCATGCCAAAAGGAGAAGTGATGACATTGTTGGCCCATAAATACAATGATATTCATTCAATAAATTCATGTTAAATGTTTGTTTTTCCAAATTATTTTCACTTTTTGCTTTTTGCATGAAATTGGTGATCACCATAAAACCCTAAAAATAGAATAAAATCAATCTTTTCATCTGCATAATAATTTGCCTTGTTTGAATTCTAAAATCTCTTTTATATCCAAAATCATTATGCAGGTTGATCAAACCCATTAAACATAATGATCCAACACCATCTCCCAACTTTGAGTTCCCTGTATTTGAGGCCGAAGAAGATGATGTTGAAAAGATTCCTAATGAGATTACCCGTCTGCTTGAGCACGAAGAGAAGATCATTCAGCCACATCTTGAGAATCTGGAAACAGTCAACTTGGGGTCTGAAGATTGTGTTCGGGAGGTGAAGATTGGGGCACTCCTGGAAGAATCTGTGAAGAAGGGGTTGATTGAGTTGCTACGAGAATACGTCGACGTCTTTGCCTGGTCATATGAAGACATGCATGGTCTGGATATTGATATCGTGCAACATTTCCTACCTTTGAAGCCTGAGTGTGTGCCTGTGAAGCAGAAGCTCAGAAGAACTCATCCTGATATGGCAGTGAAGATCAAAGAAGAAGTTCAGAAGCAAATTGATGTAGGGTTTCTGGTGACTTCTACATATCCTCAATGGGTGGCCAATATTGTGCTCGTGCCTAAGAAAGATGGAAAAGTCCGAATGTGTATGGACTATAGAGACTTGAATAAAGCTAGTCCGAAAGATGATTTCCCTCTACCACATATTGATATATTGGTAGATAATACAACTAAATTCAATGTCTTCTCATTTATGGACGGATTTTCCGGATATAATCAGATCAAAATGGCACCCGAGGATATGGAGAAGACAACATTTATCACACCTTGGGGAACATTCTGTTATCGAGTGATGCCCTTCGGTTTGAAGAACGCTGGAGCCACGTATCAACGTGCTATGACTACCTTGTTTCATGATATGATACACAAGGAGATCGAGGTATATGTTGATGATATGATTGCAAAGTCGAGAACGGAAGTTGAACATATAGAGCACTTGTTGAAGCTTTTTCAGCGTTTGAGGAAGTATAAGCTTCGTCAGAATCCGAACAAGTGTACATTTGGAGTCCGTTCCGGCAAGTTATTGGGTTTCATTGTCAGCGAGAGAGGTATTGAAGTTGATCCTGCCAAGGTCAAAGCAATACATAAGATGCCTGTGCCCAAAACTCAGAAGCAAGTCCGAGGTTTTCTTGGCCGCTTGAATTATATCTCTAGATTTATATCTCACATGACTGCCACATGTGCGCCGATATTCAAGCTCCTCTGGAAAGATCAACGTCATGATTGGACCGAGGATTGCCAGAAGGCCTTTGACAGTATTAAAGAGTATCTGTCCTAGCCTCCGATTCTGTCTCCGCATGTGGAAGGGAGACCCCTGATTATGTATCTGACAGTTCTTGAAGACTCTATGGGTTGTGTCCTTGGTCAGCAAGACAAATCAGGGAAGAAAGAGTATGCCATCTACTACCTGAGTAAGAAGTTCACTGATTGTGAGTCTCGATACTCAATGCTTGAGACGACATGTTGTGGTTTGGCTTGGGTTGCTAAGCGCTTACGCCAGTATATGTTAAATCCTACGACTTGGTTGATATCCAAAATGGATCCAATCAAGTATATCTTTGAGAGGCCTGCTTTAACTGGGAGGATTGCCCGTTGGCAGATGCTGTTGTCTGAGTATGATATTGAGTATCGAGCTCAGAAAGCTATTAAAGGTAGTATCTTGGCTGACCACTTGGCACATCAACCGATTTAGGATTATCAGTCTGTTCAGTACGACTTCCCAAATGAGGAGATTTTGTATTTGAAATTGAAAGATTGCGATGAGCCTACGCTCGACGATGGGCCAGAGCCTGGTTCCCGATGGAGCATGGTGTTTGATGGCGTTGTAAATCAATATGGAAATGGTATTGGGGCAGTGATTATTACTCTTCAGGGCACACAATTTCCTTTTATAGCAAGGCTAACTTTCAAATGCACGAACAATATGGCAGAGTATGAGGCCTGTATTATGGGATTAGAATAGTGTATTGATCTTAGGATCAAACATCTTCATGTCTATGCTGATTCGGCCCTTGTTATTAATCAGATTAAGGGTGAATGGGAGACGAATCAGCCTGGCCTCATCCCATATAGAGATTACACGAGGAGGATTTCAACTTTCTTTACTGAGGTTGACTTCCATCATATTCCTCGAGATGAGAATCGGATGACAGATGCGCTTGCTACACTTGCTTCAATGATTGTGGTAAAATTCTGGAATGAAGCCTCCAATATCACCGTGATGCGCTTGGATAGACCAGCTCATGTATTTGCAGTTGAAGAAGTAAAAGATAATAAGACATGGTATTATGATATCAAATGTTTTCTTCAGAGTCAGATTTACCCGCCTGGGGCATCTGTTAAAGATAAGAAGACTTTGAGGAGATTATCTGGCAGTTTCTACCTCAATGGCGATGTGCTTTATAAGAGGAATTTTGACATGGTTCTGCTCAGATGCATGGATAGACACGAAGTAGACCTGTTAATGAATGAAGTCCATGAGGGTTCATTTGGTACTCATTCCAATGGACATGCCATGGCTAAGAAGATGTTGAGAGCAGGTTACTATTGGCTGATAATGGAGTCTGACTGCTGCAAATATGTGAAGAAATGCCATAAGTGTCAGATTTATGCAGATAAGATTCATATTCCCCCGACACTTCTAAATGTGATTTCATCGCCATGGCCTTTCTCTATGTGGGGAATTGACATGATTGGCATGATATAGCC
The DNA here is from genome assembly GCF_024323335.1 of Lathyrus oleraceus. Lineage (NCBI taxonomy): Eukaryota > Viridiplantae > Streptophyta > Magnoliopsida > Fabales > Fabaceae > Lathyrus > Lathyrus oleraceus. The sequence goes on along the minus strand of NC_066582.1, from coordinate 28,249,348 downwards.
AAAGGCGTCCAACGGTCACATATTTATTCTCGTAGCTATTGATTACTTCACCAAGTGGGTTGAAGCGGCGTCATATGCAAACGTGAACAGGCAGGTGGTTGTGAAGTTTATCAAGAATCAACTCATATGTCTTTATGGTGTGCCAGACAAGATCATTACTGATAATGGATCTAACTTGAACAACAAATTGATGAAAGAGTTGTGTGGCGAGTTCAAGATTGCACATCATAATTCTTCTCCTTATAGACCCAAGATGAATGGGGTTGTTGAAGCTGCTAACAAGAATATCAAGAAGATTATCCAGAAGATGGTTGTTACGTACAAGGATTGGCATGAGATACTGCCATTTGCTTTGCATGGATATCGTACATCTGTCCGCACTTCAACAGGGGCAACCCCTTTCTCTCTTGTATATGGCATAGAGGGTGTGCTCCCAGTAGAGGTGGAGATCCCATCAATGAGAGTCTTGATGGAAGCCAAGTTGACTGAGGCTGAATGGATTCAGAGTCGTTATGACCAACTGAATTTAATTGAAGAGAAGAGATTGACTGCCATGTGCCATGGTCAGTTATATCAGCAAAGGATGAAGAAAGCCTTTGATAAGAAGGTAAAGCCTCGTGTGTTCCGAGAAGGTGACCTCGTGCTCAAGAAAGTCTTTTCTTTCGCGCCTGATTCCAGGGGCAAGTGGACTCCAAACTATGAAGGTCCATATGTTGTTAAGAGAGCCTTTTCAGGCGGTGCATTGATACTTACAACTATGGATGGTGAGGATTTCACTCGTCCTGTGAATTCAGATGCAGTCAAGAAATACTTCGCCTAAAATAAAAACAGAATAGCTCGCTAAGTTGAAAACCCGAAAGGGCGACTTAGGCAAAAATGAGCGTCTCGGTGGATTGAAAACCCGAAAGGGCGATCCATGCAAAAGTTAGAGACATAAATGAATATATATATATATATATATATATATATATATATATATATATATATATATATATATATATATATATATATATATATATATATATATATATATATATATCCCGCTAGATTGAGGACCTCACTATGGGGCAATCTAGGCAAAAATTAGGGATTGGGCAAGTAACTGCATCCTGACAAGACTTTGTTTTTCAACCGTCGTCTGTCAAAGATTCTCGCTCAGTCATCGTCAACTAAAACTTTAATCACATCGGATTCAGAGTTGGTGGAGAAATGGTCATTATGTTCAATGTAGCCTTTTCCAATATATATCACCAATTTCAAATTTGTAAAGATCCATAGAGTCTTGCCATTTGCAGACTACCATTCCATCAAATAAATTTGAGCCTTTATCCTATTCTTTGCACTCTTATTTATTTCTGTTCAACAAATGTTTGCATGTTTTAATTGATAAATATCATTGTTTTAAATAAAGTTTTCATAAATTGTTTTTAAACAAAGTGAACATTCACAATGACTCAAAGGATAATTGGGACACCTTCAGTGCTCTCCCAAGGATCGTATGATCTCCAAAAGGGTAAGACATTTGTTCATATTCCTAGCACATCTGTGTTTCTCTTCATCATCTCTCAGATTGTCTCCTCTGCGAGCATAGAAGAAGGTTATGCATCACCAAATTCCCTAGAGAGTCTAGAGCTTTGGTCCTGATTTGTTTAGAGAAGTATATCTATAACACCACCCAGATCCCCTGAGAATCTGGAGTTTGATCTTGATCTTCTAACTCCCCAGTGAGGCTGGATCTAGCATCTCAGTTATCAATTATATGGTTGTCATTCCTTGTGCGGATTGACCTAAAATCCCCTATAGATTGATAAATGGATATGCTATCTTTTTGAGGAAGTTGGTTTTCCCTCATTCAGGTTGGAAATCCTCCGCAGAGTGAGCAGGAACTCTCCTCATGAGCAGTTGGTTTGTAGTTTATCCCCTGTGGATTCACTTACATTAATCTCCAGCAGGTTTGCCTCTTGTTCATCCTCAGCAGGATTGTTCATCTTAGACTTCCCCAGTCCGGTCACCAGCAGGTTGTTCCCAGTTGAGCGCCTACAGTTTCCCCTTAGCAGAGCGGGTGATGGAAATGTTTATTTTCCTATCCCCAGCGGAGCGTTGTTTCCTCTCTCCTCAGCAGAGATTGTTTCTCCAGCTTTATGAGGAATTGTGATGGTTTTTGAAACTTTTGTTTGGTGGTTATTCCCCACAGAGTTTCATCTCTCTCTTTGTTAATTTCCCCAATGGAGTTGCTTCTACGGCGGATCTTATCTGTGCCTAACTTCCCCCAGCTTAGGCTTTGCCTGATTTCAGTTGGCGTTGGAACTTCGAGGAAGATGTGTTGATTCCTTCCCTAGAGGAGTGACTGGTTCTCCTTCTCCATAGCAGAGGCATTTCCTTCTGTGATTAGGAGCAGGTATGTTGTTTGATGTGCTTCTGTTTGGCGGTTGTTCCCCATAAAAGTCCACATCACCCCCTGATAAGATCCCCAGTAGTTACTTCTCTGACTGATCTTATCCATGTATCTGCTTACTGTTGGAAGATCCCCAACTTTGGTGATTGTGATCCCTTGCTTTTTTCCTAACAGCAGTCTTCGATTCCCGGTGATCCTGTTTGTTCCCCTAGCAGTGATCTTTGTTCCTGGCAGCGATCTCGCTCGATCCTCAGTGGTGGTCCTTATTCCCCTACAGAGATTGGTGTTTCCTGGTATTGGTTGCCCCCACCAGATTGGATTTTCTCCAGTGGGCCTGGCTTTCTCTTTTGAGATGTAGTACCGAATGTTCGTTCATTGATTCCTGGACTTGTTTGTGTTAGATATGTCTGTTTGTCAGCATTATCATACATAAACCACGCATATACATGCATAATTTTAAACATTCAAATATTCATGTTGCATTCATTGCCATATATATTTGTTTGATTATCTCCTACTATTTGGTGATATATATTTCCCCAAGCAGATGTTTGTGTCTGACCTCTCCATATAGAGTCAGCCTCATAGGTAGAAAGTTGTCATACCCCAAAATTTGACCGTTGGTATTACAAGGCATTTTTAAGGCACCCCAACTTATTTTGCAAGGCATTGATCTCAAAAGAGCAAAGGCCCAGCTCACAGATGGCCAAATCCAGAAAATGGCCCAAACTGGCTTGCTCGCTAGGCGAGCAAATCCTTCGCCTAGCGAACCCCTCGCTATACCGCTCGCCTAGCGAAGCTTGCGGATATCAGAAAATTCTGGGCTTCATTCTAAGCCCATTAGGTCACAAAAGGAGCATTATAAATAGCCAAGCTTCATTCAGGAAAAGGGGAGCAGAAACGAAACGAAGACGGGAGATAGAGAGAAGGCGCAGCAAACCCTGAAGGCTAACTCAGAGGATTCGGAGCAACCCTAAAGGCAAACCCTGAAGGAACTCGGCGGCATCAAGGTTTACCACTACCCAATTCAATCCGATTTGCCGATTCACAGTCGCAATTCAATTGCAAACAGGTTTACCTTGTTATTACTGTCTTATGTTCTTAATTTGCATATGGCATTATGATTAAATTTATGAAAATATCTTAAGTTTGGCGTGTGAATTTTAGTATGTACCTGAATACCCTAAATGATTAACCATGTAATTGCTGTAATGAAAGCCATAAGGCATAAAATTGGTTGAAATTATACTGATATCAAAACCAGAATCCGCAGCCGCTCGCTAGCACATCGCTGAGCGAGTATTCGCTAAGCCTTCGCTAGGCGAGGCAGGAGCGAACGTGACAGTAGCTGACTTTTCTGTTCTGATTTTTCACTCATGTTTTATCATAGCCATGCATCATTTACCCGACCCTATTTACTGTTGTGATCTTTTTTTTGTGGTGTAATCCCCGATTGCACCCTGATTTGGTGTTCTGACATGTTTTGTTGAGTTTTGTAGAGGTTCACATATCCCAGGAAAAGATTGCTTGTTAGGTATTCCACTTTATTTGTGGGATACCCTTGTGGAGATTCATCCTAAATTACCTAGTTGATTTTAATATGGAGATTCATCCTAAATTACCTAGTTGATTTTAACGTGGAGATTCATCCTAATTATTTAATCGATTTTAATGTGGACTTAATTACCTAATTGATTACGGCTATCTAATTAATTGTAAAACTTTGCCTTTAAATAAGTGATCTTGGACCTCTCTTTGTTACCCTACGATTACGGTATTATGGTCATGTCCCGCGAATATGGGGATACACTTAGCAAAGACCCTTCGGTTAAATCATCATAGTCCCTCGAATGTTGCCTTTGTCCCTCGATGACCCTTCGGTGTAGCCTACGGTTAAATGATGATGGTCCCTTCGAACGCTAAGGTATCCTCACAATTGTTGCCTTCAACGACCAATCGATGACCCTACGATGACCCTTTTACATCCAAAGGATAAAACTACTTCTCAATAGTAAGGACAATTTTACCCCCCTAAGGACAGGAAATGCCCATAACGACCTTGGGTAGGTATAACTCCTAAATGCTTAATCACTACTTAAAACATTTTCCATATCTCACACTTTGCAAATACTAGAAAATCACCACTTGGTATACATTCATACTAGAATCATTACCAAGTTATATTTTTCTAAAACCACTTTCAAACGAGATAAATACTTTGTATACATTCATACGAGAATCATTACAAAGTTAAACTCTCTTTTCAAAACATTTTCTAAGCCGTTCACAAATACTTTTTCAGACAAACATAAGTGATCAAGCAATTAAGAGCCCATGGATAACCATGGATACAAAGGGTGCTAACACCTTCCCTTTGTATAATGTACCTCCCGAACCCAAAATCTAATTAAGGTCTTTCCTGTTCTTTTCCACCTTTCCTTATTGGATAAAAGAAAAGTCGGTGGCGACTCTTGCTATCCGCGACATTGCGATAAAAAGCAAAAACACAAAAAGTCAGTTCACCGTATGACAGAACTGGCGACTCTGCTGGGGACTACAAAGAGAGGTCATCTTAAAAAAAAAAAAAGGTCACTTATTCAAATTGTCGGATTTACTTTTAAGGGATTGCTTGGGTATTTTTGAGTGAAAGATCCTACACCCGGATCTAGTGTACCTTAGGTAAGTAGCAATAGATCATCGCGACTATCCGGCGTATACTGGAATGGTTAAAATGATGGCTACGGTTAATGTGACACTTTGGATGTCCTGATGTTCCTCATGCTTACTTGAGGAAAAATTTGGCTTCCGCGTGGTGTCATCAAAGCATTAACCAGATCTTTAGAACCCTAATTCACTCATCCTAGCCATTAGAAAGTAGTGAGATAACTGACTTCGGTTCCGACTGGGGTCGGTTGAGACTCGATACTACACTCTTTGAGATTGGACTTTAGGGAAGCTTCGGTCAACCACTTGGTGTTGCACTGAAGTGAACTTAAAGGAAGGTCAATGATTGGAGATCCTTCTAGAACCCGGTTACTATTCTAGGACAGGTTGAACCAACCAAACTTCAGTGGGGAGGGTACTTACCTATGGAACTCATGCAAGCCTTAAAACCTAGGGATGATTGTTGTGTGACTTGCTTGTGCTTGTCATTTACATAACATCATAACATCATAACATCATAACATCATAACATCATAACATCATAACATTATACTAACCATTTCAAGGACTTAGGGATTTAGCTTTGCTCTGTTAAACAGGTTATGGCTTCCAGGAAGACCATCCGGATCAATTTTGTAGCCATCTCCCCTCAACTCAAGGATTTAGTGTCAGAACTTCCTGATCAGGCCCAGTTCATCAAGAAACATGGTTCTCTTCTCAATTTGGTTACCACTGGTTTCAAAGAAGATATGATGAGAGTTTTATTCCAGTTCTTTGATCCTAAACATCATTGCTTCACATTCCCAGATTATCAGTTGGTACCCACATTAGAAGAATTCTCCAGACTGCTTGGGATGCCTATCCTTGATCGAACACCTTTCAGCGGTTTGGAGAAGATTCCGAAGTCTGAAGAGGTTGCCGCAGCTTTACACATGACAAAGTCCGATATTGAAACCAATTGGGTAACAAGAAGTGGAGTTAAGGGTTTACTTGCCAAATTTCAGATAAATAAGGCCCGAGAATTCTTAAAAGTTATGAATGTCCATGCTTTCGAAGATGTCCTAGCATTACTAATCTATGGTTTGGGGTTATTTCCTAATCCAGACCAATTCATAGACATGAATGCTATTAAGATATTTCTCACTCATAACCCTGTGCCTACCTTGCTTGGAGACATTTTGCATTCCCTTCACACCCGTACTATGAAGAGACAAGGGACTCTCATGTGCTGCATACCTTTATTATCCAGGTGGTTTATTTCGCACTTTCCTCAATCAGTCTTGAAGAATGAGCAGAATTTGAAATGGTCTCAAAGGATAATGTCGCTCTCCCATTCAGACATTCGTTGGTGTCCTCATCTCAAAGAAGATGTTATCCTCATCGATCGTTATGGAGAATTCTCTAATGTACCACTCTTGGGGATAAGAGGAGGTATTACTTACAACCCAGCTTTAGCCCTACGCCAGTTTGGCTATGCTCGAAGAGATGGTCCACATGAGATAATTATCCAAGGCGCCGTGTTTGACTATGACAACGATTCCCAAGGTCTCCGCCAAAGGTTTGTACGAGCTTGGGGCATGGTGAAAAGAAGTACTTTAGGACAGAAAAACTCTATTCCTATGGAACCTTATCTCAGATGGGTACGCGCCAGAGCTTGTGCACTTGTCATGCCATATCTTGCAATCGGACCTCAGATTGTCGAACCAGAAGGTGAAGGTGGTATTCCTCAGATCATTCCTTATCCAGATATGCCTACCAATGTTGAAGAACTGAAGAGATCCTGGATCCAGTTGAGAGAGGAAAAGGATACTTTTGAGACTCAGTTCATTGCAGAAAGGAAGAAAGTGTTAGAACTTACCAGTCAGCTTAATGAGGAACGAAGACTCAATACATATCTTCGCCCAAAAAGAAGTCGCCCCTGGGAGACTTGAGCTTTCATTGTATTTTTATTATTATTCTTTTTGTAATGAACATTGATTAAAGAAATTAGTAATAAAAGTTTCTCTCTTGTTGGTGGTTTACGCAAAGTTAAATTCCAAAAGTCCTTGAAAACATTTCATACATTGCATAGCATAACATTGCATAACAGGTATTCTCAAAGATCAATATTCTTACGGTCTTCCTTCTAAACAGAAACATGGCCCTCGAACAAACTGTCAAAGACCTCCAGGCTCAGAATGCTCAATTCCAGGAGATGATGTTAAGCTTATCCAAGGGGCAGGAGGAACTGAAGGCCCTCTTGCTCGAGAAGAAGAAAGACCAGAAACCTGTGAGTTACATTAACCCGGGAAGAAGGCTTAAAGGACAGACTGCAGGAGTCAAGATTAGAATTCCGAAGGATCAAGAAGAGGGGACAGATTCAGAAGATGAGAATGCTGATCCTTTCAGCCAGGAGGACGAAGATGAAGACTATGAGAATGAACAGTACTCTCCAAAAGATGACAAGTACAAATTTCTAGAAGAACGTATGCTAGCTATGGAGGGTCAGAAGGCGCCCGGTCTGGATTTCGAAAGCTTGGGACTGGTCTCTGATGTGGTCATTCCTCGCAAATTCAAGATCCCCACGTTCACTAAATACGATGGGGCATCTTGTCCTCAGAAGCATCTGAGAGCTTATGTGAGAAAGATTCAGCCGTATACCACTGATAGGAAGCTATGGATCCATTTCTTCCAAGAGAGTCTGTCTGGCACACAGTTGGAGTGGTATTACCAGCTCGAGAGCTCTAACATCCGCACCTGGACTGATTTAGCGACAGCTTTCTACAAACACTACCAGTATAATTCTGAATTGGCGCCTACTCGGATACAGTTGCAGAGTATGACTATGGGATCTAAAGAAAGCTTCAAAGAATATGCTCAAAAATGGAGAGATTTGGCTGGCAGAGTCAAACCCCCTATGACTGATCGAGAATTAGTGGATATGTTCATGGGGACACTGACTGGTCCATTCTACAGCCATCTACTGGGAAGTTCTTCGTCGGGTTTCACTGACCGGATATTGACGGGGGAACGTGTTGAAAGTGGTATTCGAAGTGGAAAGATACAGGCAACTACCTCCGAAAGCACCAGAAAGACCCATCAGGGAAAGAATGAATCAAATGTTGTGTACGGTGAAAGGAGTCATAACAAGAAAAATCATGACCATGCCGTTGGAGCAGTTACGATTGCAGCACCGCCATCTCAAAACTTCCAGCACAGGCAAGACAGGCCAAGAAGGCAGTTTACTAAGATCAATATGACTTTAGCACAAGCACTGCAAAGTATGCTAAAGGCAAATCTAATTACCCTCAGAGGCCCTCCTGCAAATGTTAACACTGCTTCTCCTCGTTACAATCCTAATGCCAGGTGTGCATATCACTCCGATAGCCCTGGGCATGATACAAACGATTGTTGGTTGTTGAAGAATAAGATTCAGGATATGATCGATGCTGGAGAAATTGAATTTGACCCACCAGAAACTCCTAATGTCATCACTGCTCCCATGCCTAATCATGATAAGACTGTTAATGCTGTGGAGGGTTATTCTCACATTTCTAATGTAGCTGACTTAGCATCTCCTCTCCTGATCATCAAAAAGAATTTAGTGCAAGCTGGTTTATTTCCAGGTTGTGCTGAAAATTGCGATCTCTGCATACTCCGACCCAATGATTGTTTGGAGTTGAAGAATGGTATTCAACAGCTGATGGATGATCGTACAATTCTCTTTGGAAAGGTTCCTAAGGCGGGGAACCCTATTGAAGAAATATTTATGATTACCAGGTCCAAAGTTCCAGTGAAGATTACCGCTACTAGGGCGCCTGTGAAGATTACTGCTGAGCCCAAGGTAGCTCCCCTAATCATTACTGCACCTGGCCCAGTGCCATATTCCTCAAGCAAAGCTATTCCGTGGAATTATGGAGGAGATGTTTACATCCATGGCGTAAAGCAAGTTGATAATTCTACTAATCCTAATGGCATTATTGGGACTAGTAAAATTACTCGAAGTGGAAGGATATTCTCTCCAGAAATCTTACCTCCTGCCCTTGAAACTCGAGGAAAGGAACCAGTCCACCCTTCTCAGTCAGAGACCCCGGTCGAAGTTACTACCGAAGATGTTGCCAAACAAGAAATGGAAGAAGTGCTGAAAATCATCCGCAAGAGTGATTTTGATGTGGTAGAACAGTTGGGGCATACTCCGTCTAAGATCTCGATGTTATCCTTGCTGTTATCTTCTGAATCTCATGCCAACGCGTTGATAAAATTCTTGAAGACCGCCCATGTACCTCAGGAGACATCTGTCGACCAGTTCGAAAATTATGTCGCTAACTTGGCTGTTGACAATGGCCTAGGCTTTTCCGATGCTGACCTGACACCAGCAGGAAAGAATCACAATAAAGCTCTGCATATCTCCATTGAGTGTAAGGGGATCACTTTGTCTCATGTGTTGATTGATAACGGCTCTTCTTTGAATGTGCTGCCGAAAGTCGTGCTTGATAAACTTGACTGTAAAAACACCGAACTAAAACCTAGTGACATTGTGGTACGTGCTTACGATGGTGCGAAGAGTGTTGTCTATGGCGAAGTAGTTCTCCCTATCAAGATAGGACCTCAAGTCTTCAACACTACCTTTCACGTGATGAACATTCGTCCTGCCTATTCCTGCTTGCTGGGACGCCCTTGGATTCATGGGGCCAGTGCTGTAGCTTCGTCCCTCCATCAAAAGCTGAGGTATCCAATAGAGGGCAAGATTGTCACCGTGTGTGGAGAAGAAGAATACATTGTCAGTAGTGTACATGCCTTCAGATACGTCGAGATGGATGGCGAATTCTTTGAGACTCCTTCTCAATCATTTGAAGTAGTTCCTCCGACTAGTCCTGTCCTTAAGCCAACTTCCCGTGTGCCCAAGGTTATTCGTGCTCCTCCTGCTATGATTTCTTTAAAGGACGCTCAAGCCGTGGTTGAAAATGGTGGTCGTACTGGTTGGGGTCAACTGATTAACGTACCATACAAGTCTGACAAGTCTGGCCTGGGATTTAGCTCTGAGAAGAGGGCCAAAGATCACATTAATGTTGTAGAAGATGCTGATAGCGATTGTGACCTGGATAGCTGGATTTTCCCAACAATTGGTGACGGACTCAACAATTGGAAGGCTGAAGACACTCTCCCGATTTCCTTTAGTCAGGAGTAATTGTTATTATCTATTTTAGTGTTGCAAATTTTTTTTAGTTTTTACAATCGAACTTCTTAAAGCATTGTGTCTAAGCCCGGGGCACAATAGCTAATTTGTTAAGGGTTTTGTCATTTTCATAAGCATATTCACATTCAATAAATCAATGGACTTTTTGCATTCAAATATTGCGCTCTTTATCTTTCCTGTCATCTTCCAAACGAGTTATGTTTTCTTACACACACTCACGTAACGAATTGCAGATCCATACCCACTCTGGATCCTGTTGATAATAGTTCTACTACTGTTCATTATGACTTTGAAAATCCGATCTACCAAGCCGAGGATGGAAGTGAGGAATGTAAGACCCCAATTTTGGGCCCTAAGATCCCTCATGGCCCATATCATATCATATCATGGCCTCAAGGATCACTGCATGCCCTAGTTTCCCTCCTAGTGGGTAGGTTGCCTTGTGAGTGTGGTTCTTGATCACCAAGCATGTCTTGCATTTGTATATTCTTGCTTTTCATATGTTTATCATTCCAAAGTACAAAAATATTGTCATTCTAACCTTGTTGCTTGCAGTTGAAGCAATCATCAGCAATTAGGTCAAAATCAGTCACAGTCAGTCATTGCAGTGGATGGTGGCCATTCTTGCAGAATTTGGGCACCATGATCAATAATCAAGAGTTCATACAACTTGGGACATCATTTGAAATCAAGTTCTCAAGGAATTAGGGTTTGGAATTCATCAGAAGTGGTTCAATCATCCAAAACCCTAGAAAAGTCAACAAAAGTCAAACTTGGTCAACTGTGGATTTAATCAGTGATTTGATGGATAGAATTGATTTTAAGGAGTTCATTCATGTCTATACAAGCCTCATATATCATGCCAAACCTCATCATGGAAGAATTTGAAGCAAAATCAGAAATTTCCCAAAATAGAAAGTGGACCTGTAATTTCAACTGCCAAAAATGGAAACTTCTTGATCTTAAACTTACATCATGATACAAGCTTCAAATTAATTTTTGCCCAACATGAAAGTTGAAGATCTTGTTCTCCCATTTTCAAAAAGTCCAAGAACACTCAAATCCCATGGATGGTTTGCAAGATATGATCAATTCATTTTCATAATTTCATGAACTTCAACAAGCCATATCTCATGAACCACAAGGCCAAATTTGATGGGGTTTTTTCCCACAATCTCCATTTATTCCCCTCTTTCCAAAAATGCATTCATCATGAACCAAAACCTTACCATGCAAAATGCCATTTTTGGACTTGACTTTATTTAATTCAAGTGAGTTGCAAAAGTGACTTTTTGAATTAAATGTTTTTAGACATTTTGGCCATTTGGGATCTGTTTAGAAGGTCATTTGCAGCCTGTTTTGAGGTCCAATTCGTGCAGAACCATGCACCTCCATGTTCATTTGTCCAAAATTAGCAATTGGCCATTTCACTTCATTTGAACTAAACATGTTTAGCACTTCATTAAGCAATGCTAAACAGACATATATAAACCATTTTCTGTCATTTCTAAACCTAGCAGCAGCCTCCCACGACCAGAATTATTCATTCTCTCAAATTGCATTTTTCACACCTTTGCATTTTCGGCCAAAAGCTTCAAACCACACGAGCTACTCTTGCTTCCTTCATCACCTAGCCATCATTTGGAGTTCTTTTGAAGCATCAAACCACCACTGCACAGCCATTTTCGAGCTCTGTTTCTTCATGGACCTTCAATGGTGAATCGAGATTTGGAAGTTTCCAGGCATCATTAAGCTAACCTACCTCAAGTATCCATCATTTCACAGCATAAGGAACACCTGTTTGCACTTGTAACATACAAATAACAACTGCTCCACTCTTTGCTTCAAATTCAAGTAAGTGCTCGACCTTCTTCATTTACCAAATTATGAGCTGCTTTAGATAGATCTTTTAATGCTGAATCCATTGCAACTTGTCTCACATGAATTGGTTAACTATGTTGTGAGAAATCTGGATTTTCTTTTTTATGTTCAAACTTGTTTTCAATCGATTTGCTTGGATGTTGATGATTTAATGAAAACCATAGCTAGATTATGACTGTGCTTGGTTTGTTGGTTCGATTGATATGCATGTTCATGGTTTCTGGGTGAATCGTTTTTTTCATGCTTGAATGATGAAGATGAAGTTGCAGTGCTTAAACCCTAAATCTGCCCAGTAAATTCGCATGAATCTATATTTGGTTTGTTGTTAGCTGATGTTGCATGATGATAGTGTTTCATGGCCATGCTTAATCGTTCATTCTGGATATGTTTGTTGTTCATGATTGATGGTTGAATGTTGTTGAAACCCTAAAGAAAGTTGCCCAGAACTCATGAACTATGTTTGGCTGTTGCTATTGGTCTTATTTGCATGAGAGATTTACTGTTTCGTGGCCAGGCCCTTTGTGCATTTCTAGTTGGAATTTATTTGTCATGATGTTTGCTTGCACTTCCAAAACCCTAACTGCATTTCCAGAAATCTGAGTTTCATGTGTTGTTTGGTTTGCTGTATGATGTTGCATGAAGTTCATTATATCACTGCCGTGCTGTTATGTGATGCTGGTTGAATTTTGTTTGTTGATGTTGGTTGCATGAAATGCCCTGCTGCTGCTAAAACCCTAGTGACCATTTCCCAGAATTCATATGCGATTGGTTGTTGTTGTTGGTTTTTCTGCATAAGTACTGTTCCATTGAGCACCGACCGATCAAAACATTTGGTTTCATTGGCCTAAACGCTGCGTTTTGCTTAGTTGTTGTGATAATTGCAAAATTGCCATTCGGTCAACATGTTGACTTACCTTACCATGTTCTTTTGCTCATGTTATTCCAATTGTTACCTCAATTTCCAAAATTCATATTTCACTCGTTTCAACTCCAAAAATCATGGAATTTTTTGCATCATGTCCTGTTGAATGTCTATTATTTTATCATGATTTTTGCTGAATTTTTGGTTGGCTGGATTTTAAATGGTATTAGGTTTCTTGTCATGTATGCTTATTTGATACCTTTTGCTAAAAACCTTGTGTAATGATGAGGATGTATCCAATGACCCTGAAATTTTTTTGTGGTTAATCTACACTCATTCATGCTTGTTTTGATGTAGAGTTTGTGCATTTATCATATGTGGTTTGTGGGATATGAATTTTTGAAGTAGGGTGTGACAATTTGTGTCACACCAATGATATGCAAGTTCATGATTTTTGTTGACATGCTTCCTGACCTCCAATTAATGTGAAATTTTGCATGAACCTTCTCTTACGTGTCTAGTTGACTTGTTAATTTTCCTGGAATTAATCATGGCATTTCCAAATTGTTTGAGATTTTTCTTCCCTGCCTAGTCAAATGTTGACCTTGTGTGATACATCTTGCCATTTCCTTTGTGAAATTCTCATACTTTATTGGATGATCATGAAATTTTACATGTGCATACTAGACATCTTGAGCTTTGCATTGGTGTTGATCCCATTCATTTCTCATCTGTTTTCATTTTGTTATGATTTTTTGAAGTTGACCCATGAATGTTTGACTTCTTTGTGCATGATTGAAATTGTTTTGACTTCCTGATTTTAATTGACCACCCTCCCATGATCCAAATGAGCTGAAATTTGATATGTATGCCATGTTATGGATTGTGATTGACCCTGAATTATTTGATAATTTTTGGAATTGACTATGTTTGGTTTTGAGCTAAGTATTTCTGTTGACTTCATTGAGCATATTCAAATTTGCTTTGAATTCATGATTTTCATTGACTGCCTTCCACTTGTCCAATTGTGATGAAATTTTACATGCTTACCATGCTAAGTGTTAGGATTGATCATGAATTATTTGGTGATTTTTGAAAATGTTTGAGTTGACTTTTGATGCAAGTCCTTCTGTTGACTTCTATGTGCACCAATTTACCATGCTTTGCCTTCTTTTGTTTATGAAATCATGATGATGAATGATATGCATGTGGGACCAATTGAGTTTGCTTCTTGATTGTTTAAACTTGATTTTGGTTGACTTTAATTTGCTGTTTTGACTTTCTCATTTATTTTTGACCCTAGGCTTGTCCTAGTGGTCCTTTTGGCTTATGATTGAGTTCATGTTTCAGGTTAAGCAACAATGCCTCAAAGATCATACAAATTTGATTGAGCTTGATTATATATATCATGTGCTAACCTTTGTTTTGTAGGTGGTATGACTCATATTATTTGAGTCTTGTGCTTTGCACACTTGTTTCTCTGTGTTGACTGTTGAGTCCATTCCTTTTGTTTTAACTGTTGAACTGTGTACTGATTTGTTTGACTATTTCAGGTACCCTTAGTTGCTTAAGTTCTTTGAACTTGCTTTGCTTTGCTATTTAGCAATTTGCTTTGAGGTAACCCCTCTTTCTTCATGTAGTCTGGAGACCCGGCCTGTTATTTGGCCGGGCAAACTGTCTGAAGTCCTCCTTAAGAGGCAATGCTTGTGTGTGTTTAATTTTGTCCCAAGCAGGAAAAGTCCTTCAAGTAAGGCAATTGGTAGATCAAAGGGATAAGTAGCCTATCCCCTACTATTCAGTGAGTCTTCTCATTGCTCCCATTACATGGTTGTAGCATTGAGATCAAAACCCAAGATCTATAGAGTCTAATGTGGAAAGAGCTCCATCTTTCTGAGCTCCCACACTTTCTTATATTTGATGCTCTCCCTGATCAGGGATAAGAGCAATGAGGCACACCCCTCATCTCCTTTCATCTGCTTCACCTTAGCCTCTAAATGGCAAGGTTAAGAGCAATCTTTGACCCTATTCCAGTTGGCCTCAGTGCCTAACCCTCTTGTATGAGCCTCCTTGTTTGGATATAGACGGTGCTGTTTGATTCTCATTGCTTGATTGATTGCTTCATATGCACATGTTTGCTTGTATGCTCCATGCATTTATCATCATCATTAATTGCTCATTAATGCACAATCATCTCATTTGTCGTTGTGATATTGTCATTGTTGTTTGCCCATTGAGGACAATTGTAAGTCCATCTCTTTGGCCATTGTTCCTATGATATGGAAGGATAGAGTGTAAGACCTCATTGGTCACTCATATCTTCTGTTGCTTTGTTTGTATGTGAGGATGCAGTTATAAGTCCCTGTAAGTTGGCATCTGCTTTTCCTGTGATCATAAGTTGGTTTATCTGTTTGTACGTGAGGTTGCAGTTATAAGTCCCTGTAAGTTAGCATCTGCTTTCCTGTGATCATAATTTGATCTGTTTGATTTGTATGTGAGGAGGCAATTATAAGTCCCTGTAAGTTGGCATTTGTTTTCCTA
The DNA here is from genome assembly GCF_024323335.1 of Lathyrus oleraceus. Lineage (NCBI taxonomy): Eukaryota > Viridiplantae > Streptophyta > Magnoliopsida > Fabales > Fabaceae > Lathyrus > Lathyrus oleraceus. The sequence goes on along the minus strand of NC_066582.1, from coordinate 28,233,832 downwards.
TGATCATTTGTTGCTTTTGTTCTTGTATGTGAGGATCCATTGTAAGTCCCTGTGATGTGGCATTGGTTTTCCTGTGATCATATGTGGAGTTAACCTAAGTCCAGATAGATTGGCAGTTAACTTCCATATTTCATCTTTGTTTTCTTCTGAGGAGATTAGTGTAAGACCATTGAGTGGCTTCTGATATCCTGTTCTGTTTTAGGAGACTGGTGTAAATCCATCTATTGGTATCCGGTATCCGTTTTCTGTTTGTGAGATTGGAGTAAGACCATTGAGTGGCATCCGGTATCATCTGTTTGTTTATGTTATTATTGTTTATTGCCCATTCCAAAGGACACACTTGAATCATTTTCTATATGATCTCAAGAAGTGAACCTTCTAAGAAGTTTTACAATCCATCTCCATCCATTCATCCCCATTATGTCCTAAACCTTTTCACACTTTTGCTTTGCAAGTTGAAATAAGTGTTGTGCAAACATCTTCATGTTTTTCTAACTAAAAACCTGGACCCAAGTCCTTGACTTTTTTTCCAAACTCCATTTCATAATACTTCTTTGAATTAATCTTAATCATACTTTGACTCCATTTTCATAATCACAATCAATTAACTTCACTCATTCACTTGTTTTGGCTTTGTCCATTGTTAATCTTTTCATACATGAGCTAGAGGTTTGATTTATCTTAGTGGTTGATGTTAATCTCACCTTCTGTCTTTAGTGATTGAATTGTAAGTCTTCCTTGCCTATTATAGGGTTAACCCCTCCCTGGCAAGTTGAAGCTGTTCTCACATGGTGGACTTTGTTGTTTGTATAAGGTTGAGTTTTCTCCCGTGGATAACGTAAGACCTTAGGGTTTGTGTTTAAAATTGAACCCAACTAACTTTTGGAAATCTTTTAGCCGAACTACGGCGTTTTGATCCTTACCTTTGATGGAAGGTACGTAGGCAGCGGGTTCATCCGTTCGAACACAAAAATAACTAACTTGTACATTCTTTTCTCATCATCCCAATCATGTTTGCACAATACTTATGTCATAACAAATAACAATCTTTTACAACAAGTGTGAAAAGGGCTCCCTAGGAGTACCTAGGACGTAGTGGGTGCCTAACACCTTCCCATTGCGTAATTTACCCCTTACCCAGAATCTCTGATCTTTTTATTAGTTTTCTATGTGTAAAACTTCTTAGGCTTTTGTTCGCTTTTTAGCCAGTCCTTTGGATAAATAAAAGTGCGGTGGCGACTCGAAATTTCATTGTATCTCTTGCTTATGGTTTAATCGATAAATCATATAGCGACGAATACACCGCTACAAGGAGGATTGTGAAGTACCTGGAGAACTTGCCAGACTATTACTGCAAGAAGAAAGAACTATACAGCCGCATGAAGAGTCAATCGAAATTGTAAACCTGGGTTCTGAAGTGGACAAGAAAGAAGTCAAAATAGGAGCAGGCTTGGAAAACAGTGTCAAAGGAAGATTGATTCAGATGTTACATGACTACATAGAGATTTTTGCCTGGTCCTACGAAGACATGCCAGGACTGGATACTGACATAGTAGTGCATCGTTTGCCGACGAAGGAAGATTGTCGTCCCGTCAAGCAAAAGGTTCGGCGCATGCGTCCTGAAATGTCTGAGAAAATCAAAGCCGAGGTTATGAAACAATTTAATGCAGGTTTTCTGGCCGTTACTTCTTATCCGCAATGGGTTGCTAATGTGGTACCAGTGCCCAAGAAGGATGGTAAGGTGCGAATGTGTGTAGATTACAGAGATCTGAATAAAGCTAGTCCCAAAGATGACTTTCCACTCCCGCACATTGATGTTCTGGTAGACAACACCGCTCAACACAAAGTATTCTCCTTCATGGATGGATTCTCGGGTTATAACCAGATTAAGATGGCACCTGAAGACATGGAGAAAACTACGTTTGTGACGCAATGGGGCACTTTCTGTTATAAAGTAATGCCATTCGGTTTAAAAAACGCCGGGGCAACGTACCAGCGTGCTATGGTGGTTTTGTTCCATGATATGATTCATCATGAAATAGAGGTATATGTGGATGACATGATAGCCAGATATCATACTGAAGAAGAACATCTCGATCATTTATACAAACTGTTTGAGAGGTTGAAGAAATACAAGTTGAGATTGAACCCGAACAAATGCACTTTTGGAGTAAGATCCGGTAAACTCTTGGGCTTTATTGTCAGTGATAAAGGAATTGAGGTTGACCCGGCTAAGGTGAGAGCTATTCAAGAAATGCCAGTTCCCCGTACAGATAAAGAAGTCAAAGGTTTCTTGGGACGCTTGAATTACATTGCCCGATTTATCTCTCATTTGACTGCTACTTGCAAACCCATCTTCAAATTACTGAGGAAAAATCAAGAGATGATATGGAATGATGAATGTCAAGAAGCTTTTGACAAAATCAAGAAGTATCTCCAGGAACCTCCAATTCTGATACCACCAGTTGAAGGAAGACCTCTAATCATGTATTTGACCGTGTTAGAAAATTCAATGGGGTGTGTGTTGGGGCAACATGACGAGTCTGGTCGAAAAGAGCATGCCATATACTACCTTAGCAAAAAGTTTACCGACTGTGAAACAAGATACTCACTGCTTGAGAAAACTTGTTGTGCTTTGGCCTGGGCTGCTCGCCGACTAAGAAAGTATATGTTGAATCATACCACTTTATTGATTTCTAAGATGGATCCTATCAAATATATATTTGAGAAACCTGCCCTCTCCGGAAGAATAGCAAGATGGCAGATGATTTTAACAGAGTATGATATCCAGTATACTATCAGAAAGCAATCAAAGGAAGTGTGCTAGCCGATCATTTGGCTCATCAAGCGGTGGGTGATTACCAATCTATGAATTTTGAGTTCCCAGATGAGGATGTCATGCTTGTTACTGATTATGAAGAACCTGGACCGGATGAAGGACCCAAACTGGGATCCCGATGGACTATGGTTTTTGACGGATCTTCTAATGCATTGGGCAATGGTGTTGGTGTTGTAATTATTTCTCCCAGGGGTTGCTACACGCCTTTCACTGCTAGACTATATTTTGATTGTACCAATAATATGGCTGAGTATGAAGCATGTATTTTTGGACTCAGAGCTGCTATAGACCTAAGAATCAAGGCTTTAAGTGTGTACGGAGACTCAGCCTTAGTAATCAGTCAGATCAAGGGAGAATGGGACACTAAACATCTGAATCTCATCCCTTATCGAGAGCGGGTGTTAACATTAATCCCATACTTTGAAGAAATTACATTCGAACATATTCCACGAGAGGAGAATCAATTGGCAGACGCATTGGCTACCATGTCATCTATGTTCAGAGTCAGATTGGAAAATGAAGCTCCCATGATCACCATTAAACGATTAGATGAGCCAGCATACTGTTACGAACTTAATGCTGATGAAGTAGAAGAGAAACCCTGGTTCCACGAGGTAAAAAGATATTTAGAGACTCAGGAGTACCCTGAAGGGGCATCCATCAATGACAGAAAATTTCTGAGGAAGTTCTCCGCTAAATTCTTTCTGAGTAATGGAGTATTATACAAACATAATCATGATTCGACTCTGCTTCGCTGTGTGGATAAAAAGGTAGCAGAAAAGATTATGGAAGACATGCATGACGGTATTTTTGGGACTCATTCTAGTGGACATACAATGGCCAAGAAGATTCTGAGATCAGGGTATTATTGGTCTACCATGGAAGCTGATTGCCACCATCACTCCAGAACTTGTCACAAGTGCCAGGTCTATGCGGATAAAGTACATGTGCCTCCTGCTCCATTAAACGTGTTGACAGCACCTTGGCCCTTTGCAATGTGGGGCATTGATATGATTGGAGAGATTAAACCTACTGCTTCTAACAGACATCGTTTCATCCTTGTTGCTATTGATTACTTTACAAAGTGGGTAAAGGCAGCCTCATTTGCTTCCGTCACCAAGAATGTGGTGGCACGATTCATCAAGAATAGTCTCATTTGTCGGTATGGCATCCCTGAAAGAATTATCACTGACAATGGTACTAATTTGAACAACAAGATGATTACTGAACTCTACATGCAATTCAACATAAAACACCATAACTCTTCTCCGTACCGGCCAAAGATGAATGGCGCCGTAGAAGCGGCTAATAAGAATATTAAGAAGATTATACAAAAGATGACAGTAACATACAAAGACTGACATGAGATGTTACCCTTTGCTCTTCATGGTTATCGCACTTCAGTACGCACTTCGACGGGGGCAACTCCCTTCTCTTTGGTCTACGGAATGGAAGCCGTCTTACCAGTGGAAGTTCAGGTACCCTCTCTAAGAATCATGAAAGAGGCAGGATTAGATGAAGACGAATGGATTCAGACTCGACTCGATCAGATAAATTTGATTGATGAGAAGAGACTTGCGGCTGTTTGTCATGGGCAGATATATCAGAAGCGCATGACCCAGGCATTTAACAAAAAGGTCAAGAGACAGGTGTATCAAATTGGCGACTTGGTGATCAAGCGTATCATTCTACCACAAGGTGATCCCAGAGGCAAATGGACTCCCACATACGAAGGGCCATTTGTAGTTAAGAAGGTATTCTCTGGTGGAGCCATGATACTTGCTACAATGGATGGCGAAGACTTCCCGCATCCCGTGAACGCAGACATAGTCAAAAAATACTACGCATAAAAGAGACCCGCTAGGTCGACGTACCTAGGCAAAAGTAAGGGCATCCCGGCGAACCAAAAGGGTTCGGGCAAAAATTAGGGATAAACATATAAAAATGTACACCCGGCAAGTCGAAAACCTGAAAAGGCGGCTTGGGCAAAAAAGGGTATCCTGGTGGACTGAAAACCTGAAAAGGCGGTCCAGGCAAAAATTAGGGATTAAAAGCGTATGACTATGTCCCGTTCTCAGACCGCTTCATCCAAGTTCAAGGGACTGAACAAGCCAATCACTTCTATCCGACAGTAGGAGATGAGATACTTGAAGACATAATGACAGTGGCAGAATTAAAATCAATAGGACTTTTTTCTTCATAGCTTTCCTTTGTTGTCTCGACGATTTCCTCTTACTAGGATTTCTGTCTCTCTGTGCTCAAATTGCCTGTTTATAGGCCCTTTTTCAAAATCAATGCTTTTGTTTTACTTTTTCTGTTTTGTTTGCGTAAACGTCCATTGATTTAATTTGAATTAATATATGCATTTGAATATGATCGATGTTTACCAAAAATGCATGCATAAAATAGAAATAGCGATTACTACAAGACTTCGGGATCGAGGATAAGGTTTAACCATGCTTTCCAATGAATCCGTTGCCAATTCTATTCCCCAGCAAAGCCGATTATTCCCCAGACAAATTGATCATCTCTTCCACCCCCAGCCAGGCTCTGTTGAGTGTTTCCACCATCAGACAGAAATCAAGTACCCCTAGTTAAGAAAGGGTCATCGATACAAATATCTCCAACCAGAATATGGAGATTTATTTTTCCCCGGCAAAAGTTTCAGACACATAATCCATTCATGCATCATTTCGCATCATATACATGCATACAATGTTCGCATTTATTTCAGACGCATAATTCATTCATTACATCATTTCACAACATACGCATGCATACATTGTTCCCATTTAGTTTCAGAAGCATAAAACATCTCATGCATCATGACATGACATGAAGCTAACTTTATTTTTCAGGTTAATTATCCTCCTGATACAGTCAAGACAAAGGTCCGTTCAGACGAACATCTTTATCAATTACATTCAGGATTCGACTACATCTTTCAGATATGCTCCATGTCAACAGTCATTCTGACATCCTCCCAATGGTGGCATCTCTAAAGCCCACCCCAGATGTTCATTGCAAATACAACATATACAAATACTATCAGATTTAGCCTAGCGTACGGTTCATTCTGATCCAGCTCAACATATGATTCCTTCAGCTCAGATGCGATCTAACGTACGATCCATTCTGACCTTCAACAACTCCAATACGGTCTAACGTACGACCCATTTGGATCTTCAAAGCCTCAGATACTGCCTAGCGTACGGTACATTCCGAGGTGTAGTCTAACGTACGACTACTTTCTTCTTCAGATACAGCCTAACGTATGGCTCATTCTGCAACTCCAATACGGTCTAACGTACGACCCATTTGGATCTTCAACTCAGATACGATCTAGCGTACGATCCATTCTGATTCCACCTTCGTCAGAGACAGCCTAACGTACGGCTCATTCTGCAACTCCAATACGGTCTAACGTACGACCTATTTGGATCTTCAAATCCTCAGATACTGCCTAGCGTACGGTACATTCCGAGGTGTAGTCTAACGTACGACTACTTTCTTCTTCAGATACAGCCTAACGTACGGCTCATTCTGCAACTCCAATACGGTCTAACGTACGACCCATTTGGATCTTCAACTCAGATACGATCTAGCGTACGATCCATTCTGGTTCTACCTTCTTCAGATACAGCCTAACGTACGGCTCATTCTGCAACTCCGATACGATCTAGCGTACGATCCATTCTGACCTTTCATCCCCAGCGAAGTCACCAGCCTAATAGATGGGTCATTCTGCGATTCAGACACGATCTAGTGTATGATTCATTCTGATCCTTTATCCCCAGCAGTGTATGATCCATTCTGATCCTTCATCATCAAACTACCTGGATGGCATCTGTAAGCCCATCTCCATCAGGAATAACTTCTGATTAACAAGTGCAAATTTTTGGGGCATTCTAGTGTTCAATAATCTTCCACCTCCAAACCACGAATGGCGTACATACCATTCTAACTCTCTCGGTTCAAGAATATTGAACAGGGGCAGCTGTCATACCCCAAAATTTGCCCGTTGGTATTACAAGGCATTTTTAAGGCACCCCAACTTATTTTGCAAGGCATTGATCTCAAAAGAGCAAAGGCCCAGCTCACAGATGGCCAAATCCAGAAAATGGCCCAAACTGGCTTGCTCGTTAGGCGAGCAAATCCTTCGCCTAGCGAACCCCTCGCTATACCGCTCGCCTAGCGAAGCTTGCGGATATCAGAAAATTCTGGGCTTCATTCTAAGCCCATTAGGTCACAAAAGGAGCATTATAAATAGCCAAGCTTCATTCAGGAAAAGGGGAGCAGAAACGAAACGAAGACGGGAGATAGAGAGAAGGCGCAGCAAACCCTGAAGGCTAACTCAGAGGATTCGGAGCAACCCTAAAGGCAAACCCTGAAGGAACTCGGCGGCATCAAGGTTTACCACTACCCAATTCAATCCGATTTGCCGATTCACAGTCGCAATTCAATTGCAAACAGGTTTACCTTGTTATTACTGTCTTATGTTCTTAATTTGCATATGGCATTATGATTAAATTTATGAAAATATCTTAAGTTTGGCGTGTGAATTTTAGTATGTACCTGAATACCCTAAATGATTAACCATGTAATTGCTGTAATGAAAGCCATAAGGCATAAAATTGGTTGAAATTATACTGATATCAAAACCAGAATCCGCAGCCGCTCGCTAGCACATCGCTGAGCGAGCATGCAGCGAGTATTCGCTAAGCCTTCGCTAGGCGAGGCAGGAGCGAACGTGACAGTAGCTGACTTTTCTGTTCTGATTTTTCACTCATGTTTTATCATAGCCATGCATCATTTACCCGACCCTATTTACTGTTGTGATCTTTTTTTTGTGGTGTAATCCTCGATTGCACCCTGATTTGGTGTTCTGACATGTTTTATTGAGTTTTGTAGAGGTTCACATATCCCAGGAAAAGATTGCTTGTTAGGTATTCCACTTTATTTGTGGGATACCCTTGTGGAGATTCATCCTAAATTACCTAGTTGATTTTAATGTGGAGATTCATCCTAAATTACCTAGTTGATTTTAACGTGGAGATTCATCCTAATTATTTAATCGATTTTAATGTGGACTTAATTACCTAATTGATTACGGCTATCTAATTAATTGTAAAACTTTGCCTTTAAATAAGTGATCTTGGACCTCTCTTTGTTACCCTACGATTACGGTATTATGGTCATGTCCCACGAATATGGGGATACACTTAGCAAAGACCCTTCGGTTAAATCATCATAGTCCCTCGAATGTTGCCTTTGTCCCTCGATGACCCTTCGGTGTAGCCTACGGTTAAATGATGATGGTCCCTTCGAACGCTAAGGTATCCTCACAACTGTTGCCTTCAACGACCAATCGATGACCCTACGATGACCCTTTTACATCCAAAGGATAAAACTACTTACTTCTCAATAGTAAGGACAGTTTTACCCCCCTAAGGACAGGAAATGCCCATAACGACCTTGGGTAGGTATAACTCCTAAATGCTTAATCACTACTTAAAACATTTTCCATATCTCACACTTTGCAAATACTAGAAAATCACCACTTGGTATACATTCATACTAGAATCATTACCAAGTTATATTTTTCTAAAACCACTTTCAAACGAGATAAATACTTTGTATACATTCATACGAGAATCATTACAAAGTTAAACTCTCTTTTCAAAACATTTTCTAAGCCGTTCACAAATACTTTTTCAGACAAACATAAGTGATCAAGCAATTAAGAGCCCATGGATAACCATGGATACAAAGGGTGCTAACACCTTCCCTTTGTATAATGTACCTCCCGAACCCAAAATCTAATTAAGGTCTTTCCTATTCTTTTCCACCTTTCCTTATTGGATAAAAGAAAAGTCGGTGGCGACTCTTGCTATCCGCGACATTGTGATAAAAAGCAAAAACACAAAAAGTCAGTTCACCGTATGACAAAAGTGTTTACCCTTTCTTCCACATTCCCCACTGAGTTATGTCCTCGTGGATGATTGTTATTTCTGTTTCCTCCCAAAATATGTATTGGGATAGAATTACTCCCCTGAGCTATATCCTCATGGGTTAAGTCTTGTTTCATTGTGTCTCTCTAGTTTATTCCTAGATTGACTACTCTTGTTATTTCCCCTGCACTTCCCGTAGTTCAGATGAATGATTGCTCAATAACCAGTAATTGTCCATCTTTTCCCCGGTGGAGTTTTGTGGCCTTCTACCCAGTAATTGGTAGTTGTAAGTCCTATTTATGTGGTTTTCTACCCAGTAACCGGTAGTTGTAAACCCCATTTTGTTCCCTTGCAGAGTTAACCCTTGATTTTGTTCATCCTAACCGATGACGGTTACTCTCTTCTATGGTTTTCTACTCAGTAACTGGTAGATGTAATCCCCTCCTTGTTGGTTATCTTTATCCAATATTCAGTATTGATGTTCCTTCACCCTTTTTGAGTATATCTCCCAGAAACCGGTGATATATCTCCCGGATCATTGCCTTTGTCAATGTATCCCCAACGAGTCATCTTTCATTTACCCTTGTATGGTAATGATGGTCTCTCCCCTGTATTGGTCATCATTTTATACCCAGTAGTCGGTATCCCGATGTCCTTTCTTTTCGGTCGATTTATCCTTTGTTAACCCAGTAACCGATTGTGGATAGTCTTCCATGCGAGTATGTTATCTATGTTCTTACGGTAATAGATAATATATCTCATGCGCTCTTCAGTCGAAGTCTTTTTCTTCCCCAATCGAGTAAGATTCGTATTTCCTTATAGAATCGAATGCCCATCATGTATTCGAGTTTGCTGTTTCAGCCCTCCTTTCGGATGATGAGTGTTTTGGAAATATTCCCCCAAATTCACGCCTGGTTGGTCACCTATTATATGCCCAGTAACCGATATCCATGGTGTTCCTTCCCTTCTGCTCCCTATTATGACTTTTTGTCCCATGTGGAGTCAGATTTTCCTGAGTTGAAATATATCTTTTTAGGTCTTCCTCAGATGTTTTGGATGATTGATATCTCTCACCCTTATACCGATCTTAGATATTCATTCTTTCTCCCTGAGCGTGTTGTTCTCTCACCCTTATATCGGTGCTTTGATCACATGTCTCTTTGAGCTTATTACCCAGTAATCAGTAATACCTCATTTATTTCTCCTTCAGTTGAGTCCTTTGTGGACTTTCCCAACTTGAGTCCCTTAGTGGGTTTTCCATATCTGAGTCTGAATTTTTATCCGAAGTATCCTTTGTGGATAGTTTTGTTGTATTGGCATATTCCCCAATACATGCATCTTTGCGTCAGCTCGAGTCTTTCCATTGATTTATTTTTATGGAATCCCTTCGTGTCTCAGCAAGTTTTAAGTCGTGACCTGCTCACGCATTTTATCCCTTCGATTCCCCAGTAAAGTCCCTAGAGTCTTTGTCCCATTTATGAGTATATTACTCCTATGGATTCTCAGTTTCTCCTGATTTCTTTTTCCTTTGTGGACATATATCCCCACATAGTATTACCTTTTGCATACATACATTTGCATCATGAGGTCTCTTAGGGACCAAAATTCATCTCTTTGTTATTATTTAAGCCCATTCTATCTCGTCGAGACGAAGATTTTAACCTTCACTTCTCCGGCTAGAATAACCTTAAATAGGGGCATCTATAAGACCCCAATTTTGACCCTAAGATCCCTCATGGCATCATAATATTGCATTTGCATTTGCCTCAAGGATCATAGCATCTTGGCTCCTTACCCTTGGGTTAGGACTTGTGTGAGTTGGTTTGAGACTACCAATCATGCTTTAATTGTATATTATTGCTTTTCTCATTTTGTTTACTAACCAAAAGCACAAAAATATGTCACTAACATCTTTTGTTTTGTAGCTTGAGCAATCATAAGATCCAAGGCTCCTAGTATGCCCCTATGCTCAAAGAATGGCCAGATGAAGGTGAAAGAAAGCATGACAATGGTTCACAAAGCTCTCATTCATCATATATGCATCCCAAGTATCTCAATTTGTCAATTTGATCAAAGCAAACCAAGGGGCTTGAGGCTTGTTTCCCAAGGAAACCCTAATCCATCTGTGCATTGTCTGTGCCTTGCTCATGAAGCAACCTCAACCCATGATCAAATATAACCAAGGGAAGTTATTTCATTCATCATTTCATGAATATTTGAGCTTATTTGAGTTTCCTCAATCATCAATTCATCAAGATTTGAAGTTTGGACTTGATAAGTTGATCAGTCAATTCATCTAACTATTTTGAAATCCACTGAGACCTAACTTTTGATGTGTTTGTCAAATGAAGATGACCCCAAGCGCATAAATTTTCTTAAGAACCATATGAACAACTTTTGTGTTCATCAAAAATTTATTTGAAGCTTGGAAGGTCATCATCCATTTCAAAACATTATAGGTCATTTTGACTTAAACCCTAATTTTGGGTCAACTTCCCAAGGACATAACTCCCTCATTTTTCATGATTTTGAGATGGGATCAAATGAATTGGAAAGTTTAATATGTCCACTTCATTTGTTATATTGAACAAATTTTCATAATCCTAAAATAAATACATGTGATAATGCAAAACATTATAGGTCACTTTGGACCAAAGTCATTGAATCTTGGAAAAGTCCAACTTCAAGTGCCCATAACTTTCTCATCAAAAATCCAAATGATGCAAAATCTAAGTCCAAATTTATTGTCTTGAAAATATATACAACTTTAATGTTGAAGGTTTTGTCATTTGAGGCTTAAAGCATTGAAACAGAAGGGCTTGAAGTTGGTCCATTTTGACAAAATTCTCATACACATGTTTTGCACCTTGAACTTTATGACCAGTTTTCATTAATTTCCCAATTCCAAATGGATTTTTGTTCAACATAACAATTGTTCCTCATGTCAAGACCTTTCCAACCATTACCCACAAGACCATGTTTCAATTTGGTAAGGTGCATTTTCGAAGAGGAGAAGATTCACGTCCAAAATCATTCTGCTGATGTTAAGCTTGCATTTCCAGTTGCATTTGGGCCTCTCATGCGCCTGTACAGGCCCATGCATGGAGGCCCTCACTTCATGCACACATGAATTTTCCATGCCTTGCATCATGCTTCACTATAAATACAAGTGCTCAGCCTCATTCATGATCAACCTGAAGGCGTCTTAGATGCTGCAGAAGTGAATCCCCATACCTCACCTAAAGGAATTTTGCAATTTCTCTTCAATTTTTCAGTTCCAATTTTCAACTTCCTTGGTTGATTATTGGACTATAATTCCTTAGTCTAGCTTTGTTTCCATCTCAAGAACACACTGCTATCAAGATTTGGGAGGGATCGTGCCTCATAGATCTGCACTTGAAAGGTTGTTGTTCAAACTTTTTCAATTCGAAACTCACTGATTCTTTCTCATTTCTTGTGTTTGTTGGCTCCTCTGAAGTCCTCTCATAAGAGGCAATTGTTTGGTGTACTTAATTTCATAAATCCATCAAGTTCAGTTTGAACTCCATAATTTTCAATCTCTGATTTCTCTTTCTATGAGAGTCTAGAGTGAAAATCAAGGGCACAAGGGTGATGTACATCACCCCAGCTTTCCAATGATATGAGGATCACATGTTTTCATCAACTTTTCAAAACCTGTAAATGTCACCGGAGTTCATATACTCGCCGAAGAAGACGGTGGTGTACACCACCGTTCCCTTGCCAGATCACATCTGGACCGTCCATTGTGTTTTCCAGATTGAATCAGGACCTTTAATTGTTATGACTTTTAATAATTCAATGTGTTTCTCATTTGACTATTGCCTACCATGAGCGCGCGCATGAGGATACTTGGATGTGCCACCTCATTTAATGAGGTTGATCCAACGCGCCAGGATTTTTGGTAATTTCTGATTTTCCATTTTTATTTTCTTTATTTCATTTTATTTCAAAAATTCATAACTCTTTCATTTTAAATCCAAAAAATATGGGATCAATTGCATTATTTCCCTTTTTAATTTTAGTTTCTGAAAATGATTTTTAATATTTTTTATTTTGTTATTTGATATTTTTTGTGAATTTTCTCTTTTCTGGTTATTTTTAATTCATTTTAAATAGTTTCCAATATTCAAAAAATGCAAAAATATTTTTTTAACATCTTTGTATGATGATGAATCTATGAAAAATATTCTCATCAATTTCCAAATTGATTTGAGATTTTAGTTCAATTATGTTATTTTTTATTCATTTTTAATTATTTAAAAATAGTTTCTGGTTTCCAAAAATGCTGAATTTTTTTGTCAAACTTTGTTTGACCTTGTTGAACTTAGGATGATCCATTTGGACTTTTCCAAGTTGGTTTGAGATGGATTTGAAGTTTGACCTTTAATTGTTTATTTTAATTCAAGTATTATTTTAATTCTCAAAAATACCAAAAATATTTTATTTGTTTCTTGACTTCTAAACTTCATCTTGGTTCTGTTTACCATTGATTGACTTTGATTCTATTCATGTTTGATCAATGTGTGTTGGATATCTCATTTGAATTTCAATTCATGTACATTCTTCTTCTTCTTCTTCTTTTTCTTCTTCTTTTTGATCAATGAGTTAAAGATTGGTGGTTAGCCTTGACATATGGGAGGCTCAACCTTCCTTGATTCAAATCTAATTCATCTTGATCAAAGATCAAGTGAATGGCTTTGCATTAAGGATAGGTTGCTTCTTGGTCAAGCAAAAAACCTAAATCAATACAAGATCATTCTTCTTTTCTTTTGGCATGGCAAGTTGTAGGAGTTTGGCTTACTAGTCATTGTCTCTAACTTGTGTTTGTTGCCTATAGTTTTATTGACCGACCTCAGATAGGTGTGACTACTACATTAGTCCACTTACGATTGCTTAACATAGCGCTAAATTGCCATATGGCACAGTAACACTAACTAATAACCACTAACTTTTAATTAAAGCATTTAATTCTTGCAATTTACTTTTATGCAATTTAATATCTTGTACATATTTCATTTGCTTTTTCCCTTTGCTCACTTGAGCTCATGTTTATCTTAATGAAATTTGCCTTTTGCTCACTTGACCATATTATTGTGTATATACTATTGTGCTTGTTTTGTTTTGTTGTTGTGAACCCAATGCAAATGGACAAAAAGACTTAGATTTTCGGACCTTACCTATGCTAAATGGAGTCAAAGAGCAACTAGGCCTCATGCCTTTAGAATGCTATAAAAATATCAAAGAGCAACTAGGCCTCATGCCTTTAGAATGCTTAATGTTGATGATGAATTGAAAGGACCTAAATTCTAAACCCATTCTTATCCATTCTTTCTATTGCATTGTGGAACTTTTTGATTTGTGTGTTCTTGTGTGCTAGGGACCCAAACTTGATCCAAGTAGAAGAACCATTGTCATGAGCATCCAAAGTGAGAGACATAAAAGCCATTGGAAGATTCCTAGGAGCTTGATTGATTTGTGTGCTTGATTACTTGAGTTATTTTCTTATTGCTTGCTAATTCCAAAGGATGAGAGCTACTTGGATTATCATTATGATCTAAAGAAGGGAACTTCAATATGGTTTTATTTCTCTTGCTTCACCTTTGTATGTTTAGGACTTAGCCATTCTTCTTCTTCCCTCCACTCTAACCCAAGCCAAACTTTTGTGCAAACATTAACATTGTTTTAAAAAATTAGAAATCTAAGCACTATGCTTTTGATTTTTAAAACTTCTTTTCATAACACTTATTTTGAATTGAATTCTAAGTCAACTTTGACCTTACTTTGTAAACACTTTTCATTGGTAAATACAACTCACTCAATTTGTTTTTGTGGTTTCAATAGCCACTTCTTGCCAAAACTTTTCATAAACATTAGCTATTAGGTTTGAGTTATCCTAGAGATTGATATAATACTCACCTATATCCTTAGTGATGGACAATAAGTCTTCCATGCTTATTATATGGTTAACCCCTCACTAGTATATTGAAGCTCTCCTCACATGGTGGATTTGTGGTTTTAGGTTGAGTTTTCTCCCTTTGATAACAAAAGATCTTAAGGCTTTTGACCAATTAATTCACCAACTTCTTTTGAGATTTTTACCCCAAACTACGAGGTTTTGATCCTAATCTTTTTTAAGATGGTACGTAGGCAATGGGTTTATCCATTTAAACACAAAATTATAAATAATTTGTACATTCTTCTCTCATCTCCCCAATCATGTTTGCAGAAATCATTTTCACAAATACCAACCTACCTTACAACAATTGTGAAAAGGGCTCCCTAGGAGTACCTAGGGTGTTTTGGGTGCTTAAAACCTTCCCATTGCATAACCAACCCCCTTACCCAGATCTCTGACATTTTTATTAGTTTTTGATTTGATAAAACTTCTCGGTTTTTGTTCGCTTTCTAACCTTTCCTTTGGATAATTAGAAGTGCGGTGGCGACTCGAATTCTATGATTTACTTTTGATTTAGTCAATAAATCTAAAGGTAACGAATACCACGCTACAGAAAAGTCGCGACTCTGTTGGGGATCATTTGCCTAGTGGGTTTTGCCTACTTTTCACATTTTGTTGTATTGTATTGAATATTATTTGTGACATATTTTTGTGCAAATTTGGGATTATTATATTGTTTGTAATGTATGAATTGCTTGATATATTAATTGCTTGTGTGCTTGGTGGTCTTATGAGATGAGTTCTATACCCGAACTCGAGTGCACTTATGATAGGAGAATGGCATAGTCTTGTTAACTTGTGTGGAGTTATTCCTTAGCAAGTTGACTTGCAAGCCCATTTACTTGGTGGAGGTTATGTTGGGATCAATAATGTCACACGAGTAGTCGTGGTTAGGCATTACTCTTTCCAATATATGCCTTAGAAGCCAAGGACCTTAGATTACCTCAACATGGCCAGAGGCTCTAAGCTTTTGTAGATGAATCACATGCCTTGGGCTTGTGGATAATTGTGGTCATTATATATAAATACAAATGAGATTATATGAATGGGATGTATGCTTAAGGGTTAGGTGCTCAAGAAGATGATATGGGGTAGGGAAAATTTGAGGGTATGACAACAGTCCTCTCCTTGAGAAATCAAATGCTCTAACAACCAACTCACTCGGTTTGATTACTAGACCTTCACTTAGATAACAAAATCTTGGTCCCCGAGGAGATTACCTTGTGAAGGTTCGTACGAGAACCTTAATTATTGGTAGACTTTCTTAGAGGTATTGATGACCATCGAGCTTACGGCTTCAGGATCCCTATCTCCAATAGAGTTTTGGATCCCAAGACCCCCTTTTTAGAACATTTAACCTTCACCGAGCTAGACCAATGATCGCGTAGTATAGATCCCCGGGGAGCTTTCCTCGTGAGGGACGATAAAGAGATCTCACAAAGAGTAGATTTCCTTGATGGAGATGTCGACTGGCAAGTAAATTGACAAAAGTGGCAGGCAGTCACGGGAGTCCATGACTCTAAGGGCAGTGTCTTACAACCAATCTCTAAAAATCCCTAGATATTTCAAAGTGATAACCCTGGTTTGAAAAGCAAGCACTACTAAACCTAAACCCTCGTCCTAGTAATCTCGGGCCTATAAACCACATGCCTATGTTCTGTGGAAACTAATAAAAACCATCCATGCATGCATTCATGAACATTCATATATCATTAACCAATAAGAAAAGCTCTTAAGGATTTCGTTTGTTTAAACGCAGGAAATAAAAAAAATCGACGAACACAATCATGGATCCCACGGTTAGGAAAAACTTCTCTTTCAGATTCAAGACTCCATATATTGACACTTTGAAGGTCCTTTTCTCTAGGGTAACGTCCCTCAATCCTAACGATCCTAGCCCTCTCTTTTAATAACACAAAGTAGGGTTCCTTGGCTAGGATGTTCTTCTTGCCCCACTCTTGGTCAATCCAAATTATGCTTGTCGAAGTTCTTGCTACTCTCTTCATAGTTTGACAAAAGAAATCAGAGCTCCGTTGTTCGGAGTAGAAAATGTTTATGTGTTTGGTTGATTTTACCTTTTAGAAAGGGGTTTTCGTAGAGGGCACCCTAAGGCACAAAAATCAGGTTTGATCGGTTGTATTGATTTTACCCTAAGCAAGGGTTTATTGAAAATAATTTCTGATTAGTTTGCACTAAAGTCTAGGGGCGTAGGTGAATATTCTAGACAATAAGGAAGAATGCTCCATTCTCAGTCATTCTCCACCACTTAAGCCTCGTGGCTTACAATATTAATTGTAGTTATTAAGTGTTTTGAATTTGATTAAGAAAAATCCTCTTGATGTTGGATCAAGGGTTTGTTTGTTTGAAACAACCTGCTGCAGAGTCTTCATTTTGCCATTTTGTGCAAAGAGTGATATGTTGCACATGGGGTCGAGTTATTGGCTTGGAGAGGATTTGGCATGCATGATGACCTTGATTCATACGTCAATACCATATTTTACATGTTTCTGTACCATTGGGACCAAAAGAAGTGAGTTAGAAGGCTTGGCATGTTGAATTGCACATTCTGACTATTGTGCAATTGGCTTGTGCACCAAGACAAAACACCAACTTTGAACCAAGGCCAAACAAAAATGGCTTGTTCACTTTGCTTCAATTTTGGGTCATTTATTCTTTGCTATGAACTTGGTTGAATGCAAAAATAACCACGTCAAAAAGGATTGTGGTTTGGAAATTGCAAGGTGTTAAAGTAGAGGTCATGACATGATTTTAGGGCATGTTAGACCAACTTGGCCAATAGCAAAATTGAAGCATTTCCTCAATTAATTAGGTCTTGGACCTTGAAACAAATTTGGAGAGGCGGTTATTTGGGAAATTTTTCTCGAAGTCGAATTTAAAAATCTTAAAAAATGAAGAAGTTATGGTCATTGGAACTTCCCATAGGTCATTCTTGCCAAAGTGTGACCGACCACCATGGCCTAGTTTTAGGGTTTTTGTAATTTCTTGCTTTTCAAGCCACGATGATGGATGTTTTAAGTTCATATGATCATATCATTATGGGAAATGAAGTTTGGACTTTTGTGGGATGATTTTAGATCAAATTGGTGGGTGGATCAAGTCATGGAAAGTTGAAAAATCAAGTATGAACCGATTACTTGTAACATGGATTGGATGGATGTTTCAGTGGTTGGTTGTGTTTGTAATGGACATGAAATGATAGTGTTGATGTTGAATGAGTGGTAGGGTGATTGGATGGCCAAAAATGAGGAATGTCAATGATCAAAGGAACCTCAAACTAGGGTTTCTTGAGCCACAAGTTTCATCAAGAACCATGGTCGGAAGAATTAGGGTTTGAATTGTAGGGATCCAATTAAGATGTTTAAAGGGTATGGGGCATGAAAAAACTTTGAATTTGAGGTATCCTTGATGGCAAGGTCAATATCCATTGTGAATTAAGACTTGTGAAAGCCAAAGGAGGGAACTTGGGTTTGGTCCTTGGGTGACCAGATGAATCTTGAAACTTCTTTAAAAGGGGACTCACCACCCAAATTGGGTTTGGGTAGTGAGTGGGATGTCTTGAGTGGTCCTCTTAGCTTTGTGGGATGCTTGAGGATGAGATTGGGGTAAAGGTGGCTTGGGCACACCTCAACATGGCATGAGGCTCTAAGCTTTTGAAGATGAATCACATGCCTTGGGCTTGTGGATAATTGTGGTCATTATATTGTAACACCCCAAAATTTGCCCTCCTCATTCATGCATCCATTTAGCATTTCATATTGCATTTCATCATGTCAATCAGAATTAGATCCAAAAAAAAAAAAAAACGAAAAAAAAAAATAATAATAATTTTTTACAAAAAAAAAAAGTTTTAATTAATTAATTAATTAAATAATTAAATAAATATAATATAATAAAAAAATTTGGACTTGGGTCTCTCTCATTTGAGCCCACAAAACCATGAAATTCAGTCTATAAATACCAAGGCTTCACTTGAGAGAACACAGAACAGAAGAGGAGAAGAAAGAAGAGAAGCAAAATACTCTGAGGTTTCCTTGGAACAAAACCCTGAGGAAAAAGATAGTGAGAGAAGACCTAACGGAGTTCAGAGCAGCCTCCAAACCCCGAAGGGAACTCAGCTACACAGAATCGCCTCTGCCTCACATAAACCCTGAAGATTGTTTTGTAAACCTCACGGGTGCAACTCAATTTCAATCAAGCTCTCCAATCAGGTTTGCCATTATTCTCATTACCTTTGCCCATGGGTTTAATATGTATATGAATGTATAAACAATGCCTTGAATATTTAACCGTTTAATTTCTGAAATGTATGCCACAGGGTTTGAGGTTTCTAAAACCATACTGTTGTTCATGAAAAAATGCTTATGGTGTTTCACTAACCCTTTTGTTGAATTTTTGTGAGGGCTCACATGAATTTTGCAGGGATAACTTGCGTGGTTTCCCACTTTATTTGTGGGATAACCCCTGGAGGTTCATTCCGATTACCTGTACTGACTCACTTTTCTTTGATGGCATTAACTTGGAAGGATCTCAGGGTTTCTTACTCCTCTAATTGTTGTTACTTCGGATCTTTATCCGCGTGGTACTTTTACATTTTTCCCGCATTTTACTGATTTCCTAGCTGGAAGACCTCAATATGAGGCAACGTTTGAGCCCCTTGGTGGCATTTTACTTTGAGATACATGTTTTGTGTTTTGTATTCATATCCCTGCAGGTAGCGCGGTTCCTTCGTCAAGGACTGCCTTTTTGCCCTTGAGCATCCCAAACCCTAACCCTTCATTGATTTTTCTTCTCCTAAAACCCAAAGCAACACGCTAACTCCTTCTACTACAGGCGAGTAAGTCTCCAAAGGTCGAGCATCCGGTAGATTGCGTAGTGACGTCGTTCGTCCAAAACCCAATCCATAACCCCATAGTTAGCCGAACTACGTTTTGCTCTGATTCTCAGGCCAGATGAGATACGTAGGCATAAGACGCGATGTCTTAGCGAGCACACATCCCCCCAACCCATAGGTCAGCCGAGCTACGAAGACTCTGATTCTCATATTCAGATGAGATACGTATGCAGTGGATGCGACATCCGTGCGAGTCATTTTCATTTAACCCTTTTTTTTTGGTAAACAGCACAAGATAAACCCACACCCTTTAGACAAAAACTACAAAAGTGGATCCCGTAGAGTACTACGGATGCGTAGGGGTGCTAATACCTTCCCTTCGCATAACCGACTCCCGAACCCAAGATTTGGTTGCGAGACCCCGTCTTGTCCTTTCCTTTTTCAGGTTTACTCCGAGCGTTTCCTTTCCCTCCTTTGGGATGAATAACGCACGGTGGCGACTCTTCTGTCTTTTTCTTTCGCCGGTTGTTTTTTTTCGCACTGTATTTTTCAGGTTGCGACATATATACAAATGTGTAAGACTCCAATTTTGACCCTAATATCCCTCATGCAACTTCAACATATGCATTAGCATTGGGATCACACCTTGGCATCCTCCTTACCCCTCTTTCATTGGGTTTATTTTGGGAGAGATCACCAAGCACCATGTGATTGTATCATACTTGTATATTATCATTTTACTAACCAAAATACCAAAAATATGTCTTTGTATTTTCCTAACTCTTTTGTAGGTAGGACATGATCCCACTAATTTATCAAGATCATATCTAGGGTTTGAGACCCTCATGACAAAGAGCACAACCATGAATTGATCCAAGAATGTTTATAAGCATCATATATGAGTTCCAATGATTCATACATGTTATTTTGATCAATTATTCTTCAAGAGTTTGAGATTGACTTGTCTTGGAAACCCTAGTTTGACTAGGTATCTTGAGTAACTTCTCCAACAAGCTATCTCACCAATTGATCAAATTTCTCAAGGGACACTTTAAAATTCATCATCTTATGCATACATTATCTACCATGATCCAAGAAAGTCCAAAGAATTGAAGGTTAGCAAGTTGGTTGATGGTGGTTGGCCAGATGAATTCATCTGATCAAAACTGGGTCTCCCTAGACCCTATCTCCTACAATTTTCACCATATGAAAATGATTCCAAGATAAAAGTTACTCTAAATGACATTCCAAACAACTTTCAGGTTGATACCTTGATCTAGTTTTTCATGGAAAATCATTTTCTATGTTAAAACATTATAGGTCATTTTGTCTAAACCCTAATTTGAAAGTCAACTTCCCAAGGCCATAAATTGCTCAATTTTTATGAGATGAAAGATTTCCAAGTTGCACAATCAAATCCAAGATGTCTAATTCAACTTTTATGTTTGGAGTGAAAGCAAATTCAACTTTTATGAGCATGTGATATGAGGATACATTATAGGTCATTTTTGACCTATACCATTGAACAAGTGATTTTCCTCAACTTCAAAAATGTATAACTCTATCATTCTAAATCCAAATGAAATGAAATTGGTGACCATTTTTAAGGTATTTGAAATAGATACAACTTTGATGAAAATACTTTTCTCATTTGAAGCTCACATAAAAAGTTAAGTAAGGTGGAATATTGAGATATATAACTTTCCACTTAGAAACATTTTCAACATGTTGAAATTTCCAAACTTCCACCTCAAAATTCACCATGATCTAAGACCTAAATGAAAAAGTGTTGAACATCAAACTTGTTCCCCTTGATCCAAGCTTTCCAAATAACCCAAGTTCATGCATTTTGGATGAGGTTTGCTAGGGATGCGCATGGCTTAAACAGAGTTGTATCATTGGAAGAAATCAAATGTACAAACTTCATTTCACATCGCCTTTCCATTCAAGCTTCATTCAGACTTCAACATGAATGATCTTGGACCTTAATGCATTGCATCATGGGCCTGTACATGCCCATGCACTCGTGTAATTCACATTGCTAAATTTGGATAAAATTTCAAGTGTGCAAATATCACTCCCTCATGCTATAAATACATGACCTTTGTGCTCAATTCAAAGAGACCTTGTGCGCCAGCTTTGCCCCCCAATTCAAACCCTCTCATTCTAAAGGAAAACCTGAGAATTTTCAATTTAAAAATTGAGTTTGAATATCAACTGTTGGAGATTCAAAAACTCCAGGATCCAAAGCCTTGCACCCTTGCTAATCACTTCCTTCAAGCTTCTCAAGTGTGATCAGATCGTGTTTGAAGCAAGCAACATCAAGTTCTGCAGATCATTGAAGGTAATTTTCAGAAAACTTCATCTCTTCGATTCTCACTCAATTCTACTCAATTCTCTTGGATCTTTGGTTCTCTGAAGTCCTACCAATGTAGGCAAGAAGATTGAGTTTCTTAGAGGTCAAATCGAAGTAACTCAGTTGATGCACCTCAAAATTTAACTCAATATATCTCTCTATATATTTGGAGTTAGTTAAAATTGAGGTGATATTTGTGATCTACACCTTTTTTTCTTTCAGATCATGTCCTCCTTTTTCATTTTGGTGATGGTTGAGGGTGGACCAGTCTGGTGAGGTCCACCGGAGAAGAAGACCAGAGTTACAGCTCCGGCGGTGCGCTGGAACGTCTTCCTGCCATAGGATCCACTCAATTTGTTTTAATCTTGAGCACTCTTTGTGATTACACTTGGTACAACATGCTGACTCGTGTGTTTGATGGAACGTGAGTTTCAAGCCACTTGATCTGCCACCTCAATTAATGAGGGAGATCAAGTGGCTCATGTTTTTTTGATTTTTTGATTTTAAGTTTTATTCCTTTGATTTTCATTAATTCATATTAATTTTAATATTGATCCAAAAAATATGAGAGCTTCACCAAATAATTTCAAATAATTTCCTCTTTCATATTTTGAATTAAAAATATTTTTTGGATCATTATTAATATTTTTCATGATTTAATTGATTTTGTGTTTGTTTTAAATTTTTTAAAAATACTTTTAAGTCTTTAAAAATTCTGAATTTTTTTCTCCAAAGTCCTTTGACCTTGTTTGACCTATGATAAATCTCATGACCATTTCGTTGGTGTTTTGATGAGGTTTTATGAATTTGACAAACCATATTTAATTTAAATGTATTATTTTAGTATTTTTAAATTGAATAAAATGCCAATTAATTGTGTTGACCTATTGTGATGACTTGTATGAGTTTGACTCTTCTTGTTGGGCCTTGGTCAAGGTTGATTTGACTTTGTCAAACTAATATCATTGGATTTAAGGGATTGATGGAATATACATTCCATCTCCCAAAATGAATGGATGATATTAATTTGGTAAAAGTCCTTCTTTGACCAATTTGAGTTTTGATCCATTCCCTTCCCTCCTCATCCCATTCCCATTCTTTATGCATTCATCTCATTTGGCCTATGATATCTCTAAGTCCTAAGGCTAGTTGATTGCAAAATCAACATAAGTATGGATGAGATTAGGCCACCTCTTTTGCATATTCTTTTTGTGTGTGGTATGTTTCATGAGCATAGTCCATTATACTATGTCTCTAACATGCATTAACACCAAAATTCTATTGCCCGACCTAAAATAGTTGTGACTTCTACATAAGTCCAATTACGATTGCTTAACATAGCGCTAAATTTTGACACAAAAGGCATAACATTCTAGTTAGTGAGATTGTAAGTCTCCCCCCTTTCATGGTATTGTGTGGAAACTTGGCCTTTTTTCCTTCCTTTGGAAGATGTCTTGGTTCAAGGATTTATGCTTGTGATAAATGGGTTGAGTGTTATCCAAAGAATGACTTCAAATAAAAAGCAAAAGCAAAACAATACTAACTTCTAACTCATTAACAATTAAAATTTAATTTCAAGCCATTTACTTTAATGCAATTTAATTTTAGTCTTTATTCATTTGCCATTATTCATACCATTCTAATTATTTATGTTAATGCAATTTTCACTTTGTCATTTTGGACCATATTGTGTAATATATCTAGTTTGTGTATATTTGGTTTGTTTGTGTGGTCTTTGACCATTAATGTACATAATAACAACAAAAACCCTAAAAGACTCTTGTGTGGACTGTTGACTTGATCTTTGACAAATTGGACTTTATATTTAGGCAACCTCCCTATGCTAAAGGACTTGGCCAATGCCTACTTTTTTGAAACCAAGTACTTGCAATTTGGAACTTCATCTGACACATCATTCAAGATCCCTTTGAGTTCATCTGCAATATGATCATTGTGAAGCTGTTACTTTGAACCTGTGACTTGTGGACTTCATCTGTTACATGGGATAATTTGAAGAAGATCATGGAGTGGCTAAGTTTGGATGTGGCTATCTTTATTTGATGCCTTGCTCTTCAAGATTGATATAATTGTCAATTTTTGTGTTGCTTGATTCTAAATGTCCAAGGGAATTTGGGTTTCTATTGACATTCTTGTCTATTGGATTGTTATCCATTGGTCAGATCTTTTCAACCCTTAACTTTTAATTTTGGGCATAGCATTAGTCTCTTCATCTTCTCCCCATTTCTTTAATTTCAAAATTGTTGATTCCTTAGGATTGGCATTAATTTTAGAAAACAAATAATGTAATCATCTCTGTTGTTTTAATATGTTGGGTTGAAGAAATTCAACATCTGGACCAACATGTCATGTACGATGTCACGACATCAGGTCTGTGACATCGCACATGTGTAGAAAACTGAATTAATTAATTCAGTATATGTTCTGGGATCAGCAAGGATATCTGGTGAATATCCTAACTCCCAGGTGGAGGTCTTGAAGACTCAATCAGAAGATATATAGGCTCAAAATATGGAGATATATATGGAGAGAGTTTAGGAACTTGAAGACCTTGTTTGTAGCAGAATTTTTCTGCTGAAGTTGCAACAGCAAAGAACAAGTCTGCTGCAATTTTCTGAAGGCCCAAATCCAGTTGGGTGATTAGGTTATAAATAGCTGATTGTAATCTAGTTTTTGTAAGCCTCTTAGAATGATTTTTTAGGGGTGTGTGTAAGGTAAACCTCCCAATCTGTGGGAAGGTTACCATGTGTTTCTCAGTGGTAAAACCTGAGAGTGTTTGTAACTCGAAGCCTGTAGGCAAGAGTGATTTTGTTCTTGAATTAAGCTGTGAAGCAAGTTCAAGGTGTGGTAACATTACATTGTATTTGTAGTGATAGGAATGGAAACTGGAGGTTTCTATCTAAGAGTTCCTAGGTATAGATTGCATTGGGTAGGGATTAAGTGATGAGTTGTAAACGGGTGAGTTTAACTCTGAATTGATACTACTAATAGTGGATCTTCTTCCTGGCTTGGTAGCCCCCAGATGTAGGTCATGTTGGACTGAACTGGGTTAACAATTTCCTGTGTTTATTTTCCTTCTGTATGATATAATCATGTCTGTCATAACTAAGCATGTATTCCAGTCTGTTCATCAAGATAATAGCAGACCTGATACATAGCCTTCTGTTGGAATGTCAATCAGAATGTTTTGACATTCATCAACAACAACACATACTGGTTAATAAGCTGATGATTTCAGTTCAGTATGTATTGAAGTCTGGAGTTCAAAAGCATAACAGACCTGGCCAAAAGATCATTGTGAAACTGTCAAACTGGATGTCTTGACAGTTCTTCCAGTAAGCTGATACTGAAGTAGAGACTGGTTGGTCTTTTACAGTACAGCAAATTTAGCACAGTCTGTTTTCAGGAACCAAACAGACTTAGCATATGGTTCTGGACTTGGATGTCAAACGGAATGTTGTGACATTCACTCCTGACTGCATATGCTAAATTGTTGGATGGTTAGTTTTTCTGTTTCAGGATTTTTCTCAGGCTATTCTTCAGGAATCCACCAGCTGATCTAAAATCTAGGAAACTAACAACTAAGCTACAATTAATGAACCTGGCAAATAATCTATTTGTTAGCTCCTTAATAAGTGGAGATTAGTTTAACTTGTTACAACCTTTAATTTAGGAAATACAAGTACATGACCAACAAACTGGAACAATGTAACAGACAATGTCCATAGGAAAACAACAGAAGTGAATGATAAGGTGCACATAACTAGGTGTCCCTCCTTTCTAGGATGACATAGAAGGAGAGGTCGTGACACTGTGAAAAGGTGCACATTAGTTCAGAGTGTAATAATTGTCTTGCTGTAATAGGTACAATGTTAGATCAGATGTCCTGACTTGAAGTAGAACATCTGAATACTGACTACGCCAGAATTTCAATTGGTATCAGAGCAGGCATCCTGTTCTGTCTCTGGATGAGATCCATGGGTGATACTTTCTGGTAGCTGGCAAGGAGTTATGTTAGTACTGATGCTGGAACCTGTGTAAGGTTCTGTAATTCCCTGAATGGTCCCTTGAAGTAGGTGGATGGACTGTTCATGACAGGAATGGTGTGTACCTGTCTCTGGAGGTTGGCTATTGGCCTGTGTGTGGGACAGCTGTGCCAGTACTAAATCACATTCAAACCTGGTATGGTCTTGGAGGCCAATCTGGTGAAGTGTGTGTTCATAGGTTGAGGTGTATTATGATTTCCGCTGCATAATACATGGCAAAACTCAAACTCTGATGTAGTTTCTCCTCATGTGGATGAAAGGCTGCTGTGTTCAAGATCTCATCATAATCCACTGAAGATGTCAAAGATACTTGAGTCTCCTCAAGTCCACTCATCTTGACGTTCTCACTTCAGGATGGTAAGAGTCACCTAATCACTGACTCTCTTACTCTCTTGAGTAGTGTATATGAAGACCTTGAAGACCTTCAAGGAAGGGTTGTTCCAAGGAGGTGGAACCAATGTTCTATGTGATGTTAGAACATGTTATTCAACAAGTATGAAGCTACTGGTTGAAGAGCAGATGTTTTTAGGGTTCAAACAAAGGGATAATTCTGTTTGGAACCTACTCCTGACCTGGAAGAGGAGACATCTGTATGTGCTAAGTTGATAAGAGCAGGGTCAACTGGGTGTGTGCTCAAGAAGGTCATCCCTAGAAGTTGAGCTGGTTGAGATGTGACATTGTGCAATCTCCTGCTGTTAGGCATCTTCCTGCAGTTTGATCAGGATTGGATAGTTGTTCCCTGAAGTACTATGGTGTGTTGGTAGACAAGTCTCCTGGATGTTAGCAGTCAATAATGGGGTAACCTGATTGTGATATCATTTAAGGGGGTTAGAACCATGAATCTTGTTATTCAAACACCACGTTCAGAAGTGGCAGTTCTTACTAGGAGTGAGAATATGAAGATTCAGATGTTGGTTGAGGTAATATGCTCTGTCAATGCATATCTACCATTGACCGGTGTTGTGTGTCTCACTAGTACTTATGGTCAGCTGAAGTCTGATTGGTGTGATTGGAGGAGTTAGTTGCCTCTGGTAGGGATAGTGTATGTCATGTTGAGACATATGTGTACAATGCATGGATATTGGTGTGGAGTGTCCATGATTGTTAATTTGAGGGGGAGTCTTGGTTAACCTCCTCAAGTCTGGTCAGCCTAGGGTCTGGTTGGCTGTTGACCTGTGTCACATGGGTTTTGGTGGTTGTGTGACACATTTGCAAGGAAGAATTCATCTCTCTCATTCCTAAGGGTGAATTTAATCTGGGAAGACTTTCAAAATTGTCTAGGTGCTTGCAAGCAGAAGATGTTGACACAAGAAGAGTACTTTCAAAGTATTCTTATGGTGGAAGTATCTGAAAGGATAATTGGGAAAGGATTTAAGATCAATGTCTACTTGTGTCAAGTACAAGTATTTAATTGATTATCCTTGGAGCTCAAGATAACTGATGTTCTTAAAGATGTAGGAACATCTCTTCTTCAAGACCCTGTGCAGAATCACAGGAAGGATAGTACATTGGGGTATGATCTATCTCGTTGGTGGCAGCAAAAGCATATGATCTCTGAAAAGGTTTCCTGGCACGAAACATGTTCAGCCTCGGTGTGTACAAGAAGAAGAAGGCATCACAGTCTTGATGGTGGTTACTTGGATCAGTTTATTTCTGATCTAGGTGAGGAAGTGCATTGGCTAATGCACACTGTGGAGTTAAGAACAAGTGGCAGCATTCTTAACCTCATGGAAACAGCTTTACTTTAGGAAGTGGAATCCTTGGTATAGCTGAAGGGTCAGTCTCTAACTGGTCCTTCTAAAGACTCATACATCAGAGTGTCTGATGTCTTTGGAGAAGAAGCAGGGATTCATCAAGGTGTGAGCTTGGATGACTTAACTGCAAATCTGCAGGATGGAGGTTGTTTACTCAAACTTGGTTCCACAATCAAGTCTATGAGAACATTGAACTCTTGTTCTGTGAAGGGAGGAAGTTCTTTCAAGTGGCAGAAGAAGGAGCTGAATTCAACAGCTGGATGTCAAAGCATAATGTTGTGACATTTGGTTTAGCATCAGACTCTTAGTTGGTGAAGTGGCACACCAACTTGAGATAGAAGGATCTACAGGGGTGTAGATTGGACAGTTCAAAAATTGAAGTTCAAATCTCGCTTGGAAGATCAGAATATCTTTGGGAGAAGTCTGATAAACTTGGGGAGGTCAAAAAGCAGCATTTGACTTTTTCATAAGAGAATTCATGAAGGAGGTAATCAACCAGTGGCATTTGGTCTATCTCAGAAGTGAGTTCTAAGAATCAAGATAATCAACATATGGCAGCAGATTATTCTTGAGTAAGGTCTGAGACTAATTACTTTTGAGCAGAAAAGTGGGAAGTTGAAGACAAAAGGAGGGGTCTTCCATTCATCCCTTGGAGCTTGTGGTAGGAGTTCTGAGCCATCTATGGAAGATTATCTCATGTAATGGGATGAAAAGGTATATGTCCCAATTTATGTATGGGTTCTTCTTAATCAAGCTGGTGACTCAGTGATATCTGAAGACTATCAGATGGTGTTCCCTGTTATGTGTGAAGGATGTCCTAACGAATGTTAGAACATTTTGTGAAATGGATTTCTGTTCTGGTTAGAAGAGAGATTGACACAGAGTGTGGATGTGTTCAACCAAGAGGGTTGAACAGAGGGTGCGCTCTTGAAGACATGAAGATGAGTCTTATGTTTTCCATTCATCAAGTGGGTTGAGTTCTTTTTGAATCAGGAAGAAGGTGAAGGTCCAACCATGTTGGATATGGGTGACCTCCAAGAGAGTAGGTTGTCTATGACAGGGGGAGTTGTGCCTTTGTGCTGCAAGCAATCACCAAGCTTGTGGTCTATGTGTTCTCAGATGACTAGGTAGTTATCAGGATGCTGTGATGTATGTCAAGGCTGAGTGAGCAGAAGAATGTCTGACCGGATGTCATGACATTGCCCTGGACATTGCTGTTAATTCCTTCTGAATCTTAAAGTCATTAGGAATTATGAGGGTGATGTGGCTAAGTCTGATAAACCAGAATAAGCCTGATGGCTACAGCTGTGTGGTACAGGGGGAGTAACTATCAACAGAAGTGTGAAAAGTTGGCTGTAGCAGTGCTAGGTGTCAAGTCTCTAATGGAGGTATGACAGAGGTCTTGGGAAATGTTGAATACTGGCTGAATGCAGGAATGTTAAGACATCGCGTGCAACGTGTCTGACTGCATATATGGAATAGTCTCCATGCACTGGAACGGCTGTTTTGGAAAAGAAACAGTCAGGAGCTATAAAAGGTATTCAAAGATAATCTGAGATTTTGTTGGTGATTCTCTGACTGTTTCTCAGCAAAAATAAATGCATCTTGACCAAGCATTTATTTCTACCGGAAATTCCTAGGCACGGGCTGGGCTATTTAAAGGATGCAATAGCCCTCTTCCTCTCACAAGAAAAACACTCCATTCTCAGAATCATGGGGTATGTTAAGGTTTGGGCAAGCTGCGCCTGGATCTGGTTTTGTGAAGGGTGCCTTTACAAATGTTTAGCTAAAAAGGGGGAGAGAAATATAGTCCGGGGGTTGAGAATGTACCAGAAGCAAGCCAACTATGGATGTGGCAGCAAACAGAAGTTGGCATCAGGCACAAAATCCACCAACTGGGCTAACCACTTGTGTCTTGTGATCTGAGTTAAGAAGACAGTTGTGCCTTGTGATCTGAGTTACATTGTCTATGTACTCAGCATTACATATTCTTCTGGAAGCACTCCGGTTGAGGGGAAGGGTTCTGGTACACTGGTTGTTATGACATCCAATTCTGCACAGACAGGGATTATGCAGAACTTAACAGTAAGTGCAGTAAAATAACACAAGTAATTGTTCACCCAGTTCAGTCTAACATGACCTACATCTGGGGGCTACCAAGCCAGGGAGGAAATCCACTATTAGTAGTATCAATTCAAAGCTAAACTCATCCGTTTACAACTTATCACTTAATCCCTACCCAATGCAATTTCAATCTTAACCTAAGATCAGAGTTCCTACTCACTCCCCCTCAATCACCTCAGTGATATTAAAGACACTTTGAAGTCACACTTCAAAAACAACTCTTGATTATGCTTCACAGGTTAAATCAAGATATACAGCACTCACGCTTAAAAGCTTTGAGTGACACAACACTTACAACTCAATGAACACCCTATGCCAAAGCTATCATCTACTTGATAATGGCTTGGCTTACAAGATACGTCTAATACTAGACTCACAAAAATACAGCAGTGAAGTATGATGGACACACACAATCTTCACGCCTCAAAATCCCCGAAACTGAATAAAGGAACGCCTTCCTTTTTATATTGCAGCACCTGGGCTTTTGCACCTGTATTCTCCTGAATTTAAGGTCACTCAAGTTCCCATAAATTCAACATTTAGGTTACTAACAAATAGGCTATTTGTTAGGTTCATTGAATGTAGCTTGGTTGTTGATTTCCTGGATTTTCTCTCAGCTGTTGAATCCCTAAAGAATAGCCTGAGAAAAAGCTGAAACAGAAAACTGAACAACCTACAATATAGCATATGCTGTCAGGCATGAATGTCACGACATTCAGCTTGACATCAAGGTCCATATGCTGAGTCTGTTTTTCCAGAAAACAGACTGTACAATTTTGCTGACCTGTACATGATCAAAATGACCATACTACAGTAACAACTTACATTAATAAATGTCAAAGTGTCCAACTTAACATTTACACATTTGGCCTTAAGTTAGTTCTGTTATTCTCTTGAAGAACAAACTAAGTTACATGCTGAAGTATAACAGAACACCACTCTGTCTAATCTTCAGCAGCTGCTTTCAATGATGAATGTCATAACATCCAGTTTGACATTCAGTCAGTAGGCCTTATGCCAGGTCTGGTTCTTCCTTGATAACCAGACTGCACTTAAGTACTAAGTTCTAACAGAACTCCTGCTGTTCTATTCCTTAGTATCTGTTGACAGGTATGAATGTCACAGCATCCAGTTTGACATTCAATAAATCCTGTGTTAGCTAGTCCTGCAGTAACTACAATATAGTCACACGTACATGTCATGACATCAGTCAAGACATTAGTACCCATCTAGTGTTTTACCATATAATGCAGCCAATTAAACACCTACAAACTCCCCCTTTGGCAAATTTTTGGCTAAAACACTTTGATCCCCATAACAGAGTTCATGGCAGCGGAATCACACACCTAGCAGGAAATAATACTAGCTAATACACTCAGAGTGGCAGCACACTCACACACATGGAAGTTAAATAACAACTTCACACAGCAGCACACACACAGTTGCTGCAGGGGAGGGAATCTTCAGATCTGTCATGAGAGTCTGTTGTAGAGACCCACTCTGTCAGGGGTAGTGGTGGTTATTACTCCCCCTTTTTGTCAAAAATGTTGTCAAAGCCAACAACATAGCCAGAGCACCATGACAGAGTTCCAGACTTGGTTTTACTTCATAGTTTCAACCAAGTTAACATCCCCTTGATCTTGCTTCACAACTTCGATCAAGTAATCACCCACTTTTGCTTTACAGTAGGTACCACCATATCAGATGCCCTGATTTTGTTTCTGACATCCAGAACCACTCCTGCATGAATAGCATCCTTGAACTCCTGCAGGTACATTGGCCTTCTCACAGTAGGGTGTCTCCTTACCCTCTTGTATCCACCCTTGTTACAAGTAGCATAGCTATGATCTGGTGACCAATCATAACTTAGTACAAATTGTTTAATGGACAGAGATATTAAACAATTTATTCCCAACATCAGTGGTTGCTATAAGGTCTCAGAGAGACATATTCCCAGTTTGCTCCTTAAGTTTTCAAACTGAGTAGCATCCAGAGCCTTTGTAAATATGTCAGCCAGTTGAAGATCCGTGGCTACATGTTCCAAAGTGATCACCTTGTCTTCCACCAGATCTCTGATGAAGTGGTGTCTAATGTCAATATGTTTGGTCCTGCTGTGTTGGATGGGATTCTTGGAGATATTGATGGCACTGAGATTATCACAGAACAATGTCATGACATTTTGAGAGACATTGTACTCAGTGAGCATCTGTTTCATCCAAACCAGTTGGGAGCAACTGCTTCCAGCAGCTATGTATTCAGCCTCTGCAGTGGATAGAGAGACACAATTCTGCTTCTTGCTGAACCACGATATGAGGTTTTCTCCTAAGAAGAAACATCCACCTGATGTGCTTTTTCTGTCATCAGCACTTCCAGCCCAATCAGCATCACAGTACCCAGATAGGACAGGCTCAGACCCATGTGAATACAGCATCCCATAGTCACACGTCCCATTGATGTACTTGAGAATCCTTTTGACTTGATTCAAGTGGCTCACCTTGGGCTCTGCTTGGTATCTGGCACACACTCCAACTGCATAAGAAATGTCAGGTCTACTTGCAGTTAGATACAGCAGACTACCTATCATCCTTTTTACAGGCATTGATCAACACTAGGCCCTCCATCATCTTTGGTTAACTTCATATGAGTAGGAGCAGGAGTCCTCTTGTGCCTGGCATTATCCATACCAAACTTCTTAACTATGTTCTTGGCATACTTGCTTTGGGAGAGAAACATAGAGTCCTCCATTTGGTTTACTTGCATTCCAAGGAAATAGGTCAGTTCTCCCACTAGACTCATTTCAAACTCAGACTGCATCTGGTGAACAAATTTTTTAACCATTTGTTCTGACATTCCACCAAAGACTATATCATCAACATAGATTTGAGCTATCATGATTTTGCCTTCTTCATCCTTCACAAACAAGGTTTTATCTATGCCACCCTTTCTGTATCCATTTGAGGTCAGAAATTCGGTTAACCTTTCATACCAAGCTCTGGGTGCTTGCTTCAACCCATACAAGGCTTTCTTCAACTTGTATACATGCTCAGGTTGGTTAGGATCACAGAACCCTTTGGGTTGTTCCACATAGACTTCTTCATTCAGGTAGCCATTCAAGAATGCACTCTTCACATCCATTTGGAATAGCTTAAACTTCAGGATGCATGCTACCCCCAACAGCAATCTGATGGACTCAAGTCTAGCCACAGGAGCAAATGTCTCATCAAAGTCTACCCCTTCAACTTGAGTGTATCCTTGAGCTACTAGTCTTGCTTTATTTCTAGTAATTACTCCTTTCTCATCAGATTTGTTTTTGTAGATCCACTTGGTACCAATGATGTTGGACCCTTCAGGTCTTGGAACTAGCTCCCATACTTCATGCCTCGTGAACTACTCGAGTTCCTCTTGCATGGCAATGATCCAATATTCATCAGTCAGGGCTTCTTTCACATTCTTTGGTTCAACCTTGGAAACAAAGCAGGAATTTGAGTTTATTCCTCTTGACCTGGTAGTTACACCACTGGTGGGATCCCCTATGATAAGATCCTTAGGGTGGTCTTTCTGAATTCTGATAGATGGCACTTTGGTGGGTGCCTCTACTTCACATTCAGGAGGAGGTTCCTGTACTTCTTCAGACTTGACTGGATTGTCAGTTGAACTGTCAAGGAATGTTTCAACATCCTCCATGACATCGGTTCCTTCCTCTTTATCATCCACAATGACATTTATGGATTCCATCAGGACATTGGTCCTGTAGTTGAACACTCTGTAGGCTCTGCTGTTAGTGGAGTATCCCAGAAATACGCCTTCATCACTTTTGGGATCTAGCTTCCTTCTCTGTTCACGATCTGTGAGAATGTAGCATTTACTTCCAAAAATATGAAAGTACTTCACAGTGGGTTTTCTGCCTTTCCATATTTCATACAGAGTGGAGGAGGTTCCTTTTCTCAAGGTGACTCTGTTGTGAACATAGCACGCGGTATTCATTGCTTCAGCCCAAAAGTGCATAGGGAGCTTCTTTGCATGAATCATTGCTCTGGCAGATTCTTGAATAGTTCTATTTTTTCTTTCAACTATTCCATTCTGCTGAGGAGTTATAGGGGAGGAGAACTCATGATTTATTCCTTCAGCCGAGCAGAACTCATCAAACTTGGAATTCTTGAACTCCGTACCATGATCACTTCTAATCCGGACCACACAACTGTCCTTTTCCCTTTGAAGTCTGATGCATAGGTCTTTGAAGACATCAAATGTATCTGACTTCTCTCTGATGAAGCTTATCCACGTGTATCTGGAATGGTCATCCACCACCACGTAAGCATATTTCTTCCCACCAAGACTTTCAACCTGCATAGGTCCCATTAGGTCCATGTGCAATAGTTCCAGAACTCTGGAGGTTGTGGAATGTCCCAGCTTCGGATGTGACATCTTGGTTTGCTTGCCCAACTGGCATTCTCCACAGACTCTTCCTTCATCAATCAGAAGCTTTGGGATTCCTCTGATTGCTTCCTTGGATATAATCTTCTTCATTCCCCGTAAGTGGAGATGTCCAAGACGTCTATGCCACAGCTTCACCTCATGTTCTTCCTTGGCTGAGGAGCATGTTGTGGAAAAGTTAGAGACTTCAGGTTCCCACAGGTAACAGTTGTCCTTGGACCTGGTTCCTCTCATAACTTCCTGATTGTCACCATTTGTCACAATGCACAGCTCCTTAGTAAACTGAACATGAAAACCTTGATCACACAGCTGACTTATGCTGATGAGGTTTGCAGTTAGTCCTCTTACTAACAGCACATTGTTCAGTTTTGGCACTCCAGAACAGTCCAGTTTGCCCACACCTCTTATTTTTCCTTTGGCACCATCACCAAAAGTCACATAGCTGGTAGTGTGAGGTTGAATATCTACCAGTAGATTTTCCATACCAGTCATATGTCTTGAGCATCCACTGTCAAAGTACCAGTCTTCTCTGGAAGAAGCCCTTAGGGCAGTGTGTGCTATCCTAGCATACCATTGTTGCTTCTTAATGGGAACACATTGCTTATGTGTTTTATGCTTAGGTCGGACATGTGAGGCTCTGTTAGGGAAACCCTGAATCCAGTAGCAGAAGGCTTTTATATGTCCAAGCCTACCACAATGGTGACACCTCCAATCTTGGTATTTCCTCTTCTGATGATCATTCATCCTAGATCCTCGATGTTGAGACATTGGCTTTGACTTCTGCTTGTACTTATGAACTTTAGCCTTTGGGCGTTTGTGTTCGGTTGAGGATCTTTTCCCAAATCCTAGGCCAGATTTGGTTCCAGATTGCTGTCCCACCTTGAGAATCTCTTCCAAGGTGTCAGTTCCCTTATTCATCATTCTGATGGATTTAGTCATCTGGTTCAGCTTGGAGGTCAGCAGGGCTATTTCACCATTTAGACCCTCTATGACAAACAGTTGCGTTTGTCTCTCATCTTCCAGTTCCTTGATGAGTTTCTTCTGCTTTTCTCCTTGTGCACGTACCTCTGCACTGGTGGAACACAGCTTCTTATAGGCTGCAGCAAGTTCATCAAACGACAGTTCATCTGCACTTGAGTCATCATCAGAGGCACAAACACTGGTTAGTGCAGTGACATGTTTGGCAGATTCTCCTTCAGATTCACTTTCAGAATCTCCTTCAGACCATGTGATAGCTAGCCCCTTATTTTGCAATTTTAGGTAAGTAGGGCATTCAGCTCTGACGTGTCCATACCCTTCACAACCATGACACTGGATCCCCTTGCCATGGTTGAACTTCTCATCAGAAGTTGATCTTTTCTTAATGTCAGACGGGATGTTCTTGACATTAGGTCTACCTCTTTGATCAATCTTCTTCACAAACTTGTTGAACTGCCTCCCAAGCATGGCTAAGGCTTCTGATATACTTTCATCACCTCCAGTATATCCTGCTTCTGACTCCTCTTCAGCATTAGATACAAAAGCTATGCTCTTGTTCTTTTTCTCAGCATACTCACCTAAGCCCATTTCAAAGGTTTGGAGAGAACCAATGAGCTCATCCACCTTCATGTTGCAGATGTCCTGCGCCTCCTCTATGGCTGTGACCTTCATAGCAAATCTCTTAGGCAAGGACCTGAGAGTCTTTCTTACAAGTTTCTCTTCAGCCATTTTCTCACCTAGTCCACCAGAAGTATTTGCAATTTCAAGAATATTCATGTGAAAGTCATGAATAGTCTCATCCTCTTTCATCCTCAGATTTTCAAACTTGGTGGTCAGCATCTGAAGTTTGGACATCTTCACCTTGGAAGTACCTTCATGAGTTACCTTGAGGGTATCCCAAACTTCCTTAGCTAGTTCACAGTGGTGTACCAGCCTGAAGATGTTCTTGCTGATTCCATTGAACAATGCATTCAAAGCCTTGGAATTTCCAAGAGCTAACGCCTCTTGCTCCTTGTCCCACTCTTCTTCAGGAATCTGCACACTAACTCCATCTTCACCTGTCCTCATTGGATGTTCCCATCCTTTGTTGACAGCTCTCCAGACTTTGCTGTCTAGAGACCTTAAGAAGGCTATCATACGAGGCTTCCAGTCATCATAATTAGATCCATCCAACATGGGTGGTCTGTTTGAGTGTCCTAAATCCTTGTCCATGGTACTAGAAAGTAACTTCCCTAGATCTCACCCAGAAATTCACAGGCAGGGTGCCTGCTCTGATACCAATTGAAATTCTAGTTATCAGACTTTGGATGTCACACTGGTTGTTATGACATCCAATTCTGCACAGACAGGGATTATGCAGAACTTAACAGTAAGTGCAGTAAAATAACACAAGTAATTGTTCACCCAGTTCAGTCCAACATGACCTACATCTGGGGGCTACCAAGCCAGGGAGGAAATCCACTATTAGTAGTATCAATTCAAAGCTAAACTCACCCTTTTACAACTTATCACTTAATCCCTACCCAATGCAATTTCAATCTTAACCTAAGATCAAAGTTCCTACTCACTCCCCCTCAATCACCTCAGTGATATTAAAGACACTTTGAAGTCACACTTCAAAAACAACTCTTGATTATGCTTCACAGCTTAAATCAAGATACACAGCACTCACGCTTAAAAGCTTTGAGTGACACAACACTTACAACTCAATGAACACCCTATGCCAAAGCTATCATCTACTTGATAATGGCTTGGCTTACAAGATACGTCTAATACTAGACTCACAAAAATACAGCAGTGAAGTATGATGGACACACACAATCTTCACGCCTCAAAAT
This sequence comes from Lathyrus oleraceus, assembly GCF_024323335.1. NCBI lineage: Eukaryota > Viridiplantae > Streptophyta > Magnoliopsida > Fabales > Fabaceae > Lathyrus > Lathyrus oleraceus. The sequence goes on along the minus strand of NC_066582.1, from coordinate 28,196,665 downwards.
CCCCGAAACTGAATGAAGGAACGCCTTCCTTTTTATATTGCAGCACCTGGGCTTTTGCACCTGTATTCTCCTGAATTTAAGGTCACTCAAGTTCCCATAAATTCAACATTTAGGTTACTAACAAATAGGCTATTTGTTAGGTTCATTGAATGTAGCTTGGTTGTTGATTTCCTGGATTTTCTCTCAGCTGTTGAATCCCTAAAGAATAGCCTGAGAAAAAGCTGAAACAGAAAACTGAACAACCTACAATATAGCATATGCTGTCAGGCATGAATGTCACGACATTCAGCTTGACATCAAGGTCCATATGCTGAGTCTGTTTTTCCAGAAAACAGACTGTACAATTTTGCTGACCTGTACATGATCAAAATGACCATACTACAGTAACAGCTTACATTAATAAATGTCAAAGTGTCCAACTTAAGATTTACACATTTGGCCTTAAGTTAGTTCTGTTATTCTCTTGAAGAACAAACTAAGTTACATGCTGAAGTATAACAGAACACCACTCTGTCTAATCTTCAGCAGCTGCTTTCAATGATGAATGTCATAACATCCAGTTTGACATTCAGTCAGTAGGCCTTATGTCAGGTCTGGTTCTTCCTTGATAACCAGACTGCACTTAAGTACTAAGTTCTAACAGAACTCCTGCTGTTCTATTCCTTAGTATCTGTTGACAGGTATGAATGTCACAGCATCCAGTTTGACATTCAATAAATCCTGTGTTAGCTAGTCCTGCAGTAACTACAATATAGTCACACGTACATGTCATGACATCAGTCAAGACATTAGTACCCATCTAGTGTTTTACCATATAATGCAGCAAATTAAACACCTACAAACTCCCCCTTTGGCAAATTTTTGGCTAAAACACTTTGATCCCCATAACAGAGTTCATGGCAGCGGAATCACACACCTAGCAGGAAATAATACTAGCTAATACACTCAGAGTGGCAGCACACTCACACACATGGAAGTTAAATAACAACTTCACACAGCAGCACACACACAGTTGCTGCAGGGGAGGGAATCTTCAGATCTGTCATGAGAGTCTGTTGTAGAGACCCACTCTGTCAGGGGTAGTGGTGGTTATTACTCCCCCTTTTTGTCAAAAATGTTGTCAAAGCCAACAACATAGCCAGAGCACCATGACAGAGTTCCAGACTTGGTTTTACTTCATAGTTTCAACCAAGTTAACATCCCCTTGATCTTGCTTCACAACTTCGATCAAGTAATCACCCACTTTTGCTTTACAGTAGGTACCACCATATCAGATGCCCTGATTTTGTTTCTGACATCCAGAACCACTCCTGCATGAACAGCATCCTTGAACTCCTGCAGGTACATTGGCCTTCTCACAGTAGGGTGTCTCCTTACCCTCTTGTATCCACCCTTGTTACAAGTAGCATAGCTATGATCTGGTGACCAATCATAACTTAGTACAAATTGTTTAATGGACAGAGATATTAAACAATTTATTCCCAACATCAGTGGTTGCTATAAGGTCTCAGAGAGACATATTCCCAGTTTGCTCCTTAAGTTTTCAAACTGAGTAGCATCCAGAGCCTTTGTAAATATGTCAGCCAGTTGAAGATCCGTGGCTACATGTTCCAAAGTGATCACCTTGTCTTCCACCAGATCTCTGATGAAGTGGTGTCTAATGTCAATATGTTTGGTCCTGCTGTGTTGGATGGGATTCTTGGAGATATTGATGGCACTGAGATTATCACAGAACAATGTCATGACATTTTGAGAGACATTGTACTCAGTGAGCATCTGTTTCATCCAAACCAGTTGGGAGCAACTGCTTCCAGCAGCTATGTATTCAGCCTCTGCAGTGGATAGAGAGACACAATTCTGCTTCTTGCTGAACCACGATATGAGGTTTTCTCCTAAGAAGAAACATCCACCTGATGTGCTTTTTCTGTCATCAGCACTTCCAGCCCAATCAGCATCACAGTACCCAGATAGGACAGGCTCAGACCCATGTGAATACAGCATCCCATAGTCACACGTCCCATTGATGTACTTGAGAATCCTTTTGACTTGATTCAAGTGGCTCACCTTGGGCTCTGCTTGGTATCTGGCACACACTCCAACTGCATAAGAAATGTCAGGTCTACTTGCAGTTAGATACAGCAGACTACCTATCATGCTTCTGTACAGGCATTGATCAACACTAGGCCCTCCATCATCTTTGGTTAACTTCATATGAGTAGGAGCAGGAGTCCTCTTGTGCCTGGCATTATCCATACCAAACTTCTTAACTATGTTCTTGGCATACTTGCTTTGGGAGAGAAACATAGAGTCCTCCATTTGGTTTACTTGCATTCCAAGGAAATAGGTCAGTTCTCCCACTAGACTCATTTCAAACTCAGACTGCATCTGGTGAACAAATTTTTTAACCATTTGTTCTGACATTCCACCAAAGACTATATCATCAACATAGATTTGAGCTATCATGATTTTGCCTTCTTCATCCTTCACAAACAAGGTTTTATCTATGCCACCCTTTCTGTATCCATTTGAGGTCAGAAATTCGGTTAACCTTTCATACCAAGCTCTGGGTGCTTGCTTCAACCCATACAAGGCTTTCTTCAACTTGTATACATGCTCAGGTTGGTTAGGATCACAGAACCCTTTGGGTTGTTCCACATAGACTTCTTCATTCAGGTAGCCATTCAAGAATGCACTCTTCACATCCATTTGGAATAGCTTAAACTTCAGGATGCATGCTACCCCCAACAGCAATCTGATGGACTCAAGTCTAGCCACAGGAGCAAATGTCTCATCAAAGTCTACCCCTTCAACTTGAGTGTATCCTTGAGCTACTAGTCTTGCTTTATTTCTAGTAATTACTCCTTTCTCATCAGATTTGTTTTTGTAGATCCACTTGGTACCAATGATGTTGGACCCTTCAGGTCTTGGAACTAGCTCCCATACTTCATGCCTCGTGAACAACTCGAGTTCCTCTTGCATGGCAATGATCCAATATTCATCAGTCAGGGCTTCTTTCACATTCTTTGGTTCAACCTTGGAAACAAAGCAGGAATTTGAGTTTATTCCTCTTGACCTGGTAGTTACACCACTGGTGGGATCCCCTATGATAAGATCCTTAGGGTGGTCTTTCTGAATTCTGATAGATGGCACTTTGGTGGGTGCCTCTACTTCACATTCAGGAGGAGGTTCCTGTACTTCTTCAGACTTGACTGGATTGTCAGTTGAACTGTCAAGGAATGTTTCAACATCCTCCATGACATCGGTTCCTTCCTCTTTATCATCCACAATGACATTTATGGATTCCATCAGGACATTGGTCCTGTAGTTGAACACTCTGTAGGCTCTGCTGTTAGTGGAGTATCCCAGAAATACGCCTTCATCACTTTTGGGATCTAGCTTCCTTCTCTGTTCACGATCTGTGAGAATGTAGCATTTACTTCCAAAAATATGAAAGTACTTCACAGTGGGTTTTCTGCCTTTCCATATTTCATACAGAGTGGAGGAGGTTCCTTTTCTCAAGGTGACTCTGTTGTGAACATAGCACGCGGTATTCATTGCTTCAGCCCAAAAGTGCATAGGGAGCTTCTTTGCATGAATCATTGCTCTGGCAGATTCTTGAATAGTTCTATTTTTTCTTTCAACTATTCCATTCTGCTGAGGAGTTATAGGGGAGGAGAACTCATGACTTATTCCTTCAGCCGAGCAGAACTCATCAAACTTGGAATTCTTGAACTCCGTACCATGATCACTTCTAATCCGGACCACACAACTGTCCTTTTCCCTTTGAAGTCTGATGCATAGGTCTTTGAAGACATCAAATGTATCTGACTTCTCTCTGATGAAGCTTATCCACGTGTATCTGGAATGGTCATCCACCACCACGTAAGCATATTTCTTCCCACCAAGACTTTCAACCTGCATAGGTCCCATTAGGTCCATGTGCAATAGTTCCAGAACTCTGGAGGTTGTGGAATGTCCCAGCTTCGGATGTGACATCTTGGTTTGCTTGCCCAACTGGCATTCTCCACAGACTCTTCCTTCATCAATCAGAAGCTTTGGGATTCCTCTGATTGCTTCCTTGGATATAATCTTCTTCATTCCCCGTAAGTGGAGATGTCCAAGACGTCTATGCCACAGCTTCACCTCATGTTCTTCCTTGGCTGAGGAGCATGTTGTGGAAAAGTTAGAGACTTCAGGTTCCCACAGGTAACAGTTGTCCTTGGACCTGGTTCCTCTCATAACTTCCTGATTGTCACCATTTGTCACAATGCACAGCTCCTTAGTAAACTGAACATGAAAACCTTGATCACACAGCTGACTTATGCTGATGAGGTTTGCAGTTAGTCCTCTTACTAACAGCACATTGTTCAGTTTTGGCACTCCAGAACAGTCCAGTTTGCCCACACCTCTTATTTTTCCTTTGGCACCATCACCAAAAGTCACATAGCTGGTAGTGTGAGGTTGAATATCTACCAGTAGATTTTCCATACCAGTCATATGTCTTGAGCATCCACTGTCAAAGTACCAGTCTTCTCTGGAAGAAGCCCTTAGGGCAGTGTGTGCTATCCTAGCATACCATTGTTGCTTCTTAATGGGAACACATTGCTTATGTGTTTTATGCTTAGGTCTGACATGTGAGGCTCTGTTAGGGAAACCCTGAATCCAGTAGCAGAAGGCTTTTATATGTCCAAGCCTACCACAATGGTGACACCTCCAATCTTGGTATTTCCTCTTCTGATGATCATTCATCCTAGATCCTCGATGTTGAGACATTGGCTTTGACTTCTGCTTGTACTTATGAACTTTAGCCTTTGGGCGTTTGTGTTCGGTTGAGGATCTTTTCCCAAATCCTAGGCCAGATTTGGTTCCAGATTGCTGTCCCACCTTGAGAATCTCTTCCAAGGTGTCAGTTCCCTTATTCATCATTCTGATGGATTTAGTCATCTGGTTCAGCTTGGAGGTCAGCAGGGCTATTTCACCATTTAGACCCTCTATGACAAACAGTTGCGTTTGTCTCTCATCTTCCAGTTCCTTGATGAGTTTCTTCTGCTTTTCTCCTTGTGCACGTACCTCTGCACTGGTGGAACACAGCTTCTTATAGGCTGCAGCAAGTTCATCAAACGACAGTTCATCTGCACTTGAGTCATCATCAGAGGCACAAACACTGGTTAGTGCAGTGACATGTTTGGCAGATTCTCCTTCAGATTCACTTTCAGAATCTCCTTCAGACCATGTGATAGCTAGCCCCTTATTTTGCAATTTTAGGTAAGTAGGGCATTCAGCTCTGACGTGTCCATACCCTTCACAACCATGACACTGGATCCCCTTGCCATGGTTGAACTTCTCATCAGAAGTTGATCTTTTCTTAATGTCAGACGGGATGTTCTTGACATTAGGTCTACCTCTTTGATCAATCTTCTTCACAAACTTGTTGAACTGCCTCCCAAGCATGGCTAAGGCTTCTGATATACTTTCATCACCTCCAGTATATCCTGCTTCTGACTCCTCTTCAGCATTAGATACAAAAGCTATGCTCTTGTTCTTTTTCTCAGCATACTCACCTAAGCCCATTTCAAAGGTTTGGAGAGAACCAATGAGCTCATCCACCTTCATGTTGCAGATGTCCTGCGCCTCCTCTATGGCTGTGACCTTCATAGCAAATCTCTTAGGCAAGGACCTGAGAATCTTTCTTACAAGTTTCTCTTCAGCCATTTTCTCACCTAGTCCACCAGAAGTATTTGCAATTTCAAGAATATTCATGTGAAAGTCATGAATAGTCTCATCCTCTTTCATCCTCAGATTTTCAAACTTGGTGGTCAGCATCTGAAGTTTGGACATCTTCACCTTGGAAGTACCTTCATGAGTTACCTTGAGGGTATCCCAAACTTCCTTAGCTAGTTCACAGTGGTGTACCAGCCTGAAGATGTTCTTGCTGATTCCATTGAACAATGCATTCAAAGCCTTGGAATTTCCAAGAGCTAACGCCTCTTGCTCCTTGTCCCACTCTTCTTCAGGAATCTGCACACTAACTCCATCTTCACCTGTCCTCATTGGATGTTCCCATCCTTTGTTGACAGCTCTCCAGACTTTGCTGTCTAGAGACCTTAAGAAGGCTATCATACGAGGCTTCCAGTCATCATAATTAGATCCATCCAACATGGGTGGTCTATTTGAGTGTCCTAAATCCTTGTCCATGGTACTAGAAAGTAACTTCCCTAGATCTCACCCAGAAATTCACAGGCAGGGTGCCTGCTCTGATACCAATTGAAATTCTAGTTATCAGACTTTGGATGTCACACTGGTTGTTATGACATCCAATTCTGCACAGACAGGGATTATGCAGAACTTAACAGTAAGTGCAGTAAAATAACACAAGTAATTGTTCACCCAGTTCAGTCCAACATGACCTACATCTGGGGGCTACCAAGCCAGGGAGGAAATCCACTATTAGTAGTATCAATTCAAAGCTAAACTCACCCGTTTACAACTTATCACTTAATCCCTACCCAATGCAATTTCAATCTTAACCTAAGATCAGAGTTCCTACTCACTCCCCCTCAATCACCTCAGTGATATTAAAGACACTTTGAAGTCACACTTCAAAAACAACTCTTGATTATGCTTCACAGCTTAAATCAAGATACACAGCACTCACGCTTAAAAGCTTTGAGTGACACAACACTTACAACTCAATGAACACCCTATGCCAAAGCTATCATCTACTTGATAATGGCTTGGCTTACAAGATACGTCTAATACTAGACTCACAAAAATACAGCAGTGAAGTATGATGGACACACACAATCTTCACGCCTCAAAATCCCCGAAACTGAATGAAGGAACGCCTTCCTTTTTATATTGCAGCACCTGGGCTTTTGCACCTGTATTCTCCTGAATTTAAGGTCACTCAAGTTCCCATAAATTCAACATTTAGGTTACTAACAAATAGGCTATTTGTTAGGTTCATTGAATGTAGCTTGGTTGTTGATTTCCTGGATTTTCTCTCAGCTGTTGAATCCCTAAAGAATAGCCTGAGAAAAAGCTGAAACAGAAAACTGAACAACCTACAATATAGCATATGCTGTCAGGCATGAATGTCACGACATTCAGCTTGACATCAAGGTCCATATGCTGAGTCTGTTTTTCCAGAAAACAGACTGTACAATTTTGCTGACCTGTACATGATCAAAATGACCATACTACAGTAACAGCTTACATTAATAAATGTCAAAGTGTCCAACTTAAGATTTACACATTTGGCCTTAAGTTAGTTCTGTTATTCTCTTGAAGAACAAACTAAGTTACATGCTGAAGTATAACAGAACACCACTCTGTCTAATCTTCAGCAGCTGCTTTCAATGATGAATGTCATAACATCCAGTTTGACATTCAGTCAGTAGGCCTTATGCCAGGTCTGGTTCTTCCTTGATAACCAGACTGCACTTAAGTACTAAGTTCTAACAGAACTCCTGCTGTTCTATTCCTTAGTATCTGTTGACAGGTATGAATGTCACAGCATCCAGTTTGACATTCAATAAATCCTGTGTTAGCTAGTCCTGCAGTAACTACAATATAGTCACACGTACATGCCAACTATGGATGTGGCAGCAAACAGAAGTTGGCATCAGGCACAAAATCCACCAACTGGGCTAACCACTTGTGTCTTGTGATCTGAGTTAAGAAGACAGTTGTGCCTTGTGATCTGAGTTACATTGTCTATGTACTCAGCATTACATATTCTTCTGGAAGCTCTCCGGTTGAGGGGAAGGGTTCTGGTACAACTAAGTCTTGTCCCTCTTCTTCCCCATGTACACCAACTTTGGTGTTTGTGGTGGTGGAGCCAATGACGGAGATGAAGAGCATTCCCAAATTGGGATGTTTTGTCCAGTGTATTGTTTATTTGTTTTAGCTAAAATTTGCCAAAGGGGGAGATTGTTGATTCCTTAGGATTGGCATTAATTTTAGAAAACAAATAATGTAATCATCTCTGTTGTTTTAATATGTTGGGTTGAAGAAATTCAACATCTGGACCAACATGTCATGTACGATGTCACGACATCAGGTCTGTGACATCGCACATGTGTAGAAAACTGAATTAATTAATTCAGTATATGTTCTGGGATCAGCAAGGATATCTGGTGAATATCCTAACTCCCAGGTGGAGGTCTTGAAGACTCAATCAGAAGATATATAGGCTCAAAATATGGAGATATATATGGAGAGAGTTTAGGAACTTGAAGACCTTGTTTGTAGCAGAATTTTTCTGCTGAAGTTGCAACAGCAAAGAACAAGTCAGCTGCAATTTTCTGAAGGCCCAAATCCAGTTGGGTGATTAGGTTATAAATAGCTGATTGTAATCTAGTTTTTGTAAGCCTCTTAGAATGATTTTTTAGGGGTGTGTGTAAGGTAAACCTCCCAATCTGTGGGAAGGTTACCATGTGTTTCTCAGTGGTAAAACCTGAGAGTGTTTGTAACTCGAAGCCTGTAGGCAAGAGTGATTTTGTTCTTGAATGAAGCTGTGAAGCAAGTTCAAGGTGTGGTAACATTACATTGTATTTGTAGTGATAGGAATGGAAACTGGAGGTTTCTATCTAGGAGTTCCTAGGTATAGATTGCATTGGGTAGGGATTAAGTGATGAGTTGTAAACGGGTGAGTTTAACTCTGAATTGATACTACTAATAGTGGATCTTCTTCCTGGCTTGGTAGCCCCCAGATGTAGGTCATGTTGGACTGAACTGGGTTAACAATTTCCTGTGTTTGTTTTCCTTCTGTATGATATAATCATGTCTGTCATAACTAAGCATGTATTCCAGTCTGTTCATCAAGATAATAGCAGACCTGATACATAGCCTTCTGTTGGAATGTCAATCAGAATGTTTTGACATTCATCAACAACAGCACATACTGGTTAATAAGCTGATGATTTCAGTTCAGTATGTATTGAAGTCTGGAGTTCAAAAGCATAACAGACCTGGCCAAAAGATCATTGTGAAACTGTCAAACTGGATGTCTTGACAGTTCTTCCAGTAAGCTGATACTGAAGTAGAGACTGGTTGGTCTTTTACAGTACAGCAAATTTAGCACAGTCTGTTTTCAGGAACCAAACAGAGTTAGCATATGGTTCTGGACTTGGATGTCAAACGGAATGTTGTGACATTCACTCCTGACTGCATATGCTAAATTGTTGGATGGTTAGTTTTTCTGTTTCAGGATTTTTCTCAGGCTATTCTTCAGGAATCCACCAGCTGATCTAAAATCTAGGAAACTAACAACTAAGCTACAATTAATGAACCTGGCAAATAATCTATTTGTTAGCTCCTTAATAAGTGGAGATTAGTTTAACTTGTTACAACCTTTAATTTAGGAAATACAAGTACATGACCAACAAACTGGAACAATGTAACAGACAATGTCCATAGGAAAACAACAGAAGTGAATGATAAGGTGCACATAACTAGGTGTCCCTCCTTTCTAGGATGACATAGAAGGAGAGGTCGTGACACTGTGAAAAGGTGCACATTAGTTCAGAGTGTAATAACTGTCTTGCTGTAATAGGTACAATGTTAGATCAGATGTCATGACTTGAAGTAGAACATCTGAATACTGACTATGCCAGAATTTCAAAAATCTCTCCCTCCCTTTTTAAAATCTTCTTTGATTGAACTTATTTTGTTCTAAACTTTGACCATTTTGCAAACTAGAAACTTTGGCCTTATGCCATTGCATTTTCAAACTTCTTTTCTTAATCAAACTTGTAAATAAATTTAATTATACTTGACTTAAACTTTTAAAAAAGCCAGAAAGAACTAACTCATTCAAAGCATTTTTAGGCCTTTGTGCCTTTCAAACTTAAATTTTGTTAAAAGCAATGCATCCACTTTTAAATTTATATCACGAACTACGAGATTTTGATCCCTCATTTTATGTTGGTACGTAGGCACAAGTCCGAAGGTCTTGTCAAACACAAAAATATAATTAACGAATTCTTTTCTCATCCCCCCATTCTATTTGTTTTTAAACATCACTTTGTACAAAATACATATCCACACAAAAAAGGGCTCCTTAGAAGTACCTAGGATACTTTGGGTGCTAAGACCTTCCCTCTGTGTAACCAACCCCCTTACCTGTAATCTCTGACATTTTATTAGTTTTGATTTGAGAACTTCTTTCTTTTGGGGATGAGAATATTCGTCATCGGTTAGGACGAGCATATCAAAGATATACTCAGGCGGGGGAAAGAAAGATATCTGTCATCGGTTAGGATGAACATATCAAGGATATACTTCCTGGGGAATCAGGAAACAAATGAGTTCACCGGGGATTCCACTACTGGGAAAACTGGGATACTTTTATTGGGTATTGGGCAAGAAGTAACAAACTACAAATTAAGAAGAATATTACTAGTTACTGGGTAATATGCTCTTAGGAGACTCACATCACCTATCTAGGTAAGAGCTAGAAAGAAACAGTCAATCAAGACTCATGGGATTGAGGACATAACTCAAGGGGAGAGGTTCCATCCAGATAAACAACTGGAAAGGAAACTGAAGTAATAACCATCCAAGAGGAAACAACTCCATGGGGAAGAGGAGAAAGGTTAAAGTCTTTCTGCCTAAGGGGATGACACTCTACAATTGAGGGAGGACAGACACCGAACTTGTATGGGGATAAAGTACCACCATACAGAGAATGAGAATCTCAAATCGACAAATCAATCAAATATGATGGTGCCAATATGAAAATTATGAAATTATATGATTGTATATGTATATGTATATGTATATATGATGATTATAGTGACAAAACGATCATGAAGGATACAAAGGTGTCGCAAAGAAATTGAATCATCGGTACTATCCTCGGTCAATCCACAAAAAGAGGGAGACAACTGCTGGAGAGCAGAGGAATCAACAAACCAAAGGCTCAAATCTAGCTGAGGGGGGGGGGGAGATCTGCTGAGGAGAGGAGAAGTTATCGAGTCTGCAGGGAATTTTAGGTCAATGCCATATTAAATGGGAGACAACCATACAGAAGATAAACATAAAACAACTGCTCAGAAACCAGAAGGAAACTCTGACTAGGAGCGGGTCGGATGGTGACTGGTGGGGAAACCAATGCGATCTACTAGGGAAAACATCTTGCTTTGTTGAAGATCAACCCTGCCAAAGAAATGCGATCTCCGTTGGGGAACACAGAAACACTGCCGGGGAATAACACGTCGCAAGGTACTGGATCAACCAACTTAGCTGGGGAAAAGAATCGGAACTCTGCTAGGGAACAAACACTTCGCAGGGGAACCATATCAACACAAACAACTAGGGATACCCGAAGGGTTAACTGCTTGGGGGGACCTTTGATGCTTAGCACTTAAGGACTTACTGCTCTTTGAAGCTCCGTTGATACTTCTCAATTTCTTTGAAAATTTCTTGTTTTTATACGTTTTAAGAAAAATATTTTGATTAAAAAATTTAAATTTCCAAAATGATCATAATAAAATTTAAACTATTGGCTGAAGTAAATAAGAGTAGAAACAATTGGACAAAAGCTCAACTTTATTTAGGTGATGGTAGTCTGTAAATGACAAGACTCCATAGATTTTTACAAAGCTTAAAATGGTAATTTACATGGAAAAGGGATACATTGAATACAAATGATCCTTAATCCTTCTACCAACTTTTGATGTCCGCTACGCTCTTGACCGCTACTAGGAGGATGAATTGACGTCAACCCTCGTGCTCAAATTTCTCCAAAATTTGAAGATCAGCAGAATGTAGTTACTTGCCATAATCCCTAATTTGTGCATAAATTTCCCCAAGGTGGGGTACTCAATTTATCGGGAAATTCTTTCTGTTTTTATGTCTCTAATTTTTGCCTTGATCTCCCTTTCGTGTTTTCAATCCACCGAGACGCTCTTTTTTGCCTAAGCTGCCCTTTCGGGTTTTCAACTTAGCGAGATGTTCTTTTCTTTTTAGCAGAAGTATTTCTTGACGGCATTTGCGTTCACAGGACGAGTTAACTCTTCACCATCCATAGTTGTAAGAATCAATGCACCGCCTGAAAAGGCTCTCTTAACAACATATGGGCCTTCATAATTAGGATTCCATATCTCTAGAATCTGGTTTGAATGACAAAATCTTCTTAAGCATAAGGTCACCTTCTCTGAACACTCGAGGTATGACCTTCTTATCAAAATCTTTCTTCATCCTTTGCTGATACAACTGACCATGACACATGGCAGTCAATCTCTTCTCTTCAATCAAATTCAACTGATCAAACCTAGTCTGACACCATTCAGCCTTAGTCAACTTGGATTCCACGAGTACACGTAATGAAGGAATCTCAACCTCTACGGGGAGCACTGCTTCCATACCATATACAAGAGAAAAAGGGGTTTCTCCTGTTGAAGTGTGAATGGATGTACGGTACCCATGCAAATCAAACGGGAGCATCTCATGCCAATACTTATACGTGACAACCATCTTTTGAATAATCTTCTTAATGTTCTTATTCGCAGCTTCAACATCCCCATTCATCTTGGGTCTGTAGGGAGAAGAATTATGATGTTCAATCTTAAAATCTTTGCAAAGAGCTTCCACCATATTGTTATTCAAGTTCAATCCATTATCAGTAATGATCTTACTTGGCACATCATAACGGCATATGATCCGATTCTTGATAAACCTCACAACAACTTGCTTGGTTACATTTGCATACGATGCCGCTTCAACCCATTTTGTGAAGTAGTCAATTGCTACCAAAATAAAACGATGTCCATTTGAAGCTTTGGGCTCAATCATCCCAATTATATCAATTCCCCACATGGAGAAGGGCCAAGGGGAAGAGATAACATTCAATAGTGTCGGAGGAACATGAATCTTATCCGCATATATTTGACACTTGTGGCACTTCTTCACAAATTTGTAGCAGTCAGATTCCATTGTCATCCAATAGTAACATGCTCTCAACATCTTCTTTGCCATTGGATGTCCATTAGAAATAGTACCAAAAGAACATTCATGCACTTCGGTCATTAACAAGTCTGCTTCGTGTCTATCCACGCATATGAGCAAAACCATGTCGAAGTTTCTCTTGTACAGTATATCACCATTCAAGTATAAATTGCCGGCTAATCTTATGAAAGTCTTCTTATCTTTCAAAGATGCCCCAGGCGGGTAAATCTGACTTTGGAGGAAACATGAGCTGGCCTATCAAGACGCATCACAGACAAATTGGGAACCTCATTCCAATACTTCACTACAATCATCGACGCCAATGTTGTAAGAGCATCTGCCACCCGGTTCTCATCTTGAGGGATATGATGAAACTCAACCTTTGTAAAGAAAGTTGAAATCCTCCTCGCATAATCTCTATATGGTATTAGACCGGGTTGACTCATCTCTCATTCTCCTTTGATATGATTTACAACCAAAGATGAGTCTCCGAAGACGTCTAAATGCTTGATTCTGAGATCAATGGCCTCTTCGAGCCCCATTACGCAAGCTTCATATTCTGCCATATTGTTTGTACACTTGAAAGTTAATCTAGCTGTAATAATCACTGCCCCAATGCCATTTCCATATTAACAGCTCCATCAAATACCATGCCCCAACGGGAACCAGGTTCTGGCCCTTCTTGAAGCAATGGTTCATCACAATCTTTCATTTTTAAGTACAAAATCTCTTCATCAGGAAAATCATATTGCACTGACTGGTAATCTTCAATCGGTTGGTGAGCCAAATGGTCAGCCAAGATACTACCTTTGATCGCTTTCTGAGATTGATATTCAATATCATACTCTGATAACAACATCTGCCAACGGGCAATCCTCCTAGTTAAAGCAGGCTTCTCAAATATATACTTAATTGGATCCATTGTGGATATCAACCAAGTGGCATGATTCAACATATACTGGCGCAGACGCTTAACAACCCAAGCCAATGCGCAACAAGTCTTCTCAAGCATAGAATACCGAGTCTCACAGTCGGTGAACTTCTTACTGAGGTAGTAAATTGCAAATTCTTTCTTTCCAGTCTTATCTTGCTGACCTAGAACACAACCCATACTATCTTCAAGTACAGTCAAATACATGATCAATGGTCTTCCTTCAACAGGTGGAGACAAAATCGAAGGTTCAAGCAGATATTCTTTGATACTGTCAAAAGCTTTCTGGCAATCTTCGGTCCAATCACAAGATTGATCTTTCCGAAGAAGCTTGAATATAGGCGCACATGTCGCAGTCATGCGGGAAATGAATATGGAGATATAATTCAAGCGGCCGAGAAAACCTCTGACTTGCTTCTCAGTTTTGGGCGTAGGCATCTCTTGTATTGCTTTGACCTTGGTAGGATCAACTTCAATACCCTTCTCACTGACAATAAAGCCTAACAACTTACCAGAACGAACACCAAAAGTACACTTATTGGGATTCAAGCGGAGTTTATACTTCCTTAAATGCTGGAATATCTTCAACAAATGTTTGACATGTTCCTCTTCATTAATCAATTTAGCAATCATGTCATTGACATAAACTTCAATCTCTTTATGCATCATATCATGGAAAAGAGTAGTCATTGATCTTTGGTAAGTTGCACTAGCATTCTTTAGACCAAAAGGCATCACTCTATAACAGAATGTTCCCCAAGGTGTAATGAATGTGGTCTTCTCCATATCTTTGGGTGCCATCTTGGTCTGATTATATCCGGAAAATACATCCATAAACGAAAAGACTTTGAATTTAGCAGTATTGTCCACCAACATATCAATGTGTGGCAGAGGGAAATCATCTTTCGGACTGGATTTATTCAAATCTTTATAGTCGACACACATGCAGACTTTTCCATCTTTCTTGGCACAAGCACAATATTGGCCACCCATTGCGGATACTCAGCGGTCACAAGGAAACCGGTGTCGATCTTCTTTTGCACTTCTTCTTTGATCTTCACAGCCATATCAGGATGTGTTCTTCTTAACTTCTGCTTGACTGGCGGGCATTCTGGCTTCAATGGCAATCTATGCTCCACAATCTCAGAATCCAAACCAGGAATGTCTTGATAGGACCAGGAAAACACATCTGAATACTCTCGAAGAAGATTAATTAACCCCTTCTTGACATCTAGACACAGGCAAGACCCAATCTTGACTTCCTTCACATCATCCTCGGAACCTAAGTTGACTAGCTCAATCTGCTCTTCGAACGGCTGAATGGTCTTTTCAACTTGCTCAAGAAAACGAGATAATTCATCACTCACTTCTACATCACTTTCCACATCGGCCTCAAACATAGGGAATTCAAAATTTGGAGAAGGAGAAGGATCATTGTATTCAATTGGGTTAGAAACCAACCTGCATAATGATTTGATATTTAGATTTTAGAGAAGTGAAATTGTGACCAAATATTATGCAGATGGACAATTATTTTGTTTATTTATGTTTTTTGTGATTACCATTTTTAGAATAAATCAAAAAGTAAAAACAAAACATTAGAGATGTGGATGAATAGAATTAATTTTATTAATGATCAATTTGAAAATGCCCAAACAATGTTCACTTCTCCCTTAGGCATAGCAGAAGGAATTTAAAAACATATAAAAGCAATTACTTAGATCGATGTAAAATAACAGGAATATCAACAGCAGTCCAATTGTTGCACGTCTTTCAATGTGTCACAAAATTGGTGCAGTCTTCCTCTTCGTCATCCTCTAGCATAGCATCTAAGTGTTGTTCATTTCCATGAATGAACCCTCTGCTACGGAAGCTAAGTTGCATATCTTCAGACCTTGCAGCTGATGAACCTTTCTGGAACCCCAAACCGGTTCTGCCTTTGTTGTTGGAGACCTCTACCATGTGCCCCCACTGATCGACATCGCCTTCTTCCATAATCTTCTTAGCATCTTTCAATGAGGACATAGGTGCCCCAACTCGGTTTTCAACAGCAATATATAAGGCTTGGAACTGAGTTCCAACCTTATCCTCAGCTTCAACGTAAGAGAAAGATGATAGGTGGCTAACCAACAACGCCTTTTCCCCTCCAACAATCACAAGCTTTCCATTCTTGACAAATTTGAGCTTCTGGTGTAATATGGAGGTAACAACTCCTGCCTCATGAATCCACGGCCTTCCCAACAAGCAACTGTAGACCGGGTGGATATCCATTACTTGAAAAATAATTTGGAAGTCACTGGGACCTATCTTAACTGGAAGGTCCCCTTCACCAATAACCGTTTTGCGTAAACCGTCAAAAGCTTTGACGATTACACCGCTATACCTCATAGGTGCTCCTTGGTATGATAGCTTTGAAAAAGTTGACTTCGGCAGCATACTCAATGACGACCCAGTGTCAACAAGCACGTTTGACAAAGCATCTTCTTTGCAATTCATGGAGATGTGCAAAGCCAGATTATGATTTCTGCCCTCCTCAAGGAGTTCTTCATCACAGAAGCTAAGATTATTGCACGAAGTGATGTTAGCCACAATATGATCGAATTGATCCACTGTAACATCATGTTCCATAAAAGCTTGTTCCAGAACTCTCTGTAGTGCTTCTCTGTGCGCTTCAGAATTAATGAGCAGAGACAACACTGAGATTTTTGAGGGGGTTTGGAGCAGCTGCTCCACCATATTAAACTCACTCCTCTTGATTAACCGAAGTACCTCATCATCGTCGTTAGCCTTCAAGTCGCTGGATTCACCAGACTTACTCTTTGAAGCACCAACTGGATCTACAACAGGCGCTTCCACCTTCTTTCCAACAATTGATTCTTCCTTATCCTTTGGGAACACCAACTCAAACACTTGACCACTGCGGGTCACCTTGGTAACATCAACAATGCTCACCACTGAACTAGTCGTAGGCAACGAGACCTCTTGATCATCCTTCATCATTGTAGCATTATACTGATATGGCACAGCTTTATCAGATGAATACGGGACCGGGCCCACTAACCGTATAACCAACGACGATACTGATTTATTACTGTCATTGTTACTGTTGTTGTTGTCATACTGAATCACCAATCTCTCTGGCTGCTTGAAAATGGGCACTATGACATTGACATCGTCATCTACATGACGGGATTGAACAATCTGAATCATGCCTTCATCCATCAATCGCTGGATGTCCCTTTTCACAACTTCACGACCCCTCGGGTTAACGCTACAGGTAACACAACCGTCATGGTCATGTTCACAATCACTCACCAAACAAATGTCCTTATGCATCTGCACTAAGGACCTTCGGATCAAACGCACATTAAAAACCTTAAACTCTCCAGGATAACTGTCCACCATATTCACAAAAGGGTTCCTATGAGCGGGCAATGGATTTGCTTTCACATTCGGTGCACAGTCCTCAAAGGACACCATTCCACTCTTCATCAATTTTTGGACCTCATACTTGAGTGGATAGCAATTTTCAATGTCGTGTTCGGGTGCCCCTTGATGAAAAGCACAACGGAGTTCAGGTTTATACCACCACGGAAGTGGTTCTGGAATTTGCGGCGGGTTTCTTGGTTGGATTAGGTTTTTGAGAACCAAAGACGGGTATAATTCTGCATAATACATAGGTATCGGGTCGAAAGAGACATTCTTCCTCTCAAGGTTTTGTTGATTATGATTGTTGTTGGTATTGTTGTTGTTGTAGGTGTTTGTTCGTTGTTGCGGTTGTTGTTGACGTTGTTGTTGACGTTGTTGTTGTTGAACTGGTGTTGATTGATGATTAGAAAATACCGGGATAACTAAAGATACTTGATGATGATGTTGACGGGATGTTGGATTCCTTATGATCGGATGCCTCCTCTGCCTCCCATTGCTTATTGCATTTGCTTTATTGTCCTTTTTCTTCCCGAAATTGTTGCCATATCTCTTGCTCGTTGACGCTTCATCCTTCGACAAACGTCCTTCTCGGACCCCTTCCTCAAGACTCATCCCCATGTTTACCATCTCGGTAAAGTCACTAGGGGCACTAACAATCATTCGTTCATAATAAAATGAACTCAGAGTTTTCAGAAAGATCTTTGTCATCTCTTTTTCCTCCAAAGGAGGAGTGATCTGGGCAGCCAATTCCCTCCATCTCTGCGCATACTCTTTAAACGTCTTCTTATCTTTTTGAGACATAGACCTTAGTTGGTCTCTATCAGGCGCCATATCCATGTTGTACTTATACTACTTGACAAAAGCCTCTCCCAAGTCCTTGAAAGTGCGAATGCTTGCACTATCCAATCCCATATACCAATGGAGCTCAGCACCGATCAAACTGTCTTGGAAATAATGAATCAGCAGTTGATCATTGTCAATCCGAGTAGACATCTTTCGAGCATACATCACTAGATGACTGAGTGGACAAGTGTTCCCTTTGTACTTTTCAAAGTCAGGCACTTTGAACTTCACCGGGATCTTGACGTTGGGCACTAAACACAACTCAGCAGCACTCTTTCCAAACAAGTCCTTTTAGCATCTTCAATTTGTTGCGTAGCTCAAGAAACCGATTCTTCATTTCATCCATTTTCTCATAGACATCCGGACCCTCAGACGGCTCAGAGTGATAAATGGTTTCCTCTACACGAGGTAAGGTATGCACAACGGGAGGTGGCATAGACATGACCGGGCTAGATGCCGGCATGGAAGCAAAACTAGGCGCAAAGCCTTCAGGCATAAAGTTGGACGGCATTCCCCATGGTAATCCGGCAGGCATAGTGGGTGCAAAATGAGCGACAGCAACAGGCATGGTAGAGGTATCCACCTCTTAAATAACTGCCCTCTGGGGAGGAGGAGTTGCAGGCGTTGGAGAAGATTGACTTTGAGTAGCAAGAACTGACTCCATCATGGCAGTCAGGCGGGTGATCTCGTCCTTCAGCTCTCTGTTCTCTTGCTCTAGATGCTCCATAATTCTCAGATGATTGGCACGTGTGTTGTACCGATGAGTCAGCTTGGCTGAAGCACATAAGAAACACCAATGAGACATCTGGCGAAAGAGAAACCTGCTTATGCAAATGATGCATGAAATGCAATGCTTGTTTATTTATTTTTGTTTTCAAGGAACTTACTATATCATTTGCAATGCTTGTTTACCACAACCATAGACATAGGTCTTTCACAAGGATAAGGCATCTTCAATTCCAAAGCTCTCTTCTTCACCTAAAGAGTGTAAGCTTCCAAAGCTACACAATTGCACGGACCAAGCTTAAATCTTCCTTTCCTATGCATATTATGCCAAGCATGCTCAATCTTCTGCTTTAAATGTTGGGGATCTTTACCCTCTTGATAGAAAAGACCTTCTAACAAAGTATTACTAGGTATGTCTCTCAAGGGGAACCCAAGTTGACGACGAGCTAAAGCAGGGTTGTAGTTAATTACTCCTTGTGTACCAATGAGAGGCACATTAGAGAATTCACCACAACTATCGATAATCTCCAAACTGCTCAAAGAGGGATCATACCAAACTATATCATCATTAATGAGAGACATAAGTCTCTGAGACCACCTTAGACATTGTTTGTTCTCCACAAAAGCAGGCGTCTGAGGCAAGTGCGAAATAAACCACTTGTACAGAAGAGGAATACAGCAGACAATAGTGTAAGAACAAAGTTGGTTCTATAATATATCTCTAAGATTTTGATGATAACGAAGGATGAAACAAAAATGGTACTCTAACGAGATTTTTTCTTAGTATGCAGGATTCTGACCATACATCAGATATAAAATTACATTAGATATAAAATATTCGATGATCAGATGCCACTCAGAAAGGATGCATTCAGAAGGTTCTGATTCTGATCAATGCAGATACGAGCGCAACATTAAGAAGTCAGAAGCTCCGATAAAAGACTACTAAATCCAGACTCTGATACTAAAGAAGTCTAGAGCATTGAGAAGCTCTGATGGGGTCATACATAATCATTCTCTGAAGACAAACTCTGATATATCAAGACTCTGACGTAGCCTCACCAGTCCAGAACACGTAACTGAAAAGAATCTTAATATGGAAAGAAGGTATTTCAATAAGGGAATAATGAGGCGTGCAAAACTATTTCAGAAAGAAACAAGGAGAGTAATGACGTTAATCATTATTCAATGACCAAGATTCTGTCTTCACTCCAACGGTCCTTCACAACGACTATATAAAGAACGAAATACTTCACAAGAGAATACACCTGAGACACACAAGAAATCTCATTCATCCTCTCTCATTTTCACGAGCTGGTGCTCTTACGTGAAAAGCTATTGCTCTTATAATTTTGTAATATTTGCTTTTTGTTAGAAGCACTTTACATTACAATTTACTCTTGCTTAAACTACTTCCTCAAGTGACTCTGCGCAGTTTGAATACTTGAGAGGGCTGAGATATTATTCTCTTAGACGTTTGGTTGGGTAATCTTTCAACATTAGTGGATTAAGTCCTTTTTGAAGGAAAAATCACCTTGGTCGGGTGGACTGGAGTAGCTTTGACTTTCAAGCGAACCAGTATAAAATTCTGTGTCATTTCCTTTTTATTTTGTGTGTGTTTGATTTCTGAAAAAGTTTTTATTTCCAAAACAATTCAAACCCCCTTTCTTGTTTTTCTCAACCTTCAATTGGTATCAGAGCTTCGACTCTGTTATTGATTTTCTAATCTAACACTTAACAATGTAGAGAGATCCAACGTGAGAAAAACTATGGCCAACACCAATGAAAGAGATAGTTACAATGCTAAACATCCAATCTTTGATGGAGAAATATTTGATTATTGGAAACACATAATTGAAAGTTTCTTTCTGGGCTACGACGCTGATCTATGGGATATTGTCACAATTGGCTACACACCACCTGTGATATACGCTGGCGTTGCTATTCCCAGAAGCAGAATGTCGGATGATCAGAAGCGTGAATTCAAAAACCATCACAAATCCAGAATGATACTACTCAATGCTATTTCCTACAATGAATATGAAAATATCACCAACAGGGGAACAACTAAATAAATACTTGACTCCCTGAGGATGACTCATGAAGGAAATTATCAAGTCAAAGAAACAAAGGCTCTGGCTCTAATCCAGAAATATGAAGCCTTCAAAATGGAGGACGATGAAGCTATAGAGGTAATGTTTTCTAGATTTCAAACTTTAATTGCAGGACTCAAAGTGTTGGATAAAGGATATACAACTGCGGGTCATGTCAAAAAGATTGTTAGAAGCTTGCCAAAGAAATGGAGACCCATGGTCACAACTTTAAAGTTATCAAAAGATCTGAACAATATCAGCCTTGAGGAACTCGTTAGTTCACCCATAAGCCACGAGATAGAACTGGAGGAATATGAACCTCAAAAGAAGATCAAGTCTGTAGCACTAAAGTCTAGATCCGAAACACGCAAACCAGATAGAAACGAAGCCTTCCAGGCTGAAGAAGAAGACAATGATGACTCTGAGAAGGAAGACTCTGACAACGAAGAAGAATGATCCCTTTTAACTAGAAGAGTAAAACAACTCTGGATAAAAAGGAATAATAACTTCAGAAGACCAAGATCCAAGGGGGATCGATCAGAACCAACTTCCAGAGGTAAGTCAAACAAAGATATAACATGCTATGAATGCAAGGAAACAGGTCATTACAGAAATGAATGTCCCAAGTTGAAGAAAGAAAGCTCTAGAAGAGAAAATTTCATTCAGAACTAAAAAGGGACTGATGGCCACCTAGGACGACAGTGGATCTGATTCCTCAGAATCAGACTCTGAAGAACAGGCAAATGTTGCACTCATGGCTACCACCTCCAGAAATACATCAGATGGAGAATCTGAATCTGAAGAGGTACTTTTTGATCTTTCTCGCTCTGACCTTTAATCATGCCTTTCTGAAACTCTAAACTCACATCAGAAACTTAAACAAAAATTTAAAGTTATAAAAGAGGTTCTTGAAGAAACCATCGAAGAATGTGCTAAACTTGAGATGACAGTTTCAGAACTAAAAGATCAAAACCGAACTTTGATATTAGAAAGAGACTCCACAAATAAACAATGTTTAAAACTTGAAGAAGCATTATCTCAAGCTCCACAAACTTTGAACACAGTAATTTATGAATATGAAAAATCGTTTCAAAAGTTTCTGAAAAATGGGATAGAGAGAAGCAGAATGGCATCCATGATTTATGGAGTAAGTCAGAATAATAAAAGAGGAATAAGGTATAACCCCAGTGAAGATAAATCTTCCACAAATGACAAACCTAAATCTCTGTTTTCTTATCACTACACACATACACAAGCACAACATTTTGATAATGCTAGAAAACCCAAAGTTCTAAGAAACTCTGGGAAAACTAATCATAAAGGACCCAAAAGATTCTGGGTACCAAAGGATAAGATTGTTTATGTTGCAGATATCTTATGCAACAGAGTTAAGACACCAGTCATGGTACCTGGACTCTGGATGCTCGCGACACATGACGGGAAGAAAGTATATGTTCCAAAGCCTGGAACTTAAAGATGCTGGCTTCGTAGGTTTCAGAGGAAATCAGAAAGGAAGGATCAGAGGCTTCGAAACTATTGGTAATGGAACTCTTCCCTCTATTTCTGATGTTCTCTATGTAGAAGGATTAATGCATAACCTGTTATCAATAAGTCAATTAAGTGATAACGGCTATGATGTAATCTTCAATCAAAAAACATGTAAAGTAATTAATCAGAACAATGGAACAGTCTTATTCACTGGCAAAAACAATATTTACAAAATAAATCTTTCAGACTTAAAAGAATAAAATGTAAAATGTCTGATATCTGTTCATGAAGAGAAATGGGTACGGCATAAACGCTTGGGCCACATTAGCATGAGAAAACTCTCTCAGCTAAATAAACTTGAGTTAGTCAAAGGTCTACCCAAGCTGAAGTTTTCTTCAGATGCTCTATGTGAGGCATGTCAGAAAGGGAAATTTTCCAAAGCATCTTTTAAAAAGAAAAATATTGTTTCCACCTCTAAGCCTCTGGAACTTCTTCACATTGATTTGTTTGGACCTGTTAAAACAGCATCAGTCAATGTAAAGAAATATGGACTAGTTATTGTTGATGATTTTAGTCGCTAGACATGGGTAAAATTCCTAAAGCACAAGAGTGAGCCTCACTCTGTATTCACTAGCTTCTGTTCCAAAGTGCAAAACGAATTTGACTCCAAAATCATCAAAGTCAGAAGTGATCATGGTGGAGAATTTGAAAATAAATTTTTTGAAGAACTATTTGATTCTAATGGAATATCCCATAATTTCTCCTGTCCTAGAACTCCACAACAAAATGGAGTTGTAGAAAGGAAGAATAGGACACTCCAAGAGATGGCCAAAACCATGATCAATGAAACAAATATGGCTAAGCACTTTTGGGCTGAAGCAGTAAATACAACGTGTTATATTCAGAATAGAATCTCTATAAGACCTATTCTGGAGAAGACTCCCTATGAAATGTGTAAAGGAATAAAACCCAACATTTCTTATTTTCATCCTTTTGGATGCTCTTGCTTTATTCTGAATACTAAAGAACATCTAAACAAGTTTGATTCAAAAGCACAAAAAGGTATTATGTTAGGATACTCAGAACGCTCTAAAGGCTATAGAGTATACAACACAGAAACCAAAATTGTGGAAGAATCAATTCATGTTAGATTTGATGATAAGCTTGACCCTGAAAAGTCAAAGCTTGTTGAGAAACTTACAGATCTGGAGATTACTCTTACAGGTTCTGACGAAAAGACCAAAGCACCAGAAGTATCTGATAGACAAAGTCCAGATGCAACTAAAGCCTCAACTATCCAGCAGAAATCAAGAAGCCGCCCCAACATCTCTGAAGATTTGATTCTGGGAAACAAGGATGAACCTGTCTGAACTAGGTCAACATTCAAGGTACCTGAAGAAATCCCTCTAGGACTAGTATATCTGATTGATCCTACTTCTTGTGATGAGGCACTTCAAGACAATGACTGGGTTCTAGCTATGAAAGAAGAGCTAGATCAATTCTCAAAGAATGACGTCTGGGATCTTGTTCCAAAGCCTAAAGGTACTCACATTATTGGAACCACAGGGGTATTAGAAACAAACTGAACAGAAAAGGAGAAGTTATCAGAAATAAAGCTCGACTGGTGGTACAAGGGTACAGTCAACAAGAAGGCATTGACTACAACGAAACCTTTTCCCCAGTCGTCAGGTTAGAATCTATTCGCTTACTTGTTTCATTTGTTGTAAATCACTCAATCAAACTATATCAAATGGATGTCAAGAGTGCATTTCTTAATGGTTATATATCAGAAGAAGTGTATGTCAATCAACCTCCAGGTTTTGAAAACTCCAGTTGTCCAGAACATGTTTTTAAACTTAAGAAATCATTATACGGTTTAAAACAAGCTCCTAGAGCTTGGTATGAAAGACTAAGCAATTTTCTTCTGGAACATGACTTTATTAGAGGAAAAGTTGACTCTACACTCTTCTGTAAAAACATTAGTAATGACCTCATGATATGCCAGATATATGTTGATGACATTATTTTTGGTTCAACTAATCCTTCTATATGTCAAGAATTCTTTGAGCTAATGCAGGCAGAATTTGAAATGAGCTTAATGTAAGAACTAAAGTTCTTTCTAGGAATTCAAATAACTCAAGATTCAGAAGCTACCTACGTTCATCAAAGTAAAAACATAAAAGGCATTCTGAAGAAATTCGAAATGGAGGAATGCAAACCTGCTAAGACACATATGCATCCAACCTGCATTCTGGAAAAAGAAGAAGTTAGCCAGAAGGTTTGTCAGAAGCTCTATCGTGGTATGATAGGCTCTCTTCTCTACTTGACTGCTACACGTCCTGATATTCTGTTTAGTGTATGTCTCTGTTCCAGATTCCAATCAGATCCTAGAGAATCTCATTTAACAGTTGTTAAAAGAATACTCAAGTATCTGAAAGGAACCCCTAACAAGGGCCTGTTGTATGAGAAAACATCAGAGTATAGACTTTCTGGTTACTGTGATGCAGATTACGCAGGGGACAGAATGGAACGTAAAATTACATCTGGGAACTGTCAGTTCTTCGGAAAGAATCTGATATCATGGGCCAGCAAAAGGCAATCAACCATAGCTCTGTCCACTGCAGAAGCAGAATATATTTCAGCATCATTATGCACTACTCAGATGCTCTGGATGAAGAATCAACTAGAAGATCTTCAAATTTTTTAGAGTAACATTCCTATCTTCTGTGACAATACTGCCGCCATATGTTTAAGTAACAATCCTATTTTGCGTTCCAAAGCTAAGCACATAGAAATAAAACATCATTCCATTAGAGACTATGTTCGGAAAGGGGTAATAACATTAAAATTTATTGATACAGACCATTAATGGGATGATATCTTTACCAAACCCCTGGCTGAAGATAGATTCTCTTTTAACTTAAAAAATCTAAACATCTAAAATTGTTCAGAATGAAATGTGGCTCTTGTCGCTCCCTGGATTTCCCGAATCCAAGTACAAACGCGAAAAAGAGTGGCGCGGAGAAAGAGTAGAGTCGCCAACTATGTACTTTTATCCCAAGAGGAGGGAAAGGTAGTACTGCATAACCAAGAGGGAACGGATAAAACAAAGTCTCGAACCAAAGAAAACTGAGTAAGGGGGTCGGTTACGTGAAGGGAAGGTTATCGCACCCCTTCATGTCTGTGGTACTCCACAGGATCCACGCTTGCTATTTATGTCTAAAGTGTGTGTATAAAAAGTCCTATATGCGATGCGAAAGAGAGAAAATCAAAGTAGGGAAAAGAAAGAGTTATTGCTCGCACAGGCTCTACCCTGCTGCATACGTATCTCAAGAAGGATTGAGAATCAGAGCACCGTAGCTCGGCTAACCTATTTTTGTTTGTTTTGTGTTTTTTAGATGAACGAAGTTACTATGCAATCTACCGGATGCTCGACCTTTGGAGACTTATTCGCCTGTAGTAGAAGGAGTTAGTGTTCTTAGGAGAAGAAAAATCAATGAGTTTGTTTGTGTTTTAGGAATACTCATGCAAAAAAGGAAGTCCTAGACGAAGGAACCGTGCTACCTTAATTGACATGCAAACGAGAGACTATGCGAAGCCTAGCAATCCTATGGGGAGACGATCACACCATACAAAACAAACATGCATAAAGTAAACACGCCAACAAGGGGCTCAAACATACGTGGGTAGGGCTTTAGTCAAGAGGGGTCATATTAACCTCGACAAACAAGCCATGGAAAGGTAATCAAATGGGCTCTTAACCACTGACATTGAACGTCAGGGTGAGCATATCAAAAGGGTAATGAGGATACGACCTCATAGCTCTTAACCCTGGACAGGGTGAGCTCATGATAAAAAGTGGGGATTCAGAAAGGTGGAACCCTCTCCACTGACTGACCGGACAAAAGATCTTGGGCTTTTATTCTGAAGCATCGACACGTAGTGCGAGCATAAAGAACGATACACTGAATAACGGGGGATTGTCTACTAATCCCTTTTATCCGTCAATTGCCTCTTCATGGAGGTCTTTGGGCACAAAAGTAAACACACAAAAACATTGCCTCCTATCGAGGTCTTCCAGCTAAGAAAGCGGTCAAATGCGGGAAAGATGTAAAAGGGATCAAGAGATCTACCACACGGATAAAAATCCGAAGTAACAACAACTAAAGAAATAAGAAACCTGGAGGTCTCTCAGGCTAGCACCATCAAAGAAAACAAGTCAGCAAAGCAATCAGAATAAATCTCCAAATGGTATCCCACAAATAAAGTGGAATACCAAGCAAACTATCTCTTCAAGAGTCACGTGAGCCCTCACAAAAAAAACTCAACAAACAGGTTAGAGAAACAAGATGGAGTGCAATCAAGAGTTGCACCAAACAGAAGAATCATAGCAACCACATGAATGATGCTATTAAAGTTCATAAAAAAACTCACAAAAGCAACCAAGGGTAGGAGGCTTAAACCTCTTGTCAAACAAATGCATTAAAAGGGTATCAAAACTCAAAGTCAGGGGGCAAGGATCCACACATCAAGACATAACATACATACCAAAACAAGTGCCCGGATGCAATAGAAAGCATGTCATAACAAACACAAAACATTTTGGAGAGAAAACAGAAAAAGCAGCTACTGTCGCGATCGCTACTGCTTCGCTTAGCGAAGCTTCGTTGCAGGCTCGCCTAGCAATGGACTAGCGAATGCCTACGGGTTCTGGAATCTTCATTGATAATAGTATGATTTCCGAAACCCCAAACCCCGTGGTGCTCATTTCGGAAACTAAGTGATTAAACATTCAAGGTATTGTTCTACACATTCATGCACATCTGAACCCACATGCAAAACCTAACGATACCCACTCTCCCAAATTCAACCATAATACCTCATACATTCAGAAATTTCAAATTGAGAGCATAGAGTAGTGGAAATAGGGCAAACCTGATTGGAGAGATCGATTGGAGTTGAATCGCACGGTTGGATTTGCAAAGCGATATTAGGGTTTGTGTGAGATGGAAGTGAAAAAGTGTGTGAGTCAGAGTGAAAAGTCTCAGAGTCCGAGTGAATTTTTCAGTGTCTGGAGGCTGCTCTGAATTCTTCTCTCCCTTTTTTTTCACTGAATTTTTTAGATTTTATAACCTGATTTTCGTGGCTTTGTGGGCTCAAATGAGAGAGGTCCAAGTCCAAGATTTTTCTGTTATATTTTTTTATTTTTTAAAACGTGTGGGCTTCGCCTAGCGAAGAATCTGCTCGCCTAGCGAGCATGACAGTTCAGACTCTGGTGGCTTTTCTTGGGACTCGCTAGGCGAACCATTCTGCTCGCCTAGCGAGCATGACAGCTCATGAACAAACTTTTGCTCCTTCAGGATTAACGTTTTGAATAATGAATAGACCCTATTGGAAGTAACTCAAGTCATTCCCTGGCCATTTCACCTTCAGTTGACCAACAGTTGACTTTTGGCTTCATAGTTGAATTTTGAATCGTACTGGGCCCATTAAGCTTGATCCTTCAGATAGAACCCATAAAGTGACTTGAATGATATCTGAGCTTCTTAAAAGATAAACTCTTGGAGATAATTCTGATTGACATGATGAAATGCAATATGAAATGTTAAATGACCTAAAATGAATGCATGAATGAGGAGGGCAAATTTGAGGTGCTACAGCTTCCCCTATTCAATCGACTGTGAACCTGAACGGATGAAAGCAGCGGCTATCAGACTTTCAAGGTAAATATGGATTGAATACCAAAAGAACCGGAGAATTTGCACTCTGGAGGTGACGAATCACGGAATGCGAGGCCATTTACCGATGGCGGCTTCAAAACAAATTTGATATTTACCGATATCAAGAAAAAGCGAGGCCATTTACCGATGGCGGCTTCAAAACAAATTTGATATTTACCGATTTCAAAGAAAGCCAAGCCATTTACCGATGGCGGCTTCAAAACAGATTTGATATTTACCGATATCGAAGAAAAGCGAGGCCATTTACCGATGGCGGCTTCAAAACAAATTTTGATATTTTACCGATATCAAGGAAAGCGAGGCCATTTACCGATGGCGGCTTCAAAACAGAATTGATATTTTACCGATATCAAAGAAAGCGAGGCCATTTACCGATGGCGGCTTCAAAACAGAATTGATATTTTACCGATATCAAGGAAAGCGAGGCCATTTACCGATGGCGGTTTCACTGGGGAGGAACAAGATGTTTACAAGTGAAACAAAACCAGACGTTTACCGATGACTGGGAAGGAACTTGATGTTTACCGACATCGAACAAAGGTATTTACAGGTGAAACGAGACCAGACATTTACCGATGACTGGGAAGGAACTCGATGTTTACCGACATCGAACAATGATGTTTACCGACACCAAAGAAAGAATACACTTATGAAACGAAACCATTTACCGATGGCGAAAATGAAACACTCGATATTTACGGATAGCGAATCTGCTGGGGAATCTTAAACGACAAAACCATTTACCGATGGTTAACAAGCGGCTGATATTTACCGACATCGAACAATGATGTTTACCGACATCAAAGAAAGGAAAGGGCACACACGGGTGCTGACAGAACGATTTTTTTTTGTAGACGCCATGAGAGGCATGCCATTTACTGATGGCCAACGATTGGAATCCGACGTTTATCGACATCGAAAGATGATGTTTACCGACATCAAAGAAAAGCACAGACATTTGCGGGGATCAACACGATACTTACCGGTATCGCAAAGATTACACTTACATATGTCAAAATAAGGCAGACACTTACCGGTGACTAAATCGGAAGGGAATTAAGCTTTCCTTTCACAGACTGGTGAGAAAATAAATCTCACTGGGATTATTGATTCTGAATGTTGCCAAGAGCAACTACTGCAAATGTGCTACACTGATGTTGAAAAATGATCCGTCTCTTCCGTAGATATGATCCAATCTGGTTTAATACATGTATGCGTATGCTATGTTTTCCATGGCGTAATGCTCCATACTGAATGGAAATGCTACGTGGTTTGAGAATGCGAATGCAAATGATGATTACTATATGCAAGATGCAAAGGGAGGAAAACTCCTGCTAGGAAAGCAAATGATCACTTTACTGAGCACACAATTTCTGATTCGATCTTCCAACTCTGTGGGGAGATACAACAATTCTGCTGAGGATACTTACTGATCTGACATTATCGGAACGGTAGATAAACTAACTCAACTGGGGAGTCACTTGTTGGGAATACACCAACCTCTCGACCATGTTGGGGAAACAAATTCTGAACTCGACTTAGACGACCCAACTTCTTACATGACTGGACAGTGTTGAAACAACAGGGTCTTCCTTCGAACAAACTTTGACTCACCTGCTTTAGCCATCAATCAAAGATAGGAACCTACAAAATGGCAAGACATACATGCCCCAGGGGATTGTATGGACAAAATATACTCAAGTGTACTCAACATTCAAAATGATTTTCAGATGTTTTATCTTTCCATACGTCATTGTCTAGCCTTCATGTTTTTAGATGCAATGTTTATAAAAAATTATGATGTTTTTTGCAAACAAAACAGTAGAATAAAAAAACAAGAGAGCAATTTGACTGAATAACGACTTTTATTGATTGAAAATGGCCTATAAAGGTGAATACATCAGGAAGCAATTCCTAGGAAGAGGTAATTGCGCCAAAAGATAAAGTAAACTATCCTATTGGCAATATGAAATCGGAAATCCACTATTTCCCAATTCTGTTATGACTCATAGATCTTCACTTTCCCCAAAATTCTTTGCTTTCTGAGAAGAGTGATTGGATCGATCATATCCTTCAAGATGGTAGACACTGAAACGCGATGAAGTACAGATAATTCAGATTATAGTCTTCGCTTTAATCCCTCTTTTGCTTGGACTGCCTTTTCAGGTTTTCAATCCACCGGGATACCCATTTTTGCCTAAGCCGCCTTTGCAGGTTTTCGACTTACCGGGTGTACATATTATTTTTATTCTTTATCCCTAACTTTTTCCCGAACCTTTTTCTTTTCTTTTTCTCTTGGTTCGCCGGGATGCCCTTTTTTGCCTGGACTTTCTTTCTCTATCCAGCGGGTCAGTTTATGCGAAGTATTTTTTGACTACATCTGAATTCACAGGAGACGGAAAATCTTCACCATCCATAGTTGTAAGCATCAAGGCTCCACCAGAAAAGACCTTTTTAACAACATATGGACCTTCATAATTCGGAGTCCACTTGCCCCTGTTATCTGTACCGGGAGGAAGGATCCTCTTCAAAACTAAGTCACCTATCTGATAGCTTCGAGGACGCACTTTCTGATCAAAGGCCTTCTTCATCCTTCTCTGATATAGTTGTCCATGGCACACAGCTGCTAGTTGTAACACCCCAATAAAAATAAGATAATTATTTGATTTAAATTAATATTATATTTATTAATTTAGTTAAATAATTAGAATTATTGGATTATTATTATTATTATTTTTTGGAATAATAATTATTGGAAAATATATAAGTGTGAAGTAAGGAAAAAGAATTCCATTTGGTAAAGAAAAGGTTTTCACGTGAAACAGAGAAGCGATTGAGAAAGCGGAGAAAGGGCAAAGAGGCAGAGCAAGAGGAAGGAGATTGGAGAAGAGAAAAGCTTGGAGATTAGAGATTGCTGGATTAACTCAGGTAAGGGGGGTTTATCGTCGTTTAATGGGTATTATGGGTTAGCATGTAATGGGTAGTGATAAACCGTTGATTTGACCCTAATTGGGATTGTGAACGCTGAAAATTACGTTGGATAAACTGTGTTAAAAAATTGAAATTGAACCTGTATTTGAGTGAGTTGTAAATTCCCGAACGTGTAGCTTTTTACGGAATTGGAATCGAAGGTCCGGAAGTCCTCCAACGGCGGAAAATGCGGAGAATTCTGCATTCTGCTTTGTGTTAGCGCAGGAACAGCTTTCTGTCTTGCGTTAACCGGTTAACCCAGGGTGTTAACCGGTTAACACTGTTATAAATTGTGAAAAACTGCTGTTTTGTCTGCGTTAACCGGTTAACCCAGGGCGTTAACCGGTTAACACTGTTGTGATTGCTGAGATATTGCTGTTTGTGCTGCGTTAACCGGTTAACCCAGGGCGTTAACCGGTTAACACTGTTGCGTTTTGCCAGAAAGTGTGTTTGTGCTGCGTTAACCGGTTAACCCAGGGCGTTAACCGGTTAACACTGTTGCAGAGTGGAAAAATTATTATTTAAAGATGGTATGCTTATTTGAGGGTTGGCTTATGTTGGCATATGATGTAATAGGGATTAATTCCCGTTGTTTTGAGCAGTGTAGGTATTAGTAGAGTGTGCTAATACTGTGATTAATCATTTGACATAATATGATGTTTTGATGCATGTGTTGATGATGTGTGGTGGTATGCATAATGTTGTGAATTTATATATTATGCATGTGTTTGTGAATGGACTGTTTTATGGCTTAGAGTGTGAGCATAGGTCCATTGTGGATATTGTGATTGATGTTGCATTGCTAGGTGATTAGCACGCATATTGTGGCCTTTATGGTGGTAGCTAATTCCCATGGTGAGGAATTAGTGAGTTAGTCGTTATGGACTGTTGTTGATGTTTGCATGCTAGGTGATTAGCGTGCATAGCATGGCCCATTTGGGGTGGTAGCTAATTCCCATGGTGAGGAATTAGTGAGTGAGTCACTAGGTCTCAAATGAGTGGGACTAGTGAGCTTGGTAGCCGTATCTGGATTTGGTCGGTGAGGTTGAACTATATGTTCACGAATAGTCGGTACCACATGCATGGAGTCTCATTGCATAATTGATGTATGGCGTATAATATGAATGGATGTATTCCAGTATTATACGTGTGTTGTGTGTTGTGTGTTGTGTTGATGTTGAGTATGATTGAGTTGATATTGCCGTTGTTGAATGTGTAATCTGATTTGGCTGATGAAATGAGTTAAATTACTTAGCATTACATGATATCTTATAAGGCTTATTATATCGATTGAGGAACTCACCTTTACAACTATTTTTCAGGTAACGAGCAGTGATTGAGTAGAAGCTAATGCTTGGAGTCTAGTGTAGTCTCCTTAGTGGGTCATGCTCTGATAGATGTAACATCGGGACGGGATGTCTTAAATGTTTTGTTGTTGGTTGTGAACCATTTTACATGTAATGTGTTACATGTTTTGAATGATCGATTTGATCTCTATCTGCTGCGTATTGTGCACTACTTTAGGTTTGAGTTAAATAATGCGCATGACTAAATATTATGACGAATGGTGCGAAATAAATGTGTGACACCCTTAATTGCATGATTACTCTGATTTATATGTGGTTATTTCAATTAAATATTTGGGGTATTTTAGAAGGGTGTTACATTAGTGGTATCAGAGCATAGTCGGTCGAGTCGAGTCGTAATTATTCTGTTTCCCCTGTACGGGATAGGTGTTGTGTGACCCTATCAGTACTTATTGTTTTAGCTTGTTGGGTTTTCAGAATAGAGATGGCTGGAAGAGGTAGAGACGATGCTGCGATTGCTGAGGCTCTGGGTATGCTAGCTGGAGTACTTGGAGGGAATCCGAATGTTGTGGGAATGGGAGCTGCTCGTCAACTGAGTGAGTTCCAGAAGAACAACCCTCCAATGTTCAAGGGAGCATACGATCCAGATGGCGCTCAGAAGTGGTTGAAGGAAATCGAGAGGATCTTCCGTGTGACGGAGTGTGCCGATAACCAGAAGGTCAGGTTCGGTACGCATATGCTGTCAGAGGAAGCAGATGTAAGAACAAAAATTGTTCTACAACAGATTCCTTGATTTTGATGATAACAAAGGATGAAACCAAAAATGGCACCCTAACGAAAAGTTTCTAAGTGTGCAGGGTTCTAAAGAAAGAAGAAATAAATCTGATGATGTCATCAGATGCACAACAAGATCAGATACAAATTATCAAGTATCAGAAGCATCTAAAGTGGAATCTCGTTTCAAGAAGCTCTGACTCTGGACAAAACTGCAAAGTATCAGAAGCATCTGAACATGAAGTAAAGTCTAGAAGCTCTGATTCTGGAGAAACGTTATCAGCGCCATCTGAACTCTCAAGAGATAACATCAGAAGCAAGATTCTCCAGATACACGAAGACTCTAATCAGAATTGTTAATCATGATGAAGTAACGTTTAAGCCAAGTTAAAGTTCTGCAAATGGATTTCCTCAATTAGAAAGAGACGTTAATCTCCTCTTCCAAGAGAGAAGATACTACTTGTGGTAAGTAGTCACTTCTAAAAGAAAAAGTCTCCTGCAGAAGCTATTTATGGAATGGCGTAATTACATCTCATTATCCAGCAGATTTAACTCTACTTCAACTCTATTTCAACACTACTTCAACTCCTATATAAATAGAGAAGAAATCAACCTTCAGTAAGCAAGAAATCACTAGCCAAAACTATACTGAAATTATATCACGCTCAAGAAAAACATCTTTGTTCTTCAAAGATTTTCACTAAGCTTTTGCTTATCAAGTGAAAAATTTGTTCTTAAGTTTGTAATATTTGCTTTCTTAGAAGCACTCTAGATTACATATCTTGTATCTTTTATTTGTTTGATTTCCTCAAGTGACTCTTTGTAGTCTGTAGACTTGAGAGGACTAAGAGATTTTCTTCTCTCTTAGGGGTTGTTTGTAATCTTTCAAGATTAGTGGATTAAGTCCTTGTTGAAGGCGAAATCACCTTGGCCGGGTGGACTGGAGTAGCTTTGTGTTATAAGCGAACCAGTATAAAATCATTGTGTGATTTCATTTTGCAAAAGCGCTTATTTTTCAAACAATTCAAACCCCCCCTTTCTTGTTTTTCTCACCTTCAATTGGTATCAGAGCTCCGGCTCTGTTATTGATTTTCAAATCAAACACTTAACCGTGTAGAGAGATCCAGTGCGAGAAAAACAAATGGCTCACTCAAATGAAAGAGATTCTTACAATGCTAAACCTCCTGTTTTTGATGGAGAAAAATTTGATTACTGGAAAGACAGAATCGAAAGTTTCTTTCTGGGTTATGATGCTGACCTCTGGGACATTGTCACAGATGGATACAAACCTCCAGTCTCAAATGGAGCTGAAGTTCCCAGAAGCAAAATGTCAGAAGATCAGAAACGTGAGTTCAAAAATCATCACAAGGCCAGAACAATACTTCTAAATGCTATATCATACAACGAATACGAAAAGATCACCAACAGAGAGACGGCTAAAGATATACTTGACTCTCTGAAGATGACCCATGAAGGAAACTCCCAAGTCAAGGAGACGAAGGCTCTGGCGCTGATCCAGAAATATGAAGCCTTCAAGATGGAAGATGACGAAGCTATAGAAGCTATGTTTTCCAGATTCCAAACTCTTATTGCAGGTCTTAAAGTGCTAGACAAAGGATACACGACTGCAGATCATGTTAAGAAGATTGTCAGAAGTCTGCCAAAGAAATGGAGACCAATGGTTACTGCTCTGAAGTTATCAAAGGATCTGAACATTATCAGCCTTGAAGAACTTGTTAGTTCTCTCAGAAGCCATGAGATAGAACAAGAGGAGGATGAGCCTCAGAAAAGGAACAAGTCAGTGGCGCTGAAGTCCAGACCTGAAAGACGGAAGTCAGACAGAACCAAAGCTCTCCAGGCAGAAACTGCAGATACTGACGACTCTGAACCTGAAGACTCTGATGATGAAGAAGAACTGTCCTTACTAACCAGAAGAGTTAAGCAACTCTGGAAAAGAAGGAACAACAACAACTTCAGAAGATCAAGACCCAGAGGGGATCGATCAGAGTCAACTTCAAAAGGTAAACCTAATAAAGATATTACCTGTTTTGAATGTAAAGAAACAGGTCATTACAGAAATGAATGCCCCAAGCTGAAGAAAGATAACTCTAAGAAAGAAAGCTTCAAGAAAAATACCTTCAGAACAAAGAAGGGATTAATGGCCACCTGGGACGACAGTGAATCCGAATCATCAGAATCTGACTCTGATGAACAGGCCAATGTAGCTCTTATGGCTACCACATCCAGCAGCTCAGATGAAGAATCTGAAGAGGTATTTTCTGAACTTTCTAGATCTGACTTAGAATCATGTTTATCAGAAACTCTTACCTCTCTTCAGAAATTAAAACAAAAAGTTAAAGACATTAAAGGCCTTCTTAAAGAAAAATCTGAAGTATGTAGTAGACTTGAGACAACAATTCTAGCACGAGATGATACTATCAGATCTCTAACGATAGAAAGAGATGGAGCTAAAACAAAAAGCTTAGAATTAGAAGAAACGTTGTCTCAAGCACCACAAACTTCAAATGAAATTATTTATAAATATGAAGAAGCCTTTCAACAATTTCTGAAGAATGGGATAAATAGGAGTATTATGGCATCCATGATTTATGGAGTAGGTCAGAATAATAAAAGGGGAATTGGGTATGATTCTGAGGAAAATAAAACCTCTACCAGTAACCAAATTAAATCGCCTTTTTCATACCACTACACACACACACAAGAACACAAATTTAAAAATGCTAGAAGACCCAAAGTTGTAAGAAACTCTGGGAAAACTAATCTGAAAGGACCCAAGAGATTCTGGGTACCGAAAGATAAGATCATCTATGTTGCAGATATCCTATGCAGCAAAGTTCAGACACCAATCATGGTACCTGGACTCTGGATGCTCGCGACATATGACGGGAAGAAAGTCTATGTTCCAAAGCCTGGAACTTAAAGACGCTGGATTTGTAGGCTTCGGAGGAGATCAGAAAGGAAGGATCAGAGGCTCCGGAACTATTGGTAATGGTACTCTTCCCTCTATATCTGATGTTCTTTATGTAGAAGGATTAATGCATAACTTGTTATCCATAAGTCAATTAAGTGATAACGGTTATGATGTAATCTTTAATCAAAAAACGTGTAAAGCCATTAGTCAGAACG
Organism: Lathyrus oleraceus; assembly: GCF_024323335.1. Lineage (NCBI taxonomy): Eukaryota > Viridiplantae > Streptophyta > Magnoliopsida > Fabales > Fabaceae > Lathyrus > Lathyrus oleraceus. The sequence goes on along the minus strand of NC_066582.1, from coordinate 28,160,265 downwards.
ATGGCTCTGTCCTTTTCACAGGCAAGAGGAAAAACAACATTTATAAAATAAATCTTTCTGATTTAAAAGATCAAAATGTTAAATGTTTAATGTCAGTTCACAAAGAGCAATGGGTATGGCATAGACGCTTAGGCCATATTAGCATGAGAAAACTTTCTCAGCTAACTAAACTTGAGTTAGTCAGAGGCCTGCCTAAACTGAAGTTTTCTTCAGATGCTCTGTGTGAAGCTTGTCAGAAAGGAAAGTTTTCAAAAACATCTTTTAAAAAGAAAAATGTTGTTTCTACCTCTAAGCCTCTGGAGCTTCTTCACATTGACTTATTTGGTCCTGTGAAAACAGCATCAGTCAATGGAAAGAAGTATGGACTAGTAATCGTTGATGATTACAGCCGCTGGACATGGGTAAAATTCCTAAAGCACAAGAGTGAGTCTCACTCTGTATTCACCAGTTTCTGTTCTAAAGTGCAAAAAGAATTTGACTCTAAAATTGTTAGAGTCAGAAGTGATCATGGTGGAGAATTTGAAAATAAAGATTTTGAAGAACTATTTGATTCTAATGGAATATCCCATGATTTCTCCTGCCCTAGAACTCCACAACAAAATGGAGTTGTAGAGAGGAAGAATAGGACACTCCAAGAAATGGCCAGAACCATGATCAATGAAACAAATGTAGCAAAGCACTTTTGGGCAGAAGCTGTAAATACAGCGTGTTATATTCAGAATAGAATCTCTATTAGACCTATTCTGGAAAAGACTCCCTATGAACTGTGTAAGGGAAGAAAACCCAACATTTCATATTTTCATCCTTTTGGATGCATTTGTTTTATATTAAATACTAAAGAACATCTGAACAAGTTTGATTCCAAAGCACAGAAAGGTATTATGTTAGGATACTCAGAACGCTCTAAAGGCTATAGAGTATACAACACAGAAACCAAAATTGTGGAGGAATCAATTCATGTTAGATTTGATGATAAGCTTGACCCTGAAAAGTCAAAGCTAGTTGAAAAGTTTGCAGATTTAGAGATCACTCTGGTAGAATCTGAGAAAACTCCAGAAGCAACTGTCACTCCAGACTCTGAAGAAATTAAATCTCCAGAAATTCAAAGGAAAGTTAAAAGTCGTATTAACGTATCTGAAGATTTGATTTTGGGAAACAAAGATGAACCTGTTAGAACCAGATCTACCTTCAGAACCTCTGAAGATATTCCTCTGGGACTAGTGTCTCTGATTGAGCCTACGTCCTGTGATGAAGCTCTTCAAGATAACGATTGGGTGGCAGCTATGCAAGAAGAGTTAGATCAATTCTCCAAGAATGATGTCTGGGATCTCGTTCCTAAACCCAGAGGCACTCATGTCATTGGAACCAGATGGGTTTTCAGAAACAAACTGAACGAGAAAGGAGAAGTTGTCAGAAACAAAGCACGACTGGTAGCTCAAGGTTATAGTCAACAAGAAGGTATTGATTATAATGAAACTTTTGCTCCAGTCGCGAGGTTAGAATCTATTCGTCTTCTTGTATCTTTTGCTATTAATCATTCTATCAAATTATACCAAATGGATGTCAAGAGTGCATTTCTTAATGGGTATATTTCAGAAGAAGTGTATGTTAATCAACCTCCAGGTTTTGAAAATTCAAACTTTCCAGAACATGTTTTTAAACTTAAGAAATCCTTATATGGACTTAAGCAAGCTCCCAGAGCTTGGTATGAACGCTTAAGTAATTTTCTTCTAGAACAAAATTTTATCAGAGGGAAAGTTGATTCTACACTCTTCTGTAAAAACCTTAATAATGATCTCGTGATATGCCAGATTTATGTTGATGACATTATCTTTGGTTCTGCTAATATCTCTGTTTGCCAAGATTTTTCTAAGTTAATGCAGGCAGAATTTGAAATGAGTCTAATGCAAGAACTAAAGTTCTTTCTGGGAATTCAAATCAATCAAACTCCAGAAGTCACGTACATTCATCAAAGCAAGTACATTAAAGATGTTCTGAAGAAGTTTGACATGACTGAATGCAACTCTGCAAAGACTCCTATGCACCCAACTTGCATTCTGGAAAAGGAAGAGGTAAGCAACAAGGTTTGTCAGAAGCTCTATCGAGGTATGATAGGCTCTCTTCTCTATCTGACTGCTACTCGTCCTGATATTCTCTTTAGCGTCTGTCTTTGTGCCAGATTCCAATCAGATCCTAGAGAATCTCATTTAACAGCTGTTAAGAGAATTCTTAAGTATCTGAAAGGAACTCCTAACCTGGGCCTGATGTATGAGAAAACATCAGAGTATAGACTTTCTGGTTATTGTGATGCAGATTATGCAGGAGATAGAATAGAACGAAAAAGCACATCTGGAAATTGCCAGCTTCTGGGAAACAACTTGATCTCCTGGGCTAGCAAAAGACAGTCAACAATCGCTCTATCAACTGCAGAAGCAGAATATATCTCAGCATCACTGTGCACAACTCAGATGCTCTGGATGAAACATCAGCTAGAAGATCTACAAATTTTTGAGAGTAACATTCCTATCTTTTGTGATAATACTGCTGCTATTTGTTTGAGTAAGAATCCTATTTTACATTCCAGAGCCAAACACATAGAAATTAAACATCATTTTATTAGAGACTATGTTCAGAAAGGAATAGTAACGCTGAAGTTCATTGATACAGAACATCAATGGGCAGATATCTTTACTAAGCCTCTAGCTGAAGATAGATTTCTTCTCATCTTAAAAAATCTGAACATTAAAAATTGTCCTGAATGAAGTATGGCTCTGAAAAATATAAAATAAGATTCTGATAAAAACAAATATGATTCTGCCTCTGACTCTGATACTTCTACATTGTTAAGAAGATATCTGAGTTAGAAATCTTCAGAACCAATCTCTTGGTATTCCTGAAGATCAGATACATCAACACGTGGAACTCTGGAACGTCAAACCTTAGAACTTCTAGACAGCTGTCAAGAAATTCAAAAGGCAGACGTTTGAGTTTTCCTCGAGCAGTGTGCAAACTGTGGGATTAGACATTCATTTATTAGCTGTAATCATTTTCCCCCAAACGTGCTATTTTGGTTTTTGTGCTAACGCTGGTATGTGTGTCGTTTTGCATGTGTTTGAACTTAGGTATATAAACACTTTTCTCACATTTCACACACTTATCACTCTCACTCACTCTTAAACCCTAAACCCTCTCTCGAAGTTTTCTCTGCAACTTCTTCAGTTCTTCATCTTCTTCTTCAATCTTCTTCATGAATGCTCAAGAGCAAGAAGTTTTTAACTTCTCCCAACAGATGGAAGCCAGTTCTAATCCCCAAACCTCAAACACTCAAACACCCACTGTTACAGGCGTTACCATGACCCCTGTTTATCAAGAACCTCACATTTTGGAACGTGAACGCCACATTCATCTTGCAACCTCCTTTGAAAATTTGGATGTACTGTGTGAATCGCTGGTAGATTTTGAGAATTTGAGAAGAAACGGTGTTGATCTTACTGAAGATCTTCACAAGCAAGGTTGGGAGAACTACTTCAACAGGCTTTATGGTCCCATTTACCCTCTTCTTGTCAAGGAATTTTGGAGACATGCTGATGCAGATGACCAGTTCATTGTTTCTTTTGTTCTGGGAGTGAAGATTGTCATCACTGAAGCATCAATTGCTTCCTTGTTGAACATGGAGACTACTGGAGGAAAGAGGATTTACAACATTCCTCCAAGGTCTAAGCGCATCACTGAGGTTATCAACCCAACAATCTTCAAACCTAATGTTGAAGGAAACCCCTCTAAGAACAAGGAGCTTCATCAGAACCTCCGAGTTTGGCTGAAAATAATTCTGGGAACCATTCACCATCGCCCAACCTCCAACTCCTCTGATTATATTAATGCTGATCAGAAACTCATTTTATATTGCATTCAGAAAGGTATCAAGATCAATCTCCCTGTTCTTCTTTTCAAATATCTAAGGGATTCTGTCAAAGACTCCAGAAACAGCTTGAAGCCAAGATCTTACATCCCTCTGGGAAGACTGCTTTCTGATGTCTTCATTGAGCATGGATTGGTTGACCAGCTGGAAAAGGCCAAGCTGATGGATGATCTGGCTATAGAAACTGGAAGGCCTCTGAATGCCAAAAACCTCAAAAGCATGGGAATCATCAAGGAGATCAGAGTCAAGCCCACTATGGATGTGTCCTGGGAAGCTCTGAAAGATCAGAGGAAGATGCCTCATGGCCTTGAAAGGTTCTTCAAGAATGAACCCAGAGATGCCATTGCTATCTACCTTCAGCGTCTGCTGGATGAAGGTATTGATATTTCTGATTTCAGAATTGAAGACCTTTTGGATTCAGAAGAAGATTTGGTCAGATACAAAAGAGGTCTTTCTGAGAAGAAGATAGCTGAGGAAGCAAGGAAGGCAAAGAAACCCAGACTTGGAGAATCTTCTGGAACCAAAGCTCCAGCACCTCTGAAAATCTCTTCTTCTGGTAAGTCTATTCCTTCTGTTACTTCTGTAATACCTATGATGGCCTCTTCTACTCCTCTCCCAACACCTCCCTTATTTACAACCTCTGAAATCCCTCCTTCAACCATCAGAACCTCTCAACCTCCACCTGTTCTAAAAGTTGCTTGTAATTTCACAACAACCTCTGACCCTAATCAACTATATCACCACAGCACTTCCTCTTCCTCATCCTCTGAACCAGAAACACCCCCATACTTTAGTGTTTCTTCATCATCATCCACAGAACACTCTGACCCTAACTCCCCAACAATAGCTGAAATTTATGCTAAAAATTTCGCTCCACAACCCACAAGACAATCTGAAGTAACCTCACCCCTCCAAACTTCACTTCCACCACAACAAACAACAACCTTACCCTCTGAAACTCAACCATCTGATCCCTTCACCTCTAATATCATTCCACCATTTATTCCCGCTGTACCTGGACCAGACTCTGACCCTTTAGACCTAAATCCACTATATGCTTCATCCCCTAGTCTTCAACCAGACGCAGATTCTGAACTTCAAGCAGAATCTGAACCTCAACAAACTGAACCTCAACCTCTAAATCTCAGCCCTCAAAACTCTCCACCTCATTCACCTGAACCTGAACCTGAGCTTACCATACCTACCCTTGAGGAGGCCATTTTACAGGTTGCAGAAGCTTCAGTCCAGAAGATCAAGTCTCTGGCTAAAAACTCTGAAGTTAGTGATGATCCTAAATCTGTTAGGACACACTGGAACAGAGTCATTAGTTGGATGACCTCTGAGTCTTATAGGCTGAAGAGTATCTCTGAACAAGTCAGAAATGGCTACATCAGAGACTCTGAGGAAAGACTCCAAGAGAGACTGGCTAGAGAAGCTGAGGCCAGAAGATTAGAGGAGGAAAGATTGGCTAAAGAAGCTGAAGAAGAAGCAAAGAGGTTAGAAGAAGAACGACTGGCAAAGGAAGCAGAACTTCTAAGGATTCAGGAAGCTGAAGCCAAGGCTCAGGCGGATGCAGAAGCCCAAGCTGTTGCTGAAGCTGAAGCTCAGCAGGCTCTGACTCAGGGGGAGTCCTCTTCTGCGATCCCGTTGATTCTTAACACTCTGAAAGAGATCAAGCAAGATCAGAAAGAGATCAAGCAAGATCAGAATGAGCTACGGGCCAGGATGGACAAGCAAGATGCTTTGAATGAAAACATCCAGAACATGTTTGCCATGTTGCTTCAGAGACTTCCTCAACCTCCGAACCCTTAGGCACTTAGGATTTATTTTGTTTGCTTGCCTAGTGTTTTTGCTTCTAACTTCTTTTTAGCTCTGATATTCTTCTTTGAATCTGATGTTTTTGACTGTTGTTTGCCTTTGTGCTTTTTAATGAAGTGTTTTTCTCTTTATTATTCTTTTTATTTTTTTTATGCCTTTTTGATTATGCCAAAAAGGGGGAGAAATTATTAAATAGCTCTGATGAAAATTTGTCTAAAACCTTAAGCACTCTGCAACATTTGTAGAAATAGCTCTGATTAAATAGCTCTAACATTAAATTTAAGAAATTGCAGAAAGTTTTCAGAAATCTCATTACTTGAAAAGCTCTGGTAAGAACTTCTGAACTCCCTAGCACTAACTCAGGGGGAGCTTCTGTCTATCTGATCTTATTTTATTCATGTTTCATCTGCTATTTTAAGTTGTTTTATCATCATCAAAAAGGGGGAGATTGTAAGAACAAAAATTGTTCTACAACAGATTCCTTGATTTTGATGATAACAAAGGATGAAACCAAAAATGGCACCCTAACGAAAAGTTTCTAAGTGTGCAGGGTTCTAAAGAAAGAAGAAATAAATCTGATGATGTCATCAGATGCACAACAAGATCAGATACAAATTATCAAGTATCAGAAGCATCTAAAGTGGAATCTCGTTTCAAGAAGCTCTGACTCTGGACAAAACTGCAAAGTATCAGAAGCATCTGAACATGAAGTAAAGTCTAGAAGCTCTGATTCTGGAGAAACGTTATCAGCGCCATCTGAACTCTCAAGAGATAACATCAGAAGCAAGATTCTCCAGATACACGAAGACTCTAATCAGAATTGTTAATCATGATGAAGTAACGTTTAAGCCAAGTTAAAGTTCTGCAAATGGATTTCCTCAATTAGAAAGAGACGTTAATCTCCTCTTCCAAGAGAGAAGATACTACTTGTGGTAAGTAGTCACTTCTAAAAGAAAAAGTCTCCTGCAGAAGCTATTTATGGAATGGCGTAATTACATCTCATTATCCAGCAGATTTAACTCTACTTCAACTCTATTTCAACACTACTTCAACTCCTATATAAATAGAGAAGAAATCAACCTTCAGTAAGCAAGAAATCACTAGCCAAAACTATACTGAAATTATATCACGCTCAAGAAAAACATCTTTGTTCTTCAAAGATTTTCACTAAGCTTTTGCTTATCAAGTGAAAAATTTGTTCTTAAGTTTGTAATATTTGCTTTCTTAGAAGCACTCTAGATTACATATCTTGTATCTTTTATTTGTTTGATTTCCTCAAGTGACTCTTTGTAGTCTGTAGACTTGAGAGGACTAAGAGATTTTCTTCTCTCTTAGGGGTTGTTTGTAATCTTTCAAGATTAGTGGATTAAGTCCTTGTTGAAGGCGAAATCACCTTGGCCGGGTGGACTGGAGTAGCTTTGTGTTATAAGCGAACCAGTATAAAATCATTGTGTGATTTCATTTTGCAAAAGCGCTTATTTTTCAAACAATTCAAACCCCCCCTTTCTTGTTTTTCTCACCTTCAGCAGATGATTGGTGGGTTGCTACCCGCACTGAGTTGGAAACTGCTGGGAATGCTGAGATCACTTGGGCTGTGTTCAGAGAGAGATTCCTGAGGAAGTACTTTCCAGAAGATGTCAGAGGAAAGAAAGAGATAGAGTTCTTAGAATTGAAGCAGGGCAATCGGTCTGTTACTGAGTATGCTGCTAAGTTCACAGAGCTGTCGAAGTATTACACTCCCTATGATGAGGCTACTGGGGAATTTTCAAAATGTGTGAAGTTTGAGAACGGGTTACGTCCCGAGATCAAGCAGGCTATTGGATACCAACGGATCAGAGTGTTTTCTGATTTGGTTGACTGTTGCAGGATTTTTGAACAGGATACCAAGGCCAGAGCAGAGAGCTATCAGCAAAGGGTTGATAGGAAAGGCAAGAATCAGAATGATCGTGGGAAACCGTATGCAGCTGGCAAAGGTTTTCAGAGACAGAGTGGAATGAAGAGGCCTAGTGGGGGAGACTCTAGCGCCCCTGCTAAGTGTTACAGATGTGGTCAGGCTGGACATCGTGTCCATGAGTGTACCAGTGCTGAGAGGAAGTGTTTCAAGTGTGGAAAAGGTGGTCACTTGGCTGCAGAGTGCCGGTTGAAGACTGTGACTTGTTTCAACTGTGGAGAAGTGGGTCATATCAGTCCACAGTGTCCTAAGCCAAAGAAGGAGAACCAGTCGGGAGGCAAGGTCTTTGCTTTATCGGGTTCTGAGACTTTTGCAGACGATCGTTTGATCCGAGGTACGTGTTATATTAATGGCTTTCCTCTTGTAGCTATTATCGACACAGGTGCTACTCATTCCTTTATATCTTTGGACTGTGCTGTGAAACTTAAGTTAGAGATATCTGAGATGCATGGAAGTATGGTGATTGATACTCCTGTGAAGGGTTCAGTGACTACTACTTCAGTTTGTTGGAATTGTCCTTTGAGTATTTTTGGTAGAGACTTTGGGATAGACCTTGTGTGTCTTCCATTAGTGCAGATTGATGTTATCTTGGGTATGAACTGGTTGGTGTCTAACAAGGTTTCTATCAACTGTTTTGATAAGATTGTGATCTTTCCTGAGATTGAGGAAGGAGAGAGTTTGGTTCTATCAGCGAGGCAGGTGAATGAGGCAGTAGCAGATGGGGCAGAGTTGTTTATGCTGTTAGCAACTTTGGAGGCTAAAGATAAACTGGTGATTTGCGATCTAGCTGTGGTGTGTGATTTTCCCGATGTGTTTCCTGAAGAAGTGAATGAATTACCGCCAGAGCGTGAAGTTGAGTTCTCGATTGATTTGGTACCTGGTACTAGGCCGATATCGATGGCTCCGTACCGTATGTCTGCTGTTGAGTTAACTGAATTGAAGAGTCAGTTGGAAGATCTGTTGGATAAGAAATTTATTCGTCCGAGTGTGTCACCGTGGGGTGCACCAGTGTTATTGGTTAAGAAGAAAGAAGGTACTATGAGGTTGTGTGTGGACTACAGGCAACTGAATAAAGTAACGATCAAGAATCGGTATCCTCTGCCGAGGATTGATGATTTGATGGATCAATTGGTTGGTGCGAGTGTGTTCAGCAAGATAGATTTGAGATCTGGGTATCATCAGATACGTGTGAAAACTGAGGATATTCAGAAGACTGCTTTCAGAACAAGGTATGGACATTATGAGTATTCTGTAATGCCTTTTGGTGTGACTAATGCGCCTGGAGTATTCATGGAGTATATGAATAGGATTTTCCATCCGTACCTAGACAAGTTTGTTGTGGTGTTTATTGATGACATTTTGGTGTATTCGAAATCTGAAGAAGAGCATGCTGAGCATTTGAGAGTGGTTTTAGAAGTTCTACGAGAAAAGAAGTTATTTGCTAAACTATCCAAGTGTGAATTTTGGTTAGAAGAGGTTAGTTTTCTTGGTCATGTGATTTCAAGAGGTGGTGTTGTTGTTGATCCTTCTAAGATAGAAGCGGTGTCTAAGTGGGAAGCTCCGGAGTCTGTTGCTGAGATTCGAAGTTTCCTTGGATTGGCTGGTTATTATAGGAAGTTCATTGAGGGATTTTCTAAGTTGGCGTTACCGTTGACGATGTTGACTAGAAAGGGGCAAGCGTTTGTTTGGGACTCAAAATGTGAAGAAGGTTTCCAAGAGTTAAAGAGGAAGTTAACTACTGCTCCTATTCTGATATTACCGAGTTCGTCGGAATTATTTGAGGTTTACTGTGATGCTTCATTGTTGGGTTTGGGTGGTGTGTTGATGCAGAATAAGCAGGTTATAGCTTATGCTTCGAGACAATTGAGGGTTCATGAGAGGAACTATCCGACACACGATTTAGAGTTGGCAGCTGTGGTATTTGTTCTGAAGTTATGGAGGCATTACTTGTATGGATCAAGATTTGAGGTTTTCAGTGACCATAAAAGTTTAAAGTATTTGTTTGATCAGAAAGAGCTGAATATGAGACAGAGGAGATGGTTAGAATTTTTGAAGGATTATGACTTTGGTTTGAATTACCATCCGGGTAAAGCAAACGTAGTAGCTGATGCCTTGAGTCGGAAATCATTACATATGTCTATGTCAATGGTTAGAGAATTGGATTTAATTGAGCAGTTTAGAGATTTGAGTTTGGTGTGTGAGAGTACTCACAATAGTGTTAAATTGGGAATGTTGAAGTTAACGAGTGGTATTCTGGATGAGATTAGAGAGGGTCAGAAGTCCGATACGCTTTTGGTTGATAAGTTGACTTTAGTGAATCAAGGTCAAGGTGGTGAATTCAGAGTTGATGAGAATGGTGTTTTGAAATTTGGTAATCGGGTGTGTATTCCGGATGTTACCGAACTTAAGAAGAGTATTCTTGAAGAGGGACATCGTAGTGGCCTGAGTATTCATCCTGGAGCTACGAAGATGTATCATGATTTGAAAAAGTTATTTTGGTGGCCGGGAATGAAAAGAGAAATTGCGAGTTTTATTTATTCTTGTTTGACTTGTCAGAAGTCAAAGATTGAGCATCAGAAGCCGTCTGGGCTAATGCAACCGTTGGCTATTCCAGAGTGGAAGTGGGATAGTATCAGTATGGATTTTGTTTCGGGTTTACCGAGGACAAGTAGGAATTTTGAAGCTATTTGGGTGATTGTTGATAGATTGACGAAATCGGCTCATTTCATTCCGATCAGAATGGGTTATCCGTTAGAGAGACTAGCTGAGTTGTATATTGAGAAGATTGTAAGTTTGCATGGTATTCCGTCGAGTATTGTTTCAGACAGAGATCCTAGATTTACATCGAAGTTCTGGGAAGGTTTGCAGAGGGCTTTGGGAACTAAGCTGAGATTGAGTTCTGCATATCATCCGCAGACTGATGGTCAGACTGAGAGGACGATTCAGTCACTAGAGGATCTTTTGAGGGCTTGTGTTTTGGAAAAGGGAGGTGCTTGGGATTGTTATTTGCCTTTGATTGAGTTTACCTACAATAATAGTTTTCATTCGAGCATTGGTATGGCACCGTTTGAAGCTTTGTATGGTAGGAGATGTCGGACACCTTTATGTTGGTATGAGTCCGGTGAGAGTGCTGTGGTTGGACCGGAGATTGTTCAACAAACTACGGAAAAGATTAAAATGATTCAGGAGAAGATGAGAATTGCTCAGAGTCGTCAGAAGAATTATCATGACAAGAGGAGGAAGTCACTTGAGTTCCAAGAGGGAGATCATGTGTTTCTTCGTGTCACTCCGATAACTGGTGTTGGTCGAGCTTTGAAGTCGAAGAAGTTGACACCTCGATTTATTGGTCCTTATCAGATTTTGGAGAGGATAGGGGAGGTAGCCTATCGTATCGCTTTACCGCCGTCGCTTGCGAATTTGCATGAGGTTTTTCATGTGTCTCAGCTGAGGAGGTACATTCATGATCCGTCGCATGTAGTCCAAATAGATGATGTACAGGTGAGAGATAACCTGACTGTTGAAACATCACCTATGAGGATTGAGGATCGAGAGTTGAAGCAGTTGCGGGGTAAAGAGATTGCCTTGGTGAAGGTAGCTTGGGGAGGACCAGCAGGTGGCAATGTGACTTGGGAGCTGGAGAGTCAGATGAAGGAGTCTTATCCGGAGTTATTCGCTTGAGGTATGTTTTCGAGGACGAAAACTCTTTTAGTGGGGGGAGAGTTGTAACACCCCAATAAAAATAAGATAATTATTTGATTTAAATTAATATTATATTTATTAATTTAGTTAAATAATTGGAATTATTGGATTATTATTATTATTATTTTTTGGAATAATAATTATTGGAAAATATATAAGTGTGAAGTAAGGAAAAAGAATTCCATTTGGTAAAGAAAAGGTTTTCACGTGAAACAGAGAAGCGATTGAGAAAGCGGAGAAAGGGCAAAGAGGCAGAGCAAGAGGAAGGAGATTGGAGAAGAGAAAAGCTTGGAGATTAGAGATTGCCGGATTAACTCAGGTAAGGGGGGTTTATCGTCGTTTAATGGGTATTATGGGTTAGCATGTAATGGGTAGTGATAAACCGTTGATTTGACCCTAATTGGGATTGTGAACGCTGAAAATTACGTTGGATAAACTGTGTTAAAAAATTGAAATTGAACCTGTATTTGAGTGAGTTGTAAATTCCCGAACGTGTAGCTTTTTACGGAATTGGAATCGAAGGTCCGGAAGTCCTCCAACGGCGGAAAATGCGGAGAATTCTGCATTCTGCTTTGTGTTAGCGCAGGAACAGCTTTCTGTCTTGCGTTAACCGGTTAACCCAGGGTGTTAACCGGTTAACACTGTTATAAATTGTGAAAAACTGCTGTTTTGTCTGCGTTAACCGGTTAACCCAGGGCGTTAACCGGTTAACACTGTTGTGATTGCTGAGATATTGCTGTTTGTGCTGCGTTAACCGGTTAACCCAGGGCGTTAACCAGTTAACACTGTTGCGTTTTGCCAGAAAGTGTGTTTGTGCTGCGTTAACCGGTTAACCCAGGGCGTTAACCGGTTAACACTGTTGCAGAGTGGAAAAATTATTATTTAAAGATGGTATGCTTATTTGAGGGTTGGCTTATGTTGGCATATGATGTAATAGGGATTAATTCCCGCTGTTTTGAGCAGTGTAGGTATTAGTAGAGTGTGCTAATACTGTGATTAATCATTTGACATAATATGATGTTTTGATGCATGTGTTGATGATGTGTGGTGGTATGCATAATGTTGTGAATTTATATATTATGCATGTGTTTGTGAATGGACTGTTTTATGGCTTAGAGTGTGAGCATAGGTCCATTGTGGATATTGTGATTGATGTTGCATTGCTAGGTGATTAGCACGCATATTATGGCCTTTATGGTGGTAGCTAATTCCCATGGTGAGGAATTAGTGAGTTAGTCGTTATGGACTGTTGTTGATGTTTGCATGCTAGGTGATTAGCGTGCATAGCATGGCCCATTTGGGGTGGTAGCTAATTCCCATGGTGAGGAATTAGTGAGTGAGTCACTAGGTCTCAAATGAGTGGGACTAGTGAGCTTGGTAGTCGTACCTGGATTTGGTCGGTGAGGTTGAACTATATGTTCACGAATAGTCGGTACCGCATGCATGGAGTCTCATTGCATAATTGATGTATGGCGTATAATATGAATGGATGTATTCCAGTATTATACGTGTGTTGTGTGTTGTGTGTTGTGTTGATGTTGAGTATGATTGAGTTGATATTGCCGTTGCTGAATGTGTAATCTGATTTGGGTGATGAAATGAGTTAAATTACTTAGCATTACATGATATCTTATAAGGCTTATTATATCGATTGAGGAACTCACCTTTACAACTATTTTTCAGGTAACGAGCAGTGATTGAGTAGAAGCTAATGCTTGGAGTCTAGTGTAGTCTCCTTAGTGGGTCATGCTCTGATAGATGTAACATCGGGACGGGATGTCTTAAATGTTTTGTTGTTGGTTGTGAACCATTTTACATGTAATGTGTTACATGTTTTGAATGATCGATTTGATCTCTATCTGCTGCGTATTGTGCACTACTTTAGATTTGAGTTAAATAATGAGCATGACTAAATATTATGACGAATGGTGCGAAATAAATGTGTGACACCCTTAATTGCATGATTACTCTGATTTATATGTGGTTATTTCAATTAAATATTTGGGGTATTTTAGAAGGGTGTTACACTAATCGCTTTTCCTCAATTAAATTTAATTCATCAAACCTGGCTTGAACCCACTCAGCCTCGTCAAGTTTTACATCCATCATCACCCTCAAAGAAGGGATTTCAACTTCTACTGGCAAGACTGCCTCCATGCCATACACAAGTGAAAACGGAGTTGCACCGGTTGACGTACGCACTGAGGTACGATACCCATGCAAAGCGAAAGGCAACATCTCTTGCCAATCCTTGTACGTCACAACCATCTTTTGCACAATCTTCTTAATGTTCTTGTTTGCCGCCTCTACAACACCATTCATCTTTGGTCTGTAAGGAGAAGAATTGTGGTGTTTGATCTTAAAGTCTTTGCAAAGCTCTTTCATCATCTTGTTATTGAGATTCGAACCATTATCAGTGATGATTCTCTCAGGAACCCCATAATGACAGATAATTTCTTTCTTAATGAATCGAGCAACCACTTGTCTGGTAAGATTGGCATAGGAAGCTGCTTCCACCCACTTGGTAAAGTAATCAATCGCGACTAGGATGAAGCGATGTCCATTAGAAGCAGTAGGTTCAATCTTTCCAATCATATCGATGCCCCACGTCGCGAATGGCCAAGGAGAATTCATAATATTCAGAGGGTTTGGTGGTACATGCACTTTATCTGCATAGATCTGACATTTGTGGCACTTCCGAGCGTATTTGAAACAATCAGATTCCATGGTTATCCAGTAATAACCGGCTCTTAACAACTTCTTGGCCATTGCATGACCACCAACATGGGTACCGAAAGATCCCTCGTGTACTTCCTGCATCAACATGTCTGCTTCGTGTCTAACCACGCATCTGAGCAGAACCATGTCAAAGTTCCTCTTGTACAACACATCATCCTTGTTCAAGTAAAAGCTTCCAGCTAGCCTTCTCAGTGTCTTCTTGTCATTCTTTGACGCTCCTTCAGGATACTCTTGGCTTTTGAGGAAATTCTTAATATCATAAAACCACGGCTTCTCATCAATAACAGACTTGGCTGCAAACACATACGCAGGCCTCTCGAGTCGATTCACAGCATTGTGTGGCACATGATTCTTCCAATGAACTTTAATCATGGAAGACAATGTGGCTAAGGCATCAGCCATTTGATTTTCATCTCAGGGTACATGATACAACTTTACTGTCTTGAAGAAAGTCAGGATCCTTCTGGTGTAATCTCTATAAGGAATCAAATGCGGCTGATGAGTATTCCAGTCTCCATTGACTTGGTTAATCACTAGATCAGAATCTCCATAAATGTCCATAATTTTGATCCTTAGATCGATGGCTTCCTCAATCCCCATGATACAGGCCTCGTACTCAGCTTCGTTGTTGGTTACTTCGAAAGTCAATCTGGAGGAAAAAGGTATGTGTGCACCTTTAGGATTAATGAGTACTGCCCCAACACCATTTCCATTCACATTTACCACCCCATCAAACATCAGTGTCCACTTGTCATTGGGATTCGGTCCTTCCTCGACAAGAGGCTCTTCACAATCTTTCATCTTTAAGTACATGATATCTTCATCGGGGAATTCAAACATCATCGGCTGATAGTCATCAATTGGTTACTCGACAAGGTAATCAGACATAATACTACCCTTGATGGCCTTTTGTGACGTGTACTGGATATCATACTCTGTCAAAATCATCTGCCAACGAGCCACTCGTCCGGTAAGATCCGGCTTTTCAAAGATATACTTTATTGGGTCCATCTTAGAAATCAACAAGGTAGTATGGTTCAACATATACTGTCTTAGTCGGCGAGCAGCCCATGCCAAAGCCCAGTAAGTTTTCTCTAGCAGCGAATATCTTGTTTCACAGTTGGTAAACTTTTTGCTAAGGTAGTATATTGCATGCTCTTTTCGACCAGACTCGTCATGCTGTCCCAACACACCCCATCGAATTCTCTGTTACTGAAAGGTACATTATCAGAGGCCTCCCAGGAACTGGAGGTATAAGAATTGGAGGTTTCTGCAAATATTCTTTTATCTTATCAAAAGCTTTTTGACAATCATTGTTCCACCTGATTGCTTGATCTTTTCTTAGCAATTTAAATATTGGTTCGCACGTAGCTGTTAGGTGAGAGATGAACCTTGCAATGTAGTTCAACCTCCCTAAGAAACCACGGACCTGCTTTTCCGTTCTTGGTTCAGGCATTTCTTGAATAGCTTTTACTTTTGCTGGATCAACCTCAATCCCTTTCTCACTGACAATGAAACCTAACAGCTTTCCAGATCTCACTCCAAATGTACACTTGTTTGGGTTCAGCCTCAATTTGAACTTTCTCAATCTTTCAAACAACTTTTGTAAGTTTACCAAGTGCTCCTATTCTGTCTGAGACTTCGCAATTATATCATCCACGTACACTTCAATTTCTTTGTGCATCATGTCATGAAAGAGAGTCGTCATAGCTCTTTGGTAGGTAGCACCGGCGTTCTTCAACCCAAATGGAATTACCTTATAACAGAACATGCCCCAAGGTGTAATGAATGTCGTCTTCTCCATGTCTTCTGGCGCCATCTTGATCTGATTATAGCCAGAAAATCCATCCATGAAAGAGAAAACCGAGGACTGAGCAGTGTTGTCGACCAATACATCAATGTGAGGTAATGGGAAGTCATCTTTCGGACTGGCTCTGTTTAAATCTCGGTAATCAACACACATCCTAACTTTACCATCCTTCTTCGGCACGGGTACGATGTTGGCCACCCAAGGGGGATAATTGGTAACTACTAGAAAACCTGCATTCAACTGTTTCTAAACCTCCTCTTTGATCTTGACAGCCATATCAGGACTAGTTCTGCGAAGCTTCTGCTTTACCGAAGGACAATCTTCTCTGAGAGGTAGCCTGTGCACCACAATATCTGTATCCAAACCAGGCATATCTTGATACGACCATGCGAATACATCCATATATTCTTGCAGCATTTCAATCAGCCCTCTCTTGACCTTTTCCTCTAAAGCAGCCCCTATCTTGATTTCTTTCTTTGCGTCCTCAGTACCAAGGTTAATGACTTCCAACTTTTACTGATGAGGTTGATTGACCCTTTCCTCCTGTTTCAATAGTCTGGCCAATTCTTTGGGGAGTTCACAATCTTCTTCACTCTCCTCTTCGGCTTGGTAAATGGGATTATCAAAGTCATACTGAGCCATAACAGAGCTGTTTTTAATGGAATCCGCAAGATCAATTCTGCACGAACGATGTTCCATGCTTTATTTTAGAAAAGAGCTCAAGGAAGTCACAAAAAAACATTGCCATTTTTATTGTTTTGAAAATGAAAGTAAAAACAGAAAGACAGTGAGCACAAAATTTGATTGCAAAACGTCCTTTATTGATGATAATCATTGAAAATTTAAAACATGATGTGGCCCTACAATGAACCACTACGCCCTGGGCAGAGCGTAAGGCTTTCATACAAAATGAAAAACAGAAGAAAATTACTCTGTCTGAAGAGTAACTTGGACTATTTCTTCAGCAGTCCAGTTGTTGATCTTCTCCCCCGGAGCATACGGGCGCACCCAATTATCCATATCACAATCACTGTCACCATCTTCATTGTCTGTTGCAAAGACATCCCCGTGATTCATCAATCCAGCACAAGTGAAAGTACACGGCCCTTTCTGATCTTGGACACCCTGCTCTGATGATTGAAAAGGCTGATAACCAATGCCAAACATGTCTTCTTTTACGGACACATCAATCATCTTGCCCCAGTCTTCCGCGTTACCTGAATGAATGACCTCCAGAGCTTGTTTATAGGACGCAATCGAGGTACCTGGTTTCTTCTACTCAACAAAAGCCACCTTCTCAATACTGACAGTCTCAAAAGCTTAACATAGAGTTTCATGAATTTCGCCATCCATCTCTACATATTTGAAGGAGGATAAATGGCTCACAAAGATGTCCTCTTCGCCACACACGGCCACAACTTGACCATCCCACACATATTTCAGCTTTTGGTGGAGAGTCGAAGAAACTGCTCCAGCTCCATGTATCCAGGGACGCCCCAACAGGCAACTATATGCTGGTTGAATATCCATCACATAGAAGACAATATTAAACACTTTCGGGCCGATTTTCACAGGCAACGTGACTTCACCACAAACTGATCGCTTGGATCCATCAAAAGCATGGACAACAAGATCACTTGGTGTGAGAACAACCCCTTCGACATCAAGCTTACTCAAATCCTTTTTGGGAAGCACATTCAAAGAAGAACCGGTATCAACCAAAACATGCGACAAAACCGCGCCTTTGCATTCCATCGTGATATGCAGAGCTCTATTGTGATTGCGACCCTTAGGTGTCAAGTCTAGATCCATGAATCCCAAACCATGTCTCGTGTTAACATTTGTAATAACACCTTTGAGCTGGTTAACAGAAATCTCTTGGGGCACATAAGCCATATTCAACATTTTCAACAGGGCGTTACGATGTGCCTCGGAACACATTAACAGAGAGAGAATAGATATTTTTGACGGTGTCTGGTTCAACTGATCCACGATCTTATAATCACTCTTCTTGATAATTCTCATAAATTCCTCCACGTCCTTCTCAAAAGAACCCTCGGGCACTTCCTTTCGCACTGATTCTTCTTCAACCACAACTTGTTTTCCTTTTGTTCTAGCAAGAGCCTCAGCATTGTTATCTTTCGGAACTTGTGGTGCAAACAAACGGCCACTTCTCGTGAATCCTCCGGGTCCTCCCACATTACCCATAGCCGAATCAACTGTTACTAGAGTCTGATTTACTGATCTGGTCTGATTCTCATGCCTTCTATTTCTGCAAGAAGCATTGTCATATTGCCACGGAATTGCTCTACTATTCTAAAAAAGTCTTCCACTAGAAGCAGCAATGGTGGTAGGAGTACTGATATTTACTGGAGCATTTATAATCGCGGGAACACCAACAGTCACCGGAGCAGATATGGTCACGGGCGCAGCTACGGTCACAGGAGTACCAATAGTCACGGGCGCACCAATAGTTCTTGGAGCACGTGCAGGACCTTCTGACGGTGTAAAGTAAATGGTAACAGCCGATACCTCTTCACGGTCCTTCACTACTCGATCAAACTGTAAACAACCTTCATTCATCAATTCCTGGATACCTTCTTTCAATTTCACACAGCCGTTTTCATGATTACCACAATCTGAATAATTCTTGTCACATCCCGGGAATACTCCCCCTCTAAGCAGGCGTTTCTTCACCACAATCAAAGAAGTCTGAACATCATTAACATTGACTACCAAGTTCAAATTTTCCCCATCTTCCACACTATTTACTCTGGGCCCTCCATGCTGAGGCATAGGATTATTCACCACATTCAGAGTATGAGCAAAGTTAATCGTCTTGGCATCAATCAAATCTTGAACTTTATGGTGAAAAGCCTGACAATTCTCGATGTGGTGCCCTGGCGAACCAGGATGAAAATCACAACGGACATTGGCATCATAACCAGCGGGAATCCTTGTTAATGGAGCCATAGTGCGAAGTTCAACAAACTTTAACCTGCGCAATTCAGGGAGTAATTCAGCATAAGTCATTGGCAACGGATCAAAATGACGATCTGGCATTCTTTGTCTTGGTTGGAATTGGCGTTGTTGTTGTTGTGGTTGTCCTCTTTGTGGTTGTTGAGGTGGGGTTGCTGGAATAGTCACAGCAGCAACTTGACGGTATTGTTGTCCTCTGTTTCCATTTCTCTGATTATGTATAGCATTTGTCTCACCCTCTCTCCTTCTGGGTGCCCCTGAAAATGGTTTCTTAGCACTTGAAGAACTTGAAGAACCAGGGTCTTGGATTTTTCCCGCTTTGATAAGACTTTCAGTTCTTTCTCCGCAAATCACAACATCCGAAAAACTACCAAATGGGCAACTTCCCATACGATCCATGAAAACACCTTGCAGGGTTCCAATGAACATATCAGTCAATTCTCTCTCCAACATCGGAGGTTGTACTCTCGCAGCTAGCTCACGCCACCTATGGGCGTATTCCTTGAAACTCTCACCGGTCTTTTGAAACAAACTTTGCAACTGGGTTCTGCTCGGAGCCATGTCCATGTTATGCTTGTACTGCCTCAGAAAAGCTTCACCTAACTCTCTCCAGCTTCTGACAGATTCTTTTC
The DNA here is from genome assembly GCF_024323335.1 of Lathyrus oleraceus. NCBI lineage: Eukaryota > Viridiplantae > Streptophyta > Magnoliopsida > Fabales > Fabaceae > Lathyrus > Lathyrus oleraceus. The sequence continues at coordinate 28,140,718 of NC_066582.1, read as the reverse complement.
TCAAGTCCATGTACCAATCCAAAGAGGCTCCAGACAAGCTGTCTTGGAAAAAGTACATCCACATCTTTTCATCATCAGTATAAGCGGATATCTTCCGATAGTAAGCTTGCACATGAGTTCGGGGACAAGAAGTGCCATTGTACTTGTCGAAAGATGGCACTTTGAACTTGTACGGGATCCTCAACCCCTCAACTAAACCCATATTAGAAACATCAAAACCCAAAGAGTTCTGGCACTCCATGGCGCGAATCGTTTCAACAATGGCGTCGACCTTTCTATCTCTCTCTTCCTCCTTTCCAAATTCATCATCATCACTAGGAATAGTGAACATATCTTCTTGCTTGTCAACCAAATGAGAAGGATGGTGAACAGGAGCACGTGCCGCCCGAGCATTAGCAGCCTCTGTAATGATGGGTTGTCCATTGATTCTAATACCACGCAATTCATCACCATTAGCATGGTTGTTGACAGGGTTGGTAACAGCAGCGTCATCGACAGGGGTCCCTTCTGGCGGATTCTGATCGACAGGAGGAATCACAGTTTCTTGTCTCTGGACCAAGGCTCGGAGTTCCTCTTGCCCTTGCACCATACTCACGAATTGGGCCATGTTGGTCCTCATCTCTGCTAGTTCTGCTTGAACTTGATCCATGATCTTCTGTTGATTCTGCCTTGTTGCGTAACAGTGCGGACGATGCTCAGCAATTCTGCCTGAAACGGGAGCAAGAATGAGGAATCCTCTTCAAGAACACTTGTAATGATGCAAGAATGATATGTATATGATGCGTATGATGTGTATGTTATGTTTTATCATTTCTCAGGCATTCAAGGGTCTCATCTACCTTTGAAGAATGGCAACAAACATGGTTCAAGCAAAGATTCAGTTCATCAGTGTAGAATAAGGAATCCCATCCAACAATCCTGGAGGTGATCTTCAAAATAAACAACAAGACAAATTAGGGAAGTCGTCCTTCAGGAATGAGAGTCTTCAAATACTGGCACTGATCCATTAATCGGTCACACTCTGAGCACTCGGGTAGAGGGGTGAGCTTCTCTTTCATTTGCACCCTGAATTCAACAACTTCCTCTAGGAAATGAGATGCACGAATGTCACTTCCTCGGAGCTGGCTCTCTGCTGCATGCCTCAGATCTACCTCTTTCTTCAACTGAGTATCTTTGTCCTTAAGCTATCTTTCCAAGTCTTGTATCTTCTTTTTGTAATTGGCTTCCACTTTTTGTAATCTCAAGCGTTCGTGGTGTTCTTCATCCAACATTGTTTCTATCTCATCATATGACCTCTTTTTGCTTCCTGATCTACTAGAACTCTCACCTTGCACTCCTTTGAGTTTATGAGCTAAATTCAGCCTATCAGCTTTTGCTTTGTAAAGCTCCATTTGGATCTCTTGTTCATTTTCTTTCAACTGGCGATTCTCCATTAAGGCTTGTTTGTAATACTCAGCAGGCACATTCTCAAAAAGGATCAAAGGCGGTTGTTCCTATAATGGTTCCATCCGGTCATATGGTTGCAACAAAGTCCCAACTCTTTCCTTGACCCACTCAGTGTAAGCAGGCATAGCAACTGCACACTTCCTCCCTAAAACAGATCCATCTTTTATACCAATATTCTCCCAAGCTTTTCTCATTTGCTCCAATCTTCCTGGATCGCTCCGTTTCTCAAAGTACACACTTTCAGCTATCTCGACATCTTGCGGCCTTTCATTCATGACAAAACCCAACTGACAGAGAGAAAGAACCGGGTTGTAGTTGATGCAACCCCTAGTTGCTATGAGTGGAACATTGCGAAACTCTCCACAACTCATAATGACGTTGCGCATATTAATCCTATAAGCTTGCCACTTGATATCATAAGATGTAAGCGACATGATCCTCTGAGTCCATTTGTGAGTATTCTGAGTATCCACAAACGGTCCATTGGTTGGTAAAAAAGACAAGAACCACTTGAGTAGCAACGGGAGACAACACCTGATAGCTCCACACTTACCATGCCTGTTGTGTATCGCATAATAGGTGTCAGCTAACAAGGTAGGCACCGGGTTTCCTCCAATGAAAATAGTGATTGCTTCCAGGTCCATGAAACTAGGCATACTAGGGAACATAATAACTCCATAAATCATGAAAGCCAACTGAGCATTGAAAGCTACCCAATTTCCTTTCTTTGCTTCTTCCTTAGCCATCCTTACCAAGAACTTCAAGGATAAGCCCACAATATCACCGCTTGGTTTTCAATTATCGCTCACTTCCTTGATGCTCAAATAAAGAGCCTTAGCAACAACTTTGAAATCCACCTCCTTTGGCACATCCAGGAAAGGTACTCGTTTTTTGATTCGGACATTCATAAGGATGGAATACTCTTCAAGAGTGGGAGCTAGCTGGTAGTCCTGAAAAGTAAAGCAACGAAGCTCCAGATCATAGAACTGTAAGAGAGTGTGCAGAGGTACCGGATCAACCACCATCTTCAACAATGCCAAGATATCCCCATACTGATCATCAAAAACTTTTTGATTACGGTCGGTCACGAGATTACCCAATTCTTCCAAAGATGTCAACAACTCACGGTAAAAGTTGTAGGTGCAAGTCTTCCTCTTCAACTCTGGAATGGCAGCCATCTCTCGGTGTGAATAGACTCCTGAATAAACCTGAAAAATGATATGCATATGCGGGTTAACTTTTTCTTTTTTTTTGTTTTTTTTATTATGCATTATTTTTTGAAAATAAACATGCTATGATGCAAAGTGATGAAACAATGGTTGGTTGGCTGTGTATCACGAGGCACATGATCAGAACTTCAGCATGAATTCGGAACCGGGAACCATAGAACACAGTCATCAACTTAGAACCCATACTTCAGAACCAACGGTCACCAACAAGAACCAAACAAAAGTCACCAACGGAACAAGTCACCATCAGTACCTGTAAATGATTCATTCCCGCCCCACTCACGGGTGTAATCTAGGCCAGGGTAAGGTCAAGAGATACGCAGGATAAACAATCCTTTCAAGAATATCATCATATGCACACCAGGTGTATGCAACGATAATACCCCATCAGAATCTGAACTGCTCGTGATACCATGTTCTGCTAAGTGGCGCCATACCACCCGCTTCCCATGAATCACTCTATTCCTAGGTGTCCTAAAGTTCACTCATAGCCTGTGTATTGGGCCTTTTACCTCTTGTGACTCCCACCCAATAATGAAACAGATACACAACCAGCACAGTATGCATGAAATAGTAAAGTGCACATAGGATGCAATGCAAGCAGATAAGTATGCAAAGCAATAAATAAATAACACACAATAGACAATAAACAAACAAACGCTAGGAAATGCCCACTAGGGAAAATAAATCCCCAACAGACTCGCCAGCTGTCGCTCCCTGGATTTCCCGAATCCAAGTACAAACGCGAAAAAGAGTGGCGCGGAGAAAGAGTAGAGTCGCCAGCTATGTACTTTTATCCCAAGAGGAGGGAAAGGTAGTACTGCATAACCAAGAGGGAACGGATAAAACAAAGTCTCGAACCAAAGAAAACTGAGTAAGGAGGCCGGTTACGTGAAGGGAAGGTTATCGCACCCCTTCACGTCTGTGGTACTCCACAGGATCCACACTTGCTATTTATGTTTAAAGTGTGTGTATAAAAAGTCCTATATGCGATGCGAAAGAGAGAAAATCAAAGTAGGGAAAAGAAAGAGTTATTGCTCGCACAGGCCCTACCCTGCTGCATACGTATCTCAAGAAGGATTGAGAATCAGAGCATTGTAGCTCGGTTAACCTATTTTTGTTTGTTTTGTGTTTTTTAGATGAACGACGTTACTACGCAATCTACCGGATGCTCGACCTTTGGAGACTTATTCGCCTGTAGTAGAAGGAGTTAACGTGTTCTTAGGAGAAGAAAAATCAATGAGTTTGTTTGTGTTTTAGGAATACTCATGCAAAAAAGGAAGTCCTAGACGAAGGAACCGTGCTACCTTAATTGACATGCAAACGAGAGACTATACGAAGCCTAGCAATCTTATGGGGAGACGATCACACCATACAAAACAAACATGCATAAAGTAAACACGCCAAAAAGGGGGCTCAAACATACGTGGGTAGGGCTTTAGTCAAGAGGGGTCATATCAACCTCGACAAACAAGCCATGGAAAGGTAATCAAATGGGCTCTTAACCACTGACATTGAACGTCAGGCTGAGCAGATCAAAAGGGTAATGAGGATACGACCTCATAGCTCTTAACCCTAGACAGGGTGAGCTCATGATAAAAAGTGGGGATTCAGAAAGGTGGAACCCTCTCCACTGACCGACCGGACAAAAGATCTTGGGCTTTTGTTCTGAAGCATCGACACGTAGTGCGAGCATAAAGAACGACACACTGAATAACGGGGGATTGACTACTAATCCCTTTTATCCGTCAATTGCCTCTTCATGGAGGTCTTTGGGCACAAAAGTAAACACACAAAAACATTGCCTCCTATCGAGGTCTTCCAGCTAAAAAAGCGGTCAAATGCGGGAAAGATGTAAAAGGGATCAAGAGATCTACCACACGGATAAAAATCCGAAGTAACAACAACTAAAGAAATAAGAAACCCGGAGGTCTCTTAGGCTAGCACCATCAAAGAAAACAAGTCAGCAAAGCAATCAGAATAAATCTCCAAATGGTATCCCACAAATAAAGTGGAATACCAAGCAAGCTATCTCTTCAAGAGTCATGTGAGCCCTCACAAAAAAAACTCAACAAACAGGTTAGAGAAACAAGATGGAGTGCAATCAAGAGTTGCACAAAACAGAAGAATCATTGCAACCACATGAATCATGCTATTAAAGTTCATAAAAAACTCACAAAAGCAACCAAGGGTAGGAGGCCTAAACCTCTTGTCAAACAAATGCATTAAAAGGGTATCAAAACTCAAAGTCAAGGGGCAAGGATCCACACATCAAGACATAACATACATACCAAAACAAGTGCCCGGATGCAATAGAAAGCATGTCATAACAAAGACAAAACAAATTGGAGAGAAAACAGAAAAAGCAGCTACTGTCGCGATCGCTACTGCTTCGCTTAACGAAGGCTTAGCGAAGCTTCACTACAGGCTCGCCTAGCGATGGGCTAGCGAATGCCTACGGGTTTTGGATTCTTCATTGATAACAGTACGATTTCCGAAACCCCAAACCCCGTGGTGCTCATTTTGGAAACTAAGTGATTAAACATTCAAGGTATTGTTCTACACATTCATGCACATCTGAACCCACATGCAAAACCTAACGATACCCACTCTCCCAAATTCAACCATAATACCTCATACATTTAGAAATTTCAAATTGAGAGCATAGAGTAGTGGAAATAGGGCAAACCTGATTGGAGAGATCGATTGGAATTGAATTGCACAGTTGGATTTGCAAAGCGATATTAGGGTTTGTGTGAGATGGAAGTGAAAAAGTGTGTGAGTTAGAGTGAAAAGTCTCAGAGTCCGAGTGAATTTTTCAGTGCCTGGAGGCTGCTCTGAATTCTTCTCTCCCTTTTTTTTTCACTGAATTTTTTAGAATTTATAATCTGATTTTCGTGGCTTTGTGAGCTCAAATTAGAGAGGTCCAAATCCAAGATTTTTCTGTTATATATTTTTATTTTTTAAAACGCGTGGGCTTTGCCTAGCGAAGAATCTGCTCGCCTAGCGAGCATGACAGTTCAGACTGTGGTGGCTTTTCTTGGGACTCGCTAGGCGAAACATTCTGCTCGCCTAGCGAGCATGACAGCTCATGAACAAACTTTTGCTCCTTCAGGATTAACGTTTTGAATGATGAATAAACCCTATTGGAAGTAACTCAAGTCATTCCCTGGCCATTTCACCTTCAGTTGACCAACAGTTGACTTTTGGCTTCATAGTTAAATTTTGAATCGTACTAGGCCTATTAAGCTTGATCCTTCAGATAGAACCCACAAAGTGACTTGAATGATATCCGAGCTTCTTGAAAGATAAACTATTGGAGCTAATTCTGATTGACATGATGAAATGCAATATGAAATGTTAAATGACCTAAAATGAATGCATGAATGAGGAGGGCAAATTTGAGGTGCTACACCTCTAAAATAGCAAAAAAAGACTCTGAAGTAAACACCTGGACTCTGTATCTGACTCTAATGCTACTACCAGTTAGAAGTAATCTGAGTTAGAAATCTCCAGGATCCAACCATTTGGTATTCCTGAAGATCAGATAAAGTAACATGTGGTACATCTTGCGTCTGACCTTGGAACTTCTAGGCAGTTGTCTAGCAGTAATCAAGAAACAAACTCTTGATATCTCCTTGAGCAGTATGCTGATTTGGGGATTAGACTTTCATCATGGGCTGTAATCATTCTTCTCTAAACGTGCTTACTTGGTTAACGTGCTGCACTCAAGTTCCTATATGTTAAACTCAACTTTCTATTTTCGTTTTGCATGCACCCTAAATGTTTATATATTCATTTCACAAACTACACTTGCACACTTTCACACTCACGACCTCACGAAACCCTCTCTCTTAGTTCTTCATCTCCTTCAAAGGATTTCTGCAGTCCTCATCAAGTTCTTCAACATTCATCATTATCCTCAACTGTTCTTCATGGATTCTAAGTAACAATCAGTTTACAACTTCTCCCAATAGATGAACTCAACAGAGCAAGCACCCAGTCCTTGCCAACAAACCACTGCAACCACCGGCGTCGTCTCAACTCCAATCTACAGGGAACCCCACATTCTTGATCGTTAGCCCCACATTCATCTAGCAACTCCGTTTGATAAGCTTGAAGTTCTATGTGAAACCTTGGTTGATTTCGAAAACATGAAGCATAATGGCATCGACCTCACTGAAGAACTGAAAATGCAAGGGTGGGAAAATTACTTTCAACGCCTCTATGGCCCTGTGTACACGAATCTGGTGAAGGAGTTCTGGCGTTTCGCAGACTAAGATGATCACTACATTGTCTCCTACGTTCTGGGAGTCAAGATAGTCATCACTGAGAAATCAATTGCCTCTCTTTTGAACATGGAGAAGACAAGAGGAAGACGCATCTACAACATAAACCCTAGGGCAAAGTACTTGTCCCAGGAAATAAACCCTACCATCTTCTAACAGAGTGCTGAAGGCAAGCATTCCAAGAACAAGGAACTACATCAGAACCTCCGGGTCTGGCTGAAGATCATCTTAGGAACCATCCATCATCGTCCTGCTTCAAACTCTTCTGACTACATCAACACAGATCAGAAGTGCATCTTGTACTGCATTCACAAGGGTCTGAAACTCTGTCTACCTACACTCCTCTTCAAGTACCTCAGAGATTCAGTTAAAGACACCATACACAACATGAAGACAAGGAACTACATCCCTCTGGGGAGACTGATATCTGATGCATTGGTCGAGAGTGGCCTTGTGGACCATCTGATTCAGCTCAGACTCATGGAAGATGTCACCATTGACACTGGAAGACCTCTGAATGCTCAGAATCTGAAGAGCATGGGAATCATTGATCAAGTCAGAGCCAAACTAACACTTGATACCTCTTGGGAAGAACTCAAAGATCAGAGGGAGATTCCCAACGGACTCTACCTGTTCTCCAAGATTGACCCTCTAGAGGTAATAGCCTACTATCTAGAGGACCTTGCCAAGCAAGGGGTGGATATCTCTGAATTCTCAGTGGACTGGCTACCTGAGCATCCACCAAACTTCATGAAGAGGATGCGAGAGCCCTCTGAGAAGTCCAAGAAGGCGAAGAAAGCTAAGCTGGGAGAATCCTCTAGATCAAGACCCCTAGTTCCTCTGGCTGGCTCTCCAGGTAAGTCTGCATCTCTCCCTCCCTCTGTCAAAATTAAACTAATTTCTTCTTCTCTGCCCCAAACAACCCCCATATACACCTCTGCTGAAACTCCTCCCTCAACCACCAGATCTTCTAACCCATTATCTCTGAAATTCAACCTCGCCACCACAACATTACCTGTTTCAGAAGCAGAAATGGTGAATGAAACCACCTCACCATCATCATCACCATCTCCTCAATCCCCACCTTACTACGATCTCTCCTCTGATACTGAACCATCTGACCCTCAATCCCCCACTCTGGCTCAGCTCAAATCATGTCCTCTGGCCTCTCAAAAGCCATCACATCCTGAACCTGAACCTGAAGTCACTTCCCCACCTCCGGAACATCTAAATCCAACCACATCTGAACCACAACAATTTGAACCAACCCATTCTGAACCACAACCATCTGAACCAACCCACTTTGAACCACAACCATCTGAACCAACCCACTTTGACATACCACCACCCATCACTTCTGTTGACCCAACAACTCCCACACTTAATCTAAATTCCCCCATCTCACCCTCCTCACCCTCCTTAGTCTCTGCCACTGAACTAGAAACTACCCTTCCTACCCTTGAAGAAGCAATCAAGTTTTTTGCAGAGTCTTCAGTTGAGAAGGTCAAGTCTCTGACCATCAACTCTGGTATCAATGATGATCCCTCTGCTGTAAGGATCCACTGGAACAGAGTGATAAGTTGGATGACATCTGAAGCCTTCAAGCTGAAAGGCCTCTCTGAACAAGTCCGCAACGACTTCATCGGAGACGCTGGGATCATACTCCAAGAGCGCCTAGCAAGAGAAGCCGAGGAACGGGAAAGGAAGGAAGCTGAAGAGATAGCGCATCAAGAAGAACTTCAGAGAATCAGAGAAGCTGAAGAAAAGGCTATTGCTAATGTTGATGCTGCTGAGGCTAAGGCAAAAGCTAAAGCCGACGCTGAAGAAGTAGCTCGCATTGCTGAAGAAGTTGCTGCCAAAGCCAAAGCTGATGAACTGACTCAGGGGGAGCACTCCAACTCTGGGTTCGTCCCTCTGGTCTTGAAGACTCTCGAAGAACTGCAAAAAGAACAACAGATAGTTCGAGCCAGACTGGATCAACAGGACTCTATCAACGTTAACATTCAGAACATGTTATCCCAGCTGCTCTAAAGGATGCCTCCGCCTCCAAACCCTTAGGCACCTAGGCTATTTGCTTGTTGATTTCTCTGTTTTGTTGTTTGATCTTTGCCTTCTGCCTTCTGATATATGTGCTTATCTGTAAATGTCATTTTATCTATATCAACTTTATTTTGCTATGTCTTTTTGATTCTGAAAAAAAGGGGGAGAATTAAAACAACTCTGATGAAAACATAACTAATTCCTCTCAAGCATTGCGAACATTTTCAATAAACTATTACTAAATCAATGACTCCAAATATGCAGGAAAGTAGCTAAAAGCACCAAACCAAGGAAGGTATGATAAGAACTTCTGAGCTATCCAAAGATCTAACTCAGGGGGAGCCCACTGCTCTATCTGATCTAAATGTTTCTTTAAATGTTTCATCTTTACTCTGAACTATTTTGTCATCATCAAAAAGGGGGAGATTGTAAGACCAAAGTTGGTTCTACAATATATCTCTAAGATTTTGATGATAACAAAGGATGAAATAAAAATGGTACTCTAACGAGATGTTTTCTTAGTATGCAGGATTCTGACCATACATCAGATATAAAATTACATGATATAAAATATTCGATGATCAGATTCCACTCAGAAAGGATGCGTCCAGAAGGTTTTGATTCTGATTAATCCAGATACCAACACAACATTAAGAAGTCAGAAGCTCCAATAAAAGACTACTAAATCCAGACTCTGATACTAAAGAAGTATAGAGCATTGAGAAGCTCTAATGGGGTCATACATAATCATCCTTTGAAGACAAACTCTGATATATCAAGACTCTGCCGTAGACTCACCAGTCCAGAACGCGTAATCGAAAAGAATCTTAATATGGAAAGAAGGTATTTCAAGAAGGGAATAATGAGGCGTGCAAAACTGTTTTAGAAAGAAACAAGGAGAGTAATGACATTAATCATTCTTCAATGACCAAGATTCTGTCTTCACTCCAACGGTCCTTCACAACGACTATATAAAGAACGAAATACTTCACAAGAGAATACACCTGAGACACATAAGAAATATCATTCCTCCTCTCTCATTTTCACGAGCTACTGCTCTTACGTGAAAAGCTATTGCTCTTATAATTTTGTAATATTTGCTTTTTGTTAGAAGCACTTTACATTATAATTTACTCTTGCTTAAACTACTTCCTCAAGTGACTCTGCGCAGTCTGAATACTTGAGAGGGTTGAGAGATTATTCTCTTAGACGTTTGGTTGTGTAATATTTCAAGATTAGTAGATTAAGTCCTTTTTAAAGGAAAAATCATCTTGGCTGGGTGGACTGGAGTAGCTTTGAATTTCAAGTGAACCAGTATAAAATTCAGTGTCATTTCCTTTTTATTTTGTGTGTGTTTGATTTCTGAAAAGTTTTTATTTCCAAAACAATTCAAACCCCCTTTCTTGTTTTTCTCAACCTTCAAATAGTTCCACCACCCTTAGAATTCCTTAGATGCAAAGAGAAATACATATCACCCAATAAAGTAGGCACAAGATTCCCAATCAGGAAAAGTCTAATGGCGTTAACATCAACAAAACCGTCAATGTTAGGGAACAAAGATAATCCATAAATGAGCAACACAAAGATAGCTTCAAAAGCATCCATACTACCGGCTTGAGCAAAAGCAGTAGCTTCCTTGATGAGAAAATTAGATGGCAACCCAAATAACCCTCCTTTCTTCACCCAATGAGCCTCAATCTCATACTTCTTCGAGTGAAGAGCTTTAGCAATAATATTAGATCGGGGAATCTCCTCCAATCCACTAAAAAGGCACTCTACTAGAAATAGGTACCCCTAAAAGATGAGAATACTCCTCTAATGTAGGCACAAGGTGATAATCTGGGAAAGTGAAACAACGGTAGAGAGGATCATAGAACTGCACCAATACACTCAGAAGTCCTTCAACCACATCAGCAGACAAGATAGATAGAAGCTTCCCATGATGTTGTTTGAAGCCCAAGGGATCTAAAACAAAAGATGCTAGCTTCCTTAACTCTTTCAAGTCGGGACATCTGAAATTGTACTTCTTAGTGTTCCTTCGTCCACAATCCACAGTCTGAAAATATTTGCAAATAATACCTCAGTTCCTTGAAATTTTCGTGTGATGAATGTTATGATGCGCATGAATGCATGAATGCAACAATCACAAATAAGGGATCACACACAAGGCGAGCAAACAAAGGTCAAGGGATGAATCGAGTCATTGTCAAGATCAATCATCCATTTTGGTGGATTATGGTTCACACCTTATCAACACCCAAGTTCCATTGATATTGACAAAACTTGATTGGATCAACCAAGAATTAAGGGTTTGTTGTAAGTCACGAGCATGGGGTCTAAGTAAGAACCATCCCAAAGAACTGAACTAAGGATAAAAACTTGTAGATCATTTTCTAAAAAGTTCCCAGAGTCTTAATTCCATCTATCGAATATTACATGTTAAGATGACTAACTCATCGACCCATAATATTCTCAAGAGAAACTCGTCTGGGTGTAGTTTCACGTAACAACTATTATCAAGTCTACACTTCAAAATTTTCCGCACTACGTCCTAAATAGGCCAAGAGGGGTAAAATGTTCTAAGGTCCTCAGCTTCTCGGACCCAAATTAGATATAGTAATGCCTAACCACAAATACTTATGTGACATTTCCAAATCCAAAAGGGTCTCCACTGAGAAGACGGGTCTCAAGCCAACTTTTTAAGGACTACTCAACACAAGTCAAACATGACTATACCATCCTCCTATCTTAATTTCACTCAAGTTCGGGTTAGAACTTATCTCACCACTCAGAGATCACCAAGCACAACAAGCAGATTATATCACACATACACATATACAAACATCACACATATACAAATATATACACACAAAAAGTAGGCTAAACCCACTGGAGACTACTCCCCAGCAGAGTCGCCACTTAATTTTTGTAGCGGTAAATTCATGATCATCTAGTTATGGATAAGCTAGACATCAAATAACAAGAGTCGCCACCGCGCTTTTATTCTTTCCAAGGGAAAAGGGAAAAAGTAAGAACAAAACCCAAAAGTAAGAAGTTTTCAAATCAAAACTAATAAAATGTCAGAGATTACAGGTAAGGGGGTTGGTTACACAGAGGGAAGGTGTTAGCACCCTAAGTGTCCTAGGTACTCCTATGGAGCCCTTTTTGTGTGCATATGTATTTTGTACAAAATGATTACAAATAAATAGAATGGGGGATGAGAAAAGAATTCAATTAATTATATTTTTGTGTTTGACAAGACCTTTGGACTTGTGCCTACATACCAACATAAAAATGAGGGATCAAAACCTCGTAGTTCGTGATACAAATTTCAAAGTGGGTGCATTGTTTTTAACAAGAATTAAGTTTGAAAGGCACAAAGGCCTGAAAATGGTTTGAATGAGTTATGTCTTTTTGGCTTTTCTGAAAGTTGAAGTCAAGTATAGTTAAGTTTATTTACAATTTTGATTTAAGAAAAGAAGTTTGAAAATGCAATGGCATAAGGCCAAAGTTTCTATCTTTTTGCAAAGTGGTCAAAGTTTAGAACAAAATAAGTTCAATCAAAGAAGATTTTGAAAAGGGAGGGAGAGATTTTGAAATTAAAGAAATGGGGAGAAGAGATTTTGAAATTAAAGAAATGGGGAGAAGATGAAGAGACTAATCCTATACACAAAATTAAAAGTTAAGAGTTGAAAATATCTAACCAATGGGTAGCAATCCAATAGACAAGAATGTCAATAGAAACCCAGAATTCCCTTGGACATTTAGAATCAAGCAACACACAAATGCACAATTATATTAATCTTGAAGAGCAAGACATCAAATAAAGATAGCCATATCCGAGCTTAGCCACTCCATGATCTTCTTCAAATTAGCCCATGTAACAGATGAATTCCATAAGTCATAGGTTCAAAATAACAACTTTATAATGATCATGTTGCAGATGAACTCAAAGGGATCTTTAATGATGTATCAGATGAAGTTTCAAATTGCAAGCACTGGGTTTCACAGAAAGTTGGCATTGGCCAAGTCCTTTAGCATAGGAATGTTTCCTAAGTTCTAAGTCCATTTGTCCAAGATCAAGCCAACAGTCCACACAAAAGTTTTTTAGGGTTTTTGTTGTTATTATGTACATTAATGGTCAAAGACCACACAAACAAGCAAAGTATACACAAACAAGATATATCACACAATATGGTCCAAGTGGACAAAGTGAAATTTGCATTAATATAAACAATTAGAATGGTATGAATAATGGCAAATGAATAAAGACTAAAATTAAATGACATTAAAGTAAATGGCTTGAAATTAAAAGTTAGTTGTTAATGAGTTAGGAGTTAGTATTATTTTGCTTTTGCTTTTCATTTTTTAAGTCATTCTTTGGAGAACACTCAACCCACTTATCACAAGCATGGATCCTTGAGCCAAGACATCTTCCAAAGGAAGAAAAAAAGGCCAAGTTTCCACACAATACCACGAAAGAGGGGAGACTTATAATCTCACTAACTAGAATGCTATACCTTTTGTGTCATAAATTTAGCTTTATGTTAAGCAATCGTAATTTGACTTATGTAGATGTCACAACTATTTGAGGATGGGCAATAGGATTTTGGTGTTAATGCATGTTAGAGACATAGTATAATGGACTATGCTCATGAAACATACCACACACAAAAAGAATATGCAAAAGAGGTGGCCTAATCTCATCCATACTTATGTTAATTTTTCAATCAACTAGCCTTAGGACTTTGAGATATCATATGCCAAATGAAATGGATGCATAAAGAAGGGGAATGAGATGAAGAGGGAGGGGAATCATTCAAAACACAAATTGGTCTAAGGTGAACTTTTACCATATTAATATCATTCATTCATTTTGGGAGATGAAATGTACATTCCATCAATCCCCTAAATCCAATTATATTAACTTGACAAAGTCAAATCTATCTTGACCAAGGCCCAACAACAATAGTCAAACTCAAACAAGTCATCACAATTAATTGGCATTTATTCAAATTAAAAAGACTAAAATAACACATTTAAATTAAATATGGTTTGTCAAATTCCTAAAACCTCATCAAAACACCAAAGAAATGGCCATGAGATTTATCATAGGTCAAACAAGGTCAAATGACCTTGGAGAAAAAAATTTCAGAATTTTTAAAGACTTAAAAGTATTTTTAAACAATTAAAAATAATCACAAAATCAATTAAATCATGAAAAATATTAATAATGATCCAAAAAATAATTTTAATTTAGAATATGAAAGAGGAAATTTTTTGAAAATTTTTGGTGAAACTCTCATATTTTTTGGTTCAATATTAAAATTAATATGAATTAATGAAAATAAAAGGAATAAAACTAAAATCAGAAAATGTGAAAAAACGTGAGCCACTTGATCTCCCTAATTAATTGAGGTGGTAGATCAAGTGACCTAAAATGCACGTTCCATGATGCACTGCAGTCAACGTGGCATAGGCTTGGTATTTAAAAGCAACACACGAGATTAAAATGTTTTGAAACAAATCAAAGGCTCAGAACCTGTCCAGCACACCACCGACGCTGGAGCTCCGGCCACCTTCTCAAGCGAGGTCCACCGGACTGGTTCACTCATCACCATCAAGAAAATGAAAAAGGAGGACATGATCTGAAAGAAAAAATGGCGTAGAGCACGATTTTGACCTCAATTTTAACTAACTCCACATATATAGAAATATATGAGGAGTTGAAATTTGAGGTGTGTCAACTGAGTTGCTTCGATTTGACCTCTAAGCAACTCAATCTTCTTTCCTACATTGGTAGGACTTCAGACAACCAAAGATCCAAGAGAATTGAGTAGAAATGAGAGAGAATCGAAGAGATGAAGTTTTCTGAAAATTACCTTCAATGCTATGCAGTTCTTGATGTTGCTTGCTCCAAACACGATCTGATCACACTTGAGAAGCTAGCAGGAAGTGATTAGAGAGGTTGCAAGGCTTTGGATCCTGGAGTTCTTGAATCTCCAACAGTTGAGATTCAAACTCAAATTTCAAATTGAAATTTCTTAGGTTTTCCTTTAGAATGTAATGGTTTCAATGGGGGGCAAAGTTGGAGCGCAAGGTCCCCTTCAAATGAGCACAGAGGTCATGTATTTATAGCATGAATAAATGATATTTGCACACTTCAAAAATCTGTCCAAAATTAGCAATGTTGATGGCATGAGTGCATGGGCATGTACAAGCCTATGATGCAATGCAAAAAGGTCCAAAATGATTCCAAATTAGGTCTGAATGAAGCTTGAATGGCAAGGCATTGTGAAATGAAGTTTATGCAATTGATTATTTCCAATGATGCAGCCCTGTTAAAGCCATGCGCAGACCTAGCAAACCTTATCCAAAATGCATGAACTTGAGTTCTTTGGAAATCTTGGATCAAGGAGAACAAGTTTGATGTTCAAAACTTTTTCATTTGGAGCTTGGAACATGGAGAATTTTGAGGTGGAAGTTTGGAAATTTCAACATGTTGAAATTTTTTCTAAGTGTCAAGCCATATATCTCAATATTCCACCTTGCTTAACTTTTTATGTGAGCTTCAAATGAGAAAGGTGTATTCATCAAAGTTATAGCTCTTTCAAAGACCTTAAACATGGACACAAATTTCATGTCATTTGGATTTGGAATGATAGAGTTATGCATTTTTGAATTTTGGAAAAATCACTTGTTAAATGGTATAGGTAAAAAATGACCTATAATGTAACCTCATATCACAATGTCATAAAGGTCTAATTACTTCTCACTCCATACTAAAAAGTTGAAGTAGACATTTTGAGTTTGATTTTGAAACTTGTAAATATTCCATATCATAAAAATTGAGCAAGTTATGGCCTTGGGAAGTTGACTTTCAAATTAGGGTTTAAACAAAATGACCTATAATGTTTCAACATAGAAAATGATTTTCCAAGCAAAACTAGCTCTAGATCTCAACATGAAAGTTGTTTGGAATGTAATTTAGAGTAACTTTGATCTTGGAATAATTTTCATATGGTGAAAATTGTAGGAGATAGGGTCTAGGGAGACCCAGTTTTGATCAGATGAATTCATCTGGCCAACCACCATCAACCAACTTGCTAACCTTCACTTCTTTGGACTTTCTTGGCTCATGGTAGATCATATATGCATAAGATGATGAATTTTGAAATGTCCCTTGAGAAATTTGATCAATTGGTGAGATAGCTTGTTGGAGAAGTTACTCAAGATACCTAGTCAAACTATTTCCAAGGCAAATCACCCTCAAACTCTTGAAGAAAATTTGATCAACATAACATGTAGAGGTCATTGGAATAATATATAATTCTCATAAATATTCTTGGATCAATTCGTGGAGTGCTCTTTGTCATGAGGGTCTCAACCCTAGATATGAACTTGATAGATTAATGAGATCATGCCTTACCTACAAAAGAGTTAGGAAAATACAAAGATATATTTTTGGTATTTTGGTTAGTAAAATGATAAAATACAAGTATGATACAATCACAAAGTGCTTGGTGATATCTCCCAAAAAAAACCCAATGAAAGAGGGGTAAGGAGGATGCCAAGGTATGATCCCAATGCTAATGCTTATGATGAAATTGTATGAGGGATCTTAGGGTCAAAATTGGGGTCTTACAATGTGCTTGAAGATAGTATGGGTTGTGTTCTTGGTCAGCAAGATGAGACTGGAAATAAAGAAATTGCAATTTACTATCTTAGTAAGAAGTTCACCGACTGTGAGACTCGATATTCTATGCTTGAGAAGACTTGTCGCGCATTGGCTTGGGTTGCTAAGCGTCTACGTCAGTACATGTTGAATCATACCACTTGGTTGATATCCAAAATGGATCTGATCAAGTATATATTTGAGAAGCCTGCTTTAACCGGGAGAATTTCCCGTTGGCAGATGTTGTTATCAGAGTATGATATTGAATACCGATCTCAGAAAGCGATCAAAGGTAATATCTTGGCTGACCATTTGGAACACCAACCGATTGAAGATTACTAGTCAGTGCAGTATGATTTTCCTGATGAAGAGATCTTGTACTTGAAAACGAAAGATTGTGATGAGCCATTGCTTGAAGAAGGGCCAGAACCTGGTTCCCGTTGGGGCATGGTATTTGATGGGGTTGTTAATCAGTATGGTAATGGCATTGGGGCAGTGATTATTACTCCTCAAGGCACGCATTTTCCATTTACAGCTAGATTGACTTTCAAGTGTACAAACAATATGGCAGAATATGAAGCTTGCATTATGGGGCTTGAAGAGGCCATTGATCTCATAATCAAGCATCTAGATGTCCTCGGAGATTTCACTTTGGTTGTAAATCAAATCAAAGGAGAATAGGAGACGAATCAACCCGGTCTAATACCTTATAGAGATTATGCGATGAGGATTTCGACTTTCTTTACAAAAGTTGAGTTTCATCATATCCCTCGAGATGAGAACCAGATGGCAGATGCTCTTGCAACATTGGCGTCAATGATTGCAGTGAAGTATTAGAATGAGGTTCCCAATTTGTCTGTGATGTATCTTGATAGGCTAGCTCATATGTTTGCTGTTGTAGAAGTTAGAGACGAGAAGCCGTGGTATTATGACATCAAATGCTTCCTCCAAAGTCAGATTTACCCGCCTGGGGCATCTTTGAAAGATAAGAAGACTTTGAGAAGATCAGCCGGCAATTTCTACTTTAATGGTGATATACTGTACAAGAGAAACTTCGACATGGTTTTGCTCAGATGCGTGGATAGATACGAAGCAGACTTGTTGATGACTGAAGTGCATGAAGGATCCTTTGGTACTCATTCCAATGGACATGCAATGGCGAAGAAGATGTTGCGAGCAGGTTACTATTGGCTGACAATGGAATCTGACTGTTGCAAGTTTGTGAAGAAGTGCCACAAGTGACAAATTTATGCTGATAAGATTCGTGTTCCTCCGACACTATTGAATATTATTTCTTCCCCATGGCCCTTCTCCATGTGGGGAATTGATATGATTGAGCCCAAACCTTCGAATGGACATCATTTCATTTTGGTGGCAATTGACTACTTCATAAAATGGGTCAAAGTGACATCGTATGAAAATGTAACCAAGCAAGTTGTTGTAAGGTTTATCAAGAATCATATCATATGCCGTTATGGTGTGCCAAGTAAGACCATTACTGATAATGGATCAAACTTGAATAATAATATGGTGGAAGCTCTTTGTAAAGACTTCAAGATTGAACATCATAATTCTTCTCCCTACAGACCCAAGATGAATGGGGCTGTTGAAGCTACAAATAAGAACATCAAAAAGATTATTCAGAAGATGGTTGTTGTAACACCCTTCTAAAATACCCCAAATGTTTAATTAAAATAACAACATATCAATCAGAGTAATATGCAATCAAGGGTGTCACACAATTACTTCACACCATTCCTCATAATATTTAGTCATGCTCATTATTTAACTCAAAACATAAAGTATTGCACAATACGCAGCGGATAGAGATCAAATCGATCATTCAAAACATGTAACACATTACATGTAAAATGGTTCACAACCAACAATAACACATTTAAAACATCCCATCCCGATGTTACATCTATCAGAGCACGACCCACTAAGGAACTACACTAGACTTCAAGTACTAGCTCCTACTCAATCACTGCTCGTTACCTGAAAAATAGTTGTAAGGGTGAGTTCCTCAATCGATATAATAAGCATTATAAAATATCATGCAATGTTAAGTAATTTAACACATTTCATCACCCAAATCAGATTACACATTCAGCAACGGCAATATCAACTCAATCATACTCAACAAACACACAACACACGACACACGTATAATACTGGAATACATCCATTCATATTATACGCCATACATAAATTATGCAATGAGACTCCATGCATGCGGTACCGACTATTCTTGAACATATAGTTCAAGCTCACCGTCCAAATCCAGGCACGGCTACCAAGCCCACTAGTCCCACTCATTTGAAACCTAGTGACTCACTCACTAATTCCTCACCACGGGAATTAGCTACCACCCCTCAAGGGTTATGCTATGCACGCTAATCACCTAGCATGCAAATATCAACAACAATCCACAATGATTTACTCACTAATTCCTCACCATGGGAATTAGCTACCACCATAAAGGCTACAATATGCATGCTAATCACCTAGCAATGCAACATCAACAACAAACCAAGAATAGACTTATGCTCCCACTCTAAGCCATAAAACAGTCTATTCACAAATGCATACATAATAGATACAACCACAACATTATGCATACAATCATACATCATCAACACATGTATCAAAACATCATATCATGTCAATTAATTAATCACAGTATTAGCACACTCTACTAATACCTATACTGCTCAAAACAGCGGGAAATGATCCCTACTATATCACGCACCGATATAGGCAACCATCAATTAGGCACACAACATTCTAAATAACAATTTTTCCACTCTGCAACAGTGTTAACCGGTTAACGCCCTGGGTTAACCGGTTAACGTAGCACAAACACGCTTCCTGCCCAAAACTTAACAGTGTTAACCGGTTAACGCCCTGGGTTAACCGGTTAACGCAGCACAAACAGCAATATCTCAGCAATCACAACAGTGTTAACCGGTTAACGCCCTGGGTTAACCGGTTAACGCAAGCAAAACAACAATATTTTCACAGTTCATAACAGTGTTAACCGGTTAACACCCTGGGTTAACCGGTTAACGCAAGACAGAAAGCTGTTCCTGCGCTAACACAAAGCAGAATGCAAAATTCTCCGCATTTTCCGCCGTTGGAGGACTTCCGGACCTCCGATTCCAATTCCGTAAAAAGCTATACGTTCGGGAAAACACGACTCACACAATTACGGATTCAATTACAGCTTTTAACACAGTTTATCCAACGTAATTTTTCAGCATTCAACAATCCCAATTAGGGTCAAATCAACGGTTTATCACTACCCATTACATGCTAACCCATAATACCCATTAAACGACGATAAACCCCCCTTACCTGAGTTAATCCGGCAATCTCTAAGCTCCAAGCTTTTCTCTTCTCCAACCTTTGCCCTTGCTCTTCCTCTTTGCCCTTTCTCCACTTTCCACTTTCAGCCACTTCTCTGTTTCACGTGAAAACTTTCTTTTCCAAATGAGACTCTTTTTCCTTATTTCACACTTATATATTTTCCACTTTATATTATTATCCCAATAATAATAATAATTCAATAATTCCAAAATAATAATAATAATAATAGTCCAATTATCTAATTAAATTAATAAATATATTATTAACTTAATTTAAATAATTATCATATTATTATCGGGGTGTTACAACTCTCCCCCACTAAAAGAGTTTTCGTCCTCGAAAACATACCTCAAGCGAATAACTCGGGATAAGACTCCTTCATCTGACTCTCAAGTTCCCAAGTCACATTGCCACCTGCTGGTCCTCCCCAAGCTACCTTCACCAAGGCAATCTCTTTACCCCGCAACTGCTTCAACTCTCGATCCTCAATCCTCATAGGTGATGTTTCAACAGTCAGGTTATCTCTCACCTGTACATCATCTATTTGGACTACATGCGACGGATCATGAATGTACCTCCTCAACTGAGACACATGAAAAACCTCATGCAAATTCGCAAGCGACGGCGGTAAAGCGATACGATAGGCTACCTTCCCTATCCTCTCCAAAATCTGATAAGGACCAATAAATCGAGGTGTCAACTTCTTCGACTTCAAAGCTCGACCAACCCCCGTTATCGGAGTAACACGGAGAAACACATGATCTCCCTCTTGAAACTCAAGTGACTTCCTCCTCTTATCGTGATAACTCTTCTGACGACTCTGAGCAATTCTCATCTTCTCCTGAATCATCTTAATCTTTTCCGTAGTTTGTTGAATAATCTCCGGTCCAACCACAGCACTCTCACCGGACTCATACCAACATAAAGGTGTCCGACATCTCCTGCCATACAAAGCTTCAAACGGTGCCATACCAATGCTCGAATGAAAACTATTGTTGTAGGTAAACTCAATCAAAGGCAAATAACAATCCCAAGCACCTCCCTTCTCCAAAACACAAGCTCTCAAAAGATCCTCTAATGACTGAATCGTCCTCTCAGTCTGACCATCAGTCTGCGGATGATATGCAGAACTCAATCTCAGCTTAGTTCCCAAAGCCCTCTGCAAACCTTCCCAGAACTTCGATGTAAATCTAGGATCTCTGTCTGAAACAATACTCGACGGAATGCCATGCAAACTTACAATTTTCTCAATATACAACTCGGCTAATCTCTCTAACGGATAATCCATTCTGATCGGAATGAAATGAGCCGATTTTGTCAATCTGTCAACAATCACCCAAATAGCTTCAAAATTCTTACTTGTCCTCGGTAAACCCGAAACAAAATCCATACTGATACTATCCCACTTCCACTCTGGAATAGCCAACGGTTGCATTAGCCCAGACGGCTTCTGATGCTCAATCTTTGACTTCTGACAAGTCAAACAAGAATAAACAAAACTTGCAATTTCTCTTTTCATTCCCGGCCACCAAAATAACTTTTTCAAATCATGATACATCTTCGTAGCTCCCGGATGGATACTCAGGCCACTACGATGTCCTTCCTCCAGAATACTCTTCTTAAGTTCGGTAACATCCGGAATACACACCCGATTACCAAATTTCAAAACACCATTCTCATCAACTCTGAATTCACCACCTTGACCTTGATTCACTAAAGTCAACTTATCAACCAAAAGCACATCGGATTTCTGACCCTCTCTAATCTCATCCAGAATACCACTCGTTAACTTCAACATTCCCAATTTAACACTATTGTGAGTACTCTCACACACCAAACTCAAGTCTCTAAACTGCTCAATTAATCCAATTCTCTAACCATTAACATAGACATATGTAATGATTTCCGACTCAATGCATCAGCCACTACGTTTGCTTTACCTGGATGGTAATTCAAACCAAAGTCATAATCCTTCAGAAACTCTAACCATCTCTTCTGTCTCATATTAAGCTCTTTCTGATCAAACAAATACTTTAAACTTTTATGGTCACTGAAAACCTCAAATCTTGACCCATACAAGTAATGCCTCCATAACTTCAAAACAAACACCACAGCTGCCAACTCTAAATCGTGTGTCGGATAGTTCCTCTCATGAACCCTCAGCTGTCTCGAAGCATAAGCTATGACCTGCTTATTCTGCATCAACACACCACCCAAACCCAACAATGAAGCATCACAGTAAACCTCAAATGGTTCCGACGGACTCGGTAATATCAGAATAGGAGCAGTAGTTAACCTTCTCTTTAACTCTTGGAAACCTTCTTCACAATTTGAGTCCCAAACAAACGCTTGCCCCTTTCTAGTCAACATCGTCAACGGTAACGCCAACTTAGAAAATCCCTCAATGAATTTCCTATAATAACCAGCCAAACCAAGGAAACTTCGAATCTCAGCAACAGACTTCGGAGCTTCCCACTTAGATACCGCTTCTATCTTAGAAGGATCAACAGCAACACCACCTCTTGAAATCACATGACCAAGAAAACTAACCTCTTCTAACAAAAATTCACACTTTGACAGTTTAGCAAATAGCTTCTTTTCTCGCAGAATTCCTAAAACCACTCTCAAATGCTCAGCATGCTCTTCTTCGGATTTCGAATACACCAAAATGTCATCAATAAACACCACAACAAACTTATCTAGGTACGGATGGAAAATCCTATTCATATACTCCATAAATACTCCAGGCGCATTAGTCACACCAAAAGGCATTACAGAATACTCATAATGTCCATACCTTGTTCTGAAAGCAGTCTTCTGAATATCCTCAGTTTTCACACGTATCTGATGATACCCAGATCTCAAATCTATTTTGCTGAACACACTCGCACCAACCAACTGATCCATCAAATCGTCAATCCTCGGTAACGGATACCGATTCTTGATCGTCACTTTATTCAGTTGCCTGTAGTCCACACACAACCTCATAGTACCCTCTTTCTTCTTAACCAATAACACTGGTGCACCCCACAGTGACACACTCGGACGAATAAATTTCTTATCTAACAGATCTTCCAACTGACTCTTCAATTCAGTTAACTCAACAGCACACATACGGTACGGAGCCATCGATATCGGCCTAGTACCAGGTACCAAATCAATCGAGAATTCAACTTCACGCTCTGGCGGTAATTCATTCACTTCTTCAGGAAACACGTCAGGAAAATCACACACCACGGCTAGATCGCGAATCACCAGTTTATCTTTAGCCTCCAAAGTCGCTAACATCATAAACAACTCTGCCCCATCTGCTACTGCCTCATTCACTTGCCTTGCTGATAGAACCAAACTCTCTCCTTCCTCAATCTCAGGAAAGATCACAGTCTTATCAAAACAGTTGATAGAAACCCGGTTAGACACCAACCAGTTCATACCCAGAATAACATCAATCTGCACTAGTGGAAGACACACTAGGTCCATCCCAAAGTCTCTACCAAAAATACTCAAAGGACAATTTAAACAAACTGAAGTAGTAGTCACTGAACCCTTCGCAGGAGTATCAATCACCATACTACCCAACATCTCAGATATCTCTAACTTAAGTTTCACAGCACAATCCAAAGATATAAAGGAATGAGTAGCACCTGTGTCGATAATAGCTACAAGAGGAAAGCCATTAATATAACACGTACCTCTGATCAAACGATCATCTGCAGAAGTCTCAGAACCCGATAAGGCAAAGACCTTGCCTCCCGACTGATTCTCTCTCTTCGGCTTAGGACACTGTGGACTGATATGACCCACCTCTCCACAGTTGAAACAAGTCACAGTCTTCGACCGACACTCTGCAGCCAAATGACCACCTTTTCCACACTTGAAACACTTCTTCTCATTACTGGTACACTCATGGATACGATGTCCAGCCTGACCACATCTGTAACACTTAGCAGGGGCGCTAGAGTCTCCCCCACTAGGCCTCTTCATCCCACTCTGCTTCTGAAAACCTTTGCCAGCTGCATACGGTTTTCCACGATCATCCTGATTCTTGCCTTTCCTATCAACCCTTTGCTGATAGCTCTCTGCTCTGGCTTTGGAATCCTGTTCAAAAATCCTGCAACAGTCAACCAAGTCAGAAAACACTCTGATCCGCTGATACCCAATAGTGTCGCAT
This sequence comes from Lathyrus oleraceus, assembly GCF_024323335.1. Taxonomy (NCBI): domain Eukaryota; kingdom Viridiplantae; phylum Streptophyta; class Magnoliopsida; order Fabales; family Fabaceae; genus Lathyrus; species Lathyrus oleraceus. The sequence goes on along the minus strand of NC_066582.1, from coordinate 28,116,499 downwards.
CACGCGAAAAACCGGCGGGAAAACAAGAACAACAGAGCCGCCACCGTGCGTTATTTATCCCAAAAGAGGGAAAGGAAACGCTCAGAGTAAACCTGGAAAAAGCATGGTCTCGCGACCAAAGAGAATGGGTTCGGGAGTCGGTTATGCGAAGGGAAGGTATTAGCACCCCTACGCATCCGTAGTACTCTACGGGATCCACGCACAATAGAAAGGAAAATTGGTTGCTAAAACACTGCTCAAAACACACACACACACTGGCCGAAAGAGACACAAGAAAACAGACAAGACTGACTCGGCAGGATGTCGCATCCTGGGCCTACTTAGTCTATCAGGCATAGACATCAGAGTCGAAGTAGTTCGGACTGGGGAAACGACACATGCTCGCTAGGATGTCGCATCCTATGCATACGTATCTTCTCGGACGAGAGAAGAATCAGAGCATTCGTAGCTCAGCTGACACGCACACAAACAGACAAAGGCAAACGTGGAGCCCGACTGCCAATCACTGGACTTATGTCAGCATCCGAACCAAAACACACACAAGAAGGCAAACATGGAGCCTGAATGCCAATCACTGGGCTTATATCAGCATCCGAACCAAACACACGCACACTGGAACCCAAATGCCACTCGATGGACTTACATCAGCTTCCAAGCACACAACAACACAACAAGTTAATAGGGAGTCGGGGACTCGAGCCTATAACTGTCAAGCACGCACTCAAACAAACAGACAACAAATTGCTAAGGAGTCAGGCACTCGAGCCTAGCAACTGCCAAACAACACACACAAAAAAGAAAAAGGGCGCCCGGAGAGATCAGCTCAATCTCCTGCCTACATACTTCATCTGGTATGAAGATCAGGGCGATGTAGTTCCCCTACAGCGGGATAAAGGACTAGCCTAACCAGATAACAGAGGGAGACACAACTAGGGAGACTATGACTCGAGCCTAGATGTTATCATGCAAATCATCCCTAAGTTAAGGTTTCTAGCTAACTGGCACAGGGAGCCAACCTATCCTAGTCATGACTTGCACAGGGAGCAAGCCACACACATACTTAACTTGCACAGGAAGCAAGCCAAGCAAAACCTACTTGCACAGGAAGCAAGTCTAAACTAAACCTAACTTGCACAGGAAGCAAGTCAAACAATCCTAACTTGCACAGGAAGTAAGTCAAACAATCCTAAAAGCACAGATAGCACACACTATACACAAGCAAGTGGCTCAAACAAGGGTTAGGTTTTAGTCGAGGGGTCATATCAACCTCAACAAACAAACCTCTGGAACTGGGTGAATGTTGCTCTTAACCTTGCCATTGAGAGACTAAGGTGAAGCAGATGAAAGGTGAGTGAAGATAAGACTTCACAGCTCTTATCCCTGGCCTGGGAGAGCTCAAGACAAGAATGTGTGGGTTCAGAAAGTGGGAACCCTTCTACACATTTAAAACTGACTCAACTGTGCAATTGCACAAGATCTTGGGTTTTTATCTATAATGCATCAACACAGTGGTGTGAGCAAAACAGAAGACACGCTGAATAGCAGGGGATAGATTGCATATCCCTTGGGTTCTGCCAATTGCCTCTTCACTTAGGAGGTCTTTGACTCTATGCAAGGACAAAATTAAACATCCACAAACATTGCCTCTTAAGGAGGACTTCAGACAGTTGCCTGGCCAAGTAACAGACCAGGTCTTCCAGACTACATGAAGATGAGAAAGGTATACCTCAATGCAAATTGCTTATTAAGCAAAGCAAAGCAAAGTTCACAAGGAACTAAAAGCAACTAAAGTACCTGAAATCAGTCAAGCACAGTTAGTATACAAGTCAAAGTCAAATCAAAATGAAACAGACATCAACCAGTCAACACAAGCTAGTGAATGTGCAAGGCACAAAGCTTAAGGCATGTGAGCCAAGCTACCTACAAAACAAAGAGGTTAGACAATGATATTTAAGCAAGCTCAATCAAAAGAATTGGTCTCAATGGCCATTTGATGGGCAACCTGAAAACACAAGCTCAAAAGTGAGTAACAGGACCACTAGGGCAAGCCTAGGGTCAAAAGGGAATGAAAAAGTCAAAACAGCAAAGGATGAGTGTCCAAAATCATGTTCAAACAATTAGGAAACAAAACCAATTGGGTTCACATCCATATCAATCACTATCATCATTTCATGAACAAATTAGGTCAAAGTATAGCAAACAGAAGCTCATAGAAGTCAACAGCAAGACTTAACTCAAAAGCAATCTTAAACATTTCCAAAAATCACCAAATAAATCATGATCAATCACGACCCATAGCATGGTAAGCATGTCAAATTTCATCTCATTTGGACAAGTGGAAGGCAGTCAATGAAAATCAGAAAGTCAAAGCAATTTTGAACATGCTCAAAGAAGTCAAACAAACATGCATCAACTTAGAAAATTCATAAATCAGTGATAGCATATGATAAATGAATGGGATCAAAACCATGGCAAAGATGAGGATGTCTAGTTATCTCATGTAAAATTTCATGTCCATCTAATAAAGTATGAGAATTTCACAAATGAAATGGGAACATGTGTCACACAAAGTCAACATTTGACTAGACAGGGGAGAAAATCTCAAACAATTAGGAAGTGCCACAAATAAACCCAAGAAAATTCACATGTAAACTAGACATACAAGAGTAGGTTCATGCAAAAAATCAGATCGATTGGAGGTCAAGAAGCATGGCTATGAAAATCATGAAGTTGGACATCAATGGTGTGACACAAATTGTCACACCCTAGTTCAAAAAATCATATCTCTCAATCCACAAAAGATAAATTCACAAACTCTACACCAAAATCACCATGAGTGTGTCTAGTTTAAGCACAAAAAATTTGGGAGCCATTGGATACATTCTCATCATTTCACAATTGATTTGGCAAAGTGTACAAAAATTGGTCACATGTCACAAACCCTCATACAAATTAAAATCCATTGATCACAAAATTCTGGAAAAATAATGATAAAAAAGTAGAGACCATGATGAACACAACACAAAAAATCCCATTAAATTTGGATCAAAATTGAACAAGTTATGGATTTTACAAGATTGGTGAATTAAAATGCAAAACAACATGGATTAATGGTCTAATTAGGGCACGCTGTGGCATTTTTGTAAATAAGCCATCCACTTATCAAAGCGCTGCGTTTTGGTCCAGAAAATGAAATAATTTGATTGGCTCTGGGGGATTGGAACAGTAAAGCCATGTACACGTGAATGAAGAGAAAAAATCTGGAAAATCAAAGGCTAGGGTTTTAATGAACAGTACAGCATTCATTCCTCTCCCAAATCGTGATTTTTAAGAGTGCCCAGAAATTGCAATTGACCATACCATTGTGATCATCACACAACATACAACATGAATCCAGCCTTGATTTTCAATAGAACACCAACATGCTCATGAATCGAACAAAAACAAATCTTAACACCAAACTTCAAAACGATATATCTTCATGAATAAGCAGCCATTCAAAAAAGTAAGAGCATCATGACAATCAGCATGGATAGACCTACCAAAAACACTTCATGATTTCTGAAATAGAGAGGGTCGAAATTTTACCTATTCTTGAAGCAGAATGAGAAACAGTTGGTTGTGGTCCTCTTAGTGGTGAGACAGATGAAGCAAGGCCTTCCAAGTGTTGATTGGTTGAAGAGCTTTGGCTTGTGGATGCTTGGAATGAGCTCAAACAATTTCTGCCATGGATGATGTCCTTTCAAAGCAGCAGTGGAAAAGGAGTTCACAGGTGAAAAATGATGATTGCCATGAGCTTGGAAAAGTGTTTGGATGATGAGAAAACAAGAGCCAGGCTTAGTTCTTTAGCATTTCTTGACTGTTTTTGAAAAGTGCAAAAGAGGAAGTTTTTGGATCATGAGAGAACCAAGGGTTTCTTCTGTGGTCTTGTGGCTGCAACTGGTTTGGTTTTGACAGAAAAATGGTGAGGGAATATGGTATCAATCAAAGCAAGGTTTGGTCTTTTGAAGTTCTTTCACAGCCCTTTTGCAAGAGTGCCAAAGTGAGTCTTTTTTAGCATGAACGAAGGTGGCTTTTTGTCTGCTATTGGTTTGGCCATGACATAAAAGGATGTTTGAAAGTTCTGTTTGATGTTGTTTGTGGTGGGAAAACAAGGGCCAGGCTTGGTCCTTTGGAGCTTTGGACAGAAAATGAAAAATGCAAAAGCAAGGTGAAGTTTTAGAAAAATGAGTGAAGTAGGTTGGTCTGCTGCTGCTTCAAAATGATGAGTGAATGGTGGAAATAGTCATGGCTAGGCCCAGGTTCATTGAGAGTTCTGGACAGAGTTTTTGAAAAATGCAAGTAAGCAAGGTCATTTTTAGAATCAGTGTGAATCCATGAAGCTCTGTTGGTTTGGCTGCTAGTTCCTCATGACAGGAAAATGAAGTTTGATTCTTGTTACAAGCAAGGCCAGGGTTTGTTCATTGGAAGTTTGGACAGATTTTGCAAGTGTGCCAAAGCAAGGTGGATAAGTGATTTTTTTTTGCTGCAATGGGATGGCTTGTGGCTGCCATTAGCCTTTCCCTTGACAGAAAAAAATGGTGCATCAAAACTGCTGGACAGTACAAGGCATGGCAAGGTTTTTGTCCTTGACAGCTTTTTTTAGGAAATGGCCCCAAGTGATCTCTAGCATGAATGAAGTTCTATTGGTTTTCCTGTCCAATGTGGCTTGTGTGCCTGCTATTGAATTTCAAAAATGACAGAAAATCTGATGCATAAGGTCTGCTGTCATGGTACAAAGCAAGGTGTGGAAGTATGGATGAAAGTGTCCTTTTGTTCCAAAATTCAAGCAAGTAGGACATGGATACATGATGGGTGCAAGTACTGCATAATTTGAGCTTGCAAACAAACTTTAAATGATATTTCTGAGCTATTCCAATTGGCCAAATGGTAGAAAAATGTTTATATCAAAAAGTCAAACATTGGTCAAACTTGCATTTAAATGAGATAAGTCAAAAAATGCCATTTTGATTGGCAAGGTTTTAGCTCATGAAATTTATATTTTTGGAAAGAGGGGATCAAATGTGACTTGTAGGAAAAAACCCCACCAAAATTGGCCAAATGGTTTGAGAGATATGGCCCTTTGAAGTTCAAGAATTTCTGAAATCGATTCGATCATAACTTGCCAACCACACATGGGAATTGAGAGTTCTTGGACTTTTTGGAAATGGGAGAGCAAGATCTTCAACTTTCATGTTGGGCAAAAATTCATTTGAAGCTTGTATCATGATGTAAGTTTGAGGATCAAGACTTTCCATTTTTGGTAAGTTTCAGTTACAGGTCCAGTTTCCATTTTTGGAAATTTCTGATTTGGCTTCAAATTCTTCCATGATGGTGTTTGACATGATATATGAGGACTATTTGGCCATGAATGAGCTCTCACAAACCAATTCCAATCATCAAATCACTGATTAAATGGACAGTTGACCAACAGTTGACTTTTAGGGTTTCTGTCTGATTGTGCATTGACTGATGACTTCCAAACCCTAATTCCTTGAGAATTTGACTTCAAATGATGTCCCAAGTTGTATGAACTCTTGATTATTGATCATGGTGCCCAAATTCCACAAGAATGGTCACCATCCACTGCTTTGACTGACTGTTGACTTTCTAGGGTTTTTTGACTGTCTGTGTATGAACTGATGACCTCTGAGCCTTCAACCCTTGACATGAACACTTCAAATGGGCCTCCAAGTCATGTGAACTTGTTGGACCAACCCTAAGGCTTTGGCTCCTTGAGAATTGTGCTTGTTTGCTTGGTTGACTGATCTCCTGATCAGTTTGACCTAATTTCTTGATTGGCTTGCACTTGAGGCAAATGAGGATTATGCAAATGCTATGCAATGGACCATGATATGCTATGACCTAATATGAAAATGTATGTATAATGATAGGTGCAAATTTGAGGTGCTACAGCTGCCCCTATTCAATCAGCTGGGAACCCGAATGGATGAGAGCAACGACTGTCAGACTTTCAGGGTAAACAGGGATTGAATACCAAGAACCGTAGAATTTGCACAATACAGGGATCCACCAATGGAAACGTCCACTGGGATTTGATTTTTATCACTGGGTATATATTTTTTTGTTTTATTTTTAAAGGGTACAGCCGCATCCAGACATCGCAACGACGATGAATGGGGGAAAGAAATCACAACTAGATGCCAACGGACAACTAGGAAAAACTCGACGTTTACCAAGACCAACGGAGAGGTAACCAGACATTAATGAATGACCGGAAGGGATACAACCATACGTCAACGGACGAAATGGGAAAGACTCGACGTTTATCGAAACCAACGGAGAGGTAGCCAGACATTAATGAATGACTGGGAGGACTCGGCCAGACATCGACGGATGAATGGGAGAAAACTCGACGTTTACAGACATCGGAAGATGATGTTTACAGACACCAACAAGATCGACCAGACATTTACTGATGAATGGGAATACTCGACGTTTATAGACATCGAAAGATGATGTTTACAGACACCAAAAAAATCGACCAGACATTTACTGATGAATGGGAATACTCGACGTTTACAGACATCGAAAGATGATGTTTACAGACACCAAAAAGATCGACCAGACATTTACAGATGAATGGGAAAACTCGACGTTTACAGACATCGAAAGATGATGTTTACAGACACCAAAAAGATCGACCAGACATTTACAGATGAATGGGAAAACTCGACGTTTACAGACATCGAAAGATGATGTTTACAGACACCAAAAAGATCGACCAGACATTTACAGATGAATGGGAATACTCGACGTTTACAGACATCGAAAGATGATGTTTACAGACACCAAAAAGATCGACCAGACATTTACAGATGAATGGGAATCACCGAAAGATGGTGTTTACCGACACCAAAGAATACCAGACACTTACGCATGACTGGAAAATCACCGAAAGATGGTATTTACCGACACCAGAGAAACAACACACACGGGTGCTGACAGGGTGTACTGACATTCTCAAGATGACAGGGCTAGGCTGAACACTTGCAGGGGGTCTCACTAGGGAGAAACAAACTTTCTGTCACCAACGGGTGAGGTAATGAAACTCTGTGGGGATATCAATCTTGAACGCTGTCAAGAGCAACTGTAGCAGACTTGCTGTGCTGATGTTGAATGAAATGATCCGCCTCTGCCGGGGATACAGTCTGGTGAAGTTAACACATGAATGCATATGTTTGAATTTTTCTATGGCGTAATGTTCCATATATGAATGGAAATGCTACGCATTTTTGTGAGGATGCAATGATTACTACATGCAAAATGCAAATGAACCCTGGCTAGGGAGCCGAAATGATCAGATACTCTGACTCTGTGGGGAGACTCCTCTTGGGGAAATGCTCTGCGGGGAACTCTGCTTGGGGAATGGTAAAGCGACTTCACACCCATGTTGAAGAATAACACTGCTGCTGGGAAAAGGTAAACTCCGCTGGGGATATCCTTTAGTCCACAGATAGGATAAATGCTGGAGATAAAATTCAATGAACCTGCCTCACTCGGGCAAATATAGGCCTGCTGGGGATAGGCAATCCCTAGATCTGTTGGGGAATAGAAGGCACTATCCACAGACGTCTCCGCAGGGAAACATAGCTCTGATAGCTTCCAAACTTGCTTGGGGAAAAATATCTGTTGAGGAAACGTCCTCACAGATGCCATTCTGAAAAACAGCACTACAAAATGCCCCCAGGGGATACATGGACAAGATACGCTCAAGTGTCCTCAACATTCAAAATGATTTTCAAATGTTTTATCTTTCTGCACGCTATTGTGTAGCCTTCATGTTCTTATTATGCAATGCTTATCAAAAATCCGGACATTTTGCAAACAAAACAGTAAAAATAAAAACAGAAAAGCTATTTATCTGAATAACGACTTTTATTGATTGAAAATGTGCCTGAAGAGGCAAATACATTGGGAAGCAATTACTAGAAAGAGGTAATTGCGCACAAAAGGAAAAATCTATCCTAATGGCAATGTGAACACGACATCCACTATTTCCCAATTCTGTTATAACTCACAGATCATCAATTTTCCTCCCAACTCCTTGCTTTCTGAGAAGAATGACTGGACGGATCACATCTTTCGAGATGGCAAATGACAAAGCTCGATGAAGTACAGACAACTCAGACTGTAGTCTTCGCTTTAATCCCTAATTTTTGCCTGGATCGCCCTTTCGGGTTTTCAATCCACCGGGATACCCATTTTTGCCTAAGCCGCCCTTGCGGGTTTTCGACTTACCGGGTGTACACATTTTTTATATTTTTATCCCTAACTTTTGCCCGAACCTTTTCTTCCTGTTTTTTTGGTTCGCCGGGATGCCCATTTTTTGCCTGGACTCTTTTTTTTTTTTTTGTCCAGCGGGTCAATTTATGCGAAGTATTTTTTGACTACATCTGAGTTGACAGGAGACGGAAAATCTGCACCATCCATAGTTGTAAGCATCAAGGCTCCACCGGAGAAGACCTTCTTCACAACATACGGACCTTCATAATTAGGAGTCCACTTGCCCCTGTTATCTGTACCGGGAGGGAGGATCCTCTTCAAAACTAGATCACCGATCTGATAGCTTCGAGGACGCACTTTCTGATCAAAGGCTCGCTTCATCCTTCGCTGATACAACTGTCCATGACATACAGCTGCTAGCCGTCTCTCCTCGATAAGGCTCAACTCATTAAACCTTGTTCGAATCCACTCGGCTTCGTCCAGCTTGACATCCAATAAAACTCTCAGAGAAGGAATCTCCACTTCAACAGGTAGGACAGCTTCCATACCATACACAAGGGAGTAAGGGGTTGCCCCGGTCGACGTACGTACTGAGGTACGGTACCCATGCAAGGCGTAAGGCAGCATCTCATGCCAATCCTTGTACGTAACGACCATCTTCTGCACAATCTTCTTGATATTCTTGTTCGCCGCTTCTACAGCACCATTCATCTTCGGTCTGTAAGGAGAAGAATTGTGATGTTCAATCTTGAAATCTTTACAAAGCTCTTTCATCATCTTGTTGTTGAGATTCGAACCATTGTCAGTGATGATTCTCTCAGGAACTCCATAACGACATATGATTTCTTTCTTGATGAACCGGGTAACCACTTGTTTGGTAACGTTAGCATAGGAAGCTGCTTCCACCCATTTGGTGAAATATTCGATCGCCACCAAGATGAAGCGATGTCCATTCGAAGCAGTAGGCTCAATCTTCCCAATCATATCAATGCCCCACATGGCAAACGGCCAAGGCGAATTCATGACATTCAGAGGGCTTGGTGGTACATGCACCTTATCAGCATAAATTTGACACTTATGGCACTTCCGAGCATACTTGAAACAATCGGATTCCATAGTCATCCAGTAATAACCCGCTCTCAACAATTTCTTAGCCATTGCATGTCCGCCGGCATGAGTACCGAAGGAACCTTCATGAACTTCCTGCATTAACATGTCTGCCTCGGGTCTGTCCACGCATCTGAGCAAGACCATGTCAAAGTTTCTCTTATACAGCACATCATCCTGATTCAAATAGAAGCTTCCAGCTAGCTTCCTAAGGGTTTTCTTGTCATTCTTCGACGCACCTTCAGGATACTCCTGAGTCTTGAGGAAGTTCTTGATGTCATAATACCACGGCTTCTCATCAATCACAACAGCCTCGGCTGCAAACACATACGCAGGCCTCTCCAGTCGATTCACCGCAACATGTGGCACATGATTCCACCAATGAAATTTGATCATAGATGACAAAGTAGCCAAGGCATCAGCCATTTGATTCTCATCCCGGGGGACATGATACAACTTCACCTTCTTGAAGAACGTCAGTATTCTTCTGGTGTAATCTCTATACGGAATCAAATGCGGCTGATTCGTATTCCAATCTCCATTGACTTGATTGACCACTAGAGCTGAATCTCCATAAATGTCAAGCGTTTTGATCCTCAGATCAATGGCTTCTTCTATTCCCATGATACAAGCCTCATACTCAGCTTCATTGTTGGTGACGTCAAACGTCAATCTGGCAGAAAAGGGTATATGAGCGCCTTTGGGATTGATCAGTACTGCACCAACACCGTTACCGTTCATATTCACAGCTCCATCAAACATCAGTGTCCATTTGTCATCTGGATCCGGTCCTTCCTCGACAAGAGGCTCTTCGCAATCTTTCATTTTAAGATACATGATGTCTTCATCAGGGAATTCAAACATCATAGGCTGATAATCTTCAATCGGTTGCTCGGCGAGGTAGTCTGACAGAATACTACCCTTGATGGCCTTTTGTGACGTGTACTGAATATCATATTCTGTTAAGATCATCTGCCAACGGGCAACACGTCCGGTGAGAGCCGGTTTCTCAAAGATGTACTTCACTGGATCCATCTTAGAAATCAATAAGGTAGTATGGTTCAACATATACTGCCTCAGTCGGCGAGCAGCCCAGGCCAAAGCACAACAAGTTTTCTCGAGCAGTGAATATCTTGTTTCACAGTCGGTAAACTTCTTGCTAAGGTAGTATATGGCATGCTCTTTTCGACCAGACTCGTCATGCTGTCCCAATACACACCCCATCGAGTTCTCAGTCACTGACAGGTACATTATCAGAGGTCTCCCTGGTACTGGAGGTATAAGGATTGGAGGTTTCTGCAAATACTCTTTTATCTTGTCAAAAGCTCTCTGACAGTCATCATTCCACTTGATTGCTTGATTCTTTCTAAGAAGTTTGAAAATTGGTTCACACGTGGCAGTTAGGTGAGATATGAACCTTGCAATGTAGTTCAACCTCCCTAAAAACCCACGGACTTGTTTCTCCGTTTTCGGTTCTGGCATCTCTTGAATAGCTTTGACTTTCGCTGGATCAACCTCAATCCCTTTCTCACTGACAATGAAGCCTAAAAGCTTCCCTGATTTCACCCCAAACGTACACTTGTTCGGATTCAACCTCAGCTTGAACTTTCTCAACCGGTCAAACAGCTTCTGCAAATTAACCAGGTGCTCCTCTTCTGTCTGCGACTTCGCGATCATGTCGTCCACGTACACTTCAATTTCCTTGTGCATCATGTCATGAAAGAGAGTCGTCATTGCCCTCTGATAGGTAGCACCAGCATTCTTTAGCCCAAATGGCATCACCTTATAGCAGAACGTGCCCCAAGGTGTAATGAATGTCGTCTTTTCCATATCCTCTGGCGCCATCTTGATCTGATTATATCCAGAGAAACCATCCATGAAAGAGAATACCGAGGATTGAGCCGTATTATCAACCAATACATCAATGTGAGGTAATGGGAAATCATCTTTCGGACTCGCTCTGTTCAAATCCCGGTAGTCGACACACATTCTGACTTTACCATCCTTCTTCGGCACAGGAACGATGTTGGCCACCCACGGTGGATAACTGGTAACAGCCAGAAAACCTGCATCCCACTGCTTCTGAACCTCTTCCTTGATCTTAGTTGCCATGTCAGGACTCGTTCTACGAAGCTTCTGCTTGACCGAAGGACATCCTTCTCTAAGAGGTAATCGATGCACCACAATGTCTGTATCTAAACCAGGCATATCTTGATATGACCAGGCGAATACCTCCACATATTCTCTCAGCATCTCAATCAGCCTCCTCTTGACAGAGTCCTCTAAAGCAGCCCCAATCTTGATTTCTCTTTTGGCGTCCTTAGTACCCAAATTAATAGTTTCCAACTCCTCCTGATGAGGTTGGATGACCCTTTCCTCCTGCTTCAGTAGTCTGGCCAATTCTGCAGGGAGTTCACAGTCTTCCTCACTCTCCTCTTCAGCTTGGTAAATGGGATTGTCGAAATCATACTGAGCCATAACAGAACTGTTCATAGTGAATGCCATAAGATCGGTTCTGCATGTTTAATGCTTTGTTTTAGAAAAAAGAGTTCAAAAAAGTCACAAAAACAAAAACATTGCCATTTTTATTGTTTTGAAAAAAAGGTGAAAACAAAAAAAAATAAAAAGACAGGGATCACAAAGTTTGATTGCAAAAAATGTCCTTCATTAATGATAATCATTAAAACATGATGAGGCCCTACAAAATGAATCACTACGCCTTGGGCAGAACGTAGGATTTTCATGCAAAATGACAAAACAACAGAAAATTACTCTGTCAGAAGAGTAACTTGAACCACTTCTTCAGCCGTCCAGTTGTTGATAGACCCCCCTGGTGCACACGGGCGAACCCAGTTGTCCAAATCACAATCACTGTCACAGTCTTCAATACCGGTTGCGGAGACGTCGCCATGATTCATCAGCCCAGCGCTGGTAAAGGTACTCGGACCCGCTTGACCATTCTGCTCTGCTCGGAGAGGCTCATAACCAACGCCAAATTTGTCTTCTTTAACTGGCAAGTCCACCATCTTGCCCCAGCCTTCAGTTTTGCCAGAATCAACAACCTCCTTAGCCTGCTTGTAAGAAGTAATTGAAGCACCTGACTTCCTCTGCTCAGCGTACGCCACTTTCTCAAGAGCCACAGTCTCAAACGCCTGGCATAAGGTTTCGTGGATCTCGCCATCCACCTCAACATACTTGAACGAGGATAGATGACTCACCAGAATCTCCTCTTCACCGCACACAGTCACAATCTGACCGTTCCAGACATACTTGAGCTTTTGATGGAGAGTTGACGAGACTGCCCCTGCTGCATGAATCCATGGACGCCCCAACAAACAACTATAGGCAGGCTGGATGTCCATAACATAGAAGATGATATTGAATACCTCAGGACCTATCTTCACAGGCAAGGTAACTTCCCCACACACAGAACGTTTGGATCCGTCGAAAGCACGAACGATCAGGTCACTGGGATTAAGCACAAACCCTTCCGCATCAATCTTCCTCAGAATCTGCTTAGGCAACACATTCAGCGACGACCCGGTGTCTACCAATACGTGAGACAACACTGCCCCCTTGCACTCCATGGTGATGTGCAAGGCTTTGTTATGATTTCGCCCTTCAGGCGGTAAGTCCAGGTTGGTGAATCCTACGCCGTGCCTGGTGCTCACATTGGCCATCACACCCTCCAGTTGATTGACAGAAATCTCCTGAGGCACGTAAGCCAGATTCAACATCTTCAGCAAGGCATTACGGTGTGCCTCAGAGCACATCAACAGTGAAAGTATAGAGATCTTGGACGGAGTTTGGTTCAACTGGTCTACAATCTTGTAGTCACTCTTCTTGATTATCTTCATAAACTCCTCCACGTCTTTCTCAAATGAGCCTTCGGGCGCTTCCTTCTGGACAGGTTCTTCCTCAACCACAGCTTGCTTACCCTTTGCTCTGGCGAGAGCCTCAGCATTATTGTCCCTCAAAGGCTGCGGTGCGAACAGACGACCGCTTCTGGTAAAACCTCCTGGACCCCCTACATTATCCACAGCCGGACCAACAGTTGCAGGAACTCTATTCGGTAAACCAATTGTCACTGGAGTTTGATTCACTGATCTCGTCTGACTTTCGGCCCTTCTGTAACTGCGGTGAGCATTATCATATTTCCACGGCACAGCTCTACTATTCTCAACAGCCCTTCTTCCAGGCGCAACGATAGTAGTTGGAACACTGATGGTTACAGGCACGGGAATGGTAACTGGGGTACCATTTGCTGCAGGTGCACTGACGACCCTTTGTCCACGTTCTTCAGACGGTTTGAAGTAAATGGTGATAGTTGACACTGTCCCACGATCTTTTACAGCCCTACTGAATTGCAAACAACCCTCATCCATCATACCCTGGATACCGGCCCTTAACTGGTCGCAACCATTCTCAGATTCTGCACAGCCCAAACAATCTTCATCATAGCCCGAGTAGACACCCCCATTCAGCAGGCGACCCTTCACAACTAACAGAGAAGTCTGAACATCATCAACATTAACAACCAGATCTTCAGCTTCTTTCCCCTCAATATTGTTCACTCTATGCCCACCATGCTGAGGCATAGGGTTGTTTACGACGTTAGGCACTGGAGCGAAGTTGATCGCCTTGGCATCGATCAAATCTTGGACCTTGTGCTGGAGAGCCCTACACTTCTCAGTATGATGCCCTGGTGCCCCAGAGTGAAAGTCACAACGGACGTTGGCGTCGTATCCAGGAGGCAATACTGTTGGAGTGGCCATCGTACGCAACTCTACAAACCCTAACCGGAGTAGTTCGGGTAGTAGCTCTGCGTAAGACATAGGCAGAGGATCAAATCTTCTATCAGCCTGTAATCTCTGCCTAGGCTGGAAAGGACGTTGCTGTTGTTGTTGTTGTTGTTGCGGTTGTTGAACTCTTTGTTGTTGTTGTTGACGAGGTTGAGGTGCCGGAATGGTTACTGCAGCAGCTTGACGGTATTCATTTCTGTTCTGATCTCTGCGGTGTTGAACAGCATTAGTCTCACCCTCTCTTCGACGAGGTGCCCCAACAAATGGCTTCTTAGAAGAAGAGGAACCAGCATCTTGGATCTTCCCAATTTTGATCAAGCTCTCAGTCCTCTCTCCACAAATGACAACATCAGAAAAACTACCGAATGGGCAGCTCCCCATCCGGTCCATAAACACACCCTGAAGAGTACCGATAAACATATCTGTCAACTCCCTCTCTAGCATAGGGGGTTGAACTCTAGCAGCCAGTTCACGCCACCTCTGAGCGTACTCCTTGAAGCTCTCTCCGGATTTCTGACATAGACTCTGCAGCTGAGTCCGGCTAGGCGCCATGTCCATGTTGTGTTTGTATTGCCTCAAGAAGGCCTCACCCAGATCTCTCCAACAGCGGATAGAATCTCTCTTTAATTCCATGTACCAGTCCAAAGAAGCCCCAGATAGTCTGTCTTGGAAAAAATACATCCACATCTTTTCATCATCGGTATACGCAGAGATCTTTCGATAATAAGCCTGCACATGGGTGCGAGGGCAAGAAGTACCGTTGTATTTATCGAAGGACGGTGCTTTGAACTTGTGAGGGATTCTCAAACCTTCAACCAATCCCATATTAGTAACATCAAAACCGAGAGAATTCTGACATTCCATAGCACGGATCTTCTCAGCAAGAGCTTCAACTTTGCGGTCTCTCTCATTAACCCTTCCCAGAACATCTTCGTCTTCACTGAGCAGAGAGAACATGTCCTCCTGTCTGTCAACAATCGGAACAGGATTACGGGCCGGAGCACGGACTACTCTGGCATTAGCGGCATCTGGAACAATAGGTTGACCGTTGATTCGAATACCCCCCAACTCATCACCTACAGCATAGTTGTTGATGGGTACAGCAGCAGCAACATTGTTATCATTGACCGGGCCTCCCTCTGGCGGAGCATGGTTGATCGGTGGATTTGCAGCCTCTTGTCTCTGAACCATGGCTCGAAGTTCTTCTTGACCTTGTGCAACCCCTTGCATCATATTCATAAACTGGGCCATGCTAGCCTTCATCTCAGCCAACTCAGCTTGAAATTGATCCATACTTCTCTGTTGATTCAGTCTTGTTGAGTAGCGGTGCGGACGTTGATCAGCTATCCTGCCTGAACAGGAACCAAGAGTGAGAAGTCACGACCAAGAACACCTGTTATGCAAAATGATATGAGTATGATGCTAATGATGCGTATGATGCACATGATATGCTCATTTCTCAGGCATTCAAAGAGCCTGACCCATCCTGAAAAGATGGCAACTTGCAGCAACAAGAGAACAAACAGATACAAGGAAATGCTGACATCCTTATATATACATAAGGGTAAAAAGGCATACAACCAATGTCAACAGAATATCTGAATAAACAACGTACAAAGAAAAAGAATCCCATCCAACAAGCCTGGAGGTGATTCTTAACAAAAGATCCAAGAGATGGCTTACACGCAAATGAATCCCATCCAACAAGCCTGGAGGTGATTCTCAACAAAATACAATCAGAGATACAAACTAAGACAGACGGTCTTCCGGAATGAGGGTCTTCAGGTAATGGCACTGGCCTATCAACAGTGAGCATTCTGAGCATTCTGGTAGAGGGGTAATCTTCTCCTTCAATTGTCTTCTCAGCTCTACCACTTCTCCTCCAAGGTGGTTCTCTGATGCCTGTCTCAAGTCTACTTCCTTCTTCAACTGGATGTCTTTATCTCTGAGTTGCTTCTCCAAGTCTTTGATCTTCTTCTGGTAGCTGGCTTCTGCTCTCTGCAGTCTCAAGCGCTCCCGGTGTTCTGCGTCTAACATGCTCTCCATCTCCTCGTAGGATCTCTTCTTGTTCCTTGCTCTGCTAGCATCTTCTTCTCGCACTCCTCTGAGTTGATGAGCCAAGTTCAACCTATCAGCTTTGGCTTTGTACAGCTCCATCTGGGTGTCTTGCTCCTTCCCTCTCAAACGGCGATTCTCCATCAAGGCTTGCTTGTAGTGCTCCGCAGGCACACTATCAGCAAGTACCAAAGGTGGTTGCTCTTGCAACGGCTCCATCCTATCGTAGGGTAGCAGCAAAGTTTCCACTCTCTTCTTTACCCAATCAGTGTAATCGGGCATTGCAATGGAAAACTTCTTCCCTAAGACGGATCCATCCTTCACTCCCACATCTCTCCAGGCTTTCCCTATCTGCTCCAACTTAGCAGGGTCATCCTTCTTCTCAAAACAAAAACTTTCGGCCATCTCAGCTTCGAGCGGTCTTTCACTCATAACAAACCCTAGCTGGCGAAGAGAAAGAACTGGATTGTAGTTGATGCAACCTTTGGTCCCTATGAGTGGCACGCTCCGGAATTCACCACAACTTATGATGACATCCTTCACATCCATCCGGTACGACTGCCACCTGATGTCATAGGAAGTGAGCGACATGACCCTCTGAGTCCACTTCAGAGTGCTCTGGGTATCCACAAATGGTCCACTGGCTGGCAGAAGAGACACGAACCATTTGAACAGAAGAGGCAGGCAGCACCTGATGGCTCCTCCCTTACCATGCCTGCTGTGAATGGCATAGTAAGTATCTGCTAGAAGAGTAGGGATTGGATTCCCTCTGATGAAAATGCTGATAGCAGTGAAGTCAATGAAATTTGGCATACTGGGAAATAGGATGATCCCATAGATCATGGCAGCTAGCTGTGCGTGAAAAACTTCCCAATTCCCCTTTTCTGCTTCAACTCTGGCTACTCTCAACAGGAACTTCAATGGCAGACCTACAACCTCTCCACAGGGCTTCCAATTCTCACCAACTTCCTCAACACTCAACCGGAGAGCTCTGGCAATCAATCTGAAGTCGACCTCCTTTGGGACGTCCAAGAAGGGAGTCTGATGCTGAATAGGGATACTCAATAGGATATAATACTCTTCGAGAGTGGGTGCAAGCTGATAATCCTGGAAAGTGAAGCACCTGAGCTCTGGGTCATAAAACTGAAGTAGTGTCTGCAGAGGCACTGGATCTACTACTGTCTTCAATACTGTCAAGATATCTCCGTACCGCCCAACAAAACTCTTCAGTCGGTCATCTATCACGAGGCTACCCAACTCAACTAGCGGAGTCAACGGCTCACGGTGGAAACTGTAGGAACAGGTCTTCCGCTTCGGCTCGGGGACCGTTGTCATCTCTATCAGTAGACAGACTCTGGAATGTACCTGAGAAATGATATGCATGCAGAGATTAGTTTTTTCTTTTTCTCTCTTTTTTTTTGATGATTTTTTTTGATTTTTTTTTCAATGCGTTTCTTTTGAAAAATAAATATGCTATGATGCACATGATGCAGACTGGACTGGCTGGTTGTGCAAACTCTGATACTAGGTCGAAGCTTCAGTCAAAATCGGAACATAAATCCCACTTAAGGTTAACTGAACACTGTCTGAACACAAAGTCACCATCAGAACCAAGTCACCAACGGAACCGAGTCACCAACGGTACCTGTAATGAAATAACCCTTCCCCACTCACGGGTGTAGTCTAGGCCAGGGTAAAGCTGAGAGAAACGCAGCATAAATAACCTTTCGCAGAAATACTATCATATACACACCCGAAGTATGTAACGACAGTATCCCACCAGGGTCTGAACTGCTCGTGATATCAATGTTCCGCTAAGTGGCGCCATACCACCCGCTTCCCATGAATCACTCTATTCCTAGGTTTCCTAGATTTCACTCATAGCCTGGGTATTGGGCCTTTTACCTCATGTAACTCCCACCCCAACAGAGAGAAACAGACAACCAGCAGATGAATATGAATAAATGCAAACATTAGTGCAAACATAAATGCAAACAATAGACAATGAATGCAAACAGTAAAAAATGAATGCAATAAATAAACACAGCACCAAGCAACCAAACCCTAACCTAGAGAGCGCTAGGAGAGACTCGCTCAGGGAAGATGGACCAGCATAGGTCAACTTCTCTATAGGTCCCCAGCAGAGTCGCCAGCTGTCGCATCACGCGAAAAACCGGCGGGAAAACAAGAACAACAGAGCCGCCACCGTGCGTTATTTATCCCAAAAGAGGGAAAGGAAACGCTCAGAGTAAACCTGGAAAAAGCATGGTCTCGCGACCAAAGAGAATGGGTTCGGGAGTCGGTTATGCGAAGGGAAGGTATTAGCACCCCTACGCATCCGTAGTACTCTACGGGATCCACGCACAATAGAAAGGAAAATTGGTTGCTAAAACACTGCTCAAAACACACACACACACTGGCCGAAAGAGACACAAGAAAACAGACAAGACTGACTCGGCAGGATGTCGCATCCTGGGCCTACTTAGTCTATCAGGCATAGACATCAGAGTCGAAGTAGTTCGGACTGGGGAAACGACACATGCTCGCTAGGATGTCGCATCCTATGCATACGTATCTTCTCGGACGAGAGAAGAATCAGAGCATTCGTAGCTCAGCTGACACGCACACAAACAGACAAAGGCAAACGTGGAGCCCGACTGCCAATCACTGGACTTATGTCAGCATCCGAACCAAAACACACACAAGAAGGCAAACATGGAGCCTGAATGCCAATCACTGGGCTTATATCAGCATCCGAACCAAACACACGCACACTGGAACCCAAATGCCACTCGATGGACTTACATCAGCTTCCAAGCACACAACAACACAACAAGTTAATAGGGAGTCGGGGACTCGAGCCTATAACTGTCAAGCACGCACTCAAACAAACAGACAACAAATTGCTAAGGAGTCAGGCACTCGAGCCTAGCAACTGCCAAACAACACACACAAAAAAGAAAAAGGGCGCCCGGAGAGATCAGCTCAATCTCCTGCCTACATACTTCATCTGGTATGAAGATCAGGGCGATGTAGTTCCCCTACAGCGGGATAAAGGACTAGCCTAACCAGATAACAGAGGGAGACACAACTAGGGAGACTATGACTCGAGCCTAGATGTTATCATGCAAATCATCCCTAAGTTAAGGTTTCTAGCTAACTGGCACAGGGAGCCAACCTATCCTAGTCATGACTTGCACAGGGAGCAAGCCACACACATACTTAACTTGCACAGGAAGCAAGCCAAGCAAAACCTACTTGCACAGGAAGCAAGTCTAAACTAAACCTAACTTGCACAGGAAGCAAGTCAAACAATCCTAACTTGCACAGGAAGCAAGTCAAACAATCCTAAAAGCACAGATAGCACACACTATACACAAGCAAGTGGCTCAAACAAGGGTTAGGTTTTAGTCGAGGGGTCATATCAACCTCAACAAACAAACCTCTGGAACTGGGTGAATGTTGCTCTTAACCTTGCCATTGAGAGACTAAGGTGAAGCAGATGAAAGGTGAGTGAAGATAAGACTTCACAGCTCTTATCCCTGGCCTGGGAGAGCTCAAGACAAGAATGTGTGGGTTCAGAAAGTGGGAACCCTTCTACACATTTAAAACTGACTCAACTGTGCAATTGCACAAGATCTTGGGTTTTTATCTATAATGCATCAACACAGTGGTGTGAGCAAAACAGAAGACACGCTGAATAGCAGGGGATAGATTGCATATCCCTTGGGTTCTGCCAATTGCCTCTTCACTTAGGAGGTCTTTGACTCTATGCAAGGACAAAATTAAACATCCACAAACATTGCCTCTTAAGGAGGACTTCAGACAGTTGCCTGGCCAAGTAACAGACCAGGTCTTCCAGACTACATGAAGATGAGAAAGGTATACCTCAATGCAAATTGCTTATTAAGCAAAGCAAAGCAAAGTTCACAAGGAACTAAAAGCAACTAAAGTACCTGAAATCAGTCAAGCACAGTTAGTATACAAGTCAAAGTCAAATCAAAATGAAACAGACATCAACCAGTCAACACAAGCTAGTGAATGTGCAAGGCACAAAGCTTAAGGCATGTGAGCCAAGCTACCTACAAAACAAAGAGGTTAGACAATGATATTTAAGCAAGCTCAATCAAAAGAATTGGTCTCAATGGCCATTTGATGGGCAACCTGAAAACACAAGCTCAAAAGTGAGTAACAGGACCACTAGGGCAAGCCTAGGGTCAAAAGGGAATGAAAAAGTCAAAACAGCAAAGGATGAGTGTCCAAAATCATGTTCAAACAATTAGGAAACAAAACCAATTGGGTTCACATCCATATCAATCACTATCATCATTTCATGAACAAATTAGGTCAAAGTATAGCAAACAGAAGCTCATAGAAGTCAACAGCAAGACTTAACTCAAAAGCAATCTTAAACATTTCCAAAAATCACCAAATAAATCATGATCAATCACGACCCATAGCATGGTAAGCATGTCAAATTTCATCTCATTTGGACAAGTGGAAGGCAGTCAATGAAAATCAGAAAGTCAAAGCAATTTTGAACATGCTCAAAGAAGTCAAACAAACATGCATCAACTTAGAAAATTCATAAATCAGTGATAGCATATGATAAATGAATGGGATCAAAACCATGGCAAAGATGAGGATGTCTAGTTATCTCATGTAAAATTTCATGTCCATCTAATAAAGTATGAGAATTTCACAAATGAAATGGGAACATGTGTCACACAAAGTCAACATTTGACTAGACAGGGGAGAAAATCTCAAAAAATTAGGAAGTGCCACAAATAAACCCAAGAAAATTCACATGTAAACTAGACATACAAGAGTAGGTTCATGCAAAAAATCAGATCAATTGGAGGTCAAGAAGCATGGCTATGAAAATCATGAAGTTGGACATCAATGGTGTGACACAAATTGTCACACCCTAGTTCAAAAAATCATATCTCTCAATCCACAAAAGATAAATTCACAAACTCTACACCAAAATCACCATGAGTGTGTCTAGTTTAAGCACAAAAAATTTGGGAGCCATTGGATACATTCTCATCATTTCACAATTGATTTGGCAAAGTGTACAAAAATTGGTCACATGTCACAAACCCTCATACAAATTAAAATCCATTGATCACAAAATTCTGGAAAAATAATGATAAAAAAGTAGAGACCATGATGAACACAACACAAAAAATCCCATTAAATTTGGATCAAAATTGAACAAGTTATGGATTTTACAAGATTGGTGAATTAAAATGCAAACAACATGGATTAATGGTCTAATTAGGGCACGCTGTGGCATTTTTGTAAATAAGCCATCCACTTATCAAAGCGCTGCGTTTTGGTCCAGAAAATGAAATAATTTGATTGGCTCTGGGGGATTGGAACAGTAAAGCCATGTACACGTGAATGAAGAGAAAAAATCTGGAAAATCAAAGGCTAGGGTTTTAATGAACAGTACAGCATTCATTCCTCTCCCAAATCGTGATTTTTAAGAGTGCCCAGAAATTGCAATTGACCATACCATTGTGATCATCACACAACATACAACATGAATCCAGCCTTGATTTTCAATAGAACACCAACATGCTCATGAATCGAACAAAAACAAATCTTAACACCAAACTTCACAACGATATATCTTCATGAATAAGCAGCCATTCAAAAAAGTAAGAGCATCATGACAATCAGCATGGATAGACCTACCAAAAACACTTCATGATTTCTGAAATAGAGAGGGTCGAAATTTTACCTATTCTTGAAGCAGAATGAGAAACAGTTGGTTGTGGTCCTCTTAGTGGTGAGACAGATGAAGCAAGGCCTTCCAAGTGTTGATTGGTTGAAGAGCTTTGGCTTGTGGATGCTTGGAATGAGCTCAAACAATTTCTGCCATGGATGATGTCCTTTCAAAGCAGCAGTGGAAAAGGAGTTCACAGGTGAAAAATGATGATTGCCATGAGCTTGGAAAAGTGTTTGGATGATGAGAAAACAAGAGCCAGGCTTAGTTCTTTAGCATTTCTTGACTGTTTTTGAAAAGTGCAAAAGAGGAAGTTTTTGGATCATGAGAGAACCAAGGGTTTCTTCTGTGGTCTTGTGGCTGCAACTGGTTTGGTTTTGACAGAAAAATGGTGAGGGAATATGGTATCAATCAAAGCAAGGTTTGGTCTTTTGAAGTTCTTTCACAGCCCTTTTGCAAGAGTGCCAAAGTGAGTCTTTTTTAGCATGAACGAAGGTGGCTTTTTGTCTGCTATTGGTTTGGCCATGACATAAAAGGATGTTTGAAAGTTCTGTTTGATGTTGTTTGTGGTGGGAAAACAAGGGCCAGGCTTGGTCCTTTGGAGCTTTGGACAGAAAATGAAAAATGCAAAAGCAAGGTGAAGTTTTAGAAAAATGAGTGAAGTAGGTTGGTCTGCTGCTGCTTCAAAATGATGAGTGAATGGTGGAAATAGTCATGGCTAGGCCCAGGTTCATTGAGAGTTCTGGACAGAGTTTTTGAAAAATGCAAGTAAGCAAGGTCATTTTTAGAATCAGTGTGAATCCATGAAGCTCTGTTGGTTTGGCTGCTAGTTCCTCATGACAGGAAAATGAAGTTTGATTCTTGTTACAAGCAAGGCCAGGGTTTGTTCATTGGAAGTTTGGACAGATTTTGCAAGCGTGCCAAAGCAAGGTGGATAAGTGATTTTTTTTTGCTGCAATGGGATGGCTTGTGGCTGCCATTAGCCTTTCCCTTGACAGAAAAAAATGGTGCATCAAAACTGCTGGACAGTACAAGGCATGGCAAGGTTTTTGTCCTTGACAGCTTTTTTTAGGAAATGGCCCCAAGTGATCTCTAGCATGAATGAAGTTCTATTGGTTTTCCTGTCCAATGTGGCTTGTGTGCCTGCTATTGAATTTCAAAAATGACAGAAAATCTGATGCATAAGGTCTGCTGTCATGGTACAAAGCAAGGTGTGGAAGTATGGATGAAAGTGTCCTTTTGTTCCAAAATTCAAGCAAGTAGGACATGGATACATGATGGGTGCAAGTACTGCATAATTTGAGCTTGCAAACAAACTTTAAATGATATTTCTGAGCTATTCCAATTGGCCAAATGGTAGAAAAATGTTTATATCAAAAAGTCAAACATTGGTCAAACTTGCATTTAAATGAGATAAGTCAAAAAATGCCATTTTGATTGGCAAGGTTTTGGCTCATGAAATTTATATTTTTGGAAAGAGGGGATCAAATGTGACTTGTAGGAAAAAACCCCACCAAAATTGGCCAAATGGTTTGAGAGATATGGCCCTTTGAAGTTCAAGAATTTCTGAAATCGATTCGATCATAACTTGCCAACCACACATGGGAATTGAGAGTTCTTGGACTTTTTGGAAATGGGAGAGCAAGATCTTCAACTTTCATGTTGGGCAAAAATTCATTTGAAGCTTGTATCATGATGTAAGTTTGAGGATCAAGACTTTCCATTTTTGGTAAGTTTCAGTTACAGGTCCAGTTTCCATTTTTGGAAATTTCTGATTTGGCTTCAAATTCTTCCATGATGGTGTTTGACATGATATATGAGGACTATTTGGCCATGAATGAGCTCTCACAAACCAATTCCAATCATCAAATCACTGATTAAATGGACAGTTGACCAACAGTTGACTTTTAGGGTTTCTGTCTGATTGTGCATTGACTGATGACTTCCAAACCCTAATTCCTTGAGAATTTGACTTCAAATGATGTCCCAAGTTGTATGAACTCTTGATTATTGATCATGGTGCCCAAATTCCACAAGAATGGTCACCATCCACTGCTTTGACTGACTGTTGACTTTCTAGGGTTTTTTGACTGTCTGTGTATGAACTGATGACCTCTGAGCCTTCAACCCTTGACATGAACACTTCAAATGGGCCTCCAAGTCATGTGAACTTGTTGGACCAACCCTAAGGCTTTGGCTCCTTGAGAATTGTGCTTGTTTGCTTGGTTGACTGATCTCCTGATCAGTTTGACCTAATTTCTTGATTGGCTTGCACTTGAGGCAAATGAGGATTATGCAAATGCTATGCAATGGACCATGATATGCTATGACCTAATATGAAAATGTATGTATAATGATACGTGCCAATTTGAGGTGCTACAGCTGCCCCTATTCAATCAGCTGGGAACCCGAATGGATGAGAGCAACGGCTGTCAGACTTTCAGGGTAAACAGGGATTGAATACCAAGAACCGTAGAATTTGCACAATACAGGGATCCACCAATGG
The DNA here is from genome assembly GCF_024323335.1 of Lathyrus oleraceus. Taxonomy (NCBI): domain Eukaryota; kingdom Viridiplantae; phylum Streptophyta; class Magnoliopsida; order Fabales; family Fabaceae; genus Lathyrus; species Lathyrus oleraceus. The sequence continues at coordinate 28,092,009 of NC_066582.1, read as the reverse complement.
AAACGTCCACTGGGATTTGATTTTTATCACTGGGTATATATTTTTTGTGTTTTTTTTAAAGGGTACAGCCGCATCCAGACATCGCAACGACGATGAATGGGGGAAAGAAATCACAACTAGATGCCAACGGACAACTAGGAAAAACTCGACGTTTACCAAGACCAACGGAGAGGTAACCAGACATTAATGAATGACCGGAAGGGATACAACCATACGTCAACGGACGAAATGGGAAAGACTCGACGTTTATCGAAACCAACGGAGAGGTAGCCAGACATTAATGAATGACTGGGAGGACTCGGCCAGACATCGACGGATGAATGGGAGAAAACTCGACGTTTACAGACATCGAAAGATGATGTGTACAGACACCAACAAGATCGACCAGACATTTACTGATGAATGGGAATACTCGACGATTATACACATCGAAAGATGATGTTTACAGACACCAAAAAAATCGACCAACATTTATGATGACCGGGCCTCCCTCTGGCGGAGCATGGTTGATCGGTGGATTTGCAGCCTCTTGTCTCTGAACCATGGCTCGAAGTTCTTCTTGACCTTGTGCAACCCCTTGCATCATATTCATAAACTGGGCCATGCTAGCCTTCATCTCAGCCAACTCAGCTTGAAATTGATCCATACTTCTCTGTTGATTCAGTCTTGTTGAGTAGCGGTGCGGACGTTGATCAGCTATCCTGCCTGAACAGGAACCAAGAGTGAGAAGTCACGACCAAGAACACCTGTTATGCAAAATGATATGAGTATGATGCTAATGATGCGTATGATGCACATGATATGCTCATTTCTCAGGCATTCAAAGAGCCTGACCCATCCTGAAAAGATGGCAACTTGCAGCAACAAGAGAACAAACAGATACAAGGAAATGCTGACATCCTTATATATACATAAGGGTAAAAAGGCATACAACCAATGTCAACAGAATATCTGAATAAACAACGTACAAAGAAAAAGAATCCCATCCAACAAGCCTGGAGGTGATTCTTAACAAAAGATCCAAGAGATGGCTTACACGCAAATGAATCCCATCCAACAAGCCTGGAGGTGATTCTCAACAAAATACAATCAGAGATACAAACTAAGACAGACGGTCTTCCGGAACGAGGGTCTTCAGGTAATGGCACTGGCCTATCAACAGTGAGCATTCTGAGCATTCTGGTAGAGGGGTAATCTTCTCCTTCAATTGTCTTCTCAGCTCTACCACTTCTCCTCCAAGGTGGTTCTCTGATGCCTGTCTCAAGTCTACTTCCTTCTTCAACTGGATGTCTTTATCTCTGAGTTGCTTCTCCAAGTCTTTGATCTTCTTCTGGTAGCTGGCTTCTGCTCTCTGCAGTCTCAAGCGCTCCCGGTGTTCTGCGTCTAACATGCTCTCCATCTCCTCGTAGGATCTCTTCTTGTTCCTTGCTCTGCTAGCATCTTCTTCTCGCACTCCTCTGAGTTGATGAGCCAAGTTCAACCTATCAGCTTTGGCTTTGTACAGCTCCATCTGGGTGTCTTGCTCCTTCCCTCTCAAACGGCGATTCTCCATCAAGGCTTGCTTGTAGTGCTCCGCAGGCACACTATCAGCAAGTACCAAAGGTGGTTGCTCTTGCAACGGCTCCATCCTATCGTAGGGTAGCAGCAAAGTTTCCACTCTCTTCTTTACCCAATCAGTGTAATCGGGCATTGCAATGGAAAACTTCTTCCCTAAGACGGATCCATCCTTCACTCCCACATCTCTCCAGGCTTTCCCTATCTGCTCCAACTTAGCAGGGTCATCCTTCTTCTCAAAACAAAAACTTTCGGCCATCTCAGCTTCGAGCGGTCTTTCACTCATAACAAACCCTAGCTGGCGAAGAGAAAGAACTGGATTGTAGTTGATGCAACCTTTGGTCCCTATGAGTGGCACGCTCCGGAATTCACCACAACTTATGATGACATCCTTCACATCCATCCGGTACGACTGCCACCTGATGTCATAGGAAGTGAGCGACATGACCCTCTGAGTCCACTTCAGAGTGCTCTGGGTATCCACAAATGGTCCACTGGCTGGCAGAAGAGACACGAACCATTTGAACAGAAGAGGCAGGCAGCACCTGATGGCTCCTCCCTTACCATGCCTGCTGTGAATGGCATAGTAAGTATCTGCTAGAAGAGTAGGGATTGGATTCCCTCTGATGAAAATGCTGATAGCAGTGAAGTCAATGAAATTTGGCATACTGGGAAATAGGATGATCCCATAGATCATGGCAGCTAGCTGTGCGTGAAAAACTTCCCAATTCCCCTTTTCTGCTTCAACTCTGGCTACTCTCAACAGGAACTTCAATGGCAGACCTACAACCTCTCCACAGGGCTTCCAATTCTCACCAACTTCCTCAACACTCAACCGGAGAGCTCTGGCAATCAATCTGAAGTCGACCTCCTTTGGGACGTCCAAGAAGGGAGTCTGATGCTGAATAGGGATACTCAATAGGATATAATACTCTTCGAGAGTGGGTGCAAGCTGATAATCCTGGAAAGTGAAGCACCTGAGCTCTGGGTCATAAAACTGAAGTAGTGTCTGCAGAGGCACTGGATCTACTACTGTCTTCAATACTGTCAAGATATCTCCGTACCGCCCAACAAAACTCTTCAGTCGGTCATCTATCACGAGGCTACCCAACTCAACTAGCGGAGTCAACGGCTCACGGTGGAAACTGTAGGAACAGGTCTTCCGCTTCGGCTCGGGGACCGTTGTCATCTCTATCAGTAGACAGACTCTGGAATGTACCTGAGAAATGATATGCATGCAGAGATTAGTTTTTTCTTTTTCTCTCCTTTTTTTTTGATGATTTTTTTTGATTTTTTTTTCAATGCGTTTCTTTTGAAAAATAAATATGCTATGATGCACATGATGCAGACTGGACTGGCTGGTTGTGCAAACTCTGATACTAGGTCGAAGCTTCAGTCAAAATCGGAACATAAATCCCACTTAAGGTTAACTGAACACTGTCTGAACACAAAGTCACCATCAGAACCAAGTCACCAACGGAACCGAGTCACCAACGGTACCTGTAATGAAATAACCCTTCCCCACTCACGGGTGTAGTCTAGGCCAGGGTAAAGCTGAGAGAAACGCAGCATAAATAACCTTTCGCAGAAATACTATCATATACACACCCGAAGTATGTAACGACAGTATCCCACCAGGGTCTGAACTGCTCGTGATATCAATGTTCCGCTAAGTGGCGCCATACCACCCGCTTCCCATGAATCACTCTATTCCTAGGTTTCCTAGATTTCACTCATAGCCTGGGTATTGGGCCTTTTACCTCATGTAACTCCCACCCCAACAGAGAGAAACAGACAACCAGCAGATGAATATGAATAAATGCAAACATTAGTGCAAACATAAATGCAAACAATAGACAATGAATGCAAACAGTAAAAAATGAATGCAATAAATAAACACAGCACCAAGCAACCAAACCCTAACCTAGAGAGCGCTAGGAGAGACTCGCTCAGGGAAGATGGACCAGCATAGGTCAACTTCTCTATAGGTCCCCAGCAGAGTCGCCAGCTGTCGCATCACGCGAAAAACCGGCGGGAAAACAAGAACAACAGAGCCGCCACCGTGCGTTATTTATCCCAAAAGAGGGAAAGGAAACGCTCAGAGTAAACCTGGAAAAAGCATGGTCTCGCGACCAAAGAGAATGGGTTCGGGAGTCGGTTATGCGAAGGGAAGGTATTAGCACCCCTACGCATCCGTAGTACTCTACGGGATCCACGCACAATAGAAAGGAAAATTGGTTGCTAAAACACTGCTCAAAACACACACACACACTGGCCGAAAGAGACACAAGAAAACAGACAAGACTGACTCGGCAGGATGTCGCATCCTGGGCCTACTTAGTCTATCAGGCATAGACATCAGAGTCGAAGTAGTTCAGACTGGGGAAACGACACATGCTCGCTAGGATGTCGCATCCTATGCATACGTATCTTCTCGGACGAGAGAAGAATCAGAGCATTCGTAGCTCAGCTGACACGCACACAAACAGACAAAGGCAAACGTGGAGCCCGACTGCCAATCACTGGACTTATGTCAGCATCCGAACCAAAACACACACAAGAAGGCAAACATGGAGCCTGAATGCCAATCACTGGGCTTATATCAGCATTCGAACCAAACACACGCACACTGGAACCCAAATGCCACTCGATGGACTTACATCAGCTTCCAAGCACACAACAACACAACAAGTTAATAGGGAGTCGGGGACTCGAGCCTATAACTGTCAAGCACGCACTCAAACAAACAGACAACAAATTGCTAAGGAGTCAGGCACTCGAGCCTAGAAACTGCCAAACAACACACACAAAAAAGAAAAAGGGCGCCCGGAGAGATCAGCTCAATCTCCTGCCTACATACTTCATCTGGTATGAAGATCAGGGCGATGTAGTTCCCCTACAGCGGGATAAAGGACTAGCCTAACCAGATAACAGAGGGAGACACAACTAGGGAGACTATGACTCGAGCCTAGATGTTATCATGCAAATCATCCCTAAGTTAAGGTTTCTAGCTAACTGGCACAGGGAGCCAACCTATCCTAGTCATGACTTGCACAGGGAGCAAGCCACACACATACTTAACTTGCACAGGAAGCAAGCCAAGCAAAACCTACTTGCACAGGAAGCAAGTCTAAACTAAACCTAACTTGCACAGGAAGCAAGTCAAACAATCCTAACTTGCACAGGAAGCAAGTCAAACAATCCTAAAAGCACAGATAGCACACACTATACACAAGCAAGTGGCTCAAACAAGGGTTAGGTTTTAGTCGAGGGGTCATATCAACCTCAACAAACAAACCTCTGGAACTGGGTGAATGTTGCTCTTAACCTTGCCATTGAGAGACTAAGGTGAAGCAGATGAAAGGTGAGTGAAGATAAGACTTCACAGCTCTTATCCCTGGCCTGGGAGAGCTCAAGACAAGAATGTGTGGGTTCAGAAAGTGGGAACCCTTCTACACATTTAAAACTGACTCAACTGTGCAATTGCACAAGATCTTGGGTTTTTATCTATAATGCATCAACACAGTGGTGTGAGCAAAACAGAAGACACGCTGAATAGCAGGGGATAGATTGCATATCCCTTGGGTTCTGCCAATTGCCTCTTCACTTAGGAGGTCTTTGACTCTATGCAAGGACAAAATTAAACATCCACAAACATTGCCTCTTAAGGAGGACTTCAGACAGTTGCCTGGCCAAGTAACAGACCAGGTCTTCCAGACTACATGAAGATGAGAAAGGTATACCTCAATGCAAATTGCTTATTAAGCAAAGCAAAGCAAAGTTCACAAGGAACTAAAAGCAACTAAAGTACCTGAAATCAGTCAAGCACAGTTAGTATACAAGTCAAAGTCAAATCAAAATGAAACAGACATCAACCAGTCAACACAAGCTAGTGAATGTGCAAGGCACAAAGCTTAAGGCATGTGAGCCAAGCTACCTACAAAACAAAGAGGTTAGACAATGATATTTAAGCAAGCTCAATCAAAAGAATTGGTCTCAATGGCCATTTGATGGGCAACCTGAAAACACAAGCTCAAAAGTGAGTAACAGGACCACTAGGGCAAGCCTAGGGTCAAAAGGGAATGAAAAAGTCAAAACAGCAAAGGATGAGTGTCCAAAATCATGTTCAAACAATTAGGAAACAAAACCAATTGGGTTCACATCCATATCAATCACTATCATCATTTCATGAACAAATTAGGTCAAAGTATAGCAAACAGAAGCTCATAGAAGTCAACAGCAAGACTTAACTCAAAAGCAATCTTAAACATTTCCAAAAATCACCAAATAAATCATGATCAATCACGACCCATAGCATGGTAAGCATGTCAAATTTCATCTCATTTGGACAAGTGGAAGGCAGTCAATGAAAATCAGAAAGTCAAAGCAATTTTGAACATGCTCAAAGAAGTCAAACAAACATGCATCAACTTAGAAAATTCATAAATCAGTGATAGCATATGATAAATGAATGGGATCAAAACCATGGAAAAGATGAGGATGTCTAGTTATCTCATGTAAAATTTCATGTCCATCTAATAAAGTATGAGAATTTCACAATTGAAATGGGAACATGTGTCACACAAAGTCAACATTTGACTAGACAGGGGAGAAAATCTCAAACAATTAGGAAGTGCCACAAATAAACCCAAGAAAATTCACATGTAAACTAGACATACAAGAGTAGGTTCATGCAAAAAATCAGATCAATTGGAGGTCAAGAAGCATGGCTATGAAAATCATGAAGTTGGACATCAATGGTGTGACACAAATTGTCACACCCTAGTTCAAAAAATCATATCTCTCAATCCACAAAAGATAAATTCACAAACTCTACACCAAAATCACCATGAGTGTGTATAGTTTAAGCACAAAAAATTTGGGAGCCATTGGATACATTCTCATCATTTCACAATTGATTTGGCAAAGTGTACAAAAATTGGTCACATGTCACAAACCCTCATACAAATTAAAATCCATTGATCACAAAACTCTGGAAAAATAGTGATAAAAAAGTAGAGACCATGATGAACACAACACAAAAAATCCCATTAAATTTGGATCAAAATTGAACAAGTTATGGATTTTACAAGATTGGTGAATTAAAATGCAAAACAACATGGATTAATGGTCTAATTAGGGCACGCTGTGGCATTTTTTTAAATAAGCCATCCACTTATCAAAGCGCTGCGTTTTGGTCCAGAAAATGAAATAATTTGATTGGCTCTGGGGGATTGGAACAGTAAAGCCATGTACACGTGAATGAAGAGAAAAAATCTGGAAAATCAAAGGCTAGGGTTTTAATGAACAGTACAGCATTCATTCCTCTCCCAAATCGTGATTTTTAAGAGTGCCCAGAAATTGCAATTGACCATACCATTGTGATCATCACACAACATACAACATGAATCCAGCCTTGATTTTCAATAGAACACCAACATGCTCATGAATCGAACAAAAACAAATCTTAACACCAAACTTCACAACGATATATCTTCATGAATAAGCAGCCATTCAAAAAAGTAAGAGCATCATGACAATCAGCATGGATAGACCTACCAAAAACACTTCATGATTTCTGAAATAGAGAGGGTCGAAATTTTACCTATTCTTGAAGCAGAATGAGAAACAGTTGGTTGTGGTCCTCTTAGTGGTGAGACAGATGAAGCAAGGCCTTCCAAGTGTTGATTGGTTGAAGAGCTTTGGCTTGTGGATGCTTGGAATGAGCTCAAACAATTTCTGCCATGGATGATGTCCTTTCAAAGCAGCAGTGGAAAAGGAGTTCACAGGTGAAAAATGATGATTGCCATGAGCTTGGAAAAGTGTTTGGATGATGAGAAAACAAGAGCCAGGCTTAGTTCTTTAGCATTTCTTGACTGTTTTTGAAAAGTGCCAAAGAGGAAGTTTTTGGATCATGAGAGAACCAAGGGTTTCTTCTGTGGTCTTGTGGCTGCAACTGGTTTGGTTTTGACAGAAAAATGGTGAGGGAATATGGTATCAATCAAAGCAAGGTTTGGTCTTTTGAAGTTCTTTCACAGCCCTTTTGCAAGAGTGCCAAAGTGAGTCTTTTTTAGCATGAACGAAGGTGGCTTTTTGTCTGCTATTGGTTTGGCCATGACAGAAAAGGATGTTTGAAAGTTCTGTTTGATGTTGTTTGTGGTGGGAAAACAAGGGCCAGGCTTGGTCCTTTGGAGCTTTGGACAGAAAATGAAAAATGCAAAAGCAAGGTGAAGTTTTAGAAAAATGAGTGAAGTAGGTTGGTCTGCTGCTGCTTCAAAATGATGAGTGAATGGTGGAAATAGTCATGGCTAGGCCCAGGTTCATTGAGAGTTCTGGACAGAGTTTTTGAAAAATGCAAGTAAGCAAGGTCATTTTTAGAATCAGTGTGAATCCATGAAGCTCTGTTGGTTTGGCTGCTAGTTCCTCATGACAGGAAAATGAAGTTTGATTCTTGTTACAAGCAAGGCCAGGGTTTGTTCATTGGAAGTTTGGACAGATTTTGCAAGCGTGCCAAAGCAAGGTGGATAAGTGATTTTTTTTTGCTGCAATGGGATGGCTTGTGGCTGCCATTAGCCTTTCCCTTGACAGAAAAAAATGGTGCATCAAAACTGCTGGACAGTACAAGGCATGGCAAGGTTTTTGTCCTTGACAGCTTTTTTTAGGAAATGGCCCCAAGTGATCTCTAGCATGAATGAAGTTCTATTGGTTTTCCTGTCCAATGTGGCTTGTGTGCCTGCTATTGGATTTCAAAAATGACAGAAAATCTGATGCATAAGGTCTGCTGTCATGGTACAAAGCAAGGCGTGGAAGTATGGATGAAAGTGTCCTTTTGTTCCAAAATTCAAGCAAGTAGGACATGGATACATGATGGGTGCAAGTACTGCATAATTTGAGCTTGCAAACAAACTTTAAATGATATTTCTGAGCTATTCCAATTGGCCAAATGGTAGAAAAATGTTTATATCAAAAAGTCAAACATTGGTCAAACTTGCATTTAAATGAGATAAGTCAAAAAATGCCATTTTGATTGGCAAGGTTTTGGCTCATGAAATTTATATTTTTGGAAAGAGGGGATCAAATGTGACTTGTAGGAAAAAACCCCACCAAAATTGGCCAAATGGTTTGAGAGATATGGCCCTTTGAAGTTCAAGAATTTCTGAAATCGATTCGATCATAACTTGCCAACCACACATGGGAATTGAGAGTTCTTGGACTTTTTGGAAATGGGAGAGCAAGATCTTCAACTTTCATGTTGGGCAAAAATTCATTTGAAGCTTGTATCATGATGTAAGTTTGAGGATCAAGACTTTCCATTTTTGGTAAGTTTCAGTTATAGGTCCAGTTTCCATTTTTGGAAATTTCTGATTTGGCTTCAAATTCTTCCATGATGGTGTTTGACATGATATATGAGGACTATTTGGCCATGAATGAGCTCTCACAAACCAATTCCAATCATCAAATCACTGATTAAATGGACAGTTGACCAACAGTTGACTTTTAGGGTTTCTGTCTGATTGTGCATTGACTGATGACTTCCAAACCCTAATTCCTTGAGAATTTGACTTCAAATGATGTCCCAAGTTGTATGAACTCTTGATTATTGATCATGGTGCCCAAATTCCACAAGAATGGTCACCATCCACTGCTTTGACTGACTGTTGACTTTCTAGGGTTTTTTGACTGTCTGTGTATGAACTGATGACCTCTGAGCCTTCAACCCTTGACATGAACACTTCAAATGGGCCTCCAAGTCATGTGAACTTGTTGGACCAACCCTAAGGCTTTGGCTCCTTGAGAATTGTGCTTGTTTGCTTGGTTGACTGATCTCCTGATCAGTTTGACCTAATTTCTTGATTGGCTTGCACTTGAGGCAAATGAGGATTATGCAAATGCTATGCAATGGACCATGATATGCTATGACCTAATATGAAAATGTATGTATAATGATAGGTACAAATTTGAGGTGCTACAAATAGCCTGCTTGATCTCAGGACGTAACCCGTTCTCAAACTTCACACATTTCGAAAATTCTCCAGCAGCCTCATTATAGGGAGTATAATACTTTGACAGCTCTGTGAACTTAGCAGCATACTCAGTAACAGACCTGTTACCCTGCTTCAATTCTAAGAACTCTATCTCTTTCTTTCCTCTGACATCTTCTGGAAAGTACTTCCTCAGGAATCTCTCTCTGAACACAGCCCAAGTGATCTCAGCATTCCCAGCAGTTTCCAACTCAGTGCGGGTAGCAACCCACCAATCATCTGCTTCTTCTGACAGCATATGCGTACCGAACCTGACCTTCTGGTTATCGGCACACTCAGTCACTCGGAAGATCCTCTCAATCTCCTTCAACCACTTCTGAGCGCCATCTGGATCGTATGCTCCCTTGAACATTGGAGGATTGTTCTTCTGGAACTCACTCAGTTGACGAGCAGCTCCCATTCCCACAACATTCGGATTCCCTCCAAGTACTCCAGCTAGCATACCCAGAGCCTCAGCAATCGCAGCATCGTCTCTACCTCTTCCAGCCATCTCTATTCTGAAAACCCAACAAGCTAAAACAATAAGTACTGATAGGGTTACACAACACCTATCCCGTACAGGGGAAACAGAATAATTACGACTCGACTCGACCGACTATGCTCTGATACCACTAATGTAACACCCTTCTAAAATACCCCAAATGTTTAATTAAAATAACAACATATCAATCAGAGTAATATGCAATCAAGGGTGTCACACAATTACTTCACACCATTCCTCATAATATTTAGTCATGCTCATTATTTAACTCAAAACATAAAGTATTGCACAATACGCAGCGGATAGAGATCAAATCGATCATTCAAAACATGTAACACATTACATGTAAAATGGTTCACAACCAACAATAACACATTTAAAACATCCCATCCCGATGTTACATCTATCAGAGCACGACCCACTAAGGAACTACACTAGACTTCAAGTACTAGCTCCTACTCAATCACTGCTCGTTACCTGAAAAATAGTTGTAAGGGTGAGTTCCTCAATCGATATAATAAGCATTATAAAATATCATGCAATGTTAAGTAATTTAACACATTTCATCACCCAAATCAGATTACACATTCAGCAACGGCAATATCAACTCAATCATACTCAACAAACACACAACACACGACACACGTATAATACTGGAATACATCCATTCATATTATACGCCATACATAAATTATGCAATGAGACTCCATGCATGTGGTACCGACTATTCTTGAACATATAGTTCAAGCTCACCGTCCAAATCCAGGCACGGCTACCAAGCCCACTAGTCCCACTCATTTGAAACCTAGTGACTCACTCACTAATTCCTCACCACGGGAATTAGCTACCACCCTTCAAGGGCTATGCTATGCACGCTAATCACCTAGCATGCAAACATCAACAACAATCCACAATGATTTACTCACTAATTCCTCACCATGGGAATTAGCTACCACCATAAAGGCTACAATATGCATGCTAATCACCTAGCAATGCAACATCAACAACAAACCAAGAATAGACTTATGCTCACACTCTAAGCCATAAAACAGTCTATTCACAAATGCATACATAATAGATACAACCACAACATTATGCATACAATCATACATCACCAACACATGTATCAAAACATCATATCATGTCAATTAATTAATCACAGTATTAGCACACTCTACTAATACCTATACTGCTCAAAACAGCGGGAAATGATCCCTACTATATCACGCACCGATATAGGCAACCATCAATTAGGCACACAACATTCTAAATAACAATTTTTCCACTCTGCAACAGTGTTAACCGGTTAACGCCCTCGGTTAACCGGTTAACGTAGCACAAACACGCTTCCTGCCCAAAACTTAACAGTGTTAACCGGTTAACGCCCTGGGTTAACCGGTTAACGCAGCACAAACAGCAATATCTCAGCAATCACAACAGTGTTAACCGGTTAACGCCCTGGGTTAACCGGTTAACGCAAGCAAAACAGCAATATTTTCACAGTTCATAACAGTGTTAACCGGTTAACACCCTGGGTTAACCGGTTAACGCAAGACAGAAAGCTGTTCCTGCGCTAACACAAAGCAGAATGCAAAAATCTCCGCATTTTCCGCCGTTGGAGGACTTCCGGACCTCCGATTCCAATTCCGTAAAAAGCTATACGTTCGGGAAAACACGACTCACACAATTACGGATTCAATTACAGCTTTTAACACAATTTATCCAACGTAATTTTTCAGCATTCAACAATCCCAATTAGGGTCAAATAAATGGTTTATCACTACCCATTACATGCTAACCCATAATACCCATTAAACGACGATAAACCCCCCTTACCTGAGTTAATCCGGCAATCTCTAAGCTCCAAGCTTTTCTCTTCTCCAACCTTTGCCCTTGCTCTTCCTCTTTGCCCTTTCTCCACTTTCCACTTTCAGCCGCTTCTCTGTTTCACGTGAAAACTTTCTTTTCCAAATGAGACTCTTTTTCCTTATTTCACACTTATATATTTTCCACTTTATATTATTATCCCAATAATAATAATAATTCAATAATTCCAAAATAATAATAATAATAGTCCAATTATCTAATTAAATTAATAAATATATTATTAACTTAATTTAAATAATTATCATATTATTATCGGGGTGTTACAGTTGTCACATATAAGGATTGGAATGAGATGCTCCCATTTGCTTTGCACGGGTATCATACATCCATCCGCACTTCAATAGTGGCAACCCCTTTCTCTCTTGTATATGGCATGGAAGCAGTGCTCCCCGTGGAGGTTGAGATTCCTTCATTACGTGTGCTCATGGAGGCCAAGTTGACTGAGGCTGAATGGTGCCATACCAGGTTTGATCAGCTGAATTTGATTGAAGAGAAGAGATTAACTGCCATGTGTCATGGTCAGTTATATCCGCAAAGAATGAAGAAATCTTTTGATAAGAAGGTCAGACCTCATGTGTTCAGAGAAGGTGACCTTGTGCTCAAGAAGATTCTATCATTCAAACCAGATTCTAGGGGTAAATAGACTCCTAATTATGAAGTCCCATATGTTGTTAAGAGAGCCTTTCTAGGCGGTGCTTTGATTCTTACAACTATGGATGGTGAAGAGTTCACTCGTCCTGTGAACGCAGATGCAGTCAAGAAATATTTTGCCTAAAAAAGAAAAGAACAGCTCGCTAAGTTGAAAACCCGAAAGGGCGGCTTAGGCAAAAAAATGAGCGTCTCGGTGGATTGAAAACCCGAAAGGGCGATCCAAACAAAAATTAGAGACATAAAAAACAGAAAGAATTTCCCGATGAGTTGAGTATCCCACCCTGGGGCAACTTATGCAAAAATTAGGGATTATGGCAAGTAACTGCAGTCTGCTGATCATCCAGTTTTGGAAAGACTTTGTTGAGCACAAGGGTTGACATCGAGTCATCGTCTCCGGTAGTGGTCAAGAGCATAGCGGACATCAAAAGTTGGTAGAAGGATTAAGGATCATTTGTATTCAATGTAACCCTTTTCCATGTAAATTACCATTTTCAACTTTGTAAAGATCTATGGGGTCTTGTCATTTACAAACTACCATTTTATTAAATAAAGTTGAGCTTTTATCCAATTATTTATACTCTTATTTATTTCAGTCGGTAGTTTTAAAATTTTAGTATGATCACTTTTGAAATTAAAATCTTTAATCAAAATCATTTTCTTAAACATATAAAAGCAAGTATTTTTCAAAGCAGTCAAAAATAAATATCTACAACATTTCAAGAATAGCAAGTCTCAAGTGCGGAGCATTAAGGGTTCCTCAAGCAGTTAACCCTTCGGGCATCGCCGGCCAAGTTTGTTAATCTAGTTCCCCTACGGAGTGTTTCATCCCCAACGGAGCTTCGATTCCTTTTCCAGTTGAGTTGGTTGATTCAGTGCCCTGCAGTGTGTTATTTCCCCGACAGAGTTTACTGTATCCCCCTGCAGAGTTTGTGTATTCCTCAACAGTTTTGGTCCTCAACGGAGTAATTATATTCCCTAGTAGATCACTTTGGTTTCTTCACCAGTCTCCACCCGACTCGCTCCCAGTCAGAGTTTCCTCCTTGTTCCTGAGCAACTATTTTCTGTTTATCGTTTGTATGATTGTCTCCCATTTGATATGGTATTGACCTTCAATTCCCTACAGACTCGATAATGTTTCCTCTCCTCTGCATATTTCCTCCTTCCCCAGCTAGGATGTAGATCTCTCTGTTCTTCGGCAGTTATTTCCCTTTTGTGGATTAACCGAGGATTGTATCGATGATTCAAATTTTGTGACACACATGTATCCTTTGTGATCGTTTTGTCAGCATAATCATCATAAATATACATATACATATACATATACACTCATATAATTTCATAATTTACATAATTGCATCATCATATTTGAGTGATTTATTTGAGATTCTTATTATCTGTTATGGCGGTACATTATCCCCATACAAATTCGGTGTCTGTCCTTCCCAATTGTAGAGTGTCAGCCCTTTTAGGCAGAAAGACTTTAACCTTTCTCCTTTCCCCACTGAGTTATTCCCTCGTGGATGATCATTGTTTCAGTTTCCTCCCCAGTTGATTATCTAGATGGAACCACTCCCCTAGAGTTATATCCTCATTGGGTTGAGCCTTGATTAAACGTTTCTTTCTAGCTCTTGCCTAGATAGATGTCTTGAGTCTCCTAAGAGTTTATTGCCCAGTAACTGGTAATATTCTTCTTAGTTTGCAGTTCGTTACTTCTTGCCCAATACACGATAAAAGTATCCCAGTTTTTCCAGCAGTGGAGTCCCCAGTGGATTCATTTTTCTGATTCCCCCGGGAAGTATATCCTTGATATGTTCATCCTAACTGGTGACGAATATCTTTCCCTCCCCTGCTTGAGTTTATCCTTGATATGTTCATCCTAACTGATGACGGATATTCTCATCTTTGGTATTCTACCCAGTAAAAAGGTAGTTGTAATCCCTGTTTTGTTCCCCAAAGGGTTAATCCTTGATATGTTCATCTTAACCGATGACGGATTTCCTTCTCTTTTTGGTATTTTACCCAATAACTGGTAGTTGTAAACCCTACTTTCTCCTGCAGAGTTTATCCTTAATATGTTCACTTTAACCAACGATGGATACTCTCTCTTGGTATTCTATCCAGTGACTGATAGATGTAATTCCAATTTTGACCCTAAGACCCCTCATGCAACTTCATCATATGCATTAGCATTGGGATCACACCTTAGCATCCTCCTTACCCCTCTTTCATTGGGTTTGTTTTGGGAGAGTCACAAAGCACCATGTGATTGTATCATACTTGTATATTATCATTTTACTAACCAAAATACCAAAAATATGTCTTTGTATTTGCCTAACTCTTTTGTAGGTAGGACATGATCCCACTGATTTATCAAGATCATATATAGGGTTTGAGACCCTCATGACAAAGAGCACAACCATGAATTTATCCAAGAATGGTTATAAGCATCATATATGAGTTCCAATGATTCCTACATGTTATATTGATAACGTATTCTTCAAGAGTTTAAGGGTGATTTTCATTGGAAACCCTAATTTGACTGGGTATCTTCAGTAACTTCTCCAATAAGCTATCTCACCAATTGATCAAATTTCTCAAAGGACACTTCAAAATCCATAATCTTATGCATATATGATCTACCATGAGACAAGAAAGTCTAAATAATTGAAGGTTATCAAGTTGGTTGATGGTGGTTGGCCAGATGAATTCATCTAATCAAAACTGGGTCTCCCTAGACCCTATCTCCTACAATTTTCACCATATGAAAATGATTCCAAGATAAAAGTTACTCTAAATGACATTCCAAACAACTTTCATGTTGAGACCTAGATCTAGTTTTTCTTGGAAAATCATTTTCTATGTTGAAACATTATAGGTCATTTTATCTAAACCCTAATTTGAAAGTCAACTTCCCAAGGCCATAACTTGCTCAATTTTTATGATATGAAAGATTTCCAAGTTTCACAATCAAATTCAAGATGTCCAATTCAACTTTGATGTTTAGAGTGAAAACAAATTCAACTTTTATGAGCATGTGATATGAGGATACATTATAGGTCATTTTTGACCTATACCATTGAACAAGTGATTTTCCTCAACTTCAAAAATGCATAACTCTATCATTCTAAATCCAAATGACATTAAATTGGTGACCATTGTGAAGGTATTTGAAATATCAACAACTTTGATTAAGACACTTTTCTCATTTGAAGCTCACATAAAAAGTTAAGTAAGGTGGAATATTGAGATATATGACTTTACACTTAGAATTTTTTTCAACATGTTGAAATTTCCAAAGTTCCACCTCAAAATTCACCATGATCCAAGCTCCAAATGAAAACATGTTGAACATCAAACTTGTTCCCCTTGATCCAAGATTTCCAAAGAACCCAAGTTCATGCATTTTTTATGAGGTTTGCTAGGGTTGCGCATGGCTTTAATAGAGTTGCATCATTGGAAGAAATCAAATGTACAAACTTCATTTCACATTGCCTTGCCATTCAAGCTACATTCAGACTTCAACATGATTGATTTTGGACCTTAATGCATTGCATCATGGTCCTGTACATGCCCATGCACTCGTGCCATTCAATTTGCTAAATTTGGATAAAATTTCAAGTATGCAAATATCACTCCCTCATGCTATAAATACATGACCTTTGTGCTCAATTCAAAGAGACCTTGTGCGCCAGCTTTGCCCCCCAATTCAAACCCTCTCATTCTAAAGGAAAACCTGAGAATTTTTAATTTGAAAATTGATTTTGAATCTAAACTGTTGGAGATTCAAAAACTCCAGGATCCAAAGCCTTGCACCCTTGCTAATCACTTCCGGCAAGCTTCTCAAGTGTGATCAGATCGGGTTTGAAGCAAGCAACATCAAGTTCTGCACAACATTGAAGTTAATTTTCAAAAAACTTCATCTCTTCGATTCTCACTCAATTTTACTCAATTATCTTGGATCTTTGGTTGTCTGAAGTCCTACCAATGTAGGCAAGAAGATTGAGTTGCTTAGAGGTCAAATCAAAGCAACTTAGTTGATGCACCTCAAAATTCAACTCCATATATCTCTCTATATATTTGGAGTTAGTTAAAATTGAGGTGATATTCGTGATCTACGCCATTTTTTTCTTTTAGATCATGTCCTTCTTTTTCATTTTGGTGATGGTTGAGGGTGGACCAGTCCGGTGAGGTCCACCGGAGAAGAAGACCGGAGTTACAGCTCCGACGGTGCGCTGACACGTCTCCCAGCCATATGATCCACTCAATTTGTTTTAATCCTGAGCGCTCTTTGTGATTACCCTTGTACAACGCACTGGCTCGTGTGTTTGGTGAAACGCGTGTTTCATGCCACTTGATCTGCCACCTCAATTAATGAGGGAGATCAAATGGCTCATGTTTTTTTGATTTTTTGATTTTAATTTTTATTCCTTTGATTTTCATTAATTCATATTAATTTTAATATAGATCCAAAAAATATGAGAGCTTCACCAAAAAATTTCAAAAAAATTCCTCTTTCATATTTTGAATTAAAATTATTTTTTTGATCATTATTAATATTTTTTAAGATTTAATTGATTTTGTGTTTGTTTTTAATTATTTAAAAATACTTTTAAGTCTTTAAAAATTCTGAATTTTTTTCTCCAAGGTCCTTTGACCTTGTTTGACCTATGATAAATCTCATGGCCATTTCTTTGGTGTTTTGATGAGGTTTTAGGAATTTGACAAACCATATTTAATTTAAATGTATTATTTTAGTATTTTTAAATTGAATAAAATGCCAATTAATTGTGTTGACCTATTGTGATGACTTGTATGAGTTTGACTCTTGTTGTTGGGCCTTGGTCAAGGTTGATTTGACTTTGTCAAATTAATATCATTGGATTTAGGGGATTGATGGAATATACATTCCATCTCCCAAAATGAATGGATGATATTAATTTGGTAAAAGTCCTCCTTTGACCAATTTGAGTTTTGATCCATTCCCCTCCCTCTTCATCTCATTCCCATTCTTTATGCATTCATCTCATTTGGCCTATAATATCTCTAAGTCCCGAGGCTAGTTGATTGCAAAATTAACATAAGTATGGATGAGATTAGGCCACCTCTTTTGCATATTCTTTGTGTGTGGTATGTTTCATGAGCATAGTCCATTATACTATGTCTCTAACATGCATTAACACCAAAATTCTATTGACCAGCCTTAAATAGTTATAACTTCTATATAAGTCCAATTACGATTGCTTAACATAGCGCTAAATTTTGACACAAAAGGCATAGCATTCTAGTTAGTGAGATTGTAAGTCTCCCATCTTTCATGGTATTGTGTGGAAACTTGGCCTTTTTTCCATCCTTTGGAAGATATCTTGGTTCAAGGATCTATGCTTGTGATAAATGGGTTGAGTGTTCTCCAAAGAATGACTTCAAATAAAAAGCAAAAGCAAAAGAATACTAACTTCTAACTCACTAAAAATTAACACTTAATTTCAAGCCAAAGTTTGGACGTTGAAACAAATTTGGAGAGGCTGTTATTTGGGACATTTTTCTCGAAGTCGAATTTAAAAATCTTAAAAAATGAAGAAGTTATGGTCATTGGAACTTCCCATAGGCCATTCTTGCCAAAGTTTGACCCACCACCATGGCCTAGTTTTAGGTTTTCTTTTTAATTTCTTGCTTTTCAAGATACGGTGATGGATGTTTTAAGTTCATATGATTATATCATGATAGAAAATGAAGTTTGACTTTTATGGAATGATTTTAGGTCAAATTGGTGGGTGGATCAAGTCATGAAAAGTTCAAAAATTAAGTATGAACCAACTACTTGTAACATGGATTGGATGGATGTTTCAATGGTTGGTTCTGTTTGAAATGGAAGTGAAACGATGTTGTTAATGTTGAATGAGTGGTAGGGTGATTGGATGGCCAAAAATGAGGAATGTAAATGATCAAAGGAACCTCAAACTAGGGTTTCTTGAGCCACACGTTTCATCAATAACCATGGATAGAAGAATTAGGGTTTGAAGTGTAGGGATCCAATTAAGATGTTTAAAGGGTATGGGGAATGAAAAAATTTGAATTTGAGATATCCTCAATGGCAAGGTCAATATCCATGGTGAATAAAGACTTGTGAAATCTAAATGAGGGAACTTGGGTTTGGTCCTTATGTGACCAGATGACTCTTGAAACTTCTTTAAAAAGGGGACTCACCACCAAAATTGGGTTTGGGGAGTGAGTGGGAGTTCTTGAGTGGTCCTCTTAGCTTTGTGGGATGCTTAAGGATAAGATTAGGGAAAAGGTGGCTTGGGCACACCTCAACATGGCCAGAGGCTCTAAGCTTTTGCAGATGAATCCCATGCCTTGGGCTTGTCGATAATTGTGGCCATTATATACAAATGCAAATGAGATGATATGAATGTGATGTATGATTAGGGGTTAGGTTCTCAAGAAGATGATATGGGGTAGGGAAAAGTTTGAGGGTATGACAACAATCCTCTCCTTGAGCAATCAAATGCTCTAACAAACAACTCACTCGGTTTGATTACTAGACATTCACTCGGATAACAAACTCTTGGTCCCCAGGGAGATTACCTCGTGAAGGGTCGTACAAAAACCTCAATTAATGGTAGTCTCTCTTAGAGGTATTGATGACCTTCAAGGTTACGGCTTCAGGATCCCTATCTTCATTAGAGTTCGGGACCCCAAGACCCTCTTTTAGAACATTTAACCTTGGCCGGGCTAGACCGATGATCGCGTAGTCTAGATCCTCGGGGAGCTTTCCTCGCGAGGGAAGATACAGAGATCTCACTAAGAGTAGATTTCCTTGATGGAGATGTCGACTGGCAAGTAAATTGACATAAGTGGCAGGCAGTCAAGAGAGTCCATGACTCTAAGGGCAGTGTCTTACTCCCAATCTCTCAAAAGGCCAAGATCTTGCAAAGTGAGAACCCTGGTTTGAAAAGCAGTCATTACTAAACCTAAACCCTCGTCACAGTAATCCCGGACCTATGAACCACAAGCCTATGTGTCGCATTACGCGAAAAACTGGCGGGAAAACAAAACAACAGAGCCGCCACCGTGCGTCATTATCCCAAAAGAGGGATAGGAAACGCTCGAAGTAAACCTGGAAAAGACATGGTCTCACGACCAGAGATGGATGGGATCGGGAGTCGGTTATGCGAAAGGAAGGTATTAGCACCCCTACGCATCCGTCGTACTCGACGGGATCCACACTCAAAAAGAAAGGATAAAGGTTGCTAAAAACTGATCACAAACTGCACAAGGCTGGACGGAAACACAGAAAGACAAAAGAAACGGGACTCGGTAGGATATCGCATCCTGGGCCTACGTAGTCTGTCAGGCACAGACATCAGAGTCGACGTAGTTCGGGACAAGGGGAAACGTGCTCGCTAGGATGTCGCATCCTATGCATACGTATCTTCTCTAACCAGAGGAAGAATCAGAGCACTCGTAGCTCGGCTAACACACGCCAAACAAAACACACATAGGAAACCGACTGCCAATCGCTGGACTTACGTCAGACTCCACATAAACAGGCAAACCTGGAAACCGAATGCCAATCGCTGGACTTACATCAGACTCCGAACCAACAAACACACACAGGAAACCAACTGCCAATCGCTGGACTTATGTCAGCCTCCACACAACACAAACCAGATACAGGAAACCGACTGCCAATCGCTGGACTTACGTCAGACTCCTACCCAACACAAAGGGGTTAAAACAAAAGGTTGCCCGGAGAGATCAGCTCATCTCCTGCCTACGTACCTCATCTGGTATGAGGATCAGGGCGACGTAGTTCCCCTACACAGGGAAAAAGGACTAGCCTAACCAGATACAAAGGGAGACACAAACTACTAGGGAGACTACGACTCGAGCCTAGAAGTTGTCATGCATACGATCCCTATGTTCAGGTTTCTATCTAACTTGCACAGGGAGCAAGCTATCTTAAACAACACAAACAATCATAAGCACAAAAAGCAAGCACACACACTATATGAAAACAATTGGGCTCATACAAGGTTAAGCTTTAGTCAAGGGGTCATGTCAACCTCGACAAACAAGCCACTGTAACAGGGTGATGTTAGCTCTTAACCCTAACATTGAGAGTTAGGGTGAAGCAGATGAAATGGGAAGTGAGCAGATGAAATGGGAAGTGAGGATGAGACCTCATAGCTCTTATCCCTGGCCTGGGAGAGCTTCGGACAAATGAAAGTGTGGGAGTCCAGAAAGTGGGACTCTACTCCACATGACTGACACAACAAAGATCTTGGGTTTTGATTCAAAGTGCATCAACACAGTGGTGTGAGCAGGATGAATGACTCAACTGAATAGCAGGGGATGGATTGCACATCCCTTGTATCTGCCAATGCCTCTTCACTTAGGAGGTCTTTGATATGTACAGGGCACAAAGATAAACAGACATAAACAGTGCCTCTTAAGGAGGGCTTCAGACAGGTGCCTGCCCACATAACAGGACAGGTCTTCCAGACTACATGAAGTCAGAGAGTTATACCTAGGTTAAGCAACCCACAAGCTAGCAAAGCAAGTTCAAAAGAACTCAAAGCAACTTAGGTACCTGAAAAAATCTAAACCAATCAGTTTACAATTCAAGCAATCAAACAGACAACAGTCATCAGGCAATAGTACATAGTCAGACAAAGCATTAGGTGTCAATGTGCAAGGCACAAGGCAAACTCAAGTGAGCTAACATCAACCTACAAAACACACAAGTGTTAGTAATCAAGAGACAATATCAATGCTCAAATGAGGAAGCATCATCAACTATGGACTTGGATGTTTAAACCTGAAATCAAAGCTCAACTATGAGTCACAAACCACTAGGTCAAAGCCTAGGGTCAAAGATGGAGAAAAAATTCAAAACAGAACATGAAATTCAACATGAATCAACTTCAATCTCATCTTGACACATTCCAAAAGGTCTCATATCAATATCATTAACCAAATCTATTTCATGATCAATTGAAG
Organism: Lathyrus oleraceus; assembly: GCF_024323335.1. NCBI lineage: Eukaryota > Viridiplantae > Streptophyta > Magnoliopsida > Fabales > Fabaceae > Lathyrus > Lathyrus oleraceus. The sequence continues at coordinate 28,070,391 of NC_066582.1, read as the reverse complement.
TTCAAGACAATTTTAAAGCTCAAATGTGACCAACCAGAATGAAAAATCTCAATTAAATCAGAAATGATCCAAATAATTCCAACAAAATTCATGATCAATCATAACATCTGTAACATGCATCACACAAAAAATCAAGAGCATAGGATATCATTTGGTATGGCAAACACATCATTCAAGTTGAACATCACAAGGTGTGACACAAATTGTCACACCAAATTAGCACATTCATAAAACAGCAATGGAAAGTGATAAAAATACCAAATCAGCACCAAACTGTCAAGCAATATGTCTAGTTATAGCATGAAAAATTTCACATTCATTGGATCAAAGAACATCATTTCACAACATGATAACCAAGGCAAGGTCAAATATGGACATGTATTCAAACACTCTAGACAAAATGTTTTTTAGGCCAGACACAACTTTGAAATTAATGATCACAAAATAATAGACAAGATAAGGATCATAATGCAAAAAATTGGAGATCATTTGGTTGAGTTTTCAATTTGTAATGAATTTTGGAAGTTGATGGAAAAAAATTGAAATAAAAAATGGACAATGCATGAAATAATGAAGGAAATAGTGACAAAAATGCAAGGCAATGGGAAAATGCATCCAGTCGGTATCGAACCAAGGCCATATTTGAAACTACATGCGCGCCAAAGCCAAAACGACGTAGTTTCAGCATGAAACCCTAAGCGCGCGCATGCATGGATTAAAAAAAATCCGCAGGTAATGCCTATGCGTTCCGCAGGTAACCTTATGCGTTTTGTAACAAAATTCGCAGGAAAATCTCCAGCAAAACTGGAGAATGAAGAACACGATGAATATCATGAAGATCTTCATCCAGAATTTTCCAGAAAAATTCAAATGCTCCAGAAATGAAAAATGAGCACATCAATCAACTCATTAGGTATCATACATCAAGAATCCATGAATCATTCATGCAAAAACATCATCAAACGCATGGATCGAAGGAAATAAAAAACATCATCCAAACTTTAATCACATGGATCTTTGTGTACAATGCATCATTTCACTCCATTCAAAGCTCAGATTCATCACCAATCTATGAACTACACAACTAGCATAATGGATTGCAAAATTAAAGAGGTCGAAAAAGTAACCTCTTGATGAACAGCAACTGAAATCGTGTATTACAAGGCTTGTGCTGCTCCAATTCTTCTCCAATATGCTTCTTGAGATGGATGATGATGAAATGGAAGCTCAAATGCTCATGAATTCAACTGAATCTCCAACTGCCATGAATGCTTCACTCTATGAACATGAACAATACAACCACGATTTCTCTTGAATCTTGGTCCAAATGTGCTCAACAACACTTCATGATGATGAATTAAGCAATGAAATATGTTCAAGTTTGAAGAATTTTGGAAAAAAAGTGAGAGAAAAATTTGGAGATTTTGGTGATTCTAGATCTAGAATTGTTCATTCTGATGCAAACAGTTATGATTAAGCATTTATACTCCATGCTAATCATGTTTAGGAAAGGATTAGGGCAAATGCACATGGGATTAGTGAGTTTGTGGTGTAAGTGCAAAAATGATATTTTCTCTCCATGCACCCTCATGCACGTGAACAGTGCATGTTCAAGGTCAAAAATGCCTAAAAATGAGTTCATGCACATGTTGGAATTAGTTTGGTATGCATATGTTCAACCAAAATGAGTTTATGAAATTTCTTCCCAAAATCTTCATGAATGAACCAATGCCATGCAAATGAGATTTCATGCCATGTGATGATATGCTTGGAAAATACATGTTATAAGGATCAATATGCAAAAAGAGCCACTCAAATTGGAGTTTTGGTTTGAAAGTTATGTCCATTTGAAGTTTGAACCACACTTTGCCATGATTGAACCATATCTCTTCAACCACACATGAGAAATCCATGATCTTGGCCTTTTTGGAAATGGGAGAGAAATATCTTCAACTTTCATGTTGGACAAATTTTCATTTGAAGCTTTCTTGATGATGTAATCTTGAGTTGAAGTTGGTCCAAAACCTTTCCATTTTTGGAAAGTTCAAATTACAGGTCACCTGCTATTTTTGGAAAGTTTTGATCTGACCTCAAATTCTTCACTGTTGATGTTTGAAATGTCAAATGAGACTTGTTTGCACATGAATGAGGCATCTCTAACCATCTCCCATCTCCAAATCCACAGTTGAATTGACCGTTGACTTTTGTTGAATTTTTAGGGTTTCAGATGATTTGCACATGGACTGATGAGCTCTGAGCCTTCAATTCTTGGCCAAATTACTTCAAAATGTTCCTTGGGTCATGTGAACTCATTGTACCAACCCTAGGGTTTTGATTTCATGGAGAATGCTCTTGTTGCCTTGCACAACTGAATCTCCTGACCAGTCTGACTCATGACTTGATGGACTATGCAAATGAACAATGCAATGTTAATGACCTAAAATGAAAATGTATATACAAAATGGGAGGTGCAAATTTGAGGTGCTACAGCTGCCCCTATTCAATCAATTGGGAACCTGAACGGATGAGAGCAACGGCTGTCAGACATTCAAGGTAAACAGGGATTGAATACCAAAGAACCGTAGAAATTTGCACTCCGCGGGATATGATACAGGATATTTGCAACAATAACCAGACAAGACGTTTACCGACGACTCTACTGGGGATTTTGTTTTTTATCAAAGGAAAAGTACAGCCAGATGTCAACGGACGAATGGGAAAAACTCAACCTTTATCGACACCAACAGAGAGGTGACCAGACATTAACGAATGACTGGGAAGACTCGACCAGACGTCAACGGACGAACAGGAGAAGCTCGACCTTTATCGACACCAACGGAGAGGTGACCAGACATTAACGAATGACTGGGAAGACTCGACCAGACACCAACGGACGAACGGGAGAAGCTCAACGTTTATCGACACCAACGGAGAGGTGGCCAGACATTAATGAATGATTGGGAAGACTCGACCAGACGTCAACAGACGAACGGGAGAAGCTCAACGTTTATCGACACCAACGGAGAGGTGACCAGACATTAACGAATGACTGGGAAGACTCGACCAGACGTCAACGGACGAACGGGAGAAGCTCAACGTTTATCGACACCAACGGAGAGGTGACCAGACATTAACGAATGACTGAGAAGACTCGACCAGACGCCAACGGACGAACGGGAGAAGCTCAACGTTTATCGACACCAACGGAGAGGTGACCATACATTAACGAATGACTGGGAAGACTCGACCAGACGTCAACGGACGAACGAGAGAAGCTCGACGTTTATCGACACCAACGGAGAGGTGACCAGACATTAACGAATGACTGGGAAGACTCGACCAGACGTCAACGGACGAACGGGAGAAGCTCGACGTTTATCGACTCCAACGGAGAGGTGACCAGACATTAACGAATGACTGGGAAGACTCGACCAGACGTCAACGGACGAACGGGAGAAGCTCAACGTTTATCGACACCAACGGAGAGGTGACCAGACATTAACGAATGACTGGGAAGACTCGACCAGACGTCAACGGACGAACGGGAGAAGCTCAACGTTTATCGACACCAACGGAGAGGTGACCAGACATTAACGAATGACTGGGAAGACTCGACCAGACGCCAACGGACGAACAGGAGAAGCTCGACGTTTATCGACACCAACGGAGAGGTGAACAGACATCAACGGATGAATGGGAAGGGACTCGACCAGACGTCAACGGACGAATGGGAGAAGCTCAACGTTTATCGACACCAACGGAGAGGTGACCACTTCACTGGGGAAGGAAAACAAATACTTGCAACCGGAAACCAGACATGACGTTTACCGACGACCCTACTGGGGATTTCTAGCTGGGGAACGACCAGACATTTACCGATGACTGGGATGAAACTCGATGTTTACCGACATCGAAAGATGATGTTTACCGACATCAAACAAAGACGACCAGACATTTATCGATGACTGGGAAACAAAATATATAACTAGACGTCAACGGACGAATGGGAAAAACTCAACATTTATCGACACGAATGGAGAGGTGAATTTACTGGGGGAAAAGGCTAATACAACTATACGTCAACAGACGAATAGGAAAAACTCAACGTTTATCGACACCAATTGAGAGGTGATCACTTCAATAGGGAAGATACAACTAGACGTCAACGGACGAATAGGAAAAAACTCAACATTTATCGACACCGACGGAGAGGTGAACACTTCACTGGGGAAGGAACAGATGTTATGAACATCGAAAGATGATGTTTACTGACATCAACAAAGAAGACCAAACATTTACCGATGACTGGGATGAGACTCGATGTTTACTAACACCGAAACAATGGTGTTTACCGACACCAAGGAAAGAAAACACGCGGGTGCTGACATGACACTTATCGGTATCACAGGGATGACATCTGCAATATGTCAGGGCAAGGCTAAACACTTGTTGGGGATCTCACCGGGGAGAATCAAGCTTTCCTTTTCACGGACTGGTGAGGAAACAAACCTCTCTAGGGAATATCAATCCTGAATGCTGTCATGAGCAACTGTAGCAAATGTGTCATACAGATATTAGACAACGATCCGCCTCTGCCAGGGATAATATCTGATTAGGTTTAACACATGAATGCATATGTTTGAATTTTTCTATGGCGTAATGCTCCATATTGAATGGAAATGCTACGCGTTTTGAGGATGCAATGGTTACTACATGCAAAATGCAAATGATGAACTCCAGCTGGGGGAGCAAACTGATTAGATTCTCCAACTCTGTGGGGGAACTTTATCTGAGGAACACTCTGCGGGGAGTAGCACCAACTTCTCACTCATGCTGGAGAATAGAATTGCTGCTGGGGAAAAGCTAGATCCCACCGGGGACAACCTTCACCGTTTCCAATCCACTCGAGGACTCTGCTAGGGAAACAACCAATGGCGACTTACTGGGGGACGACCCATCCACAGGTAGGATAACCACTGCTGGAGATAATTTCCACCGAGCCTGATCCACTCGGGGAACCTGCTGGGGAGAACCATCAACAAAACCCTTTGCTCGGGAGATCTGCTAGGGGAAAACCTTCACAACCCTGATGGGAATAGGCATAACTCTGTTGGGGGAAGGCCTACACCACTTTGCTGAGGAAATAATATACCAGACCATGCTGGGGATAGCAGTACTTCGAACCAGCCTGCTGGGGGATACACTACCCATTGCCAACTCCGCTGGGGATACAACGTCCTTCCGACTTGGTGGGGACTAACATTCTTCAAGCTTAGTGGGGAACTGATAGCTTTCAGACTAGCTGGGGATAAACCCACTTTCAGGCTTGCTGGGGATTTAAAAAATCCTCAGACCTGCTGGGGACAAGATAGCCTTTGCAGGGGAAAGTAGCTCTGATAGCCTTCAGACTGGCTTGGGGAACATCCTCAATCTGCTGGGGAATTCCTGATCTGGAATATGCTGAGGAGTCAAGTCCTGAACCCGTTTCATCTGCTGGGGAACTTCCCCACCCTCTCACACTGCTGAGGGACCAACCGTGGCTTATCAGCTTCAGCCTAGAATCAAAGGGTAACAACCTGCAAAACAGCACAACATACATGCCCCAGGGGATTGCATGGACAAGATACGCTCAAGTGTCCTCTACATTCAAAATGATTTTCAAATGTTTTATTTTTCTGCACGTTATTGTCTAGCCTTCATGTTTTAATATGCAATGTTTATAAAAAATTAGGATGTTTTTGCAAACAAAATAGTAAAAATAAAAACAAGAGAGCTATTTATCTAAATAACGACTTTTATTGATTGAAAATGGGCCTGAAAAGGCGAATACATCGGGAAGCAATTCCTAGAAAGAGGTAATTGCACACAAAAGGAAAAATCTATCCTAATGGCAATGTGCATACGACATCCACTATTTCCCAATTCTGTTATGACTCACAAATCATCAATTTTCCTCCCAACTTCTTTGCTTTCTGAGAAGAATGACTGGACCGATCACATCTCTCGAGATGGCAGACGATAAAGTGCGATGAGGTACAGATAACTCAGACTGTAGTCTTCGCTTTAATCCCTCTTTTGCCTGGATCGCCCTTTCAGGTTTTCAATCCACCGGGATACCCATTTTTGCCTAAGCCGCCCTTGCGGGTTTTCGACTTACCGGGTGTACAAATTCTTTTAATTTTTATCCCTAACTTTTGCCCGAACCCTTTTCTCTTTTTTCCGGTTCGCCGGGATGCCCTTTTTTTGCCTGGACTTTTTTATTCTTTTTGTCCAGCGGGTCAATTTACGCGAAGTATTTTTTGACTACATCTGAGTTAACAGGGGATGGAAAATCTTCACCATCCATAGTTGTAAGCATCAAGGCTCCACCGGAGAAAACCTTCTTCACAACATATGGACCTTCGTAATTAGGAGTCCACTTGCCCCTGTTATCTATACCGGGAGGAAGGATCCTCTTCAAAACTAGATCACCAATTTGATAGCTTCGAGGACGCACTTTCTGATCAAAGGCTCTCTTCATCCTTCTCTGATACAACTGCCCATGGCATACAGCTGCTAACCGTCTTTCTTCGATAAGGCTCAACTCATTAAACCTTGTTCGAATCCATTCAGCTTCGTCAAGCTTGACATCCAGCAAGACTCTCAAAGAAGGGATCTCCACTTCAACAGGTAGGACCGCTTCCATACCATACACAAGGGAGTAAGGGGTTGCCCCGGTCGACGTACGTACTGAGGTACGGTACCCATGCAAAGCGAAAGGAAGCATCTCATGCCAATCCTTGTACGTCACGACCATCTTCTACACAATCTTCTTAATATTCTTATTTGCCGCCTCTACAGCACCATTCATCTTCGGTATGTAAGGAGAAGAATTGTGATGTTCAATCTTGAAATCCTTGCAAAGCTCTTTCATCATCTTGTTATTGAGATTCGAACCATTATCAGTGATGATTCTCTCAGGGACCCCATAACGACAGATGATTTCCTTCTTAATGAACTGGGCAACCACTTGTTTGGTAACATTAGCATAGGAAGTTGTTTCCACCCACTTGGTGAAGTAATCAATCGCAACCAGGATGAAGCAATGTCCATTAGAAGCAGTGGGCTCAATCTTCCCAATCATATCAATGCCCCACATCGCGAACGGCCAAGGCGAATTCATGACATTCAGAGGGCTTGGTGGTACATGCACCTTATCAGCATATATTTGACACTTATGGCATTTCCGAGCATACTTGAAACAATCGGATTCCATAGTCATCCAATAATAACCGGCTCTCAACAACTTCTTGGACATTGCATGACCACCCGCATGGGTACCAAAAGATCCTTCATGCACTTCCTGCATCAACATGCCTGCTTTGTGTCTATCCACGCATCTGAGTAGAACCATGTCAAAGTTTCTTTTGTATAGCACGTCATCCTGATTCAAATAAAAGCTTCCAGCTAGCCTTCTCAGGGTTTTCTTGTCATTCTTCGACGCTCCTTCAGGATACTCCTGGCTCTTGAGGAAATTCTTGATATCATAATACCACGGCTTCTCATCAACAACAGACTCGGCTGCAAACACATACGCAAGCCTCTCGAGTCGATTCACCGCAACATGTGGCACATGATTCCACCAATGAACTTTGATCATAGAAGACAAAGTAGCAAAGGCATCAGCCATCTGATTCTCATCCCGGGGGACATGATACAACTTCACCTTCTTGAAGAACGTCAGTATTCTTCGGGTGTAATCTCTGTAAGGAATCAAATGCGGCTGGTTGGTATTCCAATCTCCATTGACCTGATTAATCACTAGAGCGGAATCTCCATATATGTCAAGCATCTTGATCCTCAGATCAATGGCTTCTTCTATCCCCATGATACAAGCCTCGTACTCAGCCTCGTTGTTGGTGACGTCAAAAGTCAATCTGGCAGAAAAAGGCATATGAGCACCTTTAGGATTAATAAGCACTGCACCAACACCATTACCATTCACGTTCACAGCCCCATCAAACATCAATGTCCACTTGTCATCAGGATCCGGTCCTTCCTCGACAAGAGGCTCTTCACAATCTTTCATCTTAAGATACATGATGTCTTCATCAGGGAATTCAAACATCATAGGCTGATAATCATCAATTGGTTGCTCGGCAAGGTAGTCTGACAGAATACTACCTTTGATGGCCTTCTGCGACATATACTGGATATCATATTCTTTTAGAATCATCTGCCAACGGGCAACACATCCGGTGAGAGCCGGCTTCTCAAAGATGTATTTCACTGGATCCATCTTAGAAATCAACAAGGTAGTATGGTTCAACATATACTGCCTCAGTCGGCGAGCAGCCCAGGCCAAAGCACAGCAAGTTTTCTCAAGCTGCGAATATTTGATTTCACAGTCGGTAAACTTTTTGCTAAGGTAGTATATGGCATCACTACGCCAAAAACTGGAATAGACAGCGCACCTTAGAGGGCGCTTTATTACAAAAGTGCACTCTAAAGTGAAGAGAAAAAAATAAGGAGCGAACAACTGGAATAGACAACGCACTTTAGAGGGCGCTTTTGTAACAAAGCGCCCTCTAAAGTGAAGCGAAAAAATAATGAGGAAATGGAGGGACACCAATAGAGGGCGCTTTTATGAAAGCGCCCTCTAAGTCCATGTATATTTCCAGTTTATAAGGCGCTTTTGGAAAGCCTTAGAGAGCGCTTTTAGAAGCGCCCTCTTAGGCCCCCTTTAGAGGAAATGGAGGGACACCAATAGAGGGCGCTTTTATGAAAGCGCCCTCTAAAGGTAACCTTAGAGGGCGCTTTTACAAAAGCGCTCTCTAAGTCCATGTACATTTCAAGTTTATAAGGCGCTTTTGGAAAGCCTTAGAGAGCGCTTTCATAAGCGCCCTCTTAGGCCCCCTTTAGAGGGCGCTTTTTTTCCAGAAGCGCCCTCTAAGGTCCCCTTTAGTAAACATTAAAATTATAACATACTGCGCATTTTGTTATTTCACTCTCTGTTATTTTCGTTCTTTTTCACGTTAGGGTTCTCACTGCTACGATTTTCGCTACTTCTAAGGCGTTCTCCTTCCACCTCTGTTAGATCTACGAAGTTTCCTCCTTCTACCAATCAAAGGTACTTGCCTTATTGCTTTGTTTTAGCTTTGCCCCATTTCAGTTTTATGTTATTGTTGTCTATGCTACGTTTGTTTCGACCATCAAAATTAATGACGAAGAAAAAAAATGAATCACATTCAAAGAATGTTGTTAGGGTTCGGTTATGGTTGCATTATAGAGACATTAGAAACCTTTGATTTCGCGGCTTAGATTGTAGTTTAACAACATTTTGTAAAACCCTAAAAAGTTTCAAATTTTTGACTATTCAGGCAGCAATATCTAAAACACCTTCTACCAATCAAAGGTACACTATGCAGCTTATGAGTGTATTTATTCTAGCATACATAGCGTAGCTAGTAACTTAAGAAGTTTAGGTATGGATGTTATTTGATAGAGTAAATGGAGACATGAATGCCCTGCACAGAGACTAACTCAATAAAGCGAAATTGTTTTGTCTCATCCCATTTTTGGTTTCTCTTCTGAAATTGTTTTTTGTTTATTCTAATTAGTATGGATAATACATGGATGTCTTCCAATCGATTGTCGAGAGAGTACGAGAATGGGGTATCAGAATTCGTTAAAGAGACACAATTGTTTTCCTCCATCATTTTTTGACATAATGGTACATCTAGTTGTTCATCTTGTGAAAGAGACACAATTGTGTGGACCAGCTTATATGAGATGGATGTACCCTGTTGAACGTTATATGAAAATATTAAAAGGGTACGTGAAGAACCGAAGTCGACCAGAAGGTTGTATGGTTGAAAGATACATTGTTGAAGAAGCGATTGAGTTTTGTACTGAATATTTGTCTAATGTTCAGTCAATCGGACTCCCCAAGTCTCAGCTTGTCGAAAAGAAAGAAGGAAAAAATCTAATTGGAAATAAAATCGTGGCAGTATCAAGGGTCGAACGGGATCAAGTGCATTTGTATGTTCTGCACAATGAGAATGAGGTTGAGTCGTATGTTGAAATTCACAAGGATGTTCTCCGAGGTTTAAATCCCAATAGAAATGAAAATTGGATAGTACGAGAGCACAATCGATGTTTTATACCTTGGTTTAAGGATCATATTTATTCAAAGTATTATTCAGATCCCGCTTCAATAACAGAAAGGTTGAGATGCTTAGCATATGGTCCAAGTTTCCATGTTTTTTCTTATAGCGCATACGCGATTAATGGATACACATTTTATACCAAAGAACAAGATGATAAAAGTACTATGCAGAATAGTGGTGTCACCGTGGTAGCTGAAGCAATGCACATATCAAGTGTGAAGGACTTAAACCCCAAATTTGCAAATCTGTCGTATTTTGGTGTTATCGAGCGCATTTGGGTGTTTGATTATGAGAAGTTTCAGATTCCTATATTTGGTTGCAAGTGGGTTGAAAATAATAACGGCATTCGAATGGATAAGTCAGGATTTTTGCAAGTGGATCTTAATAGGGTAGGATACAAAGATGAGTCTTTTATTCTAGCCTCTCAAGCTAGACAAGTGTTCTATGTCAATGATCCGAAAAGTACGAAATGGTCTATAGTTCTTTTTTCCAACAAAGTAATTGATGAAAACACTGGAGATCAAGGTGATATTGATGTTGAGATTGAATCGTTTACCAGAAATGATCAAGATGAGAATATTATATCAAATGATTCATATATTAGAAATGATCATAATGAGGGTATTTGGATCAATCCAACCGTCCGTGTTGTTAAGAGACATGTAGAACATATTCCAACCAAGAAAAGAAAGAGAACTTAGTGAAAAAGGTACAGGTCAAATGATTTTAATTGTTTTCTTTATTACAGGTAAAATGGCTTTTATGATTTTAATTGTTTTTATATTTGTCATCTGATTTTAATTGTTTTCTTTATTACAGGTAAAATGGCTATTATGAAGTCAATCATTCGTGCAAGGGGCAAGGGATACTTGAAAGTATCAATTGATATTTGTTTAGATGGAGATGTTCCATTGTCGTCAAGCCTCATTCGCGTAGATGATGATGCTGGATATTTGAAAGTATCCCTCCACGACAATGGAACATGTCCATCTAAAATAAATATCAATTTTATCTTCAAAAGATAAGGGACCAAAAATATAAGGGGATTACGCAGCAAATCGAGTCAGTTGCATAAAAAAAAAGGTATAAACACAATTATATGATATTTATGCATAGAAAATGTTAATTCTTGATCTTATACTTCACCTAACTTATTTTATGATATTTTAGGTTCATGCTATTGATATTGAACAAAAAGAGGTTGTTGCTAAGAAGACTGCGGCTAGCAAAAAAAACATACATCTCAGAGATGCTTTTGCTATACTTAGTTTTATTTCTTTTTAATAGTTATGAATTGGTTGTATATTTAGAATCTTTAGAAGTTAAACGATTATATATCAGTGGATTGTTGTATATGTATGGATTGTTGTATATAAGGCTTGTTGAATGCAATGTGTGAAAAAGGGCTTCAAATTATACAGTTTTAGGTGTACTGCTTCAATATACAAGTTGTCTAAAATAAATAAAAAAATATAGCGCTTTTTTAAAAAAAAAATTAAATAACCACCCACTTTAGAGGGCGCTTTCCCAAATAAGCGCCCTCTAAACCCTTTAAGTTTCCACTTTAGAGGGCGCTTTCCAGTAAAAGCGCCCTCTAAACCCTTAAAAGTTTCCACTTTAAAGGGCACTTTCCAGTAAAAGCGCCCTCTAAACCCTTAAAAGTTTCCACTTTAGAGGGCGCTTTCCAGTAAAAGCGCCCTCTAAACCCTTAAAATTTTCCACTTTAGAGGGCGCTTTCTTTAAAAAGCGCCCTCTAAAGTGGCCCATAAAGGGCTTAAAGAGCCACTTTAGAGAGCGCTTTCACCAGGAAAAAAAGCGCTGTCTTTACCTATGCCAGCGCCAGATTAGAGGGCGCTTTAAAGCGCTGTTATAGGCCAAAAAAAGCGCTCTCTTTTCCCTTATTTGGCGTAGTGCATGCTCTTTTCGACCAGACTCGTCATGCTGTCCCAATACACACCCCATCGAATTCTCAGTCACTGACAGGTACATTATCAGAGGTCTCCCCGAAACTGGAGGTATAAGGATTGGAGGTTTCTGTAAATACTCTTTTATCTTGTCAAAAGCTTTCTGACAATCATCATTCCACCTGATTGCTTGATTCTTCCTCAGCAATTTGAATATCGGTTCACACGTGGCAGTTAGGTGAGATACAAACCTTACAATGTAGTTCAATCTCCCAAAAAACCCATGAACCTGCTTTTCAGTTTTCGGTTCAGGCATCTCTTGAATAGCTTTTACTTTTGCTGGATCAACCTCAATCCCTTTCTCACTGACAATGAAGCCTAACAGCTTCCCGGATCTCACCCCAAACATACACTTGTTCAGATTCAGCCTCAGCTTGAATTTTCTCAATCTGTCAAACAACTTCTGCAAATTTACCAGGTGCTCCTCTTCTGTTTGAGACTTCGCAATCATGTCATCCACATACACCTCAATCTCTTTGTGCATCATGTCATGAAAGAGAGTCGTCATAGCCCTTTGATAGGTAGCACCGGCATTCTTCAGCCCAAATGGCATCACCTTTTAGCAGAACGTGCCCCAAGGTGTAATGAATGTCGTCTTTTCCATGTCCTCTGGCGCCATCTTAATCTGATTATAGCCTGAGAAACCATCCATGAAAGAGAAAACCGAGGATTGAGCCGTATTATCAACCAATACATCAATGTGAGGTAATGGGAAATCATCTTTCGGACTCGCTCTGTTCAAATCCCGGTAATCGACACACATTCTGACTTTGCCTTCCTTCTTCGGCACGGGAACGATGTTAGCAACCCACGGGGGATAAGTCGTTACTGACAGAAAACCCGCATCAAACTGCTTCTGAACCTCTTCCTTGATCTTAACAGCCATGTCAGGACTAGTTCTCTGAAGCTTCTGCTTGACTGAAGGACAATCTTCTCTGAGAGGTAGTCTATGCACCACAATATCGGTATCCAACCCAGGCATATCTTGATACGACCAGGCGAATATCTCCACATACTCTCTCAGCATCTCAATCAAACTTCTCTTGACATCTTCTTTCAAAGCAGCCCCGATCTTGATCTCCTTTCTGGCGTCCTCAGTACCAAGATTAATAATCTCCAACTCCTCCTGATGAGGTTGGATGACCCTTTCCTCCTGCTTCAATAATCTGACCAGTTCTTTAGGGAGTTCACAGTCTTCCTCACTCTCCTCTTCAACTTGGTAGATGGGATTATTGAAATCATACTGAGCCATAACAGAACTGTTCATAGTGGATTCCTTAAGATCACTTCTGCATGTTTAATGCTTTATTTTAGAAAAAAGAGTTTAAGAAAATCACAAAAAACAAAAACATTGCCATTTTTATTTTTTTGTAAATGAAAACAAAAATAGAAAGACAAGGATCACAAAATCGTTTGCAAAACGTCCTTTATTAATGATAATTATTGAAAACATGATGAGGCCCTACAATGAACCACTACGCCTTGGGCAGAACGTAGGGTTTTGTGCAAAATGAAAAACAAAAGAAAATTACTCTGTTCGAAGAGTAACTTGGACCACATCTTCTGCTGTCCAGTTGTTGATCATCTCCCCAGGCGCACACGGGCGAACCCAATTGTTCAGATCACAATCACTGTCACCGTCTTCACTACTGGCCGCAAAGACGTCACCGTGACTCATCAGCCCAGCGCTGGTAAAGGTACTCGGACCTGTCTGCGCACCCTGCTCCGCTTGCAGAGGTTGATAACCAATTCCGAACTTGTCTTCTTTGATAGGTAAATCCACCATCTTGCCCCAGCCTTCAACATTGCCCGAGCTGACAACCTCCATAGCCTGTTTATACGATGCAATTGAGGCACTTGGCTTCTTCTTCTCAGCAAAAGCCACCCTCTCGAGAGCAACGGTCTCGAATGCCTGGCATAGAGTTTCATGGATCTCGCCATCCACCTCTACATACTTGAAAGAGGATAGGTGACTCACCAGAATATCTTCTTCACCGCACACGGTCACAATCTGACCGTTCCAGACATACTTCAACTTTTGGTGGAGAGTGGACGACACTGCCCCAGCTGCGTGAATCCAAGGACGCCATAATAAGCAACTATATGCTGGCTGGATTTCCATCACATAGAAGATAATATCGAACACCTCCGGGCCAACCTTCACCGACAATGTGACTTCACCAAAAACAGACCGTTTGGATCCATCAAATGCACGTACAATCAGATCGCTCGGAGTAAGGACAAACCCTTCAACATCAATCTTGGTCAGGATCTTCTTGGGCAATACATTCAGAGACGAGCCAGTGTCTACCAACACGTGCAACAGCACCGCACCCTTACACTCCATGGTGATATGCAAGGCCTTGTTATGGTTGCGACCTTCAGGCGTTAGATCTAAATCTGTGAACCCCAAACCATGCCTGGTACTGACATTGACAATAACCCCCTCCAACTGGTTGACAGAGATCTCCTGAGGCACGTAAGCCAGATTCAGCATTTTCAACAAGGCATTACGATGTGCCTCAGAGCACAGGAGCAATGAGAGGATATAAATTTTGGACGGAGTTTGATTCAGCTGATCTACAATCTTGTAGTCACTCTTCTTTATAATTTTCATGAACTCCTCCACGTCTTTCTCAAACGAACCCTCAGGCGCCTCCTTTTGAGCAGGTTCTTCATCAACCACAGCCTGTTTACCTTTAGCTTTGGCAAGAGCCTCGACATTGTTATCCCTCAACGGTTGTGGTGCAAACAGACGACCGCTTCTGGTAAACCCTCCTGGTCCTCCAACATTGTCCATAATTGGACCAACAACCACAGAAGTTCTACCTGGCACACCAATAGTCACAGGAGCTTGGTTAACTGGTCTGACTTGATTTTCAGCCCTTCGATTACTGCGGTAAGCGTTGTCGTATTTCCACGGCACGACCCTACTATCAACAGCCCTTCTTCCCGAAGCAACAATAGTAGTTGGAGTACTGATGGTTACTGGCGCAGAAATGGTAACAGGAGTACCAATAGTTGTAGGCGCACTAACAGTCCTCTGGCCACGTCCCTTGGACGGTTTGAAATAAATGGTGACAGTTGACACCACCCCACGATCTTTCATGGCCCGAACAAACTGTAGACAGCCCTCATCCATCAAACTCTGGATACCGACCCTCAACTGGTTACAGCCGTTCTCTGAATCAACACATTCTGCACAGCCCTGGTCACAGCCCGGGAATACTTCCCCATTCAACAGACGATCCTTCACAACAAACAAAGACGTCTGAACATCCTCAACACTGACCACCAAGTCTTCAGTGTCTCCACCTCCGACATTGTTCACTCTATGCGCACCATGCTGAGGCATAGGGTTGTTTACAACATTCAGCACAGGAGCAAAATTGATAGTTTTGGCGTCAATTAAGTCCTGGACCTTATGATGAAAAGCCCGGCAGTTCTCAATATGGTGCCCCGGTGCACCAGAATGGAAATCACAACGAACGTTGGCATCATACCCAGGTGGTATTTTTGTCAACGGTGCCATAGTACGCAACTCAACGAACCCCAATTTGAGCAATTCGGGTAGCAATTCGGCGTATGTCATTGGCAGCGGGTCAAAACGTCGATCAGGCATCCTCTGTCTTGGCTGATACGGACGTTGTTGTTGTTGTGGTGGTGGTGGTGGTGGCGGTTGTTGTTGTTGAACTCTCTGTTGTTGCTGTTGTTGACGTGGTTGAGGTGCTGGAATGGTTACAGCAGCAACCTGGCGATACTGATTTCTGTTGGTATTCCTTCGGTATTGCACGACATTGGTTTCACCCTCTCTCCTGCGAGGTGCCCCAGCAAATGGCTTCTTTGAAGACGAGGAACCCGCATCCTGAATCTTTCCAGCTTTAATCAAGCTTTCTGTCCTCTCTCCACAAATCACAACATCTGAGAAACTACCGAATGGGCAGCTCCCCATCCGGTCCATGAATACATCCTGTAATGTACCGATGAACATATTGGTCAATTCCCTCTCCAGCATAGGGGGTTGTACTCTTGCAGCTAACTCACGCCATCTCTGGGCGTACTCCTTGAAGCTTTCACTAGATTTTTGACATAAACTCTGCAACTGAGTCCGGCTAGGCGCCATGTCCATATTGTGTTTGTACTGCCTCAAGAAGGCCTCACCCAGATCCCTCCAACATCGGATAGAATCTCTCTTTAGCTCCATGTACCAATCCAAGGAAGCCCCAGACAAGCTGTCCTGGAAGAAATACATCCACATTTTCTCATCGTCCGTGTAAGCAGAGATCTTCTTGTAGTAGGCCTGCACATGGGTGCGAGGACAAGAAGTACCATTGTATTTATCAAATGAGGGTGCCTTGAACTTGTGAGGAATTCTCAACCCTTCCACCAAGCCCATGTTCGTAACATCAAAACCCAGAGAATTCTGACACTCCATGGCTCTGATCTTTTCAGCAAGGGCATCAACTCTCCGGTCCCTCTCCTCAACTCTTACAACATCATCGTCTTCACTGAGCAGAGTGAACATGTCTTCCTGCCTGTCAACCAGCAGAGCAGGATGGCGAATCGGAGCCCGGGTAGCTCTGGCATTAACAGTCTCTGCAGCAAGAGGCTGTCCGTTGATTTTGATACCCCTCAATTCATCCCCTACAGCGTAGTCATTGAAGGGAGCAGCAGCAACAACATTGTCATGAACCGGTACACCCACTGGTGAAGCACGGTTGGACGGCGGAATCACGGCTTCCTATCTCTGGGCTAAGGCACGCAGCTCCTCTTGCCCTTGAACGACCCCTTGCATCATTGTCATGAATTGGGCCATGTTAGCCCTCATCTCAGCCAATTCTGCTTGAACCTGGTCCATGTTCCTCTGATGATTGAGTCTGGTTGCGTAGCGGTGCGGACGTCGATCAGCAATCCTTCCTAGACAATGATATGTGCATGATGCTTATGATGCATATGATGCACATGATATGTTCATTTCTCAGGCATTCGAAAGCCTAATTCATCCTTCAAGAAATGGCAACCTGCAATACACAACAAAGAGGCTATACAAGATAAGTGAGAACAAGGTGAAACACCAACAACCTCATCTATAGATATGAGCAACAGGGATCATACAACAAAGATTCAAAGATCCACATGAATCAAAGTACAACCATGAATCCCATCCAACAAGCCTGGAGGTGATTCTCAACATAAACAACAGAGATACAAGCTAAGACAAACGTTCTCCCGGAATGAGAGTCTTCAGATACTGACACTGGTCTATCAACAGGTCACACTCTGAACATTCTGGCAAAGGAGTGAGCTTCTCCTTCAATTGTCTTCTAAGCTCTACAACTTCTCCTCCAAGCTGGCTCTCTGAGGTACGTCTCAAGTCCACTTCCTTCTTCAATTGGATGTCTTTGTCTCTAAGTTGCTTCTCCAGGTCTCTGATCTTCTTCTGGTAGTTGGCTTCAACTCTCTGCAGCCTCAAGCACTCTCGGTGTTCTGCATCCAACAAGGTCTCCATCTCTTCTTAGGACCTCTTCTTGCTCTTTAAGCTAGCAACATCTTCACCTTGCATGTCTCTGAGTTGATGAGTCAGGTTCAACTTATCAACTTTGGCTTTGTAGAGCTCCATCTGGGTATCTTGCTCCTTCTCTTTCAACCGGCGATTCTCCATCAGGGCTTGCTTGTACTGCTCAGCAGGTACACTCTCAGCAAAGATCAAAGGTGGTTGCTCTTGCAAGGGCTTCATCCTATCATAAGGCAACAACAAAGTTTCCACTTTCTTCTTGACCCACTCAGTGTAGTCAGGCATAACAATGGCAAACTTCTTCCCTAGAACAACTCCATCCTTGACACCAATGGTCTTCCAAGCTCTTCCTATCTGCTCCAATCTAGCAGGGTCACTCCGCTTCTCAAAATACACACTTTCCGCTATCTCGGCATCAAGTGGTCTTCCATTCATCACAAACCCCAACTGGCGAAGAGAAAGAACTGGATTGTAACTGATGCAACCCTTAGTCCCTATAAGTGGCACATTACGAAACGCTCCACAACTCATGATGACATTACGCACATCCATCTGGTAAGATTGCCACCTGATATCATAAGAGGTAAGAGACATAACCCTCTGAGTCCACTTATGAATGCTTTGAGCATCCACAAAAGGTCCACTGACTGGCAGGAGAGACAGGAACCATCTGAGTAATAAAGGGATACAGCATCTGATAGCTCCACCCTTACCATGCCTACTGTGAATAGCATAGTAAGTGTCAGCTAACAAGGTAGGAACAGGGTTTCCTCCAATGAAAATGGTGACTGCAGCATAGTCCACAAAGTTGGGCATACTCGGGAACAGGACAATCCCATAAATCATGACAGCCAACTGAGCATGAAAAGCTTCCCAATTTCCCTTCTTTGCTTCTTCTCTAGCAAACCTCAACAGGAACCTCAAAGGCAAACCCACAACATCCCCACTGGATTTCCAATTATCACTGACTTCTTTGATACTCAGATGAAAAGCTCTGGAGACAGCTCTGAAATCAACCTCCTTAGGAACATCCAAGAAAGGAACTTGATACCGGATCGGGACACTCATCAGAATGGAGTACTCTTCAAGAGTGGGAGCTAACTGATAGTCTTGGAACGTGAAACAACGAAGCTCAGGATCATAGAACTGTAGAAGAGTCTGCAACGGCACTGGATCTACCACCATCTTCAACAGTGTCAACAAATCTCCATACTGATCAATAAACCCCTTCTGATCACCACCGGCCACAAGGTTGCTCAACTCTATCAGAGACGTCAAAGGCTCACGGTAAAAGCTGTAGGAGCAAGTATTCCTCTTCAACTCTGGACCAGTTGCCATCTTAACAATGAACAGACCCCCAAATGAACCTGAGAAATGATATGCATGCATAGATTAGCTTTTTCTTTTCTGATTCTTTTTTTCAATTTTTTTTATTGCATTATTTTTTGAAAATAAACATGCTATGATGCAAATGATGCAGACAATACTGGCTGGTTGTGCATCTCGGAGCACAGAATCAAAGCTTCAGCTTGAACTCGGAACCACAAAATCATCTGAGACCCAAAGTCATCTGAGACCCATGTCTGAACCAAGTCACCAACAGGACCACAAGTCACTAACAAGTCACCGACAAGTCACCAAGTCACCGACGAGTCACCAACTGTACCTGTAATAATGATCATTCCCTCCCCACTCACGGGTGTCATCTAGGCCAGAGTAAGGTCGAGAGAAACGCAACATAAATAACCCTTTCATAGAATATCATCATATACACACCCTAAGTATGTAACGATAATACCCCATCAGAGTCTGAACTGCTCGTGATATCATGTTCCGCTAAGTGGCGCAATACCACCCGATTCCCATGAATCACTATATTCCTAGGTGTCCTAGATTTCACTCATAGCCTGGGTATTGGGCCTTTTACCTCATGTAACTCCCACCCCAACAGAGAGACAACACATCACAGCCAGATGAACAAATGATGAATGCAAACATAAATGCAAATATAAACAAATAAATTCAATAAATGAAACAGCCAAAGCAACCAAACCCTAACCTAGAGAGCGCTAGGAGAGACTCGTTTAGGGAAGATGGACCAGCAAGAGGTCAACTTCTCTCAGTCCCCAGCAGAGTCGCCAGCTGTCGCATTACGCGAAAAACCGACGGGAAAACAAAACAACAGAGCCGCCACCGTGCGTTATTTATCCCAAAAGAGGGAAAGGAAACGCTCGATGTAAACCTGGAAAAGACATGGTCTCACGACCAGAGATGGATGGAATCGGGAGTCGGTTATGCGAAAGGAAGGTATTAGCACCCCTACGTATCCGTCGTACTCGACGGGATCCACACTCAAAAAGAAAGGATAAAGGTTGCTAAAAACTGATCACAAACTGCACAAGGCTGGACGGAAACACAGAAAGACAAAAGAAACGGGACTCGGCAGGATATCGCATCCTGGGCCTACGTAGTCTGTCAGGCACAGACATCAGAGTTGACGTAGTTCGGGACAAGGGGAAACGTGCTCGCTAGGATGTCGCATCCTATGCATACATATCTTCTCTAACCAGAGGAAGAATCAGAGCACTCGTAGCTCGGCTAACACACGCCAAACAAAACACACATAGGAAACCGACTGCCAATCGCTGGACTTACGTCAGACTCCACATAAACAGGCAAACCTGGAAACCGAATGCCAATCGCTGGACTTACATCAGACTCCGAACCAACAAACACACACAGGAAACCAACTGCCAATCGTTGGACTTATGTCAGCCTCCACACAACACAAAACAGACACAGGAAACCGACTGCCAATCGCTGGACTTACGTCAAACTCCTACACAACACAAAGGGGTTAAAACAAAAGGTTGCCCGGAGAGATCAGCTCATCTCCTGCCTACGTACCTCATCTGGTATGAGGATCAGGGCGACGTAGTTCCCCTACACAGGGAAAAAGGACTAGCCTAACCAGATACAAAGGGAGACACAAACTACTAGGGAGACTACGACTCGAGCCTAGAAGTTGTCATGCATACGATCCCTATGTTCAGGTTTCTATCTAACTTGCACAGGGAGCAAGCCATCTTAAACAGCACAAACAGTCATAAGCACAAAAAGCAATCACACACACTATATGCAAACAATTGGGCTCATACAAGGTTAAGCTTTAGTCAAGGGGTCATGTCAACCTCGACAAACAAGCCACTGTAACAGGGTGATGTTAGCTCTTAACCCTAACATTGAGAGTTAGGGTGAAGCAGATGAAATGGGAAGTGAGGATGAGACCTCATAGCTCTTATCCCTGGCCTGGGAGAGCTTCAGACAAATGAAAGTGTGGGAGTCCAGAAAGTGGGACTCTACTCCACATGACTGACACAACAAAGATCTTGGGTTTTGATTCAAAGTGCATCAACACAGTGGTGTGAGCAGGATGAATGACTCAACTGAATAGCAGGGGATGGATTGCACATCCCTTGTATCTGCCAATGCCTCTTCACTTAGGAGGTCTTTGATATGTACAGGGCACAAAGATAAACAGACACAAACATTGCCTCTTAAGGAGGGCTTCAGACAGGTGCCTGCCCACATAACAGGATAGGTCTTCCAGACTACATGAAGTCAGAGAGTTATACCTAGGTTAAGCAACCCACAAGCTAGCAAAGCAAGTTCAAAAGAACTCAAAGCATCTTAGGTACCTGAAAAAATCTAAACCAATCAGTTTACAATTCAAGAAATCAAACAGACAACAGTCATCAGGCAATAGTACACAGTCAGACAAAGCATTAGGTGTCAATGTGCAAGGCACAAGGCAAACTCAAGTGAGCTAACATCAACCTACAAAACACACAAGTGTTAGTAATCAAGAGCAAACATCAATGCTCAAATGAGGAAGCATCATCAACTATGGACTTGGATGTTTAAACCTGAAGTCAAAGCTCAATTGTGAGTCACAAACCACTAGGTCAAAGCCTAGGGTCAAAGATGGAGAAAAAATTCAAAACAGAACATGAAATTCAACATGAATCAACTTCAATCTCATCTTGACACATTCCAAAAGGTCTCATATCAATATCATTAACCAAATCCATTTCATGATCAATTGAAGTTCAAGGCAATTTTAAAGCTCAAATGTGACCAACCAGAATGAAAAATCTCAATTAAATCAGAAATGATCCAAATAATTCCAACAAAATTCATGATCAATCAGAACATCTATAACATGCATCACACAAAAAATCAAGAGCATAGGATATCATTTGGTATGGCAAACACATCATTCAAGTTGAACATCACAAGGTGTGACACAAATTGTCACACCAACTTAGCACATTCATAAAACAGCAATGGCAAGTGATAAAAATACCAAATCAACACCAAAATGTCAAGCAATATGTTTAGTTATAGCATGCAAAATTTCACATTCATTGGATCAAAGACCAGCATTTCACAACATGATAACCAAGGCAAGGTCAAATATGGACATGTATTCAAACACTCTAGACAAAATATTTTTCAGGCCAGGAACAACTTTGAAATTAATGATCACAAATAAATAGACAAGATAAGGATCATAATGCAAAAAATTGGAGATCATTTGGTTGAGTTTTCAATTTGTAATGAATTTTGGAAGTTGATGGAAAAAAATTGAAATGAAAAATGGGCAATGCATGAAATAATGAAGGAAATAGTGACAAAAATGCAAGGCAATGGGAAAATGCATCCAGCCGGTATCAAACCAAGGCCATATTTGAAACTACATGCACGCCAAAGCCAAAACGACGTAGTTTCAGCATGAAACCCTAAGCGCACGCATGCATGGATTAAAAAAAATCCACAGGTAATGCCTATGCGTTCCGCAGGTAACCTTATGCGTTTTGTAACAAAATTCGCAGGAAAATCTCCAGCAAAACTGGAGAATGAAGAACATGATGAAGATCATGAAGATCTTCATCCAGAATTTTCCAGAAAAATTCAAATGCTCCAGAAATGAAAAATGAGCACATCAATCAACTCATTAGGTATCATACATCAAGAATCCATGAATCATTCATGCAAAAACATCATCAAACGCATGGATCGAAGGAAATAAAAAACATCATCCAAACTTTAATCACATGGATCTTTGTGTACAATGCATCATTTCACTCCATTCAAAGCTCAGATTCATCACCAATCTATGAACTACACAACTAGCATAATGGATTGCAAAATTAAAGAGGTCGAAAAAGTAACCTCTTGATGAACAACAACTGAAATCGTGTATTACAAGGCTTGTGCTGCTCCAATTCTTCTCCAATATGCTTCTTGAGATGGATGATGATGAAATGGAAGCTCAAATGCTCATGAATTCAACTGAATCTCCAACTGCCATGAATGCTTCACTCTATGAACATGAACAATACAGCCACGATTTCTCTTGAATCTTGGTCCAAATGTGCTCAACAACACTTCATGATGATGAATTAAGCAATGAAATGTGTTCAAGTTTGAAGAATTTTGGAAAAAAATTGAGAAAAATTTGGAGATTTTGGTGATTCTAGATCTAGAATTGTTCATTCTGATGCAAACAGTTATGATTAAGCATTTATACTCCATGCTAATCATGTTTAGGAAAGGATTAGGGCAAATGCACATGGAATTAGTGAGTTTGTGGTGTAAGTGCAAAAATGATATTTTCTCTCCATGCACCCTCATGCACGTGAACAGTGCATGTTCAAGGTCAAAAATGCCTAAAAATGAGTTCATGCACATGTTGGAATTAGTTTGGTATGCATATGTTCAACCAAAATGAGTTTATGAAATTTCTTCCCAAAATCTTCATGAATGAACCAATGCCATGCAAATGAGATTTCATGCCATGTGATGATATGCTTGGAAAATACATGTTATAAGGATCAATATGCAAAAAGAGCCACTCAAATTGGAGTTTTGGTTTGAAAGTTATGTCCATTTGAAGTTTGAACCACACTTTGCCATGATTGAACCATACCTCTTCAACCACACATGAGAAATCCATGATCTTGGCCTTTTTGGAAATGGGAGAGAAATATCTTCAACTTTCATGTTGGACAAATTTTCATTTGAAGCTTTCTTGATGATGTAATCTTGAGTTGAAGTTGGTCCAAAACCTTTCCATTTTTGGAAAGTTCAAATTACAGGTCACCTGCTATTTTTGGAAAGTTTTGATCTGACCTCAAATTCTTCACTGTTGATGTTTAAAATGTCAAATGAGACTTGTTTGCACATGAATGAGGCATCTCTAACCATCTCCCACCTCCAAATCCACAGTTGAATTGACAGTTGACTTTTGTTGACTTTTTAGGGTTTCAGATGATTTGCACATGGACTGATGAGCTCTTAGCCTTCAATTCTTGGCCAAATTACTTCAAAATATTCCTTGGGTCATGTCAACTCATTGTACCAACCCTAGGGTTTTGATTTCATGGAGAATGCTCTTGTTGCCTTGCACAACTGAATCTCCTGACCAGTCTGACTGATGACTTGATGGACTATGCAAATGAACAATGCAATGTTAATGACCTAAAATGAAAATGTATATACAAAATGGGAGGTTCAAATTTGAGGTGCTACACTATGTTCCATGGAAACTAATAAAAACCATCCCTGCATGCATTCCTGAACATTCATACATCATTAATCAATAAGAAAAGCTCTTAAGGATTTTGTTTGTTTAAACGCAGGAAATAAAAAAAATCTATGAACACAGTCGTGGATCCCACGGCTAGGAAAACCTTCTCTTTCAGATTCAAGACTTCATATATTGACACTTTGAAGGTCCTTTTCTCTATGGAAACGTCCCTCAATCCTAGCGATCATAGCCCTCTCTTTTACCCACGCAAAGTAGGGTTCCTTGGCTAGGATGTTCTTCTTGCCCCAGTCTTGGTCAATCTAAATTATGCTTGTCCAAGTTCTTGTTACTCTCTTCATAGTTTGACAAAAGAAATCAGAGCTCCGTAGTTTGGAGTAGAAAATGTTTGTGTGTTTGGTTGATTTTAACTTTTAGAATGGGGTTTTCGTAGAGGGTGCCCTAAGGCACAAAAATTAGGTTTTAATAGGTTGTGTTGATTTTACCCTAAACAAGGGTTTATTGAAAATAAATTCTGATTAGTTTGCACTAAAGTCTTGGGGCGTAGGTGAATATTCTAGACAACAAGGCAGAATGCTCCATTCTCACTCATTCTCCACCACTTAAGCCTCGTGGCGCACAATATTAATTGTAGTTATTAAGTGTTTTAAATTTGATTAAGAAAAATCCGCTTGCCTTTGGATTAAGGGTTTGTTTGTTAGAAATAACCTGCTGCAGAATCTGCTTTTTGCCATTTGGTGCAAAGAATGATTTCTGGCACATGGGGTCGAGTTATTGGCTTGGAGAGGATTTGGCACGCATGATGACCTTGATTCATACGTCAATACCATTTTTTATATGTTTTTGTACCATTGGGACCAAAAGAAGTGAGTTAGAAGGCTTGGCATGTTGACTTGCACATTCGGACTAGTGCGCAATTGGCTTGTGCACCAAGATAAAACACCAACTTTGAACCAAGGCCAAATAAAAATGGCTCGTGCACTTTGCTTCAATTTTGGGTCATTTATTATTTACTATGAACTTGATTGAATGCATAAATAACCGTGTCAAAAGGGCTTGTGGTTTGGAAATTGCAAGGTGTTAAAGTAGAGGCCATGACATGATTTTAGGGCATGTTGGACCAACTTGGCCAATAGCAAAATTGAAGCATTTCCTCAATTAATTAGGTCAGGGACCTTGAAACAAATTTGGAGAGGTGTTTATCTGGGACATTTTTCTCAAAGTCGAATTTAAAAATCTTAAAAAATGAAGGTGTTATGGTCATTTGAACTTCCCATAGGCCATTCTTGCCAAAGTGTGACCGACCACCATGGCCTAGTTTTAGGGTTTTTGTGATTTCTTGCTTTTCAAGCCACGGTGATAGAAGTTTTAATTTCATATGATCATATCATGATGGGAAATGATGTTTGGACTTTTTTGGAATTATTTTAGGTCAAATTGGTGGGTGGATCAAGTCATGGAAAGTTGAAAAATCAAGTATGAAAGAACTACTTGTAACATGGATTGGATGGTTGTTTCAATGGTTGGTTGTGTTTGTAATGGACATGAAATTATGTAGTTAATGTTGAATGAGTGGTAGGGTAATTGGATTGCCAAAAATGAGGAATGTCAATGATCAAAGGAACCTCAAACTAGGGTTTCTTGAGCCACAAGTTTCATCAAGAACCATGGACAGAAGAATTAGGGTTTGAAGTGTAGGTGTTAAATTGAGATGTTTAAAGGGTATGGGGCATGTAAAAATTTGACTTTGAGGGATCCTCGATGGCAAGGTCAATATCCATGGTGAATCAATACTTGTGAAAGCCAAATGAGGGAACTTGGGTTTGGTCCTTTTGTGACCAGATGACTCTTGAAACTTCTTTAAAAAGGGGAATCACCACCCAAATTGGGTTTGGGGAGTGAGTGGGATGTCTTGAGTGGTCCTCTTAGCTTTGTGGGATGCTTGAGGATGAGATTGGGGTAAAGGTGTCTTGGGCACTAATAACACTGAAATTTACCGTATTTTCGACTCCGATTTCACATGCATTCTAGTTGTTTTATTGTTATTTTGTTGTGTTATTACTATGTTTTTCTTTGTTTTCAGGTTTTTACTTTAATCGGAGCCCCGATCCAGAAAAGGAGCAAAAAAGAGCCAAAACCCCTAAAATTCAGCATTTTGTACTTGTGGCTTCCACCATGGCTGGCGCCATAGACCCTGCCATGACGTGTCCAAGCTCAACCTCCCTCAACTGCCGCATTCCCCACTACTTCCACTAAGGCGCCTCAGATTGGCCTTGTGGCGGGCGCCATGGCCTTGTGGCGGGCGCCACAAGAAGAAAAGTTTTCCCTCCCATTTTCAAGTTGAAGGGCATCCTTGTCATTTCCATCTTTTTACTTGCTTATAAATAGAAACTCGAAATCACTTTTTTAATCATCCAAACTTAGAGCAGAGGCAAACTTAGAAGCAAACTTTGTTTCACTTAGGCATATATTCAGTATTTTAAAGTGGTAATCGCTTCGCATTGGAGTGTTACCACAATTGTGTAATCAAGTCTGTGATCGAGTCTGTAATCGAGTTTGGAGCACTTTGGAAGGAAGTTAAACCTGCCGCCATTTTCATTTCCGCTTTGCAATTTATTCAACTCTTCGATTGGAGCAGGTTTTTATTACTTGTCTTTATCTTATTTATTTTCCCGCACTCGCTTTACTTTTATTTATTTTCTCGCACTCGCTTTACTTTTATTTATTTCCTCGCACTCGCTTTAAATTATTTATTTCCCCGCACTCGCTTTACTTTATTTATTTCTCGCACTCGCACTAATTTTATTTACTTTCCGCACTCGCACTACTTTTATTTATTTTAATGCACTTTTACTTTACCATGTCTAACTAAATGTATAAGGTTAGAATGTAAGGATCGTAATTGAACCGATAATCCGTACAATTATTCGTAGAAACACTTAAGGGCTATTTTAACTTTCAACTTAAGTTTTCCCGCACTTCAATTCCGTTGGGTAAGATCGAAAGCCGTCCAACGTCTATCTAAACTTAATTGTTTTTAACTATTTCAAAAACAGCGAAAGCGCTTTGTTTAGTTCATTATGAGATTTTAACTTAAGAAGAAAAGAGATTTTAGAACTATTTTCGGACACGTTTATAAGTTTAGAGTTTGGTTCATAAGAACCTCTTTTGGTTAAGAAATCCAGGTTATGATACTTTTCAACTTAGTCAAGATACTATATTTCTTTAAAATAGGTTTACTACTCTAACGCAATATGCGCCTTTTTATAAGTGACAATAAGAGGGTTTGATTAGGGAGTACAACTCAGTTCTGAATACGCGAAAGCGACAGTTCCTGTTAAATTAGTTCTTTTCAAAGTAGGATACACTGCCCATAAGTAGCTCTATTAGCAAGTACTTGGATTATTAATTGATTATGTGAATTACATTCGACCCTGTCTTTATTAATTAAACTTTTTCAATACTTTACTTTTCATTGCACACTCTAAAAACACCTATTTTGATTGCCTTTGATAAACACCATAACAATAGATACCGATAGATTGACACTTGGTCTCTGTGGATTCGACAATCTTTTATATTACTCTGACGCGTTCGTATACTTGCGAAAAGCACGCATCAAGTTTTTGGCGTCGTTGCCGGGGACCAATATCGTCAAATTTCATTTCCATGTTGTTATATCGTTTAGACTTAGGCTATTTCCCATCGGTCAATGGGAAGAACTCGCAGCACCGGAAGTTTAAGCTTAATATACCCTCTGGCGGAACCTGAACGTTACGCTCGCGCACGTTTATTCTTTCATAGAATTAAGAGAGCTATGGCCGAAGATCAAAACCAAAGACCTCTTAAAGATTTCGCTCAAATGAAGAACCTAGTTCTAGTATAGTAAACCCAACCATCCCAGCTAATAATTTTGAACTTAAACCATCCCTATTGCAACTAGTGCAACAAAGACAATTAGCGGGTCTCGCTACTGAGAACCTGAACCAACATTTAAAAATATTTCTTCAATTAGCAGACACTTTTAAAACCAATGGAGCTTCTCCTGAGGCAATACGTTTAAGATTATTCCCTTTTTCCCTCAGAGATAAAGCCCTATCATGGTTAGATTCCCTTCCACCCAATTCCATTATGACTTGGGATAACCTTAGAAGAGTTTTTCTTGCTAGATACTTTTCCCCGAGTAAGACCGCCGTTCTTCGAAACCATATAACTAGATTTACCCAAAACCAAGGAGAATCGTTGTTCGAAGCTTGGGAGAGATATAAAGAGTTGTTACGAGCATGCCCACATCATGGTTTTGAAAATTGGTTAATCATTGAAACCTTCTATAATGGACTTCACTATAACACGAAGATGACCATCGACACTGCCGCAGGCGGTGCTCCGATGAACAAACCTTATCCTGAAGCCAGTGCCCTCATTGAAGATATGGCTCAAAACCATCAATCATGGGGAGTCGAACGAGCGACAGTTGAGAAGAAGGAAGCCCAAGGAGGATGAACTAAGCTCTATAGACATGATGCAAGCTAAAATGGACGCATTAGCCCTTAAGGTCGAGCATATGTGCATAAACTCGAATACTGTAGCAACAGTTTTGTCGGATTGTGAGATATGTGGAACCAAAGGACACCAATCTGTAGAATGCAGTCTATTAAACGAAACCCACTCTGAGCAAGTGAACTACACCCAAGGGAACCCATACTCGAATACCTATAACCCTGGATGGAGGAATCACCTGAACTTCTCCTATAAAAACAATAACCCAATCCAAAATAATGCACCTCTGAGACCTAGTTATCAAGCCCCTAAATCAAATCAACCTATGCAACCTGTACCACAAAAACCGAGCCTCGAGAAAATTATGGAAATTTTTATCACCGCTCAAACCCAACAAAACAAGGAGTTCATGAACCAAAACATTCATGTTAACGAATTGATTACCCAGTTAGGAACCAAGTTGACCAAATAGTTACTCATACTAAGATGCTTGAAACCCAGATCTCTCAGGTAGCTTTGAACCAAGCCCCTCAGACTACACCTGGAGGATAATTCCCTGGACAACCTCAACAAAATCCGAGAGGGCAAGCCAATGTCATTACCCTACAAAGTGGGAACGCTTATGATGAGCCACCAAACCCCAGATTTAGTGAACCCGAAACTTCTAAGGAATGTACCAAACCCACAGACGAAGTAAAGGAACCAGAGGAATCTGAAAACCAGAAAGGTCGAGAAAAAGGAGAAGAACCTAAAGATAAAACTTACGTACCACCCCCGTCATACAAACCACCTATACCATATCCGCAAAGACTCAAACAAATCCAGATCAATAAACAGTATCAAAAATTTATTAAAGTTATAGAAAAACTTCATGTAGAAATCCCTTTCACATAAGCCATCACCCAAATACCTTCTTATGCAAAGTTTCTCAAATACATCCTTACCAACAAACGTAGACTTGACGATCCGAGGCCTTTGGAATGTAATGCTATTTCCGAGGACAAATTAGAAAAGAAAGATAAAGATCCTGGAAATTTCTCCATTCCTTGCCTTTTAGGTAATCATGTCATCGAAAAAGCTTTTCTAGACCTAGGAGCTAGTGTGAGCTTAATGCCTTTAGCAGTTTGTGAGAGGTTAAACTTAGGAGAATTACAATCCATTAAGATGTCACTTCAGTTAGCCGATAGATCTGTTAAATATCTGATAGGCATTTTAGAAGATGTTCCTGTTAGAATAGGTCAGTTATTTATCCCTACTGATTTTGTTGTCATGGACATCAAAGAGGACAATGATATACCAATCCTTCTAGGTAGACCATTCTTATCGACTGCAGGAGCCATAATAGATGTCAAGAAAGGAAAGTTGACATTTGAGGTAGGTGACGAGAAAATAGAATTTATACTTTCGAAATTTCTTATGGCACCTGTGATAGGAGACGTGTGTTATGCCTTAGATATCATTGATGAATGTGTTAGAGAATTAGAACAAGAAGAAATTATAAAAACAATCAAGTTACCATCAACTCCCATAATGGAAGATGATGACTTTAAGAAACCCTACATCAATGATAACCTTTACAAATGTTTATCCCTTACCCCAGATCCTATGCCATTCCCTAAGAAACCAACCTTAGAACTTAAGGAACTGCCTAAGAACCTGAGATATGAGTTCCTCGATGAAAAGATGAATCGTCCAGTTATAGTCAGTGCTACCTTGAGCCAAGAGGAAACGAACCAACTTTTAGACGTCTTACGAAGATATCCCTCAGTCTTAGGATATAATATCTCTGACCTGAAAGGTATAAGCCCATCCGTATGCATGCATTGGGTTTCGCTAGAAGAAGATTCAAAACCCTCCAGGGAACATTAGAGAAGAATAAACCCTATAATGAGTGATGTTGTTAAAAAGGAAGTTCTTAAGTTACTTGAGGCAGGTATAATCTATCAGATCTCGGATAGTAAGTGGGTAAGCCCTGTGCATGTAGTACCTAAAAAGGGAGGTATCACAGTCGTGCAAAATGATAGAGGCGAACATGTAGCAAAACATTTAGAACGAGGATGGCGGATGTGTATAGATTATAGAAAATTAAATAAAGCAACCAGGAAGGATCATTTCCCTTTACCATTTATAGACCAAATGTTGGAGCGTCTAGCCAGACACGCTTACTTTTGCTATCTAGATGGATACTCTGGATTCTTCCAAATACCTATCCACCCCGAAGATCAAGAAAAAACTACCTTTACATGCCCTTATGGAACTTTTGCCTACAGACGAATGCCATTCGGCCTCTGTAATGCCCCAGCTACTTTCCAACGCTGCATGATGTCAATCTTTGCAGATTACCTAGATGGTATCATGGAAGTGTTTATGGATGATTTCTCGGTTTGCGGATTTGATTTCCACAATTGTCTTGCTAACCTTGAGAAAATCCTGGAGAGATGCGTGGAGGTGAACCTCGTGCTAAACTGGGAAAAGTGTCATTTCATGGTGACCGAAGGAATAGTTTTAGGACATATAGTTTTTGAAAAAGGTATAGAGGTAGATAGAGCTAAAATAGAAGTTATAGAAAACCTAAAACCCCCAAAAACCATCAGAGAAGTCCGAAGCTTTCTTGGACACGCTGGATTCTACCGGCGTTTTATTAAAGAATTCTTCAAAATAACTAAACCTTTAACTGGACTTTTAATGAAAGATGCTGAATTCATTTTTGATGGAAAATGTAATGACGCATTTAATCTTTTAAAGCAAGCATTAATCTCTGCACCTATTATGAAACCGCCTGATTGGTCGGAACCTTTTGAGATAATGTGCGATGCTAGTGATTATGCAGTTGGAGCCGTTCTAGGACAAAGGAAAGATAAAAAATTACATGCCATTTATTATGCCAGTAGAACCCTAGATGCTGCCCAACTTAACTATGCAACAACTGGAAAAGAATTACTCGCTGTAGTATTTGCTATAGACAAATTTAGATCTTATCTAGTAGGAGCAAAAATTATAGTTTACACCGATCATGCTGCCATTCGTTACCTATTAAGTAAAAAAGATGCCAAGCCCAGGTTACTCCGATGGATTCTATTACTACAAGAGTTTGATTTAGATATAAGAGATAAAAAAAGGCACTGAAAATGTAGTAGCCGATCACCTTTCTAGGCTAGAGCATCTAAAACCAGAACTAGTACCCATAAATGATGATTTCACCTATGATAGACTGATAGCTAGAGTAGAAACCATTGAAGATAATAACCTAGATCCTTATGAGCATCCCCAAAATTCCTTAGCAATACGTAACGTACCCTGGTATGCAGACTTCGTTAATTACCTAGCTGCTGATATAGTACCACCTGATCTTGACTACCACCGCAAGAAGAAATTCTTCCACGATGTGAGAAACTTCTATTGGGACGAACCACTCCTTTTCAAAAGGGGTAAAGATGGCATTTTTCGCCGTTGCGTTCCGGAAGAAGAGGTAAATAGTATTATCAAGCATTGTCATTCTGCACCTTATGGTGGACATGCGAGTACCTCTAAGACATATGCCAAGATTCTTCAAGCTGGTCTATTCTGGCCCACCATGTGGCGTGATGTCTATGCTTGTATTGTCAAATGTGATAGATGCCAACGCACTAGAAACATTTCAAGGCGTGATGAAATGCCTCTAAGAAACATTCAGGAAGTAGAACTCTTTGACGTATGGGGTATAGATTTCATGGGACCTTTCCCACCATCCTTAGGAAACAGGTATATCTTAGTAGATGTGGACTATGTGTCTAAGTGGATTGAAGCTATAGTTGCACCACAAACGAAACTAGGTTAGTAATCAAACTATTTAAAAACTATATATTCCCTAGATTTGGAACACCACGTTTAGTCATAAGCGATGGAGGATCACACTTTATATCGAGGATATTTGATAAACTTTTAAGAAAATATGGAGTTAGGCATAGAGTAGCAACACCATACCACCCACAGACTAGTGGCCAAGTAGAAGTATCTAATAGGGAGATAAAACAAATCCTAGAGAAAACTGTTTCTATTTCTAGGAGAGACTGGTCCCAGAAGCTTCAAGAAGCATTATGGGCCTATAGAACCGCTTTCAAAACCCCTATAGGAACTACTCCTTACCAACTAGTTTATGGAAAATCCTGTCACTTACCGTTCGAATTAGAGCATAAGGCCTATTGGACCATTAAAACTTTGAGTTTAGACTACCTAGCCGCTGGAGAAAAACCTACCCTTGACATTCATAAACTAGAAGAACTTAGGCAATCGGCCTACAAGAATGCAAAATATATAAAGAGAGAACAAAAGCCTATCACGACAAAAGAATAGTAAAGAAAAACTTCAGTATAGGCGATCATGTTCTCCTTTTCAACTCTACGTTACGACTCTTCCCTAGAAAGCTACGTTCAAGATGGACTGGTCCTTTCGAAGTATCCAAGATTCTGAGATCCGGAGCCGTAGAAATCAAGAACGAAACCTGTAGTCCATTCATTGTGAATGGACAAAGACTGAAGCTCTACGAAGGAGGAGACATTCCAGGATACTACTCAAGCCACACTCTGATTGATCCACCAATTCCTACTACTACAGGTGTATAAATTCTAATCGTCAAGCTAATGACGTTAAACAAGCGTTGTGTGGGAGGCAACCCATGGTTTTTCTTTCATTTTACTTTTTCGCATTTATTTAATTTAATTTTTATTTTATTTTATCATATTTTGCATCGAGACTAAAAATTTGAATGGTTTGCATTTTCAGGATCACTTTCTTAACTTTTACAAGATGCAGGATTTCGATGATATGCACGTGGCCTATAGAGATAATGCTCAGAGAGAGTGCTACATCGCCCTGTATCAGCGCCCTATGACACCCACATGTTATCCTGATCAGCACTGTATGAAGGCACTGGGTATCGAGCCGAGTATCCGATTCCTTAGCCACCAGCTTCACTGGGACGAGTTTGCCGACGACTTAAGTAACACCTACAGGAATCTGACATTGGAGTTCCCGAGTTCATTCGACTATGACCCATACTCTGGACCAGATGGGCATGCTTCTTTCAGACTCTTTGGAGTTGAGTACTCTTTCATCCAGAAAGAGTTCGACGACCTATTGGGCTTCCAGACCACTCCTGATGCTATCCCGGAGACACCTATGGGATATTTTTTGGGTAAGGAGGTGGAGAAGTTTTGGAGTGATATATCAGGTGACGGAAGCCAGGATCCATCTATGCAGTTATCTCATGTTATACATAACCCTGCCTTTAGATACTTTCAGATGATATTGGCACATTCCTTCCTGGGAAGACCGGATGCGGAGACATTATTGAGTGAAGAGGAGATCTTCCTACTATTTTTTGCATCCCAGTCTCGCCCAGTAGCATGTGGGAACTTTTTGCTATATAGTCTCAGCGGTGTCTCCAGATCTACCGAAGGAGTCATCCATGTGGGCGGGATCATCACGCAGATTGATGTCGCTTTAGGCCTGTCTCGCAAGCTGTCCCATCTCCGGATCTACTGTGGGTACACTACCATGGACATCGACTTCTGTTTGACCAGAGGGTTGATGAGGAGAGCCTCTTTCCACCCATGTCAGTTCTGATTGCTGGTCGACAGCGAGGTTATCCATTATTTCACACTGCCAGATCCTATGATGACCAGTGTGCATGATCCAGCGAATTGGAGTTATGCTCTAGAGGGCCAGGGAGAGACCGTCGAGGAGCCGAGATCACCACCCATTGCTGAGTACACGCCTACACCTACTTCTCCAAGGATCACTGTTTTCTCTAATAATCTTTCATTGCAGACCCCCGACATCCGCACTCAGATTGCAGAGTGTCGTAGAGAGATTGCAGAACTTAGACAAGAGGTGGCTGACCTCACTTTACAGATGGGAGTGTCTGATCTCACCCACGCTACCGAAGCTGACTGTTTATATCAGGAGATCGCAGAGCTCATGCAGGAGGTAGCCATGCTCCGTGGATCCACTCAGGAAGACGACATCCCTACTATATGATCTCACCATTTCATCTTATTTTATGTCTTTTTTATATTTCTCGTATTTGCATAACTCATTTTATATTATCGCATTTGGAATATTATATAAACTATGTCTATACATTGATATTTCCACTTTTATCTATATATGTCTTATGTTTGTTTTATTTGCATTTTTTATTTTAGTTGTTTATTTATTTATTAGTCTAATATTTAATTTTTGTTTTACTTTTATTTTTTATTTTTACTTCTATAAAAATTATGCAAGTCGATGATACTAGGAAAATCACAAGACAAATGCTATTTGGACCCCTCAAAGCCAAAAGACAAAGAGAAGCCCAAGCCAAAGGACCAAAATCCTCCCCAGCCAGATTTTGCCTTGTGGCGCTCGCCATAGACCCTGTGGCGCCCGCCACAGCGTCTGTAAAAGGTCGGGGCATAACCCCTTTCTTCACCATTTTCACACCTTACAACCTTCCAAACCCATTTTTCCACCTTGCAAAAACGTCTTTGAACCCACAAAAAGCTCACACCTTTCTAATCACCACACCGTACAAATCATTTTTCCGATTTCCATTTTCATTTTCGTCCGTCGGATTTCGTAAATATCCAACCTTTTCACATTCCACTTCATCTTCTTCGTCACTTTTCAAGAGCTCACAAATGGAGTTTAATGGATTCATTCTTCGAGGAGGGAAACCGAGGGATAGACAAAGAAAAATCATTGAACGGTTGCAAAATCGGGAGATCCTTCCGACAAGGTATGTTGACGAAAACTGTCTCTACACTTTAGGTATCTATCATAGTATATTTCATTTATTAGATAACTTAGGTTTGCATAATTTCTTTTCCAACAAAGAACCTACCTATGAGCGATTGACAATCGAATTCTTGAGTTCTTTAATCTATATTGTCAATCCTAACACTGCTAGCACAGTTGGTACTGTCAGATTTAGAATGTTTGTTGTTGAATATGAATTCAGTATCGACGAACTAGCAGGCTTGTTAGGAATCCCTCATGGGGACGGTGCTATTTGTGAGGGCCCTTTGGATTCAGAGTGGTCAGTTGAGGTATTTTCCTTCTGGGAGCGATTATCAAACACTTCCATAAACTCTTTTAAAGGAGTTCTTGCCTCAACTATCCATAACTCGGCCATCAGAGTTTTTAGATATCTGTTGGCATGCACTATTTTTGGCCGGAAGAATCCAAATAAGGTTAGTGCTAGAGAGATTCTATTTTTGAAAGGAAGTCTCACAAATAGACGAATTAATTCGGTCCCGTTCATCCTTGTCATTTCCATCTTTTTACTTGCTTATAAATAGAAACTCGAAATCACTTTTTTAATCATCCAAACTTAGAGCAGAGGCAAACT
Organism: Lathyrus oleraceus; assembly: GCF_024323335.1. Classification (NCBI taxonomy): domain Eukaryota; kingdom Viridiplantae; phylum Streptophyta; class Magnoliopsida; order Fabales; family Fabaceae; genus Lathyrus; species Lathyrus oleraceus. Next base: position 28,034,282 of record NC_066582.1, on the reverse strand, counting down.
TACAAGCAAACTTTGTTTCACTTAGGCATATATTCAGTATTTTAAACTGGTAATCGCTTCTCATTGGAGTGTTACCACAATTGTGCAATCAAGTCTGTGATCGAGTCTGTAATCGAGTTTGGAGCACTTTGGAAGGAAGTTAATCTTGCCGCCATTTTCATTTCCGCTTTGCAATTTATTCAACCCTCCGATTGGAGCAGGTTTTTATTACTTGTCTTTATCTTATTTATTTTCCCGCACTCGCTTTACTTTTATTTATTTTCCCGCACTCGCTTTACTTTTATTTATTTCCCGCACTCGCTTTACTTTTATTTATTTTCTCGCACTCGCTTTAATTTTATTTATTTCCTCGCACTCGCTTTAAATTATTTATTTTCCCGCATTCGCTTTAAATTATTTATTTCCTCGCACCCGCTTTACTTTATTTATTTCTCGCACTCACACTACTTTTATTTACTTTCCGCACTCGCACTACTTTTATTTATATTAATGCATTTTTACTTTACCATGTCTAACTAAGTCTATAAGGTTAGAAAGTAAGGATCATAATTGAACCGATAATCCATACAATTGTTCGTAGAAACACTTAAGGGCTATTTTAACTTTCAACTTAAGTTTTCCCGCACTTCAATTCCGTTGGGTAAGATCGAAAGTCGTCCAACGTCTATCTAAACTTAATTGTTTTTAACTATTTCAAAAACAGCGAAAGCACTTTGTTTAGTTCATTAGGAGATTTTAACTTAAGAAGAAAAGAGATTTTAAAACTATTTTCGGACGCGTTTATAAGTTTAGAGTCTGGTTCATAAGAACCTCTTTTGGTTAAGAAATCCAGGTTATGATACTTTTCAACTTAGTCAAGATACTATATTTCTTAAAAATAGGTTTACTACTCTAACGCAATGCGCGCCTTTTTATAAGTGGCAATAAGAGGGTTTGATTAGGGAGTACAACTCGGTTTTGAATACGCGAAAGCGACAGTTTCTGTTAAATTAGTTCTTTTCAAAGTAGGAAACACTGCCCATAAGTAGCTCTTTTAGCAAGTACTTGGATTATTATCTGATTATGTGAATTACATTCGACCCTGTCTTTATTAATTAAACTTTATTCAATACTTTACTTTTCATTGCACACTCTAAAAACACTTATTTTGATTGCCTTTGATAAACACCATAACAATAGATAACGATAGATTGACACTTGGTCTCTGTGGATTCGACAATCTTTTATATTACTCTGACGCGTTTGTATACTTGTGACAAGCACGCATCAGGCACACCTCAACATGGGCAGAGGCTCTAAGCTTTTGCAGATGAATCCCATGCCTTGGGCTTGTGGATAATTGTGGTCATTATATACAAATGCAAATGAGATTATATGAATGGGATGTATGATTAGGGGTTAGGTGCTCAAGAAGATGATATAGGGTAGGGGAAATTTAAGGGTATGATAACAGTCTTCTCCTCGAGCAATCAAATGCTCTAACAACCAACTCACTCGGTTCGATTACTAGACATTCACTCGGATAACAAACTCTTGGTCCTCGGGGAGATTACCTCGTGAAGGGTCATACGAGAACCTCACTTAATGGTAGACTCTCTTAGAGGTATTGATGACCGTCGAAGTTACGACTTCAGGATCCGTATCTCCATTAGAGTTCGGGACCCCAAGACCCCCTTTTTAGAACATTTAACCTTGGTCGGGCTAGACCGATGATCTTGTAGTCTAGATTCCTGGGGAGCTTTCCTCGCGAGGGACGATACGAAGATTTCACTAAGAGTAAATTTCCTTGATGGAGATGTCGACTGGCAAGTAAATTGAAATAAGTGGCAGGCAGTCAAGGGAGTCCATGACTCTAAGATTAGTGTCTTACACCCAATATCTTAAAAGCCCTAGATCTTGCAAAGTGAGAACCCTGGTTTGAAAAGCAGTCATTACTTCATACATTCATGTATGGTAATTGGATGTTAAAAAATGAGAGAAGGTTATTTAGGGTTTTTGTGATTTCTTACTTTTCAAGCCAAGGTGATGGATGTTTTAAGTTCATATGATCATATCATGATGGGAAATGAAGTTTGGACTTTTTTGGAATTATTTTAGGTCAAATTGGTGGGTGGGGCAAGTCATGGAAAGTTGAAAAATCAAGTATGAACGAACTACTTGTAACATAGATTGGATGGATGTTTCAATGGTTGGTTGTGTTTGTAATGGACATGAAATGATGTTGTTGATGTTGAATGAGTGGTAGGGTGATTGGATGGCCAAAAATGAGGAATGTCAATGATCAAAGGAACCTCAAACAGTGGTTTCTTGAGCCACAAGTTTCATAAAGAACCATGGACAAAAGAATTAGGGTTTGAAGTGTAGGGATCCAATTGAGATGTTTAAAGGGTGTGGGGCATGAAAAAAAATTGAATTTGAGGGATCCTCGATGGCAAGGTCAATATCCATGGTGAATCAAGACTTGTGAAATCCAAATGAGGAAAGTTGGGTTTGGTCCTTATGTGACCAGATGACTCTTGAAACTTCTTTAAAAAGGGGACTCACCTCCCAAATGGGTTTAGGGAGTGAGTGGGATGTCTTGAGTGGTCCTCTTAGTTTTGTGGGATGCTTGAGGATGAGACTGGGGTAAAGGTGGCTTGGGCACACCTCAACATGGCCAAAGACTCTAAGCTTTTGCAAATGAATCCCATGCCTTGGGCTTGTGGATAATTGTGATCATTATATAAAAATGAAAATGAGATGATATGAACCGGAAGTATGATTAGGTGTTAGGTGCTCAAGAAGATGATATGGGGTAGGGAAAATTTGAGGGTATGACAATAGTCCTCTACTCGAGCAATCAAATGCTCTAACAACCAACTCACTCGGTTTGATTACTAGACATTCACTCGGATAACAAACTCTTTGTCCCCAGGGAGATTTCCTCATGAAGGGTCGTACGAGAATCTCAATTAGTTGCAGACTCTCTTAGAGGTATTGATGATCGTCGAGGTTACGGCTTCAGGATCCCTATCTCTATTAGGGTTCGGGACCCCAACACCTCTTTTTTAGAACATTTAACTTTGGTCAGGCTAGACCGATGATCGTGTAGTCTAAATCCCCGGGGAGCTTTCCTAATGAGGGACGATACGAAGATCTCACTAAGAGTAGATTTCCTTGATGGAGATGTCGATTGGCAAGTAAATTTACATAAGTGGCAGGAAATCAAGGGAGTCCATGACTCTAAGGACAGTGTGTTATACCAAATCTCTCAAAAGCCCTAGATCTTGCAAAGTGAGAACCCTGGTTTGAAAAGTAGTCATTACTAAACTTAAACCCTCATCACACTAATCCCGGACCTATGAACCACATGCATATGTTCTGTTGAAACTAGTAAAAACCATTGATGTATGTATTCATGAACATTCATACATCATTAATCAAGAAGAAAAGCTCTTAAGGATTTCGTCTGTTTAAACGCAGGAAATAAAAAAAATCTATGAACACAGTCGTGGATCCCACGGGTAGGAAAACCTTCTCTTTCAGATTCAAGACTCCATATGTTGACACTTTGAAGGTCCTTTTCTCTAGGGTAACGTCCCTCAATCTTAGTGATCCTAGCCCTCTCTTTTACCCACGCAAAGTAGGGTTCCTTGGCTAGGATGTTGTTCTTGCCCCAGTCTTGGTCAATCCAAATTATGCTTTTCCAAGTTCTTGTTACTCTCTTCATAGTTTGACAAAAAAAATCAGAGCTCCGTAGTTCGGAGTAGAAAATGTTTGTGTGTTTGGTTGATTTTACCTTTTAGAAAGGGGTTTTCGTAGAGGGTGCCCTAAAGCACAAAAATTAGGTTTGATAGGTTGTGTTGATTTTACCCTTAACAAGGGTTTATTGAAAATAATTTCTTATTAATTTGTACAAAGTCTAGGGGTGTAGGTGATTATTCTAAACAACAAGGCAGAATGCTCCATTCTCAATCATTATCCACCACTTAAGCCTCGTTGCGCACAATATTAATTGTAGTTACTAAGTATTCTGAATTTGATTAAGAAAAATCCGCTTGATTTTGGATCAAGGGTTTGTTTGTTTGAAATAGCCTGCTGCAGAATCTGCTTTTTGCCATTTTGTGCAAAAAGTGATTTCTTGCACATGGGGTCGAGTTATTGGCTTGGAGAGGATTTGGCACGCACGATGACCTTGATTCATACGTCAATACCATTTTTTATATGTTTATGTACGATTGGGACCAAAATAAGTGATTTAGAAGGCTTGGCATGTTGACTTGCACATTCGGACTAGTGTGCAATTGGCTTGTGCACCAAGACAAAACACCAACTTTGAACAAAGGCCAAATAAAAATGGCTCGTGCACTTTGCTTCAATTTTGGGTAATTTATTATTTGCTATGAACTTGATTGAATGTAAAAAGAACCGTGTCAAAAGGGCTTGTGGTTTGGAAATTGCAAGGTGTTAAAGTAGAGGTCATGACATGATTTTAGGGCATGTTGGACCAACTTGGCCTATAACAAAATTGAAGCATTTCCTCAATTAATTAGGTCTTGGACCTTGAATCAAATTTGGAGAGGCGGTTATCTGGGACATTTTTCTCGAAGTCGAATTTAAAAATCTTAAAAAATAAAGAAGTTATGGTCATTGGAACTTCCCATAGGCCATTTTTGCCAAAGTGTGACTGGCCACCATGGCCTAGCTTTAGGGTTTTTGTGATTTCTTGCTTTTCAAGCCACAGTGATGGATGTTTTAAGTTCATATGATCATATCATGATGGGAAATGAAGTCGGGACTTTTTTGGAATTATTTTAGGTCAAATTGGTGGGTGGATCAAGTCATGGAAAGTTGAAAAATCAAGTATGAACGAACTACTTGCAACATGGATTGGATGGGTGTTTCAAAGGTTGGGTGTGTTTGTAATGGACACGAAAATATGTTGTTGATGTTGAATGAGTGGTAGAGTGATTGGATGGCCAAAAATGAGGAATGTCAGTGATCAAAGGAACTCAAACTAGGGTTTCTTGAGCGACAAGTTTCATCAAGAATCATGGACAGAAGAATTAGGGTTTGAAGTGTAGGGATCCAATTGAGATGTTTAAAGGGAATGAGGCACAGAAATATTTTAAATTTGAGGGATCCTCGATGGCAAGGTCAATATCCATGGTGAATCAAGACTTGTGAAAGCCAAATGAGGGAACTTGGGTTTGGTCCTTATGTGACCAGATGACTCTTGAAACTTCTTTAAAAATGGGACTCACCACCCAAATTGGGTTTGGGGAGTGAGTGAGATGTCTTGAGTGGTCCTCTTAGCTTTGTGGGATGTTTGAGGATGAGATTGGGGTAAAGGTGGCTTGGGCATACCTCAACATGGCCAGAGGCTATAAGCTTTTGCAGATGAATCTCATGCCTTGGGCTTGTGGATAATTGTGGTCATTATATACAAATTCAAATGAGATGATATGAATGGGATGTATGATTAGTGGTTAGGTGCTCAAGAAGATGATATGGGGTAAGGAAAATTTGAGGGTATGACAACATTCCTCTCCTCTAAGAATCAAATGCTCTAACAACCAACTCACTCGGTTTTACTACTAAACATTCACTCGGATAACAAACTCTTGGTCCCCAGGGAGATTACCTCGTGAAGGGTCGTATGAGAACCTCAATTAATGGTAGACTCTCTTAATGGTATTGATGATCATCGAGGTTACGATTTCAGGATCCCTATCTCCATTAGAGTTCGGGACCCCAATACCCCATTTTTAGAACATTTAACCTTGGTCGGGCTAGACCGATGATCGTGTAGTCTAGATCCCCGGGGAGCTTTCCTCCCGAGGGACGATACGGAGATCTCACTAAGAGTAGATTTCCATGATGGAGATGTTGACTAGCAAGTAAATTGACATAAGTGGCAGGCAATCATGGGAGTCCATGACTTTAAGGGCAGTGTGTTACACCCAATCTCTCAGAAGCCCTAGATCTTTGAAAGTGAGAACTTTGGTTTGAAAAGCAGTCATTCCTAAACCTAAACCCTCGTCACAGTAATCCCGGACCTATGAACCACATGCCTATGTTCCGTGGAAACTAATAAAAGCCATCCATGCATGCATTCATGAACATTCATACATCATTAATCAATAAGAAAAGCTCTTAAGGATTTCATTTGTTTAAACGCATGAAACAAAAAAAATCTACGAACACAGTCGTGGATCACACGGGTAGTAAAACCATCTCTTTCAGATTCAAGACTCCATATATTGACATTTTGAAGGTCCTTTTTTCTAGGGTAACATCCCTCAATCCTAGCGATCCTAACCCTCTCTTTTACCCACACAAAGTAGGGTTCCTTGGTTAGGATGTTCTTCTTGCCCCAGTCTTGGTCAATCCAAATTATGGTTTTCCAAGTTCTTGTTACTCTCTTCATAGTTTGACAAAAAAATCAGAGCTCCGTAGTTCGGAGTAGAAAATGTTTATGTGTTTGGTTGATTTTACCTTTTAGAAAGGGGTTTTCGTAGAGGGTGCCCTAAGGCACAAAAATTAGGTTGGATAGGTTGTGTTGATTTTACCCTAAACAAGGGTATAATGAAAATAATTTTTGATTAGTTTGCACTAAAGTCTAGGGGCGTAGGTGAATATTCTAGACAACAAGGCAGAATGCTCCATTCTCACTCATTCTCCACCACTTCAACCTCGTGGCGCACAATATTAATTGTAGTTTATCAGTGTTTTGAATTTGATTAAGAAAAATCCGCTTGAAGTTGGATCAAGGGTTGGTTTGTTTGAAATAACCTGCTGCAGAATCTGTTTTTTGCCATTTTATGCAAAGAGTGATTTCTTGCACATTGGGTCGAATTATTGGCTTGGAGAGGATTTGGAACGCATTATGACCTTGATTCATACGTCAATACCATTTTTTATATGTTTTTGTACCATTGGGACCAAAAGAAGTGACTTAGAAGGCTTGGCATGTTGACTTGCACGTTCGGACTAGTGTGCAATTGGCTTGTGCACCAAGACAAAACACCAACTTTGAACAAAGGCCAAATAAAAATGGCTTGTGCACTTTGCTTCAATTTTGGGTAATTTATTATTTGCTATTAACTTGATTGAATGCAAAAAGAACCGTGTCAAAAGGGCTTGTGGTTTGGAAATTGCAAGGTGTTAAAGTAGAGGTCATGACATGATTTTAGGGCATGTTGGACCAAATTGGCCAATAGCAAAATTGAAGCATTTACTCAATTAATTAGGTCTTGGACCTTGAATCAAATTTGGAGAGGCGGTTTTCTGGGACATTTTTCTCGAAGTCGAATTTAAAAATCTTAAAAAATAAAGAAGTTATGGTCATTGGAACTTCCCATAGGCCATTTTTGCCAAAGTGTGACCGACCACCGTGGCCTAGTTTTAGGGTTTTTGTGATTTCTTGCTTTTCAAGCCACGGTGATGGATGTTTTAAGTTCATATGATTATATCATGATGGGAAATGAAGTCTGGACTTTTTTAAAATTATTATAGGTTAAATTGGTGGGTGGATCAAGTCATGGAAAGTTGAAAAAACAAGTATGAACAAACTACTTGTAACATGGATTGGATGGATGTTTCAATGGTTGGTTGTGTTTGTAATGGACATGAAATGATGTTGTTGATGTTGAATGAGTGGAAGGGTGATTGGATGGCAAAAATGAGGAATGTCAATGATCAAAGGAACCTCAAACTAGGGTTTCTTGAGCGACAAGTTTCATCAAGAACCATGGACAGAAGAATTAGAGTTTGAGGTGTAGGGATCTAATTGAGATGTTTAAGGGGTATGGGGAATTAAAAAATTGAATTTGTGGGATCCTAGATGGCAAGGTCAATATCCATGGTGAATCAAGACTTGTGAAAGCCAAATGAGGGAACTTTGGTTTGGTCCTTATGTGACCAGATGACTCTTGAAACTTCTTTAAAAAGGGGACTCACCACCAAAATTGGGTTTCGGGAGTGAGTGAAATGTCTTGAGTGGTCCTCTTTGCTTCGTGGGATGCTTGAGGTTGAGATTGGGGTAAAGGTGGCTTGGGCACACCTCAACATGGCCAGAGGCTCTAAGCTTTTGCAGATGAATCCCATGCCTGGGGCTTGTAGATAATTGTGGTCATTATATACAAATGCAAATGAGATGATATGAATGGGATGTATGATTAGGGGTTAGGTGCTCAAGAAGATGATATGGGTTAGGTGCTCAAGAAGATGATATGGGGTATGACAACAGTCCTCTCTTCGAGCAATCATATGCTCTAACTACCAACTCACTCGGTTTGATTACTAGACATTCACTCGGATAACAAACTCTTGGTCCCCGGGGAGATTACCTCGTGAAGGGTCGTACGAGAACCTCAATTAATGGTAGACTCTCTTAGAGGTATTGATGATCGTCGAGGTTACAACTTCAGGATCCTTATCTCCATTAGACTTTGGGACCCCAAGACCCAATTTTTAGAACATTTAACCTTGGGTGGGCTAGACCGATGATCGTGTAGTCTAGATCCCCGGGGAGCTTTCCTCCCGAGGGATGATACAGAGATCTCACTAAGAGTAGATTTCCATGATGGAGATATCGACTGGCAAGTAAATTGACATAATAGGTAGGTAGTCAAGGGAGTCCATGACTATAAGGGCATTTTCTTACACCCAATCTCTCAGAAGCCCTAGATCTTTGAAAGTGAGAACCCTGGTTTGAAAATCAGTCATTACTAAACCTAAACCCTCGTCACAGTAATCTCGGACCTATGAACCACATGCCTATGTTCCGTGGAAACAAATAAAAACCATCCATGCATGCATTCGTGAACATTCATACATCATTAATCAATAATAAAAGCTCTTAAGGATTTCGTTTGTTTAAATGCAAGAAATAAAAAAAAAATCTACGAACACAGTCGTGGATCACACGGGTAGTAACACCTTCTCTTTCAAATTCAAGACTCCATATATTGACATTTTGAAGGTCCTTTTCTCTAGGGTAACGTCCCTCAATCCTAGCGATCCTAGCCCTCTCTTTTACCCACGCAAAATAGGGTTCCTTGGACAGGATTTTCTTCTTGCCCCAGTCTTGGTCAATCCAAATTATGCTTGTCCAAGTTCTTGTTACTCTCTTCATAGTTTGACAAAAAAAATCAGAGCTCCGTAGTTCGGAGTAGAAAATGTTTGTGAGTTTGGTTGATTTTACCTTTTAGAAAGGGGTTTTCGTAGAGGGTTCCCTAAGGCACAAAAATTAGGTTTGATAGGTTGTGTTGATTTTACCCTAAACAAGGGTTTATTGAAAATAATTTCTGATTAGTTTGCACTAAAGTCTAGGGGCGCAGGTGAATATTCTAGACAATAAGGCAGAATGCTCCATTTTCACTCATTTTCCACCACTTAAGCCTCGTGGCAAAGAATATTAATTGTAGTTATTAAATGTTTTAATTTGATTAAGAAAAATCTGATTGGCGTTGGATCAAGGGTTAGTTTGTTTGAAACAACCTACTACAGAAATTGCTTTTTGCCATTTTATATAAAGAGTGATTTCTTGCACATGGGGTCGAGTTATTGGCTTGGAGAGGATTTGGCACGCATGATGACCTTGATTCATACGTCAATACCATTTTTTATATGTTTTTGTACCATTGGGACCAAAATAAGTGATTTAGAAGGCTTGGCATGTTGACTTGCACATTCAGACTAGTGTACAATTGGCTTGTGCACCAAGACAAAACATCAACTTTGAACCAAGGCCAAATAAAAATGGCTCGTGCACTTTGCTTCAATTTTGGGTCATTTCTTCTTTGCTATGAACTTGATTGAATGCAAAAAGAATCGTGTCAAAAGGGCTTGTGGTTTGGAAATTTCAAGGTGTTAAAGTAGAGGTCATGACATGATTTTAGGGCATGTTGGACCAACTTGGCCAATAGCAAATTTGAAGCATTTCCTCAATTAATTAGGTCTTGGACCTTGTAATTTTTTTGGAGAGGAGGTTATTTGGGACATTTTTCTCGAAGTCAAATTTAAAAATATTAAAAAATGAAGAAGTTACGGTCATTGGAACTTCCCATAGGCCATTCTTGCCAAAGTGTAACCGGCCACCATGGCCTAGTTTTAGGTTTTTGTGATTTCTTGCTTTTCAAGCCACGTTGATGGATGTTTTAAGTTCATATGATCATATCATGATGAGAAATGAAGTTTGGACTATTTTGGAATTATTTTAGGTCAAATTGGTGGTAGATCAAGTCATGGAAAGTTGAAAAATCAAGTATGAACGAACTACCCGCAACATAGATTGGATGGATATTTCAATGGTTGGTTGTGTTTGTAATGGACATGAAATGATGTTGTTGATGTTGAATGAGTGGTAGGGTGATTGGATGGCAAAAATGAGGAATGTCAATGATCAAAGGAACCTCAAACTAGGGTTTCTTGAGCGACAAGTTTCATCAAGAACCATGGACAGAAGAATTAGAGTTTGAGGTGTAGGGATCTAATTGAGATGTTTAAAGGGTATGGGGAATTAAAAAAATTGAATTTGTGGGATCCTAGATGGCAAGGTCAATATCCATGGTGAATCAAGACTTGTGAAAGCCAAATGAGGGAACTTGGGTTTGGTCCTTATGTGACCAGATGACTCTTGAAACTTCTTTAAAAAGGGGACTCACCACCAAAATTGGGTTTCGGGAGTGAGTGAAATGTCTTGAGTGGTCCTCTTTGCTTCGTGGGATGCTTGAGGTTGAGATTGGGGTAAAGGTGGCTTGGGCACACCTCAACATGGCCAGAGGCTATAAGCTTTTGCAGATGAATCCCATGCCTTGGGCTTGTGGATAATTGTGGTCATTATATACAAATGCAAATGAGATGATATGAATGGGATGTATGATTAGGGGTTAGGTGCTCAAGAAGATGATATGGGTTAGGTGCTCAAGAAGATGATATGGGGTATGACAACAGTCCTCTCCTCGAGCAATCATATGCTCTAACTACCAACTCACTCGGTTTGATTACTAGACATTCACTCGGATAACAAACTCTTGGTCCCCGTGGAGATTACCTCGTGAAGGGTCGTACGAGAACCTCAATTAATGGTAGACTCTCTTAGAGGTATTGATGATCGTCGAGGTTACAACTTCAGGATCCCTATCTCCATTAGACTTTGGGACCCCAAGACCCCATTTTTAGAACATTTAACCTTGGTTGGGCTAGACCGATGATCGTGTAGTCTAGATCCCCGGGTAGCTTTCCTCCCGAGGGACGATACAGAGATCTCACTAAGAGTAGATTTCCATGATGGAGATGTCGACTGGCAAGTAATATGACATAATAGGTAGGTACTCAAGGGAGTCCATGACTATAAGGGCATTGTCTTACACCCAATCTCTCAGAAGCCCTAGATCTTTGAAAGTGAGAACCCTGGTTTGAAAATCAGTCATTACTAAACCTAAACCCTCGTCACAGTAATCTCGGACCTATGAACCACATGCCTATGTTCTGTGGAAACAAATAAAAACCATGCATGCATGCATTCGTGAACATTCATACATCATTAATCAATAAGAAAAGCTCTTAAGGATTTCGTTTGTTTAAATGCAAGAAATAAAAAAAAAAATCTACGAACACAGTCGTGGATCACACGGGTAGTAAAACCTTCTCTTTCAAATTCAAGACTCCATATATTGACATTTTGAAGGTCCTTTTCTCTAGGGTAACGTCCCTCAATCCTAGCGAACCTAGCCCTCTCTTTTACCCACGCAAAATAGGGTTCCTTGGACAGGATTTTCTTCTAGCCCCAGTCTTGGTAAATCCAAATTATGGTTTTCCAAGTTCTTGTTACTCTCTTCATAGTTTGACAAAAAAAATCAGAGCTCCGTAGTTCGGAGTAGAAAATGTTTGTGTGTTTGGTTGATTTTACCTTTTAGAAAGGGGTTTTCGTAGAGGGTTCCCTAAGGCACAAAAATTAGGTTTGATAGGTTGTGTTGATCTTACCCTAAACAAGGGTTTATTGAATATAATTTCTGATTAGTTTGCACTAAATTCTAGGGGCGTAGGTGAATATTCTAGAAAACAAGGCAAAATGCTCCATTCTCACTCATTTTCCACCACTTAAGCCTCGTGGCGCACAATATTAATTGTAGTTATTAAATGTTTTGAATTTGATTAAGAAAAATCTGCTTGGAGTTGGATAAGGGTTTGTTTGTTTGAAATAACCTGCTGCAGAATCTGCTTTTTGCCATTTTATGTAAAGAGTGATTTCTTGCACATGGAGTCGAGTTATTGGCTTGGAGAGGATTTCACATGCATGATGACCTTGATTAATACGTCCATACCATTTTTTATATGTTTCTTTACCATTGGGACCAAACGACGTGAGTTAGAAGGCTTGGCATCTTGACTTGCACATTCGGACTGGTGTGCAATTGGCTTGTGCGCCGAGACAAAACACCAACTTTGAAGCAAGGCCAAATAAAAATGGCTCGTGCAATTTGCTTCAATTTTGGGTCATTTATTATTTGCTATGAACTTGATTGAATGCAAAAAGAACCGTGTTAAAAGGGCTTGTGGTTTGGAAATTGCAAGGTGTTAAAGTAGAGGTCATGACATGATTTTAGGGCATGTTGGACCAACTTGGCCAATAGCAAAATTGAAGCATTTCCTCAATTAATTAGGTCTTGGAACTTGAAGAAAAAATTGAGAGGAGGTTATTTGGGACATTTTTCTTGAAGTCGAATTTAAAAATATTAAAAAATGAAGAAGTTATGGTCATTGGAACTTCCCCTAGGCCATTCTTGCTAAAGTGTGACCGGCCACCATGGCCTAGTTTTAGGGTTTTTGTGATTTCTTGCTTTTCAAGCCAAGGTGATGGATGTTTTAAGTTCATATGAGCATATCATGATGGTAAATGAAGTTTGGACTTTTTTGGAATTATTTTAGGTCAAATTGGTGGGTGGATCAAGTCATGGAAAGTTGAAAAATCAAGTATAAACGAAATACTTGCAACATGGATTAGATGGATGTTTCAATGGTTGGTTGTGTTTGTAATGGACATAAAATGATGTTGTTGATGTTGAATGAGTGGTAGGGTGATTTGATGGCCAAAAATGAGGAATGTTAATGATCAAAGAAACTCAAACTAGGGTTTCTTGAGCGACAAGTTTCATCAAGAACCATGGACAGAAGAATTAGGGTTTGAAGTGTAGGGATCCTATTGAGATGTTTAAAGGGTATGGGCCATGAAAAAAATTTGAATTTGAGGGATCCTCGATGGCAAGGTCAATATCCATGGTGAAACAAGACTTGTGAAAGCCAAATGAGGGAACTTGGGTTTGGTCCTTATGTGACTAGATGACTCTTGAAACTTCTTTAAAAAGGGGACTCACCACCCAAATTGGGTTTGGGGAGTGAGTGGGATTCATGAGTGGTCCTCTTAGCTTTGTGGGATGCTTGAGGATGATAATGGGGTAAAGGTGGCTTGGGCACACCTCCACATGGCAAGAGGCTCTAAGCTTTTGCAGATGAATCCCATGCCTTGGGCTTAGGAATAATTATGGTCATTATATACAAATGCAAATGAGATGATATGAATGGGATGTATGATTAGGGGTTAGGTTCTCAAGAAGATGATATGGGGTAGGGAAAATTTGAGGGTATGACAACAGTCCTCTCCTCGAGCAATCAAATGCTCTAACAACCAACTCACTCGGTTTGATTACTAGACATTCATTCGGATAAGAAACTCTTGGTCCCCGGGGAGATTACCTCGTAAAGGTTTGTATGATAACCTCAATTAGTGGCCGACTCTCTTAGAGGTATTGATGATCGTCGAGGTTACGGCTTCAGGATCCCTATCTCCATTAGAGTTCGGGACCCCAAGACCCCTTTTTTAGAACATTTAACCTTGGTCGAGCTAGATGTAACACCCTTCTAAAATATCCCAAATATTTAATTAAAACAACATATAAAACTCAGAGTAATTATGCAGTTAAGGGTGTCACACACAAACACTGCACACCATTCACCAATATAACGGTCATGCTCTTTTATTAATTCAAAACATAAGCATTTGCATAAAACGCAGCGGATAGAAATCTCATCAATCATGTAAAACATTACATGTAAAATGGTTCATAACCAACAATAAAACATTTAGAACAAGTTAAAACATCCCATCCCGATGTTACATCTATCAGAGCACGACCCACTAAGGAGACTACACTAGACTCCAAGCATTAGCTTCTACTCAACTCATTGCTCGTTACCTGAAAAATAGTTGTAAGGGTGAGTTCCTCAATCGATATAACAAGCATTATAAAACATCATGTAATGCTAAGTAAATAACACATTTCATCACCCAAATCAGATTACACATTCAGTAACAGCAATGTCAACTCAATCATACTCAACATCAACACAACACACAACACACGTATAATACTGGAATACATCCATTCATATTATACGCCATATATCAATTATGCAATGAGACTCCATGCATGAGGTACCGACTATTTGTGAACATATAGTTCACCTCACCGTCCAAATCCAGGCACGGCTACCAAGCCCACTAGTCCCACTCATTTGAGACCTAGTGACTCACTCACTAATTCCTCACCATGGGAATTAGCTACCACCCCAAATGGGCCATGCTATGCACGCTAATCACCTAGCATGCAACATCAACAACAGTCCAAAATGACTAACTCACTAATTCCTCACCATGGGAATTAGCTACCACCCTAAAGGCCACAATATGCATGCTAATCACCTAGCCATGCAACATCACAACAATAATCCACAATGGACCTATGCTCACACTCTAAGCCATAAAACAGTCCATTCACAACACATGCATAATATATACATTCACAACATTATGCATATAATCATACATCATCAACATATTCATCACATAATCAAATTATGATATGTCACATAATCAATCACAGCATTAGCACACTCTACTAATACCCCTTTTACTCAAAACAGTGGGAAATGATCCCTATTACATCATACGCCGACATCGGCCAAACATCAAATGTGTACATAATATTTGAATAACAATTTTCTCACTTTCCAACAGTGTTAACCGGTTAACGCCCTGGGTTAACCGGTTAACGCAGTACAAATACACTTCCTGCCCAAAACTTAACAGTGTTAACCGGTTAACGCCCTGGGTTAACCGGTTAACGCAGGCAAAACAGCACTAATTTCACAATTCGCAACAGTGTTAACCGGTTAACGCCCTGGGTTAACCGGTTAACGCAGACAAAACAGCAGTTCCTGCGCTAACACAAAGCAGAATACAGAATTCTCCGCATTTTCCGCCGTTGGAGGACTTTCGGACCTCCGATTCCAATTCCGTAAAAAGCTCTACGTTAGGGAAATTACAACACACTCAATTACAGGTTCAAATTCCAGTTTTTTACACAACATATCCATCACAATTTTCAACATTCAACAATCCCAATTAGGGTCAATTCAACGGTTTATCACTACCCATTACATGCTAACCCATAATACCCATTAAACGACGATAAACCCCCCTTACCTGAGTTAATCCGGAAATCTCTAATCTCCAAGCTTTTCTCTTCTCCAATCTTCTTCCTCTTGCTCTGCCTCTTTGCCCTTTTTCCACTTTCTCAATCGCTTCTCTGTTTCACGTGAAAACCTTTTCTTTACCAAATAAGATTCTTTTTCCCTTATTTCACACTTATATATTTTCCACTTTATATTATTATCCCAATAATAATAATTCAATAATTCCAAAATAATAATAATAATAATCCAATTATCTAATTAAATTAATAAATATATTATTAACTTAATTTAAATAATTATCATATTATTATCGGGGTGTTACAACTCTCCCCACTAAAAGAGTTTTCGTCCTCGAAAACATACCTCAAGCGAATAACTCCGGATAAGACTCTTTCATCTGACTCTCCAGTTCCCAAGTCACATTGCCACCTGCTGGTCCTCCCCAAGCTACCTTCACCAAGGCAATCTCTTTACCCCGCAACTGCTTCAACTCTCGATCCTCGATCCTCATAGGCGATGTTTCAACAGTCAGGTTATCTCTCACCTGTACATCATCTACTTGGACTACATGCGACGGATCATGAATGTACCTCCTCAACTGAGACACATGAAAAACCTCATGCAAATTCGCAAGCGACGGCGGTAAAGCGATACGATAGGCTACTTCCTCTATCCTCTCCAAAATCTGATAAGGACCAATAAATCGAGGTGTCAACTTTTTCGACTTCAAAGCTCGACCAACCCCAGTTATCGGAGTAACACGAAGAAACACATGATCTCCCTCTTGAAATTCAAGTGACTTCCTCCTCTTGTCATGATGACTCTTCTGACGACTCTGAGCAATTCTCATCTTCTCCTGAATCATCTTAATCTTTTCCGTGGTTTGTTGAACAATCTCCGGTCCAACCACAGCACTCTCACCGGACTCATACCAACATAAAGGTGTCCGACATCTCCTACCATACAAAGCTTCAAACGGTGCCATACCAATGCTCGAATGAAAACTATTGTTGTAGGTAAACTCAATCAAAGGCAAATAACAATCCCAAGCACCTCCTTTTTCCAAAACACAAGCCCTCAAAAGATCCTCTAGTGACTGAATCGTCCTCTCAGTCTGACCATCAGTCTGCGGATGATATGCAGAACTCAATCTCAGCTTAGTTCCCAAAGCCCTCTGCAAACCTTCCCAGAACTTCGATGTAAATCTAGGATCTCTGTCCGAAACAATACTCGACGGAATACCATGCAAACTTACAATCTTCTCAATATACAACTCGGCTAGTCTCTCTAACGGATAATCCATTCTGATCGGAATGAAATGAGCCGACTTCGTCAATCTATCCACAATCACCCAAATAGCTTCAAAATTCTTACTTGTCCTCGGTAAACCAGAAACAAAATCCATACTGATACTATCCCACTTCCACTCTGGAATAGCCAACGGTTGCATTAGCCCAGACGGCTTCTGATGCTCAATCTTTGACTTCTGACAAGTCAAACAGGAATAAACAAAACTCGCAATTTCTCTTTTCATTCCCGGCCACCAAAATAACTTTTTCAAATCATGATACATCTTCGTAGCTCCAGGATGAATACTCAGGCCACTACGATGTCCTTCCTCAAGAATACTCTTCTTAAGTTCGGTAACATCCGGAATACACACCCGATTACCAAATTTCAAAACACCATTCTCATCAACTCTGAATTCACCACCCTGACCTTGATTCACTAGAGTCAACTTATCAACCAAAAGCACATCGGATTTCTGACCCTCTCTAATCTCATCCAGAATACCACTCTCAAATGCTCAGCATGCTCTTCTTCAGATTTCGAATACACCAAAATATCGTCAATGAACACCACAACAAACTGATCTAGGTACGGATGGAAAATCCTATTCATATACTCCATAAACACTCCAGGCGCATTAGTCACACCAAAAGGCATTACAGAATACTCATAATGTCCATACCTTGTTCTGAAAGCAGTCTTCTGAATATCCTCAGTCTTCACACGTATCTGATGATATCCCGACCTCAAATCTATTTTGCTGAACACACTAGCACCAACCAACTGATCCATTAAATCATCAATCCTCGGCAAAGGATACCGATTCTTGATCGTCACTTTATTCAGTTGCCTGTAGTCCACACACAACCTCATAGTACCTTCTTTCTTCTTAACCAATAACACTGGTGCACCCCACGGTGACACACTCGGACGAATAAATTTCTTATCCAACAGATCTTCCAACTGACTCTTCAATTCAGTTAACTCAACAGCAGACATACGGTACGGAGCCATCGATATCGGCCTAGTACCAGGTACCAAATCAATCGAGAACTCAACTTCACGTTCTGGTGGTAATTCATTCACTTCTTCAGGAAACACATCAGGAAAATCACACACCACAACTAGATCGCAAATCACCAGTTTATCTTTAGCCTCCAAAGTCGCTAACAGCATAAACAACTCTGCCCCATCTGCTACTGCCTCATTCACCTGCCTTGCTGATAGAAACAAATCCTTTCCTTCCTCACTCTCAGGAAAGATCACAGTCTTATCAAAACAGTTGATATAAACTCGATTAAACACCAACCAGTTCATACCTAGGATAACATCAATCTGCACTAGTGGGAGACACACAAGGTCCATCCCAAAGTCTCTACCAAAAATATTCAAAGGACAATTCAAACAAACTGAAGTAGTAGTCACTGAACCCTTCGCAGGAGTATCAATCACCATACTTCCATGCATCTCAGATATCTCTAACTTAAGTTTCACAACACAATCCAAAGATATAAAGGAATGAGTAGCACCTGTGTCGATAATAGCTACAAGAGGAAAGCCATTAATATAACACGTACCTCGGATCAAACGATCATCTGCAAAAGTCTCAGAACCCGATAAAGCAAAGACCTTGCCTCCCGACTGATTCTCTCTCTTTAGCTTAGGACACTGTGGACTAATATGACCCACCTCTCCACAGTTGAAGCAAGTCACGGTCTTCGACCGACACTCTGCAGCCAAATGACCACCTTTGCCACACTTGAAACATTTCTTCTCAGCACTGGTACACTCATGGACACGATGTCCAGCCTGACCACATCTGTAACACTTAGCAGGAGCACTAGAGTCTCCCCCACTAGGCCTCTTCATCCCACTCTGACTCTGGAAACCTCTGCCAGCTGCATACGGTTTCCCACGATCATTCTGATTCTTGTCTCTTCTATCAACCCTCTGCTGATAGCTCTCCGCTCTGGCTTTGGAATCCTGTTCAAAAATCCTGCAACAGTCAACCAAGTCAGAAAACACTTTGATCCGTTGGTATCCAATAGCCTGCTTGATCTCGGGACGTAACCCGTTCTCAAACTTCACACATTTCGAAAATTCTCCAGCAGCCTCATTATAGGGAGTATAATACTTTGACAGCTCTGTGAACTTAGCAGCATACTCAGTAACAGACCTGTTACCCTGTTTCAATTCCAAGAATTCTATCTCTTTCTTTCCTCTGACATCCTCTGGAAAGTACTTCCTCAGAAATCTCTCTCTGAATACAGCCCAAGTGATCTCAGCATTCCCAGCAGTTTCCAACTCAGTGCGGGTAGCAACCCACCAATCATCTGCTTCCTCTGACAGCATATGCGTACCGAACCTGACCTTCTGGTTATCGGCACACTCAGTCACTCGGAAGATCCTCTCGATCTCCTTCAACCACTTCTGAGCACCATCTGGATCGTATGCTCCCTTGAACATTGGAGGATTGTTTTTCTGGAACTCACTCAGTTGACGAGCAGCTCCCATTCCCACAACATTCGGATTCCCTCCAAGTACTCCAGCTAGCATACCCAGAGCCTCAGCAATCGCAGCATCGTCTCTACCTCTTCCAGCCATCTCTATTCTGAAAACCCAACAAGCTAAAACAATAAGTACTGATAGGGTTACACAACACCTATCCCGTACAGGGGAAACAGAATAATTACGACTCGACTCGACCGACTATGCTCTGATACCACTAATGTAACACCCTTCTAAAATATCCCAAATATTTAATTAAAACAACATATAAAACTCAGAGTAATTATGCAGTTAAGGGTGTCACACACAAACACTGCACACCATTCACCAATATAACGGTCATGCTCTTTTATTAATTCAAAACATAAGCATTTGCATAAAACGCAGCGGATAGAAATCTCATCAATCATGTAAAACATTACATGTAAAATGGTTCATAACCAACAATAAAACATTTAGAACAAGTTAAAACATCCCATCCCGATGTTACATCTATCAGAGCACGACCCACTAAGGAGACTACACTAGACTCCAAGCATTAGCTTCTACTCAACTCATTGCTCGTTACCTGAAAAATAGTTGTAAGGGTGAGTTCCTCAATCGATATAACAAGCATTATAAAACATCATGTAATGCTAAGTAAATAACACATTTCATCACCCAAATCAGATTACACATTCAGTAACAGCAATGTCAACTCAATCATACTCAACATCAACACAACACACAACACACAACACACGACACACGTATAATACTGGAATACATCCATTCATATTATACGCCATATATCAATTATGCAATGAGACTCCATGCATGCGGTACCGACTATTTGTGAACATATAGTTCACCTCACCGTCCAAATCCAGGCACGGCTACCAAGCCCACTAGTCCCACTCATTTGAGACCTAGTGACTCACTCACTAATTCCTCACCATGGGAATTAGCTACCACCCCAAATGGGCCATGCTATGCACGCTAATCACCTAGCATGCAACATCAACAACAGTCCAAAATGACTAACTCACTAATTCCTCACCATGGGAATTAGCTACCACCCTAAAGGCCACAATATGCATGCTAATCACCTAGCCATGCAACATCACAACAATAATCCACAATGGACCTATGCTCACACTCTAAGCCATAAAACAGTCCATTCACAACACATGCATAATATATACATTCACAACATTATGCATATAATCATACATCATCAACATATTCATCACATAATCAAATTATGATATGTCACATAATCAATCACAGCATTAGCACACTCTACTAATACCCCTTTTACTCAAAACAGTGGGAAATGATCCCTATTACATCATACACCGACATCGGCCAAACATCAAATGTGTACATAATATTTGAATAACAATTTTCTCACTTTCCAACAGTGTTAACCGGTTAACGCCCTGGGTTAACCGGTTAACGCAGTACAAATACACTTCCTGCCCAAAACTTAACAGTGTTAACCGGTTAACGCCCTGGGTTAACCGGTTAACGCAGGCAAAACAGCACTAATTTCACAATTCGCAACAGTGTTAACCGGTTAACGCCCTAGGTTAACCGGTTAACGCAGACAAAACAGCAGTTCCTGCGCTAACACAAAGCAGAATACAGAATTCTCCGCATTTTCCGCCGTTGGAGGACTTTCGGACCTCCGATTCCAATTCCGTAAAAAGCTCTACGTTAGGGAAATTACAACACACTCAATTACAGGTTCAAATTCCAGTTTTTTACACAACATATCCATCACAATTTTCAACATTCAACAATCCCAATTAGGGTCAATTCAACGGTTTATCACTACCCATTACATGCTAACCCATAATACCCATTAAACGACGATAAACCCCCCTTACCTGAGTTAATCCGGAAATCTCTAATCTCCAAGCTTTTCTCTTCTCCAATCTTCTTCCTCTTGCTCTGCCTCTTTGCCCTTTTTCCACTTTCTCAATCGCTTCTCTGTTTCACGTGAAAACCTTTTCTTTACCAAATAAGATTCTTTTTCCCTTATTTCACACTTATATATTTTCCACTTTATATTATTATCCCAATAATAATAATTCAATAATTCCAAAATAATAATAATAATAATAATCCAATTATCTAATTAAATTAATAAATATATTATTAACTTAATTTAAATAATTATCATATTATTATCGGGGTGTTACACTAGACCGTTGATCGTGTAGTCTAGATCCCCAAGGATCTTTCCTCGCGAGGGACGATACGGAGATCTCACTAAGAGTAGATTTCTTTGATGGAGATGTCGACAGGCAAGTAAATTGACATAAGTGGCAGGCAGTCAAGGGAGTCCATGACTCTAAGAGTAGTGTCTTACGCCCAATCTCTCAAAAGACCTAGATCTTTGAAAGTGAGAACCCATGTTTGAAAAGTAGTCATTACTAAACCTAAACCCTCATCACAGTAATCCCCGACCTATGAACCACATGCCTATGTTTCATGGAAACTAATAAAAACTATTCATGCATGCACTCATGAACATTCATACATCATTAATCAATAAGAAAAGCTCTTAAGGATTTTGTTTGTTTAAACGCAGGAAATAAAAAAAAATCTACGAACACAGTCGTGGATCACACGGCTAGGAAAACCTTCTCTTTCAGATTCACGACTCCATATATTGACATTTCGAAGGTCCTTTTCTCTAAGGTAACGTCCCTCAATCCTAGCGATCCTAGCCCTCTCTTTTACCCATGAAAAGTAGGGTTCCTTGGCTAGGATGTTCTTCTTGCCCCAGTCTTGGTCAATCCAAATTATGCTTGTCCAAGTTCTTGTTATTCTCTTCATAGTTTGACAAAAAAAATCAGAGCTCCGTAGTTCGGAGTAGAAAATGTTTGTGAGTTTGGTTGATTTTACCTTTTAGAAAGGGGTTTTCGTAGAGGGTTCCCTAAGGCACAAAAATTAGGTTTGATAGGTTGTGTTGATTTTACCCTAAACAAGGGTTTATTGAAAATAATTTCTGATTAGTTTGCACTAAAGTCTAGGGGCGCAGGTTAATATTCTAGACAATAAGGCAGAATGCTCCATTTTCACTCATTTTCCACCACTTAAGCCTCGTGGCGCAGAATATTAATTGTAGTTATTAAATGTTTTAATTTGATTAAGAAAAATCTGATTGACGTTGGATCAAGGGTTAGTTTGTTTGAAACAACCTACTACAGAAATTGCTTTTTGCCATTTTGTACAAAGAGTGATTTCTTGCACATGGGGTCGAGTTATTGGCTTGAAGAGGATTTGGCACACATGATGACCTTGATTCATACGTCAATACCATTTTTTATATGTTTCTGTACCATTGGTACCAAAATAAGTGAGTTAGAAGGCTTGGCATGTTGACTTGCACATTCAGACTAGTGTACAATTGGCTTGTGCACCAAGACAAAACACCAACTTTGAACCAAGGCCAAATAAAAATGGCTCGTGCACTTTACTTCAATTTTGGGTCATTTATTCTTTACTTTGAACTTGATTGAATGCAAAAAGAATCGTGGCAAAAGGGCTTGTGGTTTGGAAATTGCAAGGTGTTAAAGTAGAGGTCATGACATGATTTTAGGGCATGTTGGACCAACTTGGCCAATAGCAAATTTGAAGCATTTCCTCAATTAATTAGGTCTTGGACCTTGTACTTTTTTTGGAGAGGAGGTTATTTGGGACATTTTTCTCGAAGTCAAATTTAAAAATATTAAAAAATGAAGAAGTTATGGTCATTGGAACTTCCCATAGGCCATTCTTGCCAAAGTGTGACCGGCCACCATGGCCTAGTTTTAGGGTTTTTGTGATTTCTTGCTTTTCAAGCCACGTTGATAGATGTTTTAAGTTCATATGATCATATCATGATGATAAATGAAGTTTGGCCTATTTTGGAATTATTTTAGGTCAAATTGGTGGTGGATCAAGTCATGGAAAGTTGAAAAATCAAGTATGAACGAACTACCCGCAACATAGATTGGATGGATATTTCAATGGTTGGTTGTGTTTGTAATGGACATGAAATGATGTTGTTGATGTTGAATGAGTGGCAGGGTGATTGGATGGCAAAAATGAGGAATGTCAATGATCAAAGGTACCTCAAACTAGGGTTTCTTGAGCGACAAGTTTCATCAAGAACCATGGACAGAAGAATTAGAGTTTGAGGTGTAGGGATCTAATTGAGATATTTAAAGGGTATGGGGAATTAAAAAAATTGAATTTATGGGATCCTAGATGGCAAGGTCAATATCCATGGTGAATCAAGACTTGTGAAAGCCAAATGTGGGAACTTGGGTTTGGTCCTTATGTGACCAGATGACTCTTGAAACTTCTTTAAAAAGGGGACTCACCACCAAAATTGGGTTTCGGGAGTGAGTGAAATGTCTTGAGTGGTCCTTTTTGCTTCGTGGGATGCTTGAGGTTGAGATTGGGGTAAAGGTGGCTTGGGCACACCTCAACATGGCCAGAGGCTCTAAGCTTTTGCAGATGAATCCCATGCCTTGGGCTTGTGGATAATTGTGGTCACTATATACAAATGCAAATGAGATGATATGAATGGGATGTATGATTAGGGGTTAGGTGCTCAAGAAGATGATATGGGTTAGGTGCTCAAGAAGATGATATGGGGTATGACAACAGTCCTCTCCTCGAGCAATCATATGCTCTAACTACCAACTCACTCGGTTTGATTACTACACATTCACTCGAATAACAAACTCTTGGTCCCCGTGGAGATTACCTCGTGAAGGGTCGTACGAGAACCTCAATTAATGGTAGACTCTCTTAGAGGTATTGATGATCGTCCAGGTTACAACTTCAGGATCCCTATCTCCATTAGACTTTGGGACCCCAAGACCCCATTTTTAGAACATTTAACCTTGGTTGGGCTAGACCGATGATCGTGTAGTCTAGATCCTCGGGGAGCTTTCCTCCCGAGGGACGATACAGAGATCTCACTAAGAGTAGATTTCCATGATGGAGATGTCGACTGGCAAGTAAATTGACATAATAGGTAGGTAGTCAAGGGAGTCCATGACTATAAGGGCATTCTCTTACATCCAATCTCTCAGAAGCCCTAGATCTTTGAAAGTGAGAACCCTGGTTTGAAAATCAGTCATTACTAAACCTAAACCCTCGTCACAGTAATCTCGGACCTATGAACCACATGCCTATGTTCTGTGGAAACAAATAAAAACCATCCATGCATGCATTCGTGAACATTCATACATCATTAATCAATAAGAAAAGCTCTTGAGGATTTCGTTTGTTTAAATGCAAGAAATAAAAAAAAATCTACGAACACAGTCGTGGATCACACGGGTAGTAAAACCTTCTCTTTCAAATTCAATACTCCATATATTGACATTTTGAAGGTCCTTTTCTCTAGGGTAACATCCCTCAATCCTAGCGATCCTAGCCCTCTCTTTTACCCACGCAAAATAGGGTTCCTTGGACAGGATTTTCTTCTTGCCTCAGTCTTGGTAAATCCAAATTATGGTTTTCCAAGTTCTTGTTACTCTCTTCATAGTTTGACAAAAAAAATCAGAGCTCCGTAGTTCGGAGTAGAAAATGTTTGTGTGTTTGGTTGATTTTACCTTTTAGAAAGGGGTTTTCGTAGAGGGTGCCCTAAGGCACAAAAATTAGGTTTGATAGGTTGTGTTGATCTTACCCTAAACAAGGGTTTATTGAAAATAATTTCTGATTAGTTTGCACTAAAGTCTAGGGGCGTAGGTGAATATTCTAGACAACAAGGCAAAATGCTCCATTCTCACTCATTTTCCACCAATTAAGCCTCGTGGCGCACAATATTAATTGTAGTTATTAAATGTTTTGAATTTGATTAAGAAAAATCTGCTTGAAGTTGGATAAGGGTTTGTTTGTTTGAAACAACCTGCTGCAGAATCTGCTTTTTCCCATTTTGTGTAAAGAGTGATTTCTTGCACATGGAGTCGAGTTATTGGCTTGGAGAGGATTTCGCACGCATGATGACCTTGATTCATACGTCAATACCATTTTTTATATGTTTCTTTACCATTGGGATCAAAAGACGTGAGTTAGAAGGCTTGGCATCTTGACTTGCACATTCGAACTGGTGTGCAATTGGCTTGTGCGCCGAGACAAAACACCAACTTTGAAGCAAGGCCAAATAAAAATGGCTCGTGCACTTTACTTCAATTTTGGGTCATTTATTATTTGCTATGAACTTGATTGAATGCAAAAATAACCGTGTTAAAAGGGCTTGTGGTTTGGAAATAGCAAGGTGTTAAAGTAGAGGTCATGACATGATTTTAGGGCATGTTGGACCAACTTGGCCAATATCAAAATTGAAGCATTTCCTCAATTAATTAGGTCTTGGACCTTGAAGAAAAAATTGAGAGGAGGTTATTTGGGACATTTTTCTTGAAGTCGAATTTAAAAATATTAAAAAATGAAGAAGTTATGGTCATTGGAACTTCCCATAGGCCATTCTTGCTAAAGTGTGACCGGCCACCATGGCCTAGTTTTAGGGTTTTTGTGATTTCTTGCTTTTCAAGCCATGGTGATGGATGTTTTAAGTTCATATGATCATATCATGATGGGAAATGAAGTTTGGACTTTTTTGGAATTATTTTAGGTCAAATTGGTGGGTGGATCAAGTCATGGAAAGTTGAAAAATCAAGTATAACTAAAATACCTGCAACATGGATTGGATGGATGTTTCAATGGTTGGTTGTGTTTGTAATGGACATAAAATGATGTTGTTGATGTCGAATGAGTGGTAGGGTGATTTGATGGCCAAAAATGAGGAATGCCAATGATCAAAGAAACTCAAACTAGGGTTTCTTGAGCGACAAGTTTCATCAAGAACCATGGACAGAAGAATTAGGGTTTGAAGTGTAGGGATCCTATTGAGATGTTTAAAGGGTATGGGGCATGAAAAAAATTTGAATTTGAGGGATCCTCGATGGCAAGGTCAATATCCATGGTGAAACAAGACTTGTGAAAGCCAAATGAGGGAACTTGGGTTTGGTCCTTATGTGACTAGATGACTCTTGAAACTTCTTTAAAAAGGGGACTCACCACCCAAATTGGGTTTGGGGAGTGAGTGGGATTCATGAGTGGTCCTCTTAGCTTTGTGGGATGCTTGAGGATGATAATAGGGTAAAGGTGGCTTGGGCACACCTCCACATGGCAAGAGGCTCTAAGCTTTTGCAGATGAATCCCATGCCTTGGGCTTAGGAATAATTATGGTCATTATATACAAATGCAAATGAGATGATATGAATGGGATGTATGATTAGGGGTTAGGTGCTCAAGAAGATGATATGGGGTAGGGAAAATTTGAGGGTATGACAACAGTCCTCTCCTCGAGCAATCAAATGCTCTAACAACCAACTCACTCGGTTTGATTACTAGACATTCATTCGGATAACAAACTCTTGGTCCCCGGGGAGATTACCTCGTGAAGGTTTGTACGATAACCTCAATTTGTGGCCGACTCTCTTAGAGGTATTGATGATCGTCGAGGTTACGGCTTCAGGATCCCTATCTCCATTAGAGTTCGGGACCCCAAGACCCCCTTTTTAGAACATTTAACCTTGGTCGGGCTAGACCGTTGATCGTGTAGTCTAGATCCCCAAGGATCATTCCTCGCGAGGGACGATACGGAGATCTCACTAAGAGTAGATTTCTTTGATGGAGATGTCGACTGGCAAGTAAAGTGACATAAGTGGCAGGCAGTCAAGGGAGTCCATGACTCTAAGAGTAGTGTCTTATGCCCAATCTCTCAAAAGACCTAGATCTTTGAAAGTGAGAACCCATGTTTGAAAAGTAGTCATTACTAAACCTAAACCCTCATCACAGTAATCCCCGACCTATGAACCACATGCCTATGTTTCATGGAAACTAATAAAAACTATCCATGCATGCACTCATGAACATTCATAAATCATTAATCAATAAGAAAAGCTCTTAAGGATTTTGTTTGTTTAAACGCAGGAAATAAAAAAAAATCTACGAACACAATCGTGGATCACACGGCTAGGAAAACCTTCTCTTTCAGATTCAAGACTCCATATATTGACATTTTGAAGGTCCTTTTCTCTAGGGTAACGTCCCTCAATCCTAGCGATCCTAGCCCTCTCTTTTACCCACGCAAAGTAGGGTTCCTTGGCTAGGATGTTCTTCTTGCCCCAGTCTTGGTTAATCCAAATTATGCTTGTCCAAGTTCTTGTTACTCTCTTCATAGTTTGACAAAAAAAATCAGAGCTCCGTAGTTCGGAGTAGAAAATGTTTGTGAGTTTGGTTGTTTTTACCTTTTAGAAAAGGGTTTTCGTAGAGGGTTCCCTAAGGCACAAAAATTAGGTTTGATAGGTTGTGTTGATTTTACCCTAAACAAGGGTTTATTGAAAATAATTTCTGATTAGTTTGCACTAAAGTCTAGGGGCGCAGGTGAATATTCTAGACAATAAGGCAGAATGCTGCATTTTCACTCATTTTTCACCACTTAAGCCTCGTGGCGCAGAATATTAATTGTAGTTATTAAATGTTTTAATTTGATTAAGAAAAATCTGATTGACGTTGGATCAAGGGTAAGTTTGTTTGAAACAACCTACTACAGAAATTGCTTTTTGCCATTTTGTACAAAGAGTGATTTCTTACACATGGGGTCGAGTTATTGGCTTGGAGAGGATTTGGCACGCATGATGACCTTGATTCATACGTCAATACCATTTTTTATATGTTTCTGTACCATTGGGACCAAAATAAGTGAGTTAGAAGGCTTGGCATGTTGACTTGCACATTCAGACTAGTGTACAATTGGCTTGTGCACCAAGATAAAACACCAACTTTGAACCAAGGCCAAATAAAAATGGCTCGTGCACTTTGCTTCAATTTTGGGTCATTTATTCTTTGCTATGAACTTGATTGAATGCAAAAAGAATCGTGTCAAAAGGGCTTGTGGTTTGGAAATTGCAAGGTGTTAAAGTAGAGGTCATGACATGATTTTAGGGCATGTTGGACCAACTTGGCCAATAGCAAATTTGAAGCATTTCCTCAATTAATTAGGTCTTGGACCTTGTAATTTTTTTGGAGAGGAGGTTATTTGGGACATTTTTCTCGAAGTCGAATTTAAAAATATTAAAAAATGAAGAAGTTATGGTCATTGGAACTTCCCATAGGCCATTCTTGCCAAAGTGTGACCGGCCACCATGGCCTAGTTTTAGGGTTTTTGTGATTTCTTGCTTTTCAAGCCACGTTGATGGATGTTTTAAGTTCATATGATCATATCATGATGAGAAATGAAGTTTGGACTGTTTTGGAATTATTTTAGGTCAAATTGGTGGTGGATCAAGTCATGGAAAATTGAAAAATCAAGTATGAACGAACTACCCGCAACATAGATTGGATGGATATTTCAATGGTTGGTTGTGTTTGTAATGGACATGAAATGATGTTGTTGATGTTGAATGAGTGGCAGGGTGATTGGATGGCAAAAATGAGGAATGTCAATGATCAAAGGAACCTCAAACTAGGGTTTCTTGAGCGACAAGTTTCATCAAGAACCATGGACAGAAGAATTAGAGTTTGAGGTGTAGGGATCTAATTGAGATGTTTAAAGGGTATGGGGAATTAAAAAAAATTGAATTTGTGGGATCCTAGATGGCAAGGTCAATATCCATGGTGAATCAAGACTTGTGAAAGCCAAATGAGGGAACTTGGGTTTGGTCCTTATGTGACCAGATGACTCTTGAAACTTCTTTAAAAATGGGACTCGCCACCAAAATTGGGTTTAGGGAGTGAGTGAAATGTCTTGAGTGGTCCTCTTTGCTTCGTGGGATGCTTGAGGTTGAGATTGGGGTAAAGGTGGCTTGGGCACACCTCAACATGGCCAGAGGCTCTAAGCTTTTGCAGATGAATCTCATGCCTTGGGCTTGTGGATAATTGTGGTCATTATATACAAATGCAAATGAGATGATATGAATGGGATGTATGATTAGGGGTTAGGTGCTCAAGAAGAAGATATGGGTTAGGTGCTCAAGAAGATGATATGGGGTATGACAACAGTCCTCTCCTCGAGCAATCATATGCTCTAACTACCAACTCACTCGGTTTGATTACTAGACATTCACTCGGATAACAAACTCTTGGTCCCCGTGGAGATTACCTCGTGAAGGGTCGTACGAGAACCTCAATTAATGGTAGACTCTCTTAGAGGTATTGATGATCGTCGAGGTTACAACTTCAGGATCCCTATCTCCATTAGACTTTGGGACCCCAAGACCCCATTTTTAGAACATTTAACCTTGGTTGGGCTAGACCGATGATTGTGTAGTCTAGATCCCCGGGGAGCTTTCCTCCCGAGGGACGATACAGAGATCTCACTAAGAGTAGATTTCCAGGATGGAGATGTCGACTGGCAAGTAAATTGACATAATAGGTAGGTAGTCAAGGGAGTCCATGACTATAAGGGCATTGTCTTACACCCAATCTCTCAGAAGCCCTAGATCTTTGAAAGTGAGAACCCTGGTTTGAAAATCAGTCATTACTAAACCTAAACCCTCGTCACAGTAATCTCGGACCTATGAACCACATGCCTATGTTCCGTGGAAACAAATAAAAACCATCCATGCATGCATTCGTGAACATTCATACATCATTAATCAATAAGAAAAGCTCTTAAGGATTTCGTTTGTTTAAATGCAAGAAATAAAAAAAAATCTACGAACACAGTCGTGGATCACACGGGTAGTAAAACCTTCTCTTTCAAATTCAAGACTCCATATATTGACATTTTGAAGGTCCTTTTCTCTAGGGTAACGTCCCCAATCCTAGCGATCCTAGCCCTCTCTTTTACCCACGCAAAATAGGGTTCCTTGGACAGGATTTTCTTCTTGCCCCATTCTTGGTCAATCCAAATTATGGTTTTCCAAGTTCTTGTTACTCTCTTCATAGTTTGACAAAAAAAAATCAGAGCTCCGTAGTTCGGAGTAGAAAATGTTTGTGTGTTTGGTTGATTTTACCTTTTAGAAAGGGGTTTTCGTAGAGGGTGCCCTAAGGCACAAAAATTAGGTTTGATAGGTTGTGTTGATCTTACCCTAAACAAGGGTTTATTGAAAATAATTTCTGATTAGTTTGCACTAAAGTCTAGGGGCGTAGGTGAATATTCTAGACAACAAGGCAAAATGCTCATTCTCACTCATTTTCCACCACTTAAGCCTCGTGGCGCACAATATTAATTGTAGTTAATAAATGTTTTGAATTTGATTAAGAAAAATCTGCTTGAAGTTGGATAAGGGTTTGTTTGTTTGAAACAACCTGCTGCATAATCTGCTTTTTGCCATTTTGTGTAAAGAGTGATTTCTTGCACATGGAGTCGAGTTATTGGCTTGGAGAGGATTTCGCACGCATGATGACCTTGATTCATACGTCAATACCATTTTTTATATGTTTATTTACCATTGGGACCAAACAACGTGAGTTAGAAGGCTTGGCATCTTGACTTGCACATTCGGACTGGTGTGCAATTGGCTTGTGCGCCGAGACAAAACACCAACTTTGAAGGAAGGCCAAATAAAAATGGCTCGTGCACTTTGCTTCAATTTTGGGTCATTTATTATTTGCTATGAACTTGATTGAATGCAAAAAGAACCGTGTTAAAAGGGCTTGTGGTTTGGAAATTGCAAGGTGTTAAAGTAGAGGTCATGACATGATTTTAGGGCATGTTGGACCAACTTGGCCAATAGCAAAATTGAAGCATTTCCTCAATTAATTAGGTCTTGGACCTTGAAGAAAAAATTGAGAGGAGGTTATTTGGGACATTTTTCTTGAAGTCGAATTTAAAAATATTAAAAAATGAAGAAGTTATGGTCATTGGAACTTCCCATAGGCCATTCTTGCTAAAGTGTGATCGGCCACCATGGCCTAGTTTTAGGGTTTTTGTGATTTCTTGCTTTTCAAGCCAAGGTGATGGATGTTTTAAGTTCATATGATCATATCATGATGGGAAATGAAGTTTGGACTTTTTTGGAATTATTTTAGGTCAAATTGGTGGGTGGATCAAGTCATGGAAAGTTGAAAAATCAAGTATAAACGAAATACTTGCAACATGGATTAGATGGATGTTTCAATGGTTGGTTGTGTTTGTAATGGACATAAAATGATGTTGTTGATGTTGAATGAGTGGTAGGGTGATTTGATGGCCAAAAATGAGGAATGTCAATGATCAAAGAAACTCAAACTAGGGTTTGTTGAGCGACAAGTTTCATCAAGAACCATGGACAGAAGAATTAGGGTTTGAAGTGTAGGGATCCTATTGAGATGTTTAAAGGGTATGGGGCATGAAAAAAATTTGAATTTGAGGGATCCTCGATGGCAAGGTCAATATCCATGGTGAAACAAGACTTGTGAAAGCCAAATGAGGGAACTTGGGTTAGGTCCTTATGTGACTAGATGACTCTTGAAACTTCTTTAAAAAGGGGACTCACCACCCAAATTAGATTTGGGGAGTGAGTGGGATTCATGAGTGGTCCTCTTAGCTTTGTTGGATGCTTGAGGATGATAATGGGGTAAAGGTGGCTTGGGCACACCTCCACATGGCAAGAGGCTCTAAGCTTTTGTAGATGAATCCCATGCCTTGGGCTTAGGAATAATTATGGTCATTATATACAAATGCAAATGAGATGATATGAATGGGATGTATGATTAGAGGTTAGGTGCTCAAGAAAGTGATATGGGGTAGGGAAAATTTGAGGGTATGACAACAGTACTCTCCTCGAGCAATCAAATGCTCTAACAACCAACTCACTCGGTTTGATTACTAGACATTCATTCGGATAACAAACTCTTGGTCCCCGGGGATATTACCTCGTGAAGGTTTGTACGATAACCTCAATTAGTGGTCGACTCTCTTATAGGTATTGATGATCGTCGAGGTTACGGCTTCAGGATCCCTATCTCCATTAGAGTTCGGGACCCCAAGACCCCCTTTTTAGAACATTTAACCTTGGTCGGGCTAGACCGTTGATCGTGTAGTCTAGATCCCCAAGGGTATTTCCTCGCGAGGGACGATACGGAGATCTCACTAAGAGTAGATTTCTTTGATGGAGATGTCGACTGGCAAGTAAAGTGACATAAGTGGCAGGCAGTCAAGGGAGTCCATGACTCTAAGAGTAGTGTCTTATGCCCAATCTCTCAAAAGACCTAGATCTTTGAAAGTGAGAACCCATGTTTGAAAAGTAGTCATTACTAAACCTAAACCCTCATCACAGTAATCCCCGACCTATGAACCACATGCCTATGTTTCATGGAAACTAATAAAAACTATCCATGCATGCACTCATGAACATTCATACATCATTAATCAATAAGAAAAGCTCTTAAGGATTTTGTTTGTTTAAACGCAGGAAATAAAAAAAAATCTACGAACACAGTCGTGGATCACACGGGTAGTAAAACCATCTCTTTCAGATTCAAGAATCCATATATTGACATTTTGAAGGTCCTTTTCTCTAGGGTAACGTCCCTCAATCCTAGCGATCCTAGCCCTCTCTTTTACCCACGCAAAGTAGGGTTCCTTGGCTAGGATGTTCTTCTTGCCCCAGTCTTGGTCAATCCAAATTATGCTTGTCCAAGTTCTTGTTACTCTCTTCATAGTTTGACAAAAAAAATCAGAGCTTCGTAGTTCGGAGTAGAAAATGTTTGTGAGTTTGGTTGATTTTACCTTTTAGAAAGGGGTTTTCGTAGAGGGTTCCCTAAGGCACAAAAATTAGGTTTGATAGGTTGTGTTGATTTTACCCTAAACAAGGGTTTATTGAAAATAATTTCTGATTAGTTTGCACTAAAGTCTAGGGACGCAGGTGAATATTCTAGACAATAAGGCAGAATGCTCCATTTTCACTCATTTTCCACCACTTAAGCCTCGTGGCGCAGAATATTAATTGTAGTTATTAAATGTTTTAATTTGATTAAGAAAAATCTGATTGACGTTGGATCAAGGGTTAGTTTGTTTGAAACAACCTACTACAGAAATTGCTTTTTGCCATTTTGTACAAAGAGTGATTTCTTGCACATGGGGTTTAGTTATTGGCTTGGAGAGGATTTGGCACGCATGATGACCTTGATTCATACGTCAATACCATTTTTTATATGTTTCTGTACCATTGGGACCAAAATAAGTGAGTTAGAAGGCTTGGCATGTTGACTTGCACATTCAGACTAGTGTACAATTGGCTTGTGCACCAAGACAAAACACCAACTTGGAACCAAGGCCAAATAAAAATGGCTCGTGCACTTTGCTTCAATTTTGGGTCATTTATTCTTTGCTATGAACTTGATTGAATGCAAAAAGAATCGTGTCAAAAGGGCTTGTGGTTTGGAAATTGCAAGGTGTTAAAGTAGAGGTCATGACATGATTTTAGGGCATGTTGGACCAACTTGGCCAATAGCAAATTTGAAGCATTTCCTCAATTAATTAGGTCTTGGACCTTGTACTTTTTTTGGAGAGGAGGTTATTTGGGACATTTTTCTCGAAGTCGAATTTAAAAATATTAAAAAATGAAGAAGTTATGGTCATTGGAACTTCCCATAGGCCATTCTTGCCAAAGTGTGACCGGCCACCATGGCCTAGTTTTAGGGTTTTTGTGATTTCTTGCTTTTCAAGCCACGTTGATGGATGTTTTAAGTTCATATGATCATTCCATGATGAGAAATGAAGTTTGGACTGTTTTGGAATTATTTTAGGTCAAATTGGTGGTGGATCAAGTCATGGAAAGTTGAAAAATCAAGTATGAACGAACTACCCGCAACATAGATTGGATGGATATTTCAATGGTTGGTTGTGTTTGTAATGGACATGAAATGATGTTGTTGATGTTGAATGAGTGGTAGGGTGATTGGATGGCAAAAATGAGGAATGTCAATGATCAAAGGAACCTCAAACTAGGGTTTCTTGAGCGACAAGTTTCATCAAGAACCATGGAAGGAAGAATTAGAGTTTGAGGTGTAGGGATCTAATTGAGATGTTTAAAGGGTATGGGGAATTAAAAGAATTTAATTTGTGGGATCCTAGATGGCAAGGTCAATATCCATGGTGAATCAAGACTTGTGAAAGCCAAATAAGGGAACTTGGGTTTGGTTCTTATGTGACCAGATGACTCTTGAAACTTCTTTAAAAAGGGGACTCACCACCAAAATTGGGTTCGGGAGTGAGTGAAATGTCTTGAGTGGTCCTCTTTGCTTCGTGGGATGCTTGAGGTTGAGATTGGGGTAAAGGTGGCTTGGGCACACCTCAACATGGCCAGAGGCTCTAGGCTTTTGCAGATGAATCCCATGCCTTGGGCTTGTGGATAATTGTGGTCATTATATACAAATGCAAATGAGATGATATGAATGGGATGTATGATTAGGGGTTAGGTGTTCAAGAAGATGATATGGGTTAGGTGCTCAAGAAGATGATATGGGGTATGACAACAGTCCTCTCTGTAACACCCCGATAATAATATGATAATTATTTAAATTAAGTTAATAATGTATTTATTAATTTAATTAGATAATTGGATTATTATTATTATTATTTTTCGGAATTATCGAATTATTATTATTATTGGGATAATAATATAAATTGGAAAATATATAAGTGTGAAATAAGGAAAAAGAATCTCATTTGGTAAAAAGAAAGTTTCACGTGAAACAGAGAGGCGATTGAGAAAGTGGAGAAAGGGCAAGAGGAAGAGCAAGAGGGCAAGGTTGAAGAACGGAAAAGCTTGGAGCTTAGAGATTGCCGGATTAACTCAGGTAAGGGGGGTTTATCGTCGTTTAATGGGTATTATGGGTTAGCATGTAATGGGTAGTGATAAACCGTTGAATTGACCCTAATTAGGATTGTTGAATGCTGAAAATTGTGATGGATATGTTGTGTAAAAACTGAAATTGAACCTGTAATTGAGTGTGTTGTAATTTCCCTAACGTATAGCTTTTTACGGAATTGGAATCGGAGGTCCGGAAGTCCTCCAACGGCGGAAAATGCGGAGAATTCTGCATTCTGCTTTGTGTTAGCGCAGGAACTGCTGTTTTGTCTGCGTTAACCGGTTAACCCAGGGTGTTAACCGGTTAACACTGTTGCGAATTGTGAAATTAGTGCTGTTTTGCCTGCGTTAACCGGTTAACCCAGGGCGTTAACCGGTTAACACTGTTAAGTTTTGCCAGGAAGCGTGTTTAGTCTGCGTTAACCGGTTAACCCAGGACGTTAACCGGTTAACACTGTTGAAAAGTGAGAAAATTGACATTTTAATGTTGTGTACATAATTGATGTTTGGCCTATAGTGGCGTATGATGTAATAGGGATTAATTCCCGCTATTTTGAGCAGTATAGGTATTAGTAGAGTGTGCTAATAATGTGGTTAATTATTTGACATGATATGATGTTTTGATACATGTGTTGATGATGTTTGATAGTATGCATAATGTTGTGAATGTACATGTTATGTATGCAATTGTGAATGGACTGTTGTATGGCTTAGAGTGTGAGCATATGCCCATTGTAGATTTTGTTGTTGATGTTGCATTGCTAGATGATTAGCATGCATATTGTGGCCTTTAGGGTGGTAGCTAATTCCCACAGTGAGGAATTAGTGAGTTAGTCATTTGGACTGTTGTTGATGTTTGCATGCTAGGTGATTAGCGTGCATAGCATGGCCCATTTGGGGTGGTAGCTAATTCCCATGGTGAGGAATTAGTGAGTGAGTCACTAGGTCTCAAATGAGTGGGACTAGTGGGCTTGGTAGCCGTGCCTGGATTTGGACGGTGAGGTTGAACTATATGTTCACGAATAGTCGGTACCGCATGCATGGAGTCTCATTGCATAATTGATATATGGCGTATAATATGAATGGATGTATTCCAGTATTATATGTGTGTTGTGTGTTGTGTGTTGTGTGTTGTGTGTTGTGTTGATGTTGAGTATGATTGAGTTGACATTGCTGTTACTGAATGTGTAATCTGATTTGGGTGATGAAATGTGTTAATTACTTAGCATTACATGATGTTTTATAATGCTTGTTATATCGATTGAGGAACTCACCCTTACAACTATTTTTCAGGTAACGAGCAATGAGTTGAGTAGAAGCTAATGCGTGGAGTCTAGTGTAGTCTCCTTAGTGGGTCGTGCTCTGATAGATGTAACATCGGGATGGGATGTTTTAACTTGTTTTAAATGTTTTATTGTTGGTTATGAACCATTTTACATGTAATGTTTTACATGATTGATGAGATTTCTATCCGCTGCGATTTATGCAAAATGTTTATGTTTTGGATTAATAAAAGAGCATGACCGTTATATTGTTGAATGGTGTGAAATATTGTGTGACACCCTTAAATTGCATATTTACTCTGATTGACATATTGTTATTTTTAATTAAATATTTGGGGTATTTTAGAAGGGTGTTACATTAGTGGTATCAGAGCATAGTCGGTCGAGCCGAGTCGTAATTATTCTGTTTCCCCTGTACGGGATAGGTGTTGTGTAACCCTATCAGTACTTATTGTTTAGCTTGTTGGGTTTTCAGAATAGAGATGGCTGGAAGAGGTAGAGATGATGCTGCGATTGCTGAGGCTCTGAGTATGCTAGCTGGAGTACTTGGAGGGAACCCGAATGTTGTGGGAATGGGAGCTGCTCGTCAACTGAGTGAGTTCCAGAAGAACAATCCTCCAATGTTCAAGGGAGCATACGATCCAGATGGCGCTCAGAAGTGGTTGAAGGAGATAGAGAGAATCTTCCGAGTGACTGAGTGTGCCGATAACCAGAAGGTCAGGTTCGGTACGCATATGCTGTCAGAAGAAGCAGATGATTGGTGGGTTGCTACCCGCACTGAGTTGGAATCTGCTGGAAATGCTGAGATCACTTGGGCTGTGCTCAGAGAAAGATTTCTGAGGAAGTACTTTCCAGAGGATGTCAGAGGAAAGAAAGAGATAGAGTTCTTGGAATTGAAGCAGGGCAATCGATCTGTTACTGAGTATGCTGCTAAGTTCACAGAGCTGTCGAAGTATTACACTCCCTATAATGAGGCTGCTGGAGAATTTTCGAAATGTGTGAAGTTTGAGAACGGGTTGCGTCCCGAGATCAAACAGGCTATTGGGTATCAGCGGATCAGAGTGTTTTATGATTTGGTTGACTGTTGCAGGATTTTTGAACAGGATTCCAAAGCCAGAGCGGAGAGCTATCAGCAGAGGGTTGATAGAAGAGGCAAGAATCAGAATGATCGTGGGAAACCGTATGCAGCTGGCAGAGGTTTCCAGAGTCAGAGTGGGATGAAGAGGCCCAGTGGGGGAGACTCTAGTGCTCCTGCTAAGTGTTACAGATGTGGTCAGGCTGGACATCGTGTCCATGAGTGTACCAGTGCTGAGAGGAAGTGTTTCAAGTGTGGCAAAGGTGGTCATTTGGCTGCAGAGTGTCGGTCGAAGACTGTGACTTGCTTCAACTGTGGAGAGGTGGGTCATATCAGTCCACAGTGTCCTAAGCCGAAGAAAGAGAATCAGTCGGGAGGCAAGGTCTTTGCCTTATCGGGTTCTGAGACTTTTGCAGATGATCGTTTGATCCGAGGTACGTGTTATATTAATGGCTTTCCCCTTGTAGCTATTATTGACACCGGTGCTACTCATTCCTTTATATCTTTGGATTGTGCTGTGAAACTTAAGTTAGAAATATCTGAGATGCTTGGAAGTATGGTGATTGATACTCCTGCGAAGGGTTCAGTGACTACTACTTCAGTTTGTTTAAATTGTCCTTTGAGTATTTTTGGTAGAGACTTTGGGATAGACCTTGTATGTCTTCCACTAGTGCAGATTGATGTTATATTGGGTATGAACTGGTTGGTGTTTAACCGAGTTTCTATCAACTGTTTTGATAAGACTGTGATATTTCCTGAGATTGAGGAAGGAAACGATTTGTTTCTATCAGCAAGGCAGGTGAATGAGGAAGTAGCTGATGGGGCAGAGTTGTTTATGCTGTTAGCGACTTTGGAGGCTAAAGATAAACTGGTGATTTGTGATCTGGCTGTGGTGTGTGATTTTCCTGATGTGTTTCCGGAAGAAGTGAATGAATTGCCGCCAGAACGTGAAGTTGAGTTCTCGATTGATTTGGTACCTGGTACTAGGCCGATATCGATGGCTCCGTACCGTATGTCTGCTGTTGAGTTAACGGAATTGAAGAGTCAGTTGGAAGATCTGTCGGATAAGAAATTTATTCGTCCGAGTGTGTCATCGTGGGGTGCACCAGTGTTATTGGTTAAGAAGAAAGAAGGTACTATGAGGTTGTGTGTGGACTACAGGCAACTGAATAAAGTGACGATCAAGAATCGGTATCCTTTGCCGAGGATTGATGATTTGATGGATCAGTTGGTTGGTGCGAGTGTGTTCAGCAAAATAGATTTGAGATCTGGGTATCATCAGATACGTGTGAAAACTGAGGATATTCAGAAGACTGCTTTCAGAACAAGGTATGGACATTATGAGTATTCTGTAATGCCTTTTGGTGTGACTAATGCGCCTGGAGTATTTATGGAGTATATGAATAGGATTTTCCATCCGTACCTAGACAAGTTTGTTGTGGTGTTTATTGATGACATTTTGGTGTATTCGAAATCCGAAGAAGAGCATGCTGAGCATTTGAGAGTGGTTTTAGAAGTTCTACGAGAAAAGAAGTTATTTGCTAAACTATCCAAGTGTGAATTTTGGTTAGAGGAGGTTAGTTTTCTTGGTCATGTGATTTCAAGAGGTGGTGTTGCTGTTGATCCTTCTAAGATAGAAGCGGTATCTAAGTGGGAAGCTCCGAAGTCTGTTGCTGAGATTCGAAGTTTCCTTGGATTGGCTGGTTACTATAGGAAATTCATTGAGGGATTTTCTAAGTTGGCGTTACCGTTGACGATGTTGACTAGAAAGGGGCAAGCATTTGTTTGGGACTCAAAATGTGAAGAAGGTTTCCAAGAGTTAAAGAGAAGGTTGACTACTGCTCCTATTCTGATATTACCGAGTTCGTCGGAATCATTTGAGGTTTACTGTGATGC
The DNA here is from genome assembly GCF_024323335.1 of Lathyrus oleraceus. NCBI lineage: Eukaryota > Viridiplantae > Streptophyta > Magnoliopsida > Fabales > Fabaceae > Lathyrus > Lathyrus oleraceus. The sequence goes on along the minus strand of NC_066582.1, from coordinate 27,994,917 downwards.
TTCATTGTTGGGTTTGGGTGGTGTGTTGATGCAGAATAAGCAGGTTATAGCTTATGCTTCGAGACAACTGAGGGTTCATGAGAGGAACTATCCGACGCACGATTTAGAGTTGGCAGCTATGGTATTTGTTCTGAAGTTATGGAGGCATTACTTGTATGGGTCAAGATTTGAGGTTTTCAGTGATCATAAAAGTTTAAAGTATTTGTTTGATCAGAAAGAGCTGAATATGAGACAGAGGAGATGGTTAGAGTTTCTGAAGGATTATGACTTTGGTTTGAATTACCATCCGGGTAAAGCAAACGTAGTAGCTGATGCATTGAGTCGGAAATCGTTACATATGTCTATGTTAATGGTTAAGGAATTGGATTTAATTGAGCAGTTTAGAGACTTGAGTTTGGTGTGTGAGAGTACTCACAATAGTGTTAAATTGGGAATGTTGAAGTTAACGAGTGGTATTTTGGATGAGATTAGAGAGGGTCAGAAATCCGATGTGCTTTTGGTTGATAAGTTGACTTTAGTGAATCAAGGTCAAGGTGGTGAATTCAGAGTTGATGAGAATGGTGTTTTGAAATTTGGTAATCGGGTGTGTATTCCGGATGTTACCGAGCTTAAGAAGAGTATTCTTGAGGAAGGACATCGTAGTGGCCTGAGTATTCATCCTGGAGCTACGAAGATGTATCATGATTTGAAGAAGTTATTTTGGTGGCCGGGAATGAAAAGAGAAATTGCGAGTTTTGTTTATTCCTGTTTGACTTGTCAGAAGTCAAAGATTGAACATCAGAAGCCGTCTGGGCTAATGCAACCGTTGGCTATTCCAGAGTGGAAGTGGGATAGTATCAGTATGGATTTTGTGTCTGGTTTGCCGAGGACAAATAAGAATTGTGAAGCTATTTGGATGATTGTTGACAGATTGACAAAGTCGGCTCATTTCATTCCGATCAGAATGGATTACCCGTTAGAGAGATTAGCCGAGTTGTATATTGAGAAGATTGTAAGTTTGCATGGTATTCCGTCGAGTATTGTTTCGGACAGAGATCCTAGATTTACATCGAAGTTCTGGGAAGGTTTGCAGAGGGCTTTGGGAACTAAGCTGAGATTGAGTTCTGCATATCATCCGCAGACTGATGGTCAGACTGAGAGGACGATTCAGTCATTAGAGGATCTTTTGAGAGCTTGTGTTTTGGAAAAGGGAGGTGCTTGGGATTGTTATTTGCCTTTGATTGAGTTTACCTACAACAATAGTTTTCATTCGAGCATTGGTATGACACCGTTTGAAGCTTTGTATGGTAGGAGATGTCGGACACCTTTATGTTGGTATGAGTCCGGTGAGAGTGTTGTGGTTGGACCAGAGATTGTTCAACAAACTACGGAAAAGATTAAGATGATTCAGGAGAAGATGAGAATTGCTCAGAGTCGTCAGAAGAGTTACCACGACAAGAGGAGGAAGTCACTTGAGTTCCAAGAGGGAGATCATGTGTTTCTTCGCGTTACTCCGATAACTGGGGTTGGTCGAGCTTTGAAGTCAAAGAAGTTGACACCTCGATTTATTGGTCCTTATCAGATTTTGGAGAGGATAGGGGAGGTAGCCTATCGTATCGCTTTACCGCCGTCGCTTGCGAATTTGCATGAGGTTTTTCATGTGTCTCAGTTGAGGAGGTACATTCATGATCCGTCGCATGTAGTCCAAATAGATGATGTACAGGTGAGAGATAACCTGACTGTTGAAACATCACCTATGAGGATTGAGGATCGAGAGTTGAAGCAGTTGCGGGGTAAAGAGATTGCCTTGGTGAAGGTAGCTTGGGGAGGACCAGCAGGTGGCAATGTGACTTGGGAACTTGAAAGTCAGATGAAGGAATCTTATCCTGAATTATTCGCTTGAGGTATGTTTTCGAGGACGAAAACTCTTTTAGTGGGGGAGAGTTGTAACACCCCGATAATAATATGATAATTATTTAAATTAAGTTAATAATGTATTTATTAATTTAATTAGATAATTGGATTATTATTATTATTATTTTTCGGAATTATCGAATTATTATTATTATTGGGATAATAATATAAATTGGAAAATATATAAGTGTGAAATAAGGAAAAAGAATCCCATTTGGTAAAAAGAAAGTTTCACGTGAAACAGAGAGGCGATTGAGAAAGTGGAGAAAGGGCAAGAGGAAGAGCAAGAGGGCAAGGTTGAAGAACGGAAAAGCTTGGAGCTTAGAGATTGCCGGATTAACTCAGGTAAGGGGGGTTTATCGTCGTTTAATGGGTATTATGGGTTAGCATGTAATGGGTAGTGATAAACCGTTGAATTGACCCTAATTAAGATTGTTGAATGCTGAAAATTGTGATGGATATGTTGTGTAAAAACTGAAATTGAACCTGTAATTGAGTGTGTTGTAATTTCCCTAACGTATAGCTTTTTACGGAATTGGAATCGGAGGTCCGGAAGTCCTCCAACGGCGGAAAATGCGGAGAATTCTGCATTCTGCTTTGTGTTAGCGCAGGAACTGCTGTTTTGTCTGCGTTAACCGGTTAACCCAGGGTGTTAACCGGTTAACACTGTTGCGAATTGTGAAATTAGTGCTGTTTTGCCTGCGTTAACCGGTTAACCCAGGGCGTTAACCGGTTAACACTGTTAAGTTTTGCCAGGAAGCGTGTTTAGTCTGCGTTAACCGGTTAACCCAGGACGTTAACCGGTTAACACTGTTGAAAAGTGAGAAAATTGACATTTTAATGTTGTGTACATAATTGATGTTTGGCCTATAGTGGCGTATGATGTAATAGGGATTAATTCCCGCTATTTTGAGCAGTATAGGTATTAGTAGAGTGTGCTAATAATGTGGTTAATTATTTGACATGATATGATGTTTTGATACATGTGTTGATGATGTTTGATAGTATGCATAATGTTGTGAATGTACATGTTATGTATGCAATTGTGAATGGACTGTTGTATGGCTTAGAGTGTGAGCATATGCCCATTGTAGATTTTGTTGTTGATGTTGCATTGCTAGATGATTAGCATGCATATTGTGGCCTTTAGGGTGGTAGCTAATTCCCACGGTGAGGAATTAGTGAGTTAGTCATTTGGACTGTTGTTGATGTTTGCATGCTAGGTGATTAGCGTGCATAGCATGGCCCATTTGGGGTGGTAGCTAATTCCCATGGTGAGGAATTAGTGAGTGAGTCACTAGGTCTCAAATGAGTGGGACTAGTGGGCTTGGTAGCCGTGCCTGGATTTGGACGGTGAGGTTGAACTATATGTTCACGAATAGTCGGTACCGCATGCATGGAGTCTCATTGCATAATTGATATATGGCGTATAATATGAATGGATGTATTCCAGTATTATATGTGTGTTGTGTGTTGTGTGTTGTGTGTTGTGTGTTGTGTTGATGTTGAGTATGATTGAGTTGACATTGTTGTTACTGAATGTGTAATCTGATTTGGGTGATGAAATGTGTTAATTACTTAGCATTACATGATGTTTTATAATGCTTGTTATATCGATTGAGGAACTCACCCTTACAACTATTTTTCAGGTAACGAGCAATGAGTTGAGTAGAAGCTAATGCGTGGAGTCTAGTGTAGTCTCCTTAGTGGGTCGTGCTCTGATAGATGTAACATCGGGATGGGATGTTTTAACTTGTTTTAAATGTTTTATTGTTGGTTATGAACCATTTTACATGTAATGTTTTACATGATTGATGAGATTTCTATCCGCTGCGATTTATGCAAAATGTTTATGTTTTGGATTAATAAAAGAGCATGACCGTTATATTGTTGAATGGTGTGAAATATTGTGTGACACCCTTAAATTGCATATTTACTCTGATTGACATATTGTTATTTTTAATTAAATATTTGGGGTATTTTAGAAGGGTGTTACACTCTCCTCGAGCAATCATATGCTCTAACTACCAACTCACTCGGTTTGACTACTAGACATTCACTCGGATAAAAAACTCTTGGTCCCCGTGGAGATTACCTCGTGAAGGGTCGTACGAGAACCTCAATTAATGGTAGACTCTCTTAGAGGTCTTGATGATCGTCGAGGTTACAACTTCAGGATCCCTATCTCCATTAGACTTTGGGACCCCAAGACCCCATTTTTAGAACATTTAACCTTGGTTGGGCTAGACCGATGATCGTGTAGTCTAGATCCCCGGGAAGCTTTCCTCCCGAGGGACGATACAGAGATCTCACTAAGAGTAGATTTCCATGATGGAGATGTCGACTGGCAAGTAAATTGACATAATAGGTAGGTAGTCAAGGGAGTCCATGACTATAAGGGCATTGTCTTACACCCAATCTCTCAGAAGCCCTAGATCTTTGAAAGTGAGAACCCTGGTTTGAAAATCAGTCATTACTAAACCTAAACACTCGTCACAGTAATCTCGGACCTATGAACCACATGCCTATGTTCCGTGGAAACAAATAAAAACCATACATGCATGCATTCGTGAACATTCATACATCATTAACCAATAAGAAAAGCTCTTAAGGATTTCGTTTGTTTAAATGCAAGAAATAAATAAAAAAATCTACGAACACAATCGTGGATCACACGGGTAGTAAAACCTTCTCTTTCAAATTCAAGACTCCATATATTGACATCTTGAAGGTCCTTTTCTCTAGGGTAACGTCCCTCAATCCTAGCGATCCTAGCCCTCTCTTTTACCCACGCAAAATAGGGTTCCTTGGACAGGATTTTCTTCTTGCCCCAGTCTTGGTCAATCCAAATTATGGTTTTCCAAGTTCTTGTTACTCTCTTCATAGTTTGACAAAAAAAATCAGAGCTCCGTAGTTTGGTGTAGAAAATGTTTGTGTGTTTGGTTGATTTTACCTTTTAGAAAGGGGTTTTCGTAGAGGGTGCCCTAAGGCACAAAAATTAGGTTTGATAGGTTGTGTTGATCTTACCCTAAACAAGGGTTTATTGAAAATAATTTCTGATTAGTTTGCACTAAGGTCTAGGGGCGTAGGTGAATATTCTAGACAACAAGGCAAAATGCTCCATTCTCACTCATTTTCCACCACTTAAGCCTCGTGGCGCACAATATTAATTGTAGTTAATAAATGTTTTGAATTTGATTAAGAAAAATCTGCTTGAAGTTGGATAAGGGTTTGTTTGTTTGAAACAACCTGCTGCATAATCTGCTTTTTGCCATTTTGTGTAAAGAGTGATTTCTTGCACATGGAGTCGAGTTATTGGCTTGGAGAGGATTTCGCACGCATGATGACCTTGATTCATACGTCAATACCATTTTTTATATGTTTATTTACCATTGGGACCAAACGACGTGAGTTAGAAGGCTTGGCATCTTGACTTGCACATTCTGAGTGGTGTGCAATTGGCTTGTGCGCCGAGACGAAACACCAACTTTGAAGCAAGGCCAAATAAAAATGGCTCGTGCACTTTGCTTCAATTTTGGGTCATTTATTATTTGCTATGAACTTGATTGAATGCAAAAAGAACCGTGTTAAAAGGGCTTGTGGTTTGGAAATTGCAAGGTGTTAAAGTAGAGGTCATGACATGATTTTAGGGCATGTTGGACCAACTTGGCCAATAGCAAAATTGAAGCATTTCCTCAATTAATTAGGTCTTGGACCTTGAAGAAAAAATTGAGAGGAGGTTATTTGGGACATTTTTCTTGAAGTCGAATTTAAAAATATTAAAAAATGAAGAAGTTATGGTCATTGGAACTTCCCATAGGCCATTCTTGCTAAAGTGTGACCGGCCACCATGGCCTAGTTTTAGGGTTTTTGTGATTTCTTGCTTTTCAAGCCAAGGTGATGGATGTTTTAAGTTCATATGATCATATCATGATGGGAAATGAAGTTTGGACTTTTTTGGAATTATTTTAGGTCAAATTGGTGGGCGGATCAAGTCATGGAAAGTTGAAAAATCAAGTATAAACGAAATACTTGCAACATGGATTAGATGGATGTTTCAATGGTTGGTTGTGTTTGTAATGGACATAAAATGATGTTGTTGATGTTGAATGAGTGGTAGGGTGATTTGATGGCCAAAAATGAGAAATGTCAATGATCAAAGAAACTCAAACTAGGGTTTGTTGAGCGACAAGTTTCATCAAGAACCATGGACAGAAGAATTAGGGTTTGAAGTGTAGGGATCCTATTAAGATGTTTAAAGGGTATGGGGCATGAAAAAAATTTGAATTTGAGGGATCCTCGATGGCAAGGTCAATATCCATGGTGAAACAAGACTTGTGAAAGCCAAATGAGGGAACTTGGGTTTGGTCCTTATGTGACTAGATGACTCTTGAAACTTCTTTAAAAAGGGAACTCACCACCCAAAATGGGTTTGGGGAGTGAGTGGGATTCATGAGTGGTCCTCTTAGCTTTGTTGGATGCTTGAGGATGATAATGGGGTAAAGGTGGCTTGGGCACACCTCCACATGGCAAGAGGCTCTAAGCTTTTGTAGATGAATCCCATGCCTTGGGCTTAGGAATAATTATGGTCATTATATACAAATGCAAATGAGATGATATGAATGGGATGTATGATTAGAGGTTAGGTGCTCAAGAAAGTGATATGGGGTAGGGAAAATTTGAGGGTATGACAACAGTACTCTCCTCGAGCAATCAAATGCTCTAACAACCAACTCACTCGGTTTGATTACTAGACATTCATTCGGATAACAAACTCTTGGTCCCCGGGGAGATTACCTCGTGAAGGTTTGTACGATAACCTCAATTAGTGGGCGACTCTCTTATAGGTATTGATGATCGTCGAGGTTACGGCTTCAGGATCCCTATCTCCATTAGAGTTCGGGACCCCAAGACCCCCTTTTTAGAACATTTAACCTTGGTCGGGCTAGACCGTTGATCGTGTAGTCTAGATCCCCAAGGATATTTCCTCGCGAGGGACGATACGGAGATCTCACTAAGAGTAGATTTCTTTGATGGAGATGTCGACTGGCAAGTAAAGTGACATAAGTGGCAGGCAGTCAAGGGAGTCCATGACTCTAAGAGTAGTGTCTTATGCCCAATCTCTCAAAAGACCTAGATCTTTGAAAGTGAGAACCCATGTTTGAAAAGTAGTCATTACTAAACCTAAACCCTCATCACAGTAATCCCCGACCTATGAACCACATGCCTATGTTTCATGGAAACTAATAAAAACTATCCATGCATGCACTCATGAACATTCATACATCATTAATCAATAAGAAAAGCTCTTAAGGATTTTGTTTGTTTAAACGCAGGAAATAAAAAAAAAAATCTACGAACACAATCGTGGATCACACGGCTAGGAAAACCTTCTCTTTCAGATTCAAGAATCCATATATTGACATTTTGAAGGTCCTTCTCTCTAGGGTAACGTCCCTCAATCCTAGCGATCCTAGCCCTCTCTTTTACCCACGCAAAGTAGGGTTCCTTGGCTAGGATGTTCTTCTTGCCCCAGTCTTGGTCAATCCAAATTATGCTTGTCCAAGTTTTTGTTACTCTCATCATAGTTTGACAAAAAAAATCAGAGCTCCGTAGTTCGGAGTAAAAAATGTTTGTGAGTTTGGTTGATTTTACCTTTTAGAAAGGGGTTTTCGTAGAGGGTTCCCTAAGGCACAAAAATTAGGTTTGATAGGTTGTGTTTATTTTACCCTAAACAAGGGTTTATTGAAAATAATTTCTGATTAGTTTGCACTAAAGTCTAGGGGCGCAGGTGAATATTGCTGACAATAAGGCAGAATGCTCCATTTTCACTCATTTTCCACCACTTAAGCCTCGTGGCGCAGAATATTAATTGTAGTTATTAAATGTTTTAATTTGATTAAGAAAAATCTGATTGACGTTGGATCAAGGGTTAGTTTGTTTGAAACAACCTACTACAGAAATTGCTTTTTGCCCTTTTGTACAAAGAGTTATTGGCTTGGAGAGGATTTGGCACGCATGATGACCTTGATTCATACGTCAATACCATTTTTTATATGTTTCTGTACCATTGGGACCAAAATAAGTGAGTTAGAAGGCTTGGCATGTTGACTTGCACATTCAGACTAGTGTACAATTGGCTTGTGCACCAAGACAAAACACCAACTTGGAACCAAGGCCAAATAAAAATGGCTCGTGCACTTTGCTTCAATTTTGGGTCATTTATTCTGTGTTATGAACTTGATTGAATGCAAAAAGAATCGTGTCAAAAGGGCTTGTGGTTTGGAAATTGCAAGGTGTTAAAGTAGAGGTCATGACATGATTTTAGGGCATGTTGGACCAACTTGGCCAATAGCAAATTTGAAGCATTTCCTCAATTAATTAGGTCATGGACCTTGTACTTTTTTTGGAAAGGAGGTTATTTGGGACATTTTTCTCGAAGTCGAATTTAAAAATATTAAAAAATGAAGAAGTTATGGTCATTGGAACTTCCCATAGGCCATTCTTGCCAAAGTGTGACCGGCCACCATGGCCTAGTTTTAGGGTTTTTGTGATTTCTTGCTTTTCAAGCCACGTTGCTGGATGTTTTAAGTTCATATGATCATTCCATGATGAGAAATGAAGTTTGGACTGTTTTGGAATTATTTTAGGTCAAATTGGTGGTGGATCAAGTCATGGAAAGTTGAAAAATCAAGTATGAACGAACTACCCGCAACATAGATTGGATGGATATTTCAATGGTTGGTTGTGTTTGTAATGGACATGAAATGATGTTGTTGATGTTGAATGAGTGGTAGGGTGATTGGATGGCAAAAATGAGGAATGTCAATGATCAAAGGAACCTCAAACTAGGGTTTCTTGAGCGACAAGTTTCATCAAGAACCATGGAAGGAAGAATTAGAGTTTGAGGTGTAGGGATCTAATTGAGATGTTTAAAGGGTATGGGGAATTAAAAGAATTGAATTTGTGGGATCCTAGATGGCAAGGTCAATATCCATGGTGAATCAAGACTTGTGAAAGCCAAATAAGGGAACTTGGGTTTGGTTCTTATGTGACCAGATGACTCTTGAAACTTCTTTAAAAAGGGGACTCACCACCAAAATTGGGTTCGGGAGTGAGTGAAATGTCTTGAGTGGTCCTCTTTGCTTCGTGGGATGCTTGAGGTTGAGATTGGGGTAAAGGTGGCTTGGGCACACCTCAACATGGCCAAAGGCTCTAAGCTTTTGCAGATGAATCCCATGCCTTGGGCTTGTGGATAATTGTGGTCATTATATACAAATGCAAATGAGATGATATGAATGGGATGTATGATTAGGGGTTAGGTGTTCAAGAAGATGATATGGGGTATGACAACAGTCCTCTCCTCGAGCAATCATATGCTCTAACTACCAACTCACTCGGTTTGATTACTAGACATTCACTCGGATAAAAAACTCTTGGTCCCCGTGGAGATTACCTCGTGAAGGGTCGTACGAGAACCTCAATTAATGGTAGACTCTCTTAGAGGTCTTGATGATCGTCGAGGTTACAACTTCAGGATCCCTATCTCCATTAGACTTTGGGACCCCAAGACCCCATTTTTAGAACAGTTAACCTTGGTTGGGCTAGACCGATGATCGTGTAGTCTAGATCCCCGGGGAGCTTTCCTCCCGAGGGACGATACAGAGATCTCACTAAGAGTAGATTTCCATGATGGAGATGTCGACTGGCAAGTAAATTGACATAATAGGTAGGTAGTCAAGGGAGTCCATGACTATAAGGGCATTGTCTTACACCCAATCTCTCAGAAGCCCTAGTCTCTACTTCAGTATCAACCTTCAGTAAGAACTGTCAAAACATCCAGTTTGACAGTTTCACATTGATCCTTCAGCCAGGTCTGTTATACTTGAAAAGAACAGACTTAAATAAATACTGAACTGAAATTAACCTGCTTATCATTCAGTATCTACTGTCCATGATGAATGTTACAACATTCTGATTGACATTCAAACAAAAGGCTATATGCCAGGTCTGTTATCATGTTGATAAGCTGACTGGAATACCTGCTGAGTTATGACAGTAATAAAAACACATGCAGAAGGAAAACAAACACAGGACACTTTGTGGGCTCTAATTAGATGACCAGTCAACACAAGGGAAAGACTTGAGTTACTTCGAACAGGGGTCTATTCGTCAGTCAAAACGTTAATCTTGAAGGAGCAAAGGTTTGTTCACGAGTTGTCATCCTCGCTAGGCGAAGCCCACGTGTTTCGAAAAAAAAACGAATAAAAAAAAATGAAAAAAAATAAATAAATAAAACACCTTGCGTCAACCAGCCCAATACCAACCACAACAACCGGGTAACAGACCCGCCTATCAACCGAGGCCAAGCTTGAGAACTCTTTCAATGTCGTACGCTCAGTTGCTTTCTAGTCTTCAACAACTACAACTTGTGCACGCTAGGTGTAGCTTCCACTTTGGGGCACCTGGCCACAAGCTTGAGAACTGCAAAGCTTTTAAGCACGTAGTTCAGGACGTCATTGATTCAAAGGCCGTTAACTTTGCACCAGCTCCTAATGTCGTCAACAATCCCATGCCCCAGCATGGTGGAGCCAACGTTAACATGGTTGAAGGAAGGAGAAGTCAGATTAGTCTCTGTGGTCAACAATGAAGATGGGGATAGTGATTGTGATTGTGATTGTGATTGTGACATCGATAATTGGGTTCGTCCGAGGATCCAGGGTGAAGTTCTCAACAATTGGTCTTCTGAGGAGATTGTCCAAGCCACTTGTCTGGAGGAGTAATTTTCTTTATTTATTCATGCATATCCAAGTCTTGCGTTCCGCCAGGGCGTAATGACTCATTGTAGGGCTCAGTTTTGGGCGGACATGTGGCAGTCATGTATAAATAATAATACTCAAAAATATTAAATAAATGAATAAATAAATAAATAAATAAATAAATAAATAATAATAATAATAATAATAATAATAATAATAATAATAATAATAATAATAATAATAATAATAATAATAATAATAATAATAATAATAATATCGTCATACAATATCCTCATATCAAAACTACTATTTATGTGATTGATTTTGTCACAATTCAATATTAGTTAGAGAATTTTGAATCACAAAACATATTACAAAATTAAATAAAATCGCCACAAAACCTTAAGATGAGATAATTTTTTTATAAGCAAGATAATTGTATATATAAGGAAATAAGATGAGTTATTGCTTCAAAAGGAGATGAAAGTTATTGGAAATAGCATTGGGAAAATAAGATAGTCGTTAATTTTTCTCATGTTCAGTTTAAACCATTATAATAAAATATCTGCAACATGAATTATATAGAATATGCATCATTGCATACATTCAGTCTTCCAACTTTAGCAAAACGTCCCAGAAAAAAAAAGGTGATGACAATGGTTTTAAGTCGTAGAAAAAAAAGGTAACGATAAAATATATGGGAGTGGTTTTAAGTTTCGTAGCAAAAAAAGGTAATGATAAAATATATGAGAGTGTTTAAAGTAGTAGCTAAAGAAAACCGTTCTCTTGTAACATACAAGAACGGTTTTGAGCCGTTGCATAAGTTTTTGTAAAAAAATATATATGCTACATCAATGAAATATTGAATTTGTTGTCTATTTATGTCTATAAAAACAATATTTTCAGGTTTCTGTTGCTGTTAAGGCCTAATCGCGCGTACCCGTCCAACCCGGTCCGAAAACCCGGTCCAACCCGGTCCGAAAACCCGGTTCAACCCGGTCCGAAAACCCGGTCTCAGGAAAAATTGTTTTCTTTTTGACCTCTGAATTTGTTGTCTATTTATCTCTATAAAAACAATATTTTCAGGTTTCTGTTGCTGGTAAGGCCTAATCGCGCGTATCCGTCCAACCCGGTCCGACCCGGTCCGAAAACCCGGTCTCAGGAAAAATTGTTTTCTTTTTGACCTCTGAATTTGTTGTCTATTTATGTCTATAAAAACAATATTTTCAGGTTTCTGTTGCTGTTAAGGCCTAATCGCGCGTATCCGTCCAACCCGGTCCGACCCGGTCCGAAAACCCGGTCTCAGGAAAAATTGTTTTCTTTTTGACCTCTGAATTTGTTGTCTATTTATGTCTATAAAAACAATATTTTCAGGTTTCTGTTGCTGTTAAGGCCTAATCGCGCGTATCCGTCCAACCCGGTCCGACCCGGTCCGAAAACCCGGTCTCAGAAAAAATTGTTTTCTTTTTGACCTCTGAATTTGTTGTCTATTTATGTCTATAAAAACAATATTTTCAGGTTTCTGTTGCTGTTAAGGCGTAATCGCGCGTACCCGTCCAACCCGGTCCAACCCGGTCCGAAAACCCGGTCTCAGGAAAAATTGTTTTCTTTTTGACCTCTTTCCATGCCATTTCAATAGAAAAAAATCAGCGTTCAAAGTCCCATACTCTTGGAAAGAGTTACGGGACACCACCCTCAAAACCCCAAATTCATCATTTTTCTATTTTTTATGATTTTTTTTCTGTTTTCACAGTTTCAAAAAATTCCGAAAAAATTCTCAAAATTCTTAATTGACTTAATTAGATTAAATATCATATTTTTGTATTTTTTTCCTTATATTTTAATCGCTTTTGCTACTATTCAATTGTTTGTGTTTAAATAGGGATATTGTCGGTATTTTCCTAATTGTTGATGCATTGCTGAATTAGCTCTGGTTGTTCCGACTTGAAAAACCTTGCACACATGAAGTAGAGTAAATCAGGCTAGTAATTCCGATTCTCATTGATGTCCCTTTGATGTGAGTTATAATACTTAAGAGAACTTGTTTCCCTTGATGTGAGTTATAATACTTAATGTATTGAGTATCATGTTATTGATGTCCCTTTCGAATTGAAATATAGTTTAATACATTTATTGTCAAGGTTTGATGGTCATGCATAGACTTACATATCCATGCATATATTTATTAGAAAAATATTATATATGTTGACCTACATATGCATATATATTAGAAAAAAAATGCTAAATAAGTCGGCATATATACATATATAGACTGACGTATAAGACTTTGTAAGTAATATGAACTAATTGAAAGATCGGACCATTCTTTTAAAAAGATCATGCTACAAAAAAAAAGCATATAGTATGCATTTTTAGGGTTTAGGGTTGAGACACTAAGGAATCACGAAGGATTATATGACTTCAAATAACAAAACCAAGCAATTAGGCAAATGGACGCAAAAAACCGTTGATCGTAGTCGGAAACATCAATTGGCTTGTGCACATTCGGAGCAGTGTGCAATTGGCTTTAGCAGCAACTGGGTCCCTTTTTCCCTGTAGACATAAATTCCTTGTTTTATGAGTTAGACTTTGAATTTTTTCATGAAATTTTGCATGCTTGTTAAACACAATATAAGAATGAGGTCCACCAAAAATAAATTTTTTTTCGACGTCGTATGAATTTTTAATGATTTTTCTAAGTGTCGGCTTTATGCGGACGGAAACCAACGGAATCCTAGTCGGAACAATGAATTTTGAGCCGATTTTTTGCATGATCTTTCCTCAATACATATAGAAAGGATCTGCAAAGTTTCGGAGCATTTCGAACAACTTTGATTTTTCGACCGAACGGGTGGTCCATAGGCCATAGGCCACGTGCCACGGGACGAGAGGCGGGAACATCAAAACTTGGCCTAGACAACGAATTTTGATGCCAATTTTTGCATGGACGTCTATTCCAATAAATGTTGGGG